>NW_028327174.1:202199942-202931817 GCF_987537825.1 Furipterus horrens | reverse complement strand
CCAAGGCCGCTGCCAGGAGTCAATGCCACAGCCAGCCTGGCACTTGGCTACCTGCACACGTTGGCGTTCTTCCTGGCTCCACCTGGGCCTTTCCTCTTCCCGAACCACAGCCCCCACCCCAGCCTCCGAGGCCGCGCCTGTGACTTAAGTCTCTAACGATGCTCAGGACCCTCACCGTCCTGTCCTGTCTGTTCCTGGGTCCATGTGTGTGGGGCACCCGCGCTGAGCTGGACTGGGGGCTGCGGCTGCAGCTGGAAGCAAGAGAGTTGGGTCCTGCCCTGGAGGGTCATCCGGGCTTCGGCTCTCCTGCCGCTCTGGCCCCAGCAGCCTCGCTGCTTGCCCAGAGGCCCTAAGGCCACCTCCCGGGCTCCTGGCTCCCTCTAGGGCCTCGCAGAGGGCCTGGGAGAGGCTAGGCTGATGGTGGCAGTCCTGGCCTGAAGCCCCGGAACTCTTCTCTCACTTTCAGAAGTCAATCCCCTCGCAGGGCCTGCAGGTGCCCCGCAGTGCAAACCCACCAGCCGCCGCCATGCCGCGGCCCGCTCTCCGGGTTTCTGCCCCTTGCCACTGCAGGAGCTTTGCTTAGGCCACCAATGCTCCTTCACTTCCCTCACTGACCCCTGTCCCACACCCCCAGCAGGTGGGATCGAGGCCTTGCCAGGTGCCCCCTGCCTGCACTGGGCGTTCACAGCTGCCCTGTGTCCCTGCTCCCCAAGGGCAGAGCCCAGGGCTGCCCGTCCCATGGCCACAGCCCCGTTCCTAGCAGTGAATGGCACACAAATGCCTGGGAGCAGTTTTGGGAAGGTCTCCAGGGACCTGGCCGCAGCTAAAGGGCCACCACACTGTTTTCCTGAAGTTCCACTCCTCTGCGCCTGCGGTGGGTTCGAAACTGCAGTTTTCTCTGCACTTCCTGTTTGGTCCTTACTGCTTAGTCGGTGGCTGAGATGCTTAGTGCTTGGCACGGTGATTCAGAAAGAAAGCCCTCTGAAAGCCGGGTGCCAGGCCCACGTCCGGAGGCTGCACAGGAGACTCGGGGTGCTGTCTCCTGCTGGCGGCAATGCGGGGTGGTGCTCTTTGTCCGGTCTGGCTGCGTTGGTGCTTGCCCGACGAGGATATGCTCCCACGAAGCCCCCGGCCCCCTGATGGCTCCCACAGTGCTGGCCTCCCACCTCGGTCTGCACCCTCTTTGCACATATGGCCTGGGTGCACACCACAGGGGCCCGCACACCGACTGGCCCGAGGCGCAGATGCCCAGGACCCACTAAGCCAAACTCATCTCCGCCTCTAGACTTGCTTTCTCCCGGAGACGTGACTCGCGCCCCTGCCCCTGCAGCCATGACGTCCTCCTCAGCTCTCACCGCCTCCTCCAGAAGCCCTCCCTGCCAGCTAGTGCCACCTCCAAGGCCCCCACACTTTTGCCTGGACCCTTCAGCCAGCCCTGTCTCATGGAGGCTGCCCCTTCCTCTCTCCAGGCAGCCGAGGGGGCCAGGCCCCCCTTTCGCACCCCCAGCCTCAGCGCCCAGGACTGAGGGTGCACATCAGTGTCTGAGCAGAGTGCCTGGCAAGAAGCAGGCCTGTCCCACAAACGGGGACAAGCCACATTTCATGCAGTTACTTTATGCAGGGGTGAGGGGAGGTTAAGGGCTGCGGCATATGGCCCCTGCCCCCAAGGGCTCCTTTGAGGACGACCAGGCTGGTTGGTCCACAGGTGAGAGGCTACAAGCCCCAGGCTGGGGTGCTGAGAGGGAGTCCCCTGACCCTCTCCCCCGCTGACCAGTGGAAAACAATGCCAGTCACTATGGAATTTTTAACTTTTTAGTAGCTAATTTTAATTCAACATATCCAAAATACTATCATGTCAACATATAATAAAAATGTATCGATGAGATAACGGCACTCCTGCAAGTCTGTGGTTCCCACCAGTACGCCCCCCGCCCCCCACCAAGGGCTCGGTGCCAGCTCCTCGGATGGACATACCAATGGGAGAGGCCGGCTGCCGTGATCACGGAAAGGACAGCCAGGTTCTCTGGCATAGCCTCTGCCCGTTATCCTGGAAAGTGTGCAGCCTTGCGTCCTGTGTGCTCCGGGCAATGTGACAGTAACTCCATCATGGAACTTTGCAGGAGGAGCTACAATTTTGCAGCTGATTCTAGGCCACCTAGGGGGGCTTCAGGGAGGTGGTGACATTTCTACTGAGGAGTGGGCATTGCAGGCAACAGGAAGGAAGCCTGATCATGGCAGCACGCCTCCTAGGCACAGGTCCAGGGGCTCTGCAGTTACAGTCACCCTACACCCCAGTTTGCCCAGTCCAGTTCATGCCTGTTGTCCCAGCATAGGTATCAACAAGCACCACCTTCCAGTCCCCAAACTGTCCACATGCTCATGCTGTCTGAACCCTGATCTTGTCTGAATCCCAGGGTGACAGAACCTGATGCCTAGGGGGGTCAAGGAAACTGACAAAGGGCACACAGCATCTAGGTAGCAGGCTGGGCTTGAAAGCAAAGGTTCTGTGTCAGAGCCCTGGCCTTCATTGCCCAGCCTTGGGCTCTAGAACCTTCTCCAACACCCGAGGCTACAGACGGCTGAGAACCTGAGAAGGCCTCCACTCAGAGGCTTAGTAGGAGGGGGCAGGGGAGAGGAAGCAAGCCCAAGGCCCTTGCACGTCAATTTTAGGGTTACAGCTTTCCTTAAAGTTACCAAAAATGCCGCCTCTTTAACACCCCTGCACCAAGGCTTGGAGGTCTTGCTTGCCCAGGGTGGACTGGTTTCTGCAGCTTGTTGTATCTCCAGGTTAGATCCCTCCAGAGCCAACCCTAGGCTCCTCAGAACACCAGATGGGCAAATCTGGGCTCCAGTTCTTGGGCTATTTGAACTCAGAAGAGGAGCCAGTCCTGAGCCTGGAAAGGTCAGTGCTTTTGCCTCTGCTCCCCGCTTTCAGCAGGAGGGCTGACAGTGACATCTCTCTCTGCGGAGTGGTCCGTGGGGACAGAGACGCTGCAGAGCACAGTGACCACCAGGAAGACGTGGATCAAGGGCATGGGGCCCAGGGCTGAGTTCTGCCAGGCGTTCCCCGACTCTGTGTTGAAACAGACTGGGAACTCAATCTCTGCCAGGCAAATGTTAGCTTAGCAGCGTGGCCACGTCAGACGGGCTGGAGCTCTCCCCGCACCCGCCTGGGTGCTGACAGCGTGGCTGCTCCCTTGCCAGCGACACAGCAAACCACCAGCCGAACCATGCTCCTTCCCTCTTCCCTGGCCTCTAGGTCCCACTGGTGACCAGGATGCCTTCCCGTCCCAGGTCCCGCACCTCAGCCACGGGGGCAGTAGCAGCAGCCACCAGGTGATGTCACCCTTCCTGTCTTCTGGAAGGAGCTGGTCAAGGGCATGGGCTGCTGCTCTTCCCCACTCCTGCTAGACAGGTGTGCAGGTGAGTGGGCCTGGCCTCCCTTTCCTCATCAGGAAAAGGGAGCTACAAATGGCAGCACCCCTTTTTCCCTAAGACCCTCCACAGGTGGGCGCCGATGGCGCCTGCTGGGTGGGTGCCAGGACGGGGCAGCGGCCACGGGGAGGGGCAGGAGACTGAGGCCCAGCAGCCCAGACTGTCGCTCGGTACCTTGGGGGTCGCGCTCATTCAACACAAATATCCACTCAGCAACGGTTGAAGCCTCCGTCCACGGGGCTCCGCGGTTTAGGGGACCCGCCTGGGTCCTCGAGGGGCGTTTAGAGCAAACAAGAGAGGGACTGGGGACTGCGGAGGGAAAGGACCGGACGGAGTGTGTGCCTGGGAGAGGCGCAGAGGGACTGGCGGAGGTGACCGCCGGGCCGGGGAGGAGGGGGCCTGGGCGAGGCGGGCGAGGCGTGCGGCGCGGCTGGGAACCGACGGGACGACCCCCGAGGCGCGCAGAGGCGGACAGTGCCGCTTCGACGGCAGCCTGTGGACTGCGGGCCGGCGGCACCTGCCCCTTCCAGAGCTCTGTGGAGCACACGGGCATTGCTTCCCGAGACCTAAGTGTGCGCAGAAACCAACTTCCCGGGCACAACTGGAAACCAAGGACGCGAACAGCCGTAACTAGGCAACTGTCCGGCCACCGCAAGGTGCGCAAGCGCACTCCGCTGCGGAGGTCCGGCGCATGCGCTGTCGCCTCCCGCCGTCTTCCAGCCGTGAGTCCAACGAGCAAATGGGAGGAACACGCCTGCGCCAGGGCGCCGCTCGGGTTCTCGGCGGGTGCACCTGCTGGCATCGGACGTTCAAGACTGGTTTTCCCTTGAGTCTGATTGAAGAATCCCTACTCTTCTCACATCCTAAAACAGGAAACGGCTGCGAGAAAGAGCCAGCGTAACCCGGGCAACTTCTCGGGGCGGCCTCCGCGCGCCAGGCCCGGCAGGTGGGCTGGGGGTGAGGCCAAGGATGGGTGTAGAAGGACTGGACGAGGCAGGGGGCGGGGCTCAGTGGGCGGGGCTAAGGGATGGGGCGTTGAAGGACTGCCCGGCCGAGGGATGCGGCAGCGAAGGATTGGACACAGGCGGGGGCGGGGCCAAGTCTGGGGCAAGAGAGGATGCTAGCAAGGGGCGGGGCTATGGGCGGGACGACGGGGTGGGCGGGACCAAGGCGCGGAACGGAGGGTTGCGCGGTGAAGGACGCGGGAGAGGGGCGGGGCGGAGCGTCACCTGAGCAGCTGCTAGGGGTGGGGCTAATGTACGGGGTACGGCGAGGGAGGGCGGAGCTTCACGAAAACAGCTGCGAGGGGCGGGGCTGGCTGGCGTGGCGGGCGGGCGTGGCGCGCGCTGACGTCGCGGCCGGACACGTCGGCGGCGCAGCGGCCGCGGGCACCGGAGCCGGATGCGCTAAGATGGCTGCAGCGGCTGCTGTCTCTGCGCTCTTCTTAAGCGCCGGGCCGGCTTCCGCCCGCGGCTCCTGAGCGGCCGGCGCCTGGGATTGCGGAGGGGCCGGGCGGGAGCCGGCGCGGGCTTCGGCCTCCCCGAGGCGCGCCGGTGAGGGCCGGGGTCGGGGTGGAGGGAGGCGGGCCGGGCGGGCCAGGCCCAGCGCCGAGAGGGCTGCGCGTTTCCGGGGTGCCGCAGGAGCGTGGCGGGGTCGCCGGGCGGGGCAGGGAGCCGCGCTCCCGCCCGGGTCCGCACCTCGTTGTCCGTCGCGCAGGCCGACGCGGAGCCCGCCGTGTGGCCGGGCCGGTGACAAGCGCCTGTCTGCCCCGCTGTGCTTGACACCTGTCTTGGCCGCGGGGCCGCGGTGCGGGGTCGCGTTGCAGCGGCTGGAAGACAGGCCAGACCTGCGGCTCCCTGCGGGGCACGAACACTCAGGGAACGCCTCCGCGTGCCCTCCGCCTCGCGGGTTCAGCAGGGGGTTGTCCGCGCCGGTGCGGAGCCCCCTCCGGGCCAAGCAGGGGCTGAGACAGAGTTACTTCGGAGCCGCGGAGCAGCCCTGCTGTCGTCTCCGCCCCGGCGCGGCCAGGCGGCCGAGGTGTTGCGACAGAGGTCGGGCGCTGGCGTTTCATGTCAAAGGTTGGGGCGTCCGTGGCGGGGCGGCGGGACACGCCACGGCCGCGTAAAGCCGGCTTTGGCCGCGTCCCTTTCAAGCGGCTTGGCCAGCGGGCATGAGCTGCTTAGTCAGACTTCGTGTTCGGGACACACGGTGTGGGTTCCCCACGGAGGTGTTTCCCCCCCCCCCCCCGTGGCGAGGAGCACACTGAGTCACAGGCCGCTGCCCCCAGGGGGGCGCCTCTGTGAGTGTGAGCGCAGCCTCCCCGCCCGCGCCCCGCGCCCTTCCGCGGGGTTATGGGCACTGTTATCTCACGAAGATAAGACGAGAGGCACAACAGCTTATTTCTCTCAGTGACTCACTTGCGTTCAATAGCAGTCACTGCAGTAAGTCTCAAGACGGTTTGCGTTTTCTTGAGGGCAGAGTGTAAACTCGAACTTCGGTGAACATCGTTCCCGGGGGTCCTTCCACGTCTCTGTCATTCTTAGCGGCGCGTAGGCTTCCCCTTCTCGCTTTCTTTGACGTCCACACGTGCCTCGGTGCTTAGAAAAGTTGGAGTTGATGGTGTCTTTGGGTCAGGTGTCCCAGGGCCTGGCAGGGACGACAGCCTGGGCCCGGTAGGCGGGGTGCTCGCCTAGAGCTGCAGGCCGCGGGGCTGCGGCGGGGCGTGTGCCGGGCCCTCTCAGTTCAGTGGCCGGGACTTTCTATTGGAGATGGGTTGTGCCTAAGTATCGCACCCGGATGCAGGCAGTTTCGTTGAAGACCTAGGTTTATGAATAATGCATCTTTGAGATCAGCTGGTCTCTCTGAAACAGTCTTCTAAAGTTAGATGATTTACTGGGCAGAATAAAATTCCCCATAGTTGTGAGAGAATGATACAGTTACGTTGTTTTTCTGCTGGTGAATAGAAAAGATCGAGAGTAAGATTCTGCAAGATTGTTTCCAATGAAATTGGTATATTGCTAGAAAGTTCTTAGCTGGGGAGGTGGGTGGAGCAGATGGTGCTGCTTTGTGGAGTGTGACAGTGTTTGCCTCTCCAACTGTTCTGGGTCCAGGAGTTGAGAAAATCATTTTAAGGTTTTCTGCAAGGACAACATTGAAGTATAAACCTGTGACATTCAGATTCTGATAAGGTTTCCCCATGAAAAAGTGGGAGGGGCTTGGGCCTCCCAGAGTTCACTGTGAGTAGCTTCTAAGATTAAATGCAGAGGGGCCTGAGGAACCATTGTGTCAATGCTCTCACTTTCTAGATAAAGAAGCTGGGCTGCAGAAAGAAGGCGTGCCTGGGCCACTCCGCCGGACCCCGGTCCTGCTCTGGCCGTGGCACCTGGCAGACACCCTCCAGGCCTGCGCTCTGCACTCTTCTGTGAAGCTCCTTACAGTGATCGGGGCCCTTCTGCGGGAGGTCCTGGGTGCGCGTCTCACAGAGAAGAGGGAGACGCTCTGGTGGTTCTCCCCTCAGTCCACGTACAGCCAAGCCGTCAGTGTTCTTTGTTTTCAGTGGCAGCTTAGAACCAAACGAAGTCTGGTGCCGCTCCCGATGGACAGTCCTTTGAACGAGTTCCAAAGTGCTTGTTGCTCAGAAGGGCTGCCCGTTGGCCTAGCACAGCGGGGTGGGCAGTAATGGCGGTGAATTCATAGATCTCATAGGACTGCTTTTCAGGTAGGGACTGTTACTTGCAAATTCCTTTATTTAAAACACACTCGTAAGTGTTTTCTTTCATCTGAGTGTTAGAAAGATTTCCAAGAACAAACTCATTTCATGTCTGCACAAACGACTGAAACTCCAGGGTCTGTCCACCGTCTCTCCTTCCGCGGTCACTTTTCTCTGGTTGCTAAGTTGGATCTGTTTGTGAGCATGGCGTTTGGGAAAGGGCCGATTCACAGCAAAGGGCTTTCTCAAGGGGCAGAGCTGGGATTTTTGCCTTAAAAATGCATGGTAACTGTTTGAGATTATAGTTAATGTATTTTAGTGACAACAACTGAAAACACTGTGAAGAGGATTTTTGCCCCTTTGTTTTTGTTTTTTAAGATTTTTTTTAAAAATTGATTCTTAGAAACATCGATTTGTTGTTCCACTTATCGACGCATTCATTGGTTGATCTTTGTACATGCCCTGACCGGGGATCAAACCCATAAGCTTGGGGTAGCGGGACGACGCTCTAACCCACTGAGCTACCCGGCCTTTGATTTCTGTAACTCTGCCTGTTACTGGAAAGGTTTGAATCAGGTCCGTTGGTCACTTTCACAGCTGCTCTGCGTGGCCTTGGGTTTCCCGGGCATGGCTGTGCAGCCCCAGCCTGCAGGGGACCTGCCTTTCCTGCTAGTGTGCAGGCTGTCGCAGAGCGGCAAAGGGGGCTTTTTACGCGGTGGGGAAAGACCGTCGAGAAGAAGATGTGTATTGCCATGTGCCTTATAGTGCTCTTCCACAAAAGAAAACAGAAGGGCTAGTTTGCAACTTTTTGGTTTTCTTTTTGAGACTTAAAGTTACCTGTATGGAAAGTGTGATGCACAGTCGTAGTAGAGGAGCTGCTTCTCTGGATCTGAAGACAGGTCACAGGACAAGTGACCGTATCCCTGGTAGTAAATCAGACAGGCAGATTCTGCTTGATGAAGCCATTAGGAGCAGGCGGCCATTGAGATGGGTCCTTAGCTGGGTTATGTAACGGAGTCCCAGAGAAAGACAGTGACTTGTCTGAAGTCACTCAGCATGTCGGTCACGGCAGCTCTAGACCGGGGTGGGGTGGGAGAGATGCAGCCTTCAGAACTTACGTGATTTGAAGTCATTGCCCGTCTCTCTTTTTTCTTAGTTTTCCTGATGGCAAGCAGACTGTGAATATATGGATTTGATGCCAATTTTTTTCTTTTTCTTTTCCAGTTCAAACTGAGGATCCCTTAGATCCTGCTTCTCTCTGTGAACGGTATTCAACTGTCCCGGAGCTCAGCCATGCAGCCGCCACCACAGGCTGTCCCTCCCGGCGTGGTGGGGCCACCTCCGGCTGGGAGCCCCCCAGGCATGTTCTGGTCTAGCGGCTCATACAGGAGACAGGCGGCAGGTAGCGCCCCAGTGGCTGCAGTAACTTGTCCGCTGCAGCCAGTGACGGATCCGTTTGCTTTTAGTAGACAGGGACTTCAAAACACCTCATTGGGCAGTTTGTCCAAAAGCAGCCCACCCGTCTTACCAGGCCCGGCCCCAGCAACATTTCTTCAGCACCCTGGTCTGCCTGTACCTCACACAAATGCTGGGGCCAGCTCCCAAGGACCCTGTGAGCCTCTGCCGAGACCTCTGTCACAGCCCAGGCCAGGGGCCAGTTCGTTTTCCAGTGTGTTGACCTCTTCAGCACCAGCTGGGCCCGAGACGAGCAGGAGCGCCAAGGTCCCTTCCAGCTCTGAACATGAAGTTCAAGCTCAGTACATTCCAGGAGCGGGTCTGGACAGTTCTCATGGGGGCCATCTGCATGGGAACCTGCCTGGGCCCGACAGACCCCCGAGTGGACAGAACCCTCATGACAGTGCTGCGGTGCCAGCAGCGTCCTCTTTCTTTTCTCAGCCTCATCAGCAGATGCCGGGGCAGTGGGGGCCCATGCCGGGAGGCCCACAGGCCTCCGGTCAGCAGTGTCGGCCCTGCCTAGAAGGGCCTTTTCCGGATACAGGGCCCCAGGTCTCCAGCGTTGCCCACGTCCCTGCTCCATCCAGCCTGCCTCAGGGTCCTGCCCACGAGCAGTACAACCTTTCTGTCCCAAGACCCTTGGCCGGTGACAGGAGAGAGGACACAGCCTGTGTGCAAGGTGAAAACCACTCAGCAGGCACCTTCGGTCTTGACAGCACGCTCAGGCAGAGTGTCAGGGCTGGGGATCCTCGGGCTGGCCCGGGGGGCCGGCCGAGCCCCGGGGTGAATAAGGAGCAGGCGGCAAACACTGCTCCCGTGAATCCCTTTGCTCAGGGAAGTAGCCCAGACGGCCGTCTGCCCTGCCCCCCGGGCGCCGGGGCCAGCCGGGCCCTGCCAGAGGCCAACTCGGGCGCACTCGCCATGTTCTTCCAAGGGGGAGAGACAGAAAACGAGGAGACCCTCTCATCTGAAAACACGGGCCCTGCTGGTCAGTCTAACTTCGACAGTTTCTTCCCCGGCCCTGGCCTCGGCCCTCCTGCCCACGGCGGTGCAGGCGGTGTTTACCAGGCTTCGCTCAGAGGCTCGCGCAGCGAGACCCCGCAGCAGGGAGGAGACTCGCAGCCCTACTTCCCTCGGTCTGCGGGCCCCCAGCGAGAGACGTCCCCCACCAGGAGCGCAGCTGCTGACCTGTGGGTTGACATGGCCGGCACCCGGACTCACCATGCCGGGGGCTCACGCTGTGAGAACTTGGAGAACTTAGAGTTTACTCAGAACCAGGAGGTTCTACCCAGTGAGCCCCCACGTTTGGATGCTGCCTCCCCAGGCGATCAGTTCCGATACGGACCCCTTCCCGGGACCGCAGTCCCCAGGCTCAGTGTCGCGGGCCATGCTGGAGGCGGGGGCTCAAATCTCGAGGCCCTGGATGCACCATCGCACCCCGTGCGGTCTGATAGCGTCTCTTCTAGTTACAGCAGCAGGAGCCACAGGAGCGCGTCCGGGGCAGCCAGGCCTCAAGACCTGGGCACGTTCATCCAGCAGGAAGCTGGAAAACTGGAGGACGAGGCTTCAGGGAGCTTTTTTAAGCAAATCGATTCTTCTCCTGTGGGAGGTGAGCCGGATGAGACCGCTGCGGGCCACAGTTACCGCGGCGGCCCAGCCCAGCCCGTGACCCCCAGCCCCCCTAAACCTACGGGGGTGTTTCAGACAAGTGCAAATAGCCCTTTTGAGCCGGTGAGAGCTCACCTTGTTGGGGTAAAACCGGTCGAAGCCGATCGTGCCAACGTGGTGGGGGAGGTGACGGCGACCCACACCCCGCAGAAGCTCAGACCGGCCGCTGCGCCGCCTGACGCCTGCCCTGGCAACCTGGAGCAGCCTCCGGACAACATGGAGACCCTGCTCCCGCCCCAGGGCTGTCCCCTGCCTCTCGCCACGCCTGCGGAAGCTGGCCCTGGGCTTCCGCACCCTGGGGGGCCGCCCTTGGAACCCATGCTTGCAACACCTGAGAAGAGGCCCCCGACGCGGGCCCAGGGAGTCGTGAAGTGCGAGAGCCCAGCGACCACTCTCTGGGCGCAGAACGAGCTGCCAGACTTCGGGGGCAGTGTCCTCCTAGCCCCCGCTGCGCCTGCACTGCACGTGCCTGGGAAGCCTCGGCCGTCGGAAGTGATTCAGCCTCCAGATGAGGGGGTGTCCGGTCAGCTGCCCCGGCCGCTGGGCTGCCTGCCCCCTCTGCAGAGCGGGGACGGCATCGGTGCCTCTGAGAACCTCGAAAACCCTCCCAGGATGGGGGAAGAGGAGGCCCTCCCATCGCAGGCAAGTTCTGGTTATGCCAGTCTGTTGTCCTCACCGCCCACTGAATCTTTGCAAAATCAACCAGTCTTGATTGCTCATCCTGATCAGAGCTCTAATCTAGCTCAGCCCATTAATTTTCCCGTGTCCTTGTTGAATCCTAATGAGAAGACTCAGTCCTGGAGAGACGCTTGGGTCGGGGACAGATCTGCCCTGAGCAGCCGGGCCATCGGGGGTGACTCTGGAGAAACCGCGCCTCTGTCTGGGGTTCCAGCCAGTGCGTTCATTTGCTCACCTCTGCCTAACAGTCTTGTCCAGAGTAATGTCCCACAGGTTTCTGGTACTTCTGAAATGGTTTCCACTCAGCCTGCTAATTTGCTGGTTCAACCACCATCTCATCCAGCTCCAAAGAACTTGCTTCCAGAAGATCAGAAGATTCATGATGCAGAGAACACTCTTTCAGAGTCAAATGATAGCCCTGCCGGGAGCACAGGCTTCATGTTGGTGTCGCCCACAGACACCGCTCTGGGGCCTCGTAGTAATAAGGCAAATCATCCCAATAACCGGGCAGAGCCTTCAGGAGCCCTAAACTTCACATTAAATAGGACTTTAGAAAAACCCATGAGATTGTCCAGCCCTTCCCACGCTGACGGCCCAGCCTCTCAGCAGCAGACCGCCCCTAATCATCCCAAACAGCCTGGGCCTGGGGTGCATGACCCGGACCGTTTCTACCAACAGGAGCAGAGCGGCCTGGAGAGAGCCCAGCAGGAGCCAGCTCCTCCTCCCCCACCAGGGCCCAAGGCAGCACCTGCAGAACCCTCAAACCCAGAAAGTCCACCAGCACAAGGACAGCCCCAAGGCTCAGCCCAGCCACCTGCAAGCCCGGCCCCAGCTGAGCCGGGTCAGCAGCCGCTTCCCCGGCCGCCTCAGTCCTCCAGCCCGTCGGTCGTGTCTGGTAGCCCAAGCCGGGCAGCCATGCTGCAGGGCCAGCAGTGGGTACAGCCGCCGCCCCCGGACTTGGCGTCATACTACTATTACAGGCCCCCGTACGATGGCTACCAGGCCCAGTACCCCTCACCGTACCCCCCGGACCCCAGCACAGCCTCGCTTTACTACCAGGTAGGGTCAAGTTCAGATGGTTGAACCCTCTGACAAGCAGTTTTTCCTTGTGTGCTCCTTGGCAGGATTCTGTGGGTTCAGAAGCGACCCGTAGCCCCCTGCCGTGCGGGACCCTGATTCATTGCACCGCTCGTGAGAAAAGCGCTGCCAGCCCCTGCTGCTCCGCTGCGTGCGCCCGTCTCACGGAGTCCACGCCACCCCTTAGCACGTTTGTGTCACGCAGCAGTCCCGGCTTGTGGGACGGGATGGCCCTTTGCTTCCCGTCACGCCCGCTGGCTGTCTGCAGGACCCGGATTCTGAGCAGCAGGCTGGGAAATTGGGGAGCTGCCTGATGCTATGTTTGGTTGTGGCATCAGAAACCTAAAAAGCAGTAGGAAAACTATAGTCTTATGAATCCCTCCTTCCGAATAAAAGAAGGAAAAAAGTTAGGCTTGACGTGTAACCCAAATGAAACAGTATGGAGGGGTGAAATTTCAGCCGCTTCTCTCCGGTACCCGCTGGGTCCCAGTAGCAGAGTCAGGGGACCCTTCTGCTGTACAGAAGGTGCGTGGCCTCTCTCAGAGCTGCGAGCTCACGCGTGTTTAATTAGGGTCTGTTTAACCCTCACTGGTTTGAGAAAGCGGGTTCCAAGTGGACACATTTGGTCATTCCCTGCTTTTTATCCCGTGTCCGGCCCAGTGTCATTTGAGGTCAGCCGAGGCAGCGGGATTGTGGACTCCGGAGGCTGAAGCTGCTGACTCCCCACAGACGGGCCCGGGGCCGGGGTGGGGGTGGGGGCTGAGCCGGGGACCTTGTGGTCAGAAGAGGCAGGGCCGGACTGGGCGGGGCGGTGGAGGCCTGTGCCCCGTCGTGGGCCCTGAGCGTGTGTGAGAAAGAGAGAGACACCTCTGACCACCGAGACCTGTGAGTTCGAGGTCCCCAAGGGAGCTGTGCGGAAGTCAGGCTCTGTCAGGAGGCCAGGGCCACGCCGCGCCCGCTTCTGACCCTTTGCGCAGCGCTGCCTCTGCTCCCCTGGAGCTCAGCATCCCGGGAGCCCCCTGCCTTCTCCCGCTGTCACCGCGGCCTCCAGCACCCGCCAAGAAGTCTGTGTGACTTGACGTTCGTCCTCTGCCAGGTCGCGGCAGAGTTAGGCTCCCAGACAGAAAGGGCTGGTGCTGCGTGGTTCCCAAGTCACTTTGTCTGCCTCAGGCCTCCCCGTGCTCGCCCCTAGAGACAGAGCTGAGCGGCCCAGTGGTTTGTGATGGGGGCCGAGGGCTGCCGAATACAAAATATCCTCCATTTGAGGCTGCCCGCAGCCCCCAGGGGCACTGCTGTGACTGCTGGCGCTCTGTCTGGGGCCTCATGAGGCAGAGGCCTGAGGGGACCCTCGAGTCACCACGGCCCCGGGGGGGGGCTGCTGACATGCTGGTGCCCCCTGTGCAGGGCCGCACAGTGGTTTAGGACGGTTGGCTGCGTGCCTGGGGCTGTCACGCTGCCGGTTTGGTTTCGCACGGGAAGCCCCCTCCACCCAGTGCTGGGAGAGCAGTGCCTGGGCCCAGTGCTGGGTGGGCTGCTCTTTACTGACGTCTGATGCTGCACAAACCCCTCTTCCAACAGGACGTCTGTGGCCTCTACGATCCCAGGTACAGGCCCTACGATGGTGCAGCCTCCGCCTACGCCGACAACTACCGCTACCCCGAGCCTGAGCGGCCCAGCTCCCGGGCAAGTCAGTGCTCGGACCGGCCATCTGCCAGGTGAGTGCCGTTTGTGTTCCTGGCTGCGCCGGGAGTGTCGTGATTTGAAAAGACCACGTGTGCACAGAAGACGTGATACAGACCTGCCGTACTGCTGCTTGTCCACATGGACAGGCTGGAGGAGGCTTCCGTCGAGGCAGGCGCACCGCCACGCTGCCGGCCAGACCTTGTGCAGGGCCTCACACAGGGCTCGCCCCGGCCCGGGCTGTGGCCCCGTCGCCGGTGCGTGTGCACCCCGGAGGCTCGCTGACCGAGCGCGCGGGGTCCCGACACGGCCGGTCTCACCTTGCCTGGCGTTCCCACAGCCGCTCACCGTCCTCGGTGCTTCGGCCGGGCAGGCTCGGGCCCGAGGGACGCTGGTGGCCACGGCCCAAAGGCCACGTGTCTTCTCCGCACGGCCTCCCGTGCCCGAGAGCCCGGGTGTCGCTGCCCTGCTGCTCGCCCACACCGACCCCGGCTCGGTTTCATGGTTTCGGAGGCGGGCTGTTGAGAGGGCGTGTCCTGGCCCACGCCTCCGGCCGAGGAGGTCTTGAGCGGGTCAGCGGCCGCCCGCCCAGGTGTTGAAGGAGGCGGATGCGGGGGCGGCTGTCGTCAGTCCTGCCAGCCCTGCCCGCCTGCCAGAGCCTTCACTTGGCGGGCCAGCATCTCGTGGGTGGAGGTTTTGCTACAAGGGTCTGTGGTTCCTTAAACTCGGGACAGGGCAGGTCTGGTCGCTGACGAGGACTTTGTACACGCGCTGCGTTTCAGACCGGGGCCTCATGCCGGCTCTTTGGGTGTCTGGTAGCTTGTCAGTGAGCCTTTGGCATCAGCTGGCCTCTGTCCAGTGCCGCAGGGGGCCTCACTGCCCCGTGTGCAGCCCGGCGTGCGGGGCCTTTAGCACCGGGGCACCGCCCTCTCCCCGGGAGCGTGGCGGCCTGCGTGTGAGAGCCCCTGGGAGGCGGGAGCGCGGAGGCAGGCGGAGCCGGTTCCCTTGGTCCACGAGGCCCCTTGTGCCCGAGGCCAGGACTGGGCAGTCCTGGCGGAGCTGTGTCACCTTGCCTGCCGTGTTCCCTCCACTTTGTTACAGCGCTGGAGAGTAGCCTCTTCTTCCTGCCCTACTTGGGTTGGGGGCGCGTGCGTGCGTGTGTGCGTTTCCACGCAGCGTTCTTATACCACTAGGACCCCATGCCTGGTGGAACTGCCTGAGGTGAGCAGGGCCTTTTGTTTCTGAGACTGTCTTTCAGAAAGGAAGGGTTGGTGGGGCAAGGAGGCGCGTGTCCAGCAGCCCCTGCACCCCATGTGCGCAGGTCCTCTTACTCTGGGGTGGTGGCAGCAGGTGCTGGGCAGAGGCCTGGGCACTCCCTCCCAGGAGCTGCGCCGCCCAAGCCCTGGGCTCAGCTGAGTGAGACAGAAGGGAAGTCTGTTTTCAAATCAATATTATCTAAGAGCTGCTATTAGAAAACAAAAGTGTCATTAAGCCCTTTTAAGAACCTTACTGGCCCAGGTCTGATACCTGATCTTCCCGCTAAGTTCCACCTCCTCTGTAATGCAGTCTGGGGCAGGCTTGCTCCAGGAGGCCCGCCCCGTCAGCTCCGGGGGCCGCCATGGCTGGGTGCGCCTGCCCGCTCCGAGGACCCACGGCGCAGGCTGTGCAGCGGGTCTGAAAGCCAGCCTCCCGCTGGTCCTCGTGCCTCCGCCAAGTCTGGCGCACGCGCCTTGAGAGCCTGCGGCAGTCCTGGCTGCCCTGAGTCCCAGCCCGGAGAGCCAGGCTCCTCTGTGCCAATGCGCTCACATAGTGGTCGTAGGGGAGATGCTGCCTCGCTGTATGAACCCGTGAGCGCATCCTTGTGTGGTTTGGGAGCTTCTGACCACAATTTCCCACAACTAAGTGCTTTTTCCAGAGCAGGTGACCTGGTAACTGCTGTGTGTTTTCAGGCAAGGGCATCCTGAAGGCCACTCCAGTTCCAAACGAGGGTGGAGCAGCCAGAGCGATTACGCCCACTACTACAGCGGCCAGTACGATTACGGAGGTACGCGGGGCAGCCTGCCGGCGGCCAGCCGCTCACCGCAGGGGCTGGTGTGGGGCCCTCAGGAAGTGTCCTTTCTGGGAGTCTCCGTCCTCATCCAGAAGCCCAAGTAACCTGCCTCTGGAAGTCACTCTGTTGCTACTTCTCGTCTAGAGGTTACGTCTTAATGACAGCATTGACGTGTCTTTATCTTGTTAGCAGTTGCCTTTGACTTCCTAGCAGAGCGTAGTTGTCAGTGGTTCTGGAGCTGCCCTGTCTGTAAACTAAACAAAACAAGGAAGCAGCTCCTCCGAGTGCTGGCCACGTTGGACACGCTCTGTGGCTCCTGCACGCGAGGGCACAGACGTGTCCCCTCGCTGTCAGGCAGGGTGTGCCTCTTGGCCGCACGTCCCCGGGCCCTGATGTTCCCTCTGCCAAGCTGTGTCCTGAGCTTGGAGCAGAGGAGGGTCCCAGCCTGCAGCCCTCACTTCTCCCACACGGCCACCTGCCCACCGCTCACAGCCCCGTTTCCCCTGCACTGTCTGTGCCCCACGTGCCGGAAGTGGCGCATCTGGTCTGTTCCAATATTACTGGTTGTTTCTAAAGCAGTCCTTTAACTTTGAGGGTATTTCTTAAACCATTCTTGACCACGTTAGAAGAGATGGGAATAAAACGTAGTTATGGGATTAGCTAGTAAAGGTGGTAACTGAGCAAGAGCTCGATCGAAGTGTTGTGTAGCAGGTTTACGTTTCTTTTTAATCCAGTACATTGAGAGAAAGACAGCCAGTGGCCTCAGGTCTTACACAGGCGGGACCTCCATTGTCTCAGCTAACCCCCAGGGTCATGCTGACCGTCGGGAGGCAGATGGGTTCCTGCAGGGAGCCTGGCAGCACCCTTCAGTGCTGGGGGCATGGCTTGTCCAGGGAAAGCTGGGCTCTGTCTTCCATGGGTGTTGTATTAATCTATTACTCTTGCTTGCAGAGCTGGGTCGCTGGGATCGGTACCCCTACGGCTCTAGGTTCAGGGACCCCCACGCCTATGACCGCAGGTACTGGTATGACACAGACTACGACCCGTACAGGAAGGAGAGCTACGCTTACGCTGACAGGTAGGTCGGACACCCTTGGCTGAGGAGGGTGGGTGGAAGTCAGAGCTGCGCTCCATAAACGACGCACGAGCTGTGGTTGTGTGTGGGTTCCTGGGGAGCAGCTGGTGTCACCATTAATGTCTAAAAGAGGGGAACAGACCAGACCCTCCCAGCATTTCTCACTGTGGACCTCAGGACGAGCGCCTGGGGGTGGGTTTGACCTTGTCTTCTCAGTGTCCGTGGGGAGCACGACCGCTAGCCCGCCCACACTTGGAGCGTGCTTCTGCGTCTTCAGATGGGACCTGAACTTGGACTTGGGTTCCCTGGCTCCACTTCAGGGTGGGCTCTGACCAGGGTCCTTAGGGTCAGGACTCGGAACGAGGGCAGGACGGCAGGGCAGGGAGGCCCTGGTGGGGGCTGGAGCGCTGAGTGACAGCTCACGTCACTGTCCTGGGTGGCCCTGCACCCTTTATTGCCTCTGCCCCGTGGCTCCTCTAGGCCTGAGAGGTACGATGACCCCTGGAGGTACGACCCTCGCTTCACGGGGAGCTTCGATGACGACCCTGAGCCCCACAGGGACCCTTACGGGGACGACGGGGACCGGCGCAGCGTGCACAGCGAGCACTCGGGGCACAGCCTGCGCAGCGCGCCCAGTGTTCACAGCCGCCACAGCAGCTTCAGCGCCCACTCGCAGCAGGTGGGTGCCAGCCCTGCAGCTCTCGTCGACGCCGCCCCCCGCCCTGTGCCCTGACACACGCTCCCGTCTTCCTGGCGCTCACGGGGAACTGATGTTCCCTGTCGGCTTTGTGTTTTCAAGAGTCAGATTTACAGAAGTCGAAACATGGCTGTGGGGCCCTATGAGGCCCCGCCCCCGCCAGGCTCCTTCCATGGGGACTATGCCTACGACGCCTACGTCAGCGCCCAGGGCTTCCCGGAGTATGGCTACCCTGCTGACGCCGGCTGGCCTGCCGTGGAGCAAGGTGTGTGAGGCCGGGGCCTGGTGTGCGGCACGGGCGTGGGGTGAGGTGTACCTGTGGTGGGCGTGACTGAGTGCAGGCTCGCTGCCGAGTTCTTCAGTGGGGCCTCATGTCCCCATGCCAACCACATGGGTAGCAGCTTTCGGAGGAAACTTCCAGCTCTCCGAGAAAAACTGTCATCCACTGGTCACATGTCCCGTTCTCAGTCCCTCTGAAATGCTGTATCGTGAAAGCCACAAAAACACATGTACATGCTACTTTCCTTTTGAAAGTCGCGGCTCAGTGGGAAGCCCTCTTTCCTGACTGGCGATGTTGCGCTGTCGCCTCTGCTGGGTGTGGGGACACTCGGCTCAGCGGCTGAGACGGGGAGCTGAGGCGCGAAGGACCCAAGGGCTCTGCTTGCTGTGACGCGCGCTCTTGGGCGGTGTTTTAAAGGACCTTTTTTTTTTTTAACATAGAGAACAGTTCCCCATTTTTAATAATTTAAACATCTTCCTAACACACGTTGAAGTCCTGCTTCTCATGGGATGCTTAGCAGTTTTTAACTCAGTGGGGAGTCCGCTCATCGGGGGTCCCGGCCGTGTGGCCCCGTGGCCTCTGAGCTGCTGCTCCAGTGCGGAGCCTCCAGAGCTGACAGGCGGTCGCTTGTGCGTGCCCTTTCGCCACAGCTCCCTCGAGACCCACGTCTCCCGAGAAGTTCTCCGTGCCGCACGTCTGCGCCAGGTTTGGCCCCGGGGGTCAGCTCCTCAAAGTGATCCCCAACCTGCCTTCGGAAGGACAGCCCGCCCTGGTGGAGGTGCACAGCATGGAGGTGAGCCCCGCGTGCGCGCCCTGTCCTGAGAGACGCCTTGCACAGGGCTCGTTCCTGGACTCCTTAGCTGATGAGGTTTTTCTGTTGAGGTTTTTCTGTTATTTGGTCACACACCTTTTATCTTGATTTGCATTTCTGATTTCAAGGGGAAGACACTGTTGATGTGCGTTTATGGGCGTTTTTGATAACGGGTACAGAGCCGCCTCATGGCCCTGTGGGAAGTGGGCGCCGTCCTGTGGCCCCGCAGGCCTCACCGTGTGTCGGGGCCTTGCTTCGGCGGGCGGGGGCGGGGAGGCATCTCGCTGCTTCAGATCAAGCTTGAAAGTCAGCGTAGCTGACCGGCTGTGGCCGTGCCCCAGGACAGAGCCTTCCCCTCCCTCCTGGGGGCAGGCCGTCCTCAGTCGGCAGGCGGGGTGGACAGTGGCGGCGCCTGCCCCTGAGCTGCCCTCCCCCGCCTCTCCCCCGCTGTCCCGCAGACGCTGCTGCAGCACCTGCCGGAGCAGGAGGAGATGCGCACGTTCCCGGGGCCCCTCGGCAAGTACGTCCCCGGGCACCCTGGGAGGCTGACTCCGGCCGTGGCTGAGGGTGGCCTCGCCGCTGCGCTGGTCGCCGTTCACTGAGCGCTGTTCTTTTTTCAGAGACGACACCCATAAAGTGGATGTTATTAATTTTGCACAGAACAAAGCCACAAAGTGTTTGCAAAACGAGAGCTTAATTGACAAAGAGTCTGCAAATCTTCTTTGGAACTTTATTGTTCTGTTGTGCAGACAGAACGGGGTACGTGTAATTTTGCCATTGGAATGGCTCTTCTTGTTGGCCTTGAGTCTCAGGGACCCTGGGTCCCCCCAGGAGTGGGGCTTGGGGAGGGGGGGAGATAAGCAGGGTGTGCATGTGGGGGGAAGGGAGGTTCGGGCCACCGTGTCTGCCTGTCGGGTAGTCTGTGGTCTGTCTGTCTGGCTCATGGCCGTGGGGCAGTGGCAGTTCGTGCCGTGGCAGCCTGGCGTGCTCGTCTGCACAGACCGGCTGGGGCCCTCCCCTGAGCAGGGCCTGAGGGGAGCCCCAGCGTAGCAAAGCCCCTCGTTCCTCCTGCCGCTGCTGCCTCTGCAGACCGTGGTGGGGACCGACATCGCCGAGCTGCTGCTGCAAGACCACCAGACGGTGTGGCTCCCGGGGCAGTCCCCCAACGAGGCCAACCTGATCGACTTTGCCAGCGAGGCCTTGGCGCAGGCCGACGGGGAGGAGTCAGGGGAGGCCCCGCTCGCCTTTCTCACGGACAGTCAGGCGGCCGCCCCCGGCGCCCAGGAGAAGGAGACGGAGAGGTTCAGAGAGCTGCTGCTCTATGGCCGCAAGAAGGTATGTCCCTTCACGTGCAGATGCCACGTGGGGCGTGAGAGGGACACGGGTCTTGACAGCGATGTCCGATGAGGAACTGGCTGGTCCCTGTATCATCTCTCTGAAGGTGTCACAGTGGTTTTCCTCTAAGTGGGGCCAGTATCAAAGATTTCAGGCTCAGGTTTCAGTCACGTGACAAATGCACTTACCAAGCGCGGCTGTGCGCAGCCTATACAGCCGTGTCAGGGACGAGCGTGTGCGTGAGACCGAAGTGAAGCCTGCTGGCCCAGTCAGTGGTGAGCCCAGGGTCTCAGGAGGGCAGCGGGTGCTGGAGGGAGCCGGGGCCCCGCGGGGACGGCGCGGGCAGAGGCCTGCAGGAGGGGACGGGTGCCTGGACGCCACGCACAGGGGCTGGCGCTGCGGACGTCCAGCCGGGTCGTGCGGCGTGGAGGGGCGGGTGTAGGGCAGAGGGGTGCCCGCGTGCCGTGGGCACGTGCCAGCGCGTGTGTGGCCCCGGCGGGAGGGGCCTGATGGGCCGCAAGTCCTTGGTGCTTCTGCGTCACGGTAACTCGGGTCCTCGTCAGGGCTTGTCTGCGGTGCGCCCCAGGCTGTGTGGCTAAGGGCAGGCTCTCCCCAGCTCGAGAAGACAGCGTTCTGGGACTGCGGAGTGGGCGTGGGCCTGGCGTTTCCCACCGGGTCCCAGTGGAAGGCCGTCGGGTTGCCGCCCTGCCGCCCTGTTCCCAGCTGCCCGCTTATGACTTGCACTGCAGACACAGGGAACGCAGCAGGCGGGCTGCGGGCCCTGGGCCGCGGGGGTGAACGGGGACAGTGAGGGCGGTGCTCTCGGCTGCAGTTCTGAGCTGTACGCAGCTGTGTGCAGGGCCCGTAGGGGCGTGCCTGTCACCGCAGTGGAGTCCGTCCTTCTCTCCTGGAGGTGCGGGCGGCATGTGCCCTGCAGCTGCCGGCTCGCGTCCCCTGAGCCCTGCGCCAGCTCGGCTCACCCCGCCCTGCTTTGCAGGATGCTTTGGAGTCCGCCATGAAAAACGGCCTGTGGGGCCACGCCCTGTTACTTGCCAGTAAGATGGACAGCCGGACCCACGCCAGGGTCATGACCAGGTGAAGAATCTCGCGGGGCGGTCGGCTTCTGGGCACGGTCAGCTGGTCCAGGGGCAGTGCCTGGGCAGCTCCTTGAGGCACACAGGTGTGTCCGGTGCTGTCCCACCATGCACGCCGCCCTGCCCTGCCCTGCATGCTGCCCAGGGTGGGCCCCCGAGGCTTCACCTCTCACAGTGTCTTTCAGCGCTGAGCTGTGTGCACTGCCCAGTTAAGCATCAGGGCTGGTCATGGAAGGGGCTGAGCTAAGGCCAGACTTGGATCTCCTGCCTTGTTTTTGAGCCAAGTTAGATTTTCTCTTGCTCTGTCTCCCCAGGTTCGCCAACAGTCTCCCCATCAATGACCCTTTGCAGACCGTCTACCAGCTGATGTCTGGGCGGATGCCTGCGGCGTCCACGGTCAGTGGGGGCTCACCCCGGCGTTTCTGCAGCCCTGCTCTCTGTCAGCCCTGGCTCCTGGGAAAGGCCTCATCCCAGGATGAGATCCATGTGTCTGTCCTGCCCTTGCCCCAGTCACACTCCCTGAGCCCAGCCATCGCAGAGTTCAGGTGACGCTGCCTTCCCAGGGTAAGGTTTGCTCTTCTTGGCTTTCTTGTGACCTCAGTGCTGCGGAGATGAGAAGTGGGGGGACTGGAGGCCACACCTGGCTATGGTTCTGTCCAACCTGAGCAGCAACGTGGAGGTGGAGTCCAGGACGATGGCCACCATGGGCGACACGCTAGGTGGGTCAGGCGGCGGCGCAGGCCGGGAGCCCGCAGGCCTGCTGTGGTCCCGGCTGCCGTCCGTGTGCAGCCTTGGGTTTCTGGGAGAGCCCCGCCTGAGACCCGGCCCGCTCCCTGTCTCTCCAGCCTCGAAGGGGCTCCTAGACGCCGCTCACTTCTGCTACCTCACGGCGCAGGCGGGGTTTGGGGTTTATACAAAGAAAACCGCGAAACTCGTCTTGATCGGATCAAACCACAGGTGAGGAACCGCATAATTGGGTGCTTTCCTTTGGAAGGAAACGTCCCTGCCATTAACCCAGAAACAGATCTGGGGGGTGGCCTTGCATCCTTATCAGGTGGCGTGCTGCGCCCCTGGGTGACTGGCTCAAAGATCAGAATAACTCCTTCCCTCAACAGTTTACCATTTTTAAAGTTTGCAACCAACGAAGCTATTCAGCGGACCGAGGCCTACGAGTACGCTCAGTCGCTGGGGGTCCGGTCAGACCCCTTGCCCAACTTCCAGGTGAGCGTCAGCTGTGGGCCTGGGGCTCGCCAGGCTCTGCTGGCATCGGGTTGGGGGTGCTTACGCAAAAGATGACGCTGTCATGTTTGAGGGTGAAAGCTGCTGAATTGAGGATTTTGCTTATATTTTGGGTCTTAATGTTTTAAGTATTAAAAATCTTGAGTATTTTTGCTTTTTTATCTGTTTTTGATGTGATGGGGGAAGTATTACATGACTCAGGAGTGAGTGTGTGTGTATGTGAGTGTAAGAGTTTGTGCATGAGTGTGAGTACGTGTGAGTGCATGTGTGCATGAGTGCATGTGAGTGTGCGTGAACGTGTATGAGCATGGGTGCATGAGCATGTGAGCGTGTGCGTGAGCTTTGTATGCATGAGAGCATGCGAGTGCATGAGCGCATGTATGAAAGCACGTGAGTGAGCATGGGTGTGATTGCGTGAGTGCATGTGAGTACTGAGCATGTGTGAGCACGCGTGAGCACGGGTGCATATGAGCAGCATGTATGCGTGTAAGTATGTGTGAGTGAACATGGGTGCATGTGAGCGAATGTGTGAATGTGTCTGCATGTGAGCGTGTGCGGGAGTGTGCGTGTGTGTAAACACCGGGGCTGGCAGACAGTGGGTGTGGGGCCGTCGGGGCCGTGGGGTGCCCGGCACGCGTGCTAAGGCACGGCCTCTGGGGTTGGAGCCCTGGCGGCTCTGAAGGGTGGTAAGAGAAGAAGTGAGCCTCGTGGACACCCAGTTGTTTCCTTTGATGTGAAATAGCTCAGGGAATGGGGACTGGTGCTGTTGTGGGGGCGTGGGGGGCACATGGGGTACGTGGCACATCCGGAGTAACTCAGCCGTAGGGGACTGCAGGGTGCCCTCAGGAAGCGGGGGAGGAGGCACGGGTGTCTGAGCTGTTGGCTTCTTGCTTTCAGGTGTTCAAGTTCATCTACTCCTGCCGCCTGGCAGACATGGGGCTGGCCACCCAGGCCTTCCACTACTGCGAGGCGGTCGCCAAGAACGTCCTGCGGCAGCCCCAGAGCCACTCCCCCGTGCTCATCCGCCAGCTGGTTGAGGTATCGTCCTCCTGCCCCTCCGTCCCCACACGTGACTGGTGGGCGGGCCTGTGGGTCAGGACGCCTAACTCGGGGCAGAGCAGGGCGGGCCCTGAGCTCAGGGGCAGGTGGGGGCGCCGAGATGTCCCCGGGCAGCTGCTGGGCGCCTTGCGCATTGGCGCGCGTCCCAGTGCAGACGCTCCACAGCGAGCTTCGAGGTGGGAAAGGCTTCGCCGCAGGGCTGGGTCCGAGGCGGGTGAGTCTAGCAGGGGGCCCTGCGGGCCTCCAGAGCTCGGCAGCCTCATGTCCACTCTGGAGGGGGTCGCGTGGCTGCCTCAGAGCCGCATGGGTCGTAAATGGCATGGGTGGAGGGGCGCCCGGACAGTGCCAAAGTGTCCGCGACCGCAGCCTTACGTCTCCCCTCCCCCAGGAGTGTCACTTCTGAAAACGCACTCGTGTGACCCCTGAAAATACACTTTACTCCGGAGGTCTTTAGACAGCTTTGGCCGTTAGTAACACAAATCCAGACTCATTTCACTGGACCTGACCCACGCCCACCGCCCTGCCCCCCCACCCCCACCCCCCCCCAATTCCCGAGCAGAGCGTGTGCATGGCTAGGTCAGTTCAGCTCTTGGATCCGTCAAGTCCAGTCTGCGCGGCCAGACGCTGGGGGCAGGCACGGCGAGCCCCGTGGCTGGGCGCTGCTGACCTCCCGCGGGTACTGCAGCGGTTAGCGCTGGTGAGCGGGAGGTCCTGCTCGCTTCCCGCTCCCGCAGCGTCACTGTGTGCCTGTGAGGCGTGTCACGTAGCACACACGCAACGCCATGCGGCCGATCGAAGCTGTCTCCAACTAGACACTGAGGGGCCGTCTCTTTCCAGGTCAGCGTGGGTTTTGCAAACACCGGTGGTAACGGCAACCCTCGTTTCTCGTGTGTCTGCAGATCGCCTCCCGGTTACGGCTCTTCGACCCTCAGCTGAAGGAGAAACCGGAGGAGGAGTCCTGGGAGGAGCCCGCCTGGCTGGCCCGGCTGCGGCGTGTGGAGAAGCAGGTCCAGGTGCTCGGGCGGCTCGGGCGTGGGGCTGGCGGGCTGTGTGCTTTCCCCTGCGGCGTCAGGTGTCACCAGGACGCTTTTGGGGGTGCACATGCCTGTCAGAGAGGGGGCCTCCCTCCCGGGGAGGAGAGGCTCCCGGAGCCCAGAGCGAGTGGTCCGTGGGGACACGTGCCGTTGGCGAGGCCTGACGAGTGTCTCCCGCAGGAGGGCGCTGTGGTGTGGAGCCAGGACGCAGCCTACCCCCAGCGGTGCCCCAGCACGCCCAGCTCCGAGGTGGGACAGTGCGACGGCCCAGGACTCGCGCAGCCCTCGGGCCCGGGCAATGAGAACCCGCTGCTGGCGCCGCCTGTGCCCAGCACCGAGCACGCCGGACAGGGCGTGTGGCTGCTGCCCTCAGGTGAGCCTAAGTGCGGGGCCTCCCGCCCCGGCGCTCTCGGCACTTGCTGCTTCTCGGTGAGCGGCGTGCCACATGCAGCCCCGCATGGCCGTTGTTGGGTCACCAGCGTGAGCTGCTTCAGGTGACATGGGCCTTTCTCTGCTCCCCCGTCTCCATACAGCTCTGCCGACGCTCCTAGACGGTCACCTCGCCTTCCCGGCGGCGCCACCGGGCCCTGCAGAGCTGGGGCCTGGTTGCGGGCTCCCAGGGTCTGCGCTGGGCTTTGAAGAGCCCTCAGGACCCAGCCCCGCAGCCCTGTACCCGGGGCCTGGCCTGCCGTCCAGCGCCCCATCGCTCCAGGACAGCGTGCACCCGCCGTGGGAGGCCCGGACCCAGGACCCAGGTGGGTCTCCGAGGTGTCGTCCTGAGAGCGCAGCCGCGTTGGGCTTCGTGCCCCAGGAGGTGGTGGGTGGAAGAGGCTGAGTCACTTGGACTTGAAATAAGTTACGTTACTTAACAGATACCAAAGTCCTAGACATTTTAGGCTGAATGGGGTCACTGTCAGTGCTCGTTTCCTCTGGGACTTTTGTTAGGATGTGACGTGTGGCTGCCTAGGGCATGGCAAGCTGGCCTTAGGTATGCACATGCTGTCGCCCTCGTCACGTGCCCGCCCACTGCCACCTGGAGCCATGTGGTGGCCCCCGGGCCTGAGCTGGGCCTTCCTGCCTCAGACTGCTTGGGCCAAGCAGGGTGGGGTCTGTGTTTGGGAGGGTGCCGAGGCTTGGTGCTGACGAGCCCTGGGAGGGGTGCTCCTCCGTGCCCGTCAGCGCCGGCTCCCGCGGACCCGCGCTGGCCGCGCCAGGTCACAGGGTTCTCTCTCCCCACGACAGGACTGGTGCCACAGGATCCCCGCAGGGGAGACTCGCTGGCGGAGCGGAGAGAAGAGGATTTTGGTGACAAATTCGATGTGGTAGTTGCTCACCCTTTTTAGTGACTAGGGGCCCAAACTCCTTGTTCTTCAGGCACAAGCAGATAGATAATACTGAAAACATGGAATTGTCTTGTAAATGGTGTCCTAAAGAGAAGGCACTTCTGAGAAAGCCTGAATCCTTAAAATGTGAAGACTTGGTAAAAACAGAGATGGGAAGAAGGTAACTCAGTAACGTAAAAGTAGTTGCTTTAAAGAGAGGAAACACCCGTCTGGCCAACCAGTGGTAACTTGTGAGGCGGCCCCTGTGGCTCCTGCACCTGCTCTGTGGTGGGGCCCCTGGAATCCCCGCTGGCCCACGTGAAGTCGGGGTTCATGTTATAAGATGTGTTCGCTCTGCTCCCCAAGCAGGAGGGACAAACGCTCTTACAGGCTGCTTCCTGGAGCCTTCTTCACAGGAGCCCCCCGGCAGGGGCCCCTGTCAGCAGGCGATGCTTAAACTCCACCGCGTGTCCTCCCGTTAAGACCTTCTGTCCCTGGGAAAGTAAGAATGAGAGTGTTAGCTGTCCTGAGACAGACTGAATCCAGGGACGAGTGTTTCTCCCTGTAAGCTGCCTGCTGCCCGGCCCGCGTGCCCTGCGCATAAACGGAGGGCGCCTCAGCCCAGAGCCCGCGCCTCGCTCTCCGCGGTGCCTCTCGGCGAGGCCGCTTGTTAAGTGTGGGCGGCCTCACCCTTCCCGCCACCTTCCCTCTCCTTGCTGTGGCCCTCTGGTCTCTCGGGGACGTGCGGAGGGCCCCTGGGAGGTGCACAGGCGAGCCCGCTCCTGCACTGCCTTGCCAGGGCTCTCCGAGGACGTCCCTAGACTCCGAGGTGCCCCCAGGGTGGGGGACTGCCAGCGCCCTGACGTCTGCTGCCGAGGCGAAGAGCCCTGTCCAGGCAGCCAGAAGAGAGGCCAAGGAGCCCAAGAAGGTAATGCTCAGCCCTCCTCCAGCCTCGCCTCGGAGGGGCCCGGCCTGTGCCCGGGGCGAGCACGAGGCTTTGCCTCTGCTCATGGAGCTGAACGCTTCGGGGGCAGAGGGGTCCACAGGGGCATGTGTGCAGGGCCTTGTCTCTGCCCACATGTCACACCGCGCCTGCCGGGCCAGGGCAGCTCCCGCCCTCCAGCACGCTGCGGGTCCGTGACCTGTCCGTACCCAGCCCCAGAGGGTGCCCTCCCTCTGCCTTCTGTCCCCGCGGACGGTGGTGGCCGTTGCTGCCCTTCATTCACACAGAGGAGGCTCGTCTCCGGTCCTCGGGCAGCTCACCGCCCTCCCTCCCAGTGGGGTGCTTGGAGGCAGCCTGCATCCGGCCGGTTCTCCCGGGGGTGTGCCCAGAGTCCAGGCAGCTGTGTCCAGCTTCCAAAGGCAGCACCTGGGCCGGGCCCACAGCTGCCCCGCCCATCCAGGCCTTGTCCCTGTGAGCAGGGGGGCACCGGGGCCTGTCATCAGCCCTCCCGCCAGCAGGCGATTCTTCCCGGGGCTGTCGCTGGCATTTCCTGAGTGAGAGGCGGTGCCTGTCACCGCCACGCTGTCCGCGGCTGTGTTGCCATCTTCCCCTCAGTCCTCTCTCTCTGCCATCTGTGAAGGGCGTGGCTCTTACTGTCCGTGTGGCTCAGTTACCCAGCTCCTCTGTCTGTAGCAAGCAGCTCTCTTTGAGGACAGGTGTGACATTAGCGGGTTGCTGCTGCTGCCCGTCCCCCCCTGCCCCCCGCAGGTTCAGAGAACGGCTCTGGAAGCGCGGCAGCCGCTGCTCACTCTGGTTTTAGTGTCCGTGCAGGACAGTGTCAACGATTAAAGGAGTCGCCCAGCGGGTCAGTGCTCCCCGCTGGGGAGCGAAAGGGACTGTGTTCAGAGGGTCCCACACGACCTTGTCCAGCCTGCCTGACTCACCTCAGGCAGGGAGGGTGTCGGGGCTGCTCACATGTTCTCATTTAGACACGAAAAGTTGCAGAAGGCACTGTAGTAAAATACACAGAACGTAACAGCGACCGTCCCCACCGCGTCTCCATGCGCGGCTCAGCGGCATCGGGGTCCTTCACGCAGCTGTGCAGCCGCCACCACCGTCCCCTCCAGGACTTTCCATCCTCCCAAAGGGACACTCCGTCCCATGAAACACCCACTCCCACCCCTCCCCCTGCCCGGACCTCCACTGTGGACTTCCTGTCTCTAGATCTACCCCCTGCAAGGACCTCGTGCGGGTGGGACCCACAGGACCGTCCTGGGCCGCGTCACCCAGCACAGTGTCCTCCAGTGTGTCCCCGTGGTTTTGTTTAGGGCGCTGAGTCCTGGTTCTCCTGGCTGACCAAGAAGAAGAGGACAGAGGCCTACCTGCCAGACGACAAGAACAAGTCGGTGGGTGTCTTGGGATGTGGCACTCGAGGGCACGTTGGGTGTTCCGGTGTGTTCGTCAGCAGTTGTTGGCACAGAGTGTTTCAGCTTTAGAACGGACCCCAGCATGTGTCTTCCTGAGTCTTAAAGTGTCACAGGGAGACTAATGCTCTCCCCTTCTTCCTGCTGATGTTGTTCCCCGCTGTTCACAACCGTGGCAGATTGTCTGGGACGAAAAGAAGAACCGATGGGTGGATACCAGTGAGCCAGAGGAGGAGGTTCGTGGGGACGGGGCTTTGCGGTCCTGGGAGGAGGCCCTGCCTCCCAAGGCTCCTGTCGGTGGCGCGTCCCCCGCGTCTGGGTTAGTAAACAGGTTTCTAAGGCCAGCCGTCCCTCTGCAGAAGAAGGCTCCGCCTCCACCTCCGGTGTCACTTCCCAAGGCGCCCCATGCTGCCGCCCCTGGGGCCGGAGGGCCCCCCAGAGCCGCTGTGAACATGTTTTCTAGAAAAGCAGGTAACCAGCAACGGGCTTGTTTGGGTGACCCCCCCGTCCTACAGACACACCTGTGCTCTCTGAGTGCGGCCTGTGAAGCGGGTGGCGGCGGTCAGGCACAGGGGGGACGCCAGACCGCCTGTTCTTAGGGGCCGGGACGGTCTGTGTGGGGGCGGGAGCCTCACCCAGGGCCGCCGCCCAACAGGGGCACTCGGGCGGGGGGGGGGCGCCCGCCCAGCCAGCCGCTCACTGGGCCCGGGGGGGTCCCTGCTGGCACTTCCCCTGCCACAGCGAGGAGCCGTGGAAGCGGGTGCCGTGGGTGTGTCCACCTGACCGCCTCCTGCCCCGCCACAGGCGGCACGCGCGCGCGCTACGTGGATGTCCTGAACCCCGGCGGGCCCCAGCGGGCCGACCCCGCCCTCGCCCCCGCGGACCTCTTTGCCCCGCTCGCCCCGCTCCCGATCCCGGCACACCTGTTCGGGTCAAACCCAGGTAGGCAGTGCGGGGCGGCGGCCCCTCCGGCTGAGCCTGGCTCCGGACCCGGGGCCCTCCCGAGAGCCGCTGGCCTTCACCTCCCTTGAGGGGGATGACGGCCGGGCGGGTGCAGAGGGCCTCGCTTCCCCTGCTCCGTGAGCGCGTGTGGGGAGTGTCCCACAGGGGGTGACACCCCGCAACCCCACCCCTGGTCTCCTTCACAGAAGCAGAGGGAGCCCTGCCCTCTGAAGGGGCCGGCAAAGAAGGACACACACCAGCTGGGGGTCCGCCCTATCCAGAAGCTTCCTCGGAACCCAAGGTGAGTGGGCGGAGCGAGACAGGGTGGGACACCGTGGGACTCTGCCTCTCCCCAGGCCAAGAACGTTGGCCCTGACCTTCTGCGGTCTGTGCCCGATGGCGTCCCCAGAGAACACCGCTTCCCGCGGAGGGCTGCGTGACCATGCCCAGAGACACACAGAGAATAACCACACACGTGTTGTGTCCCGGTGGCCTTACTGAAATCAGGGAGTGAAGAGAGGTTTTTTAATGTTTAAAACTTACATGAAGCAGAATGGTTCAGCGTATGGTCTCCAAAGCCAGACGGACAGGGATTCAACCCTGGTTTCTGTCACTTAGCTGCGTGAAGGTTGGGAAGGTCGCTTCTCCAGGCCTCAGTCCCCTGCTCTGAGAAACGGGATAAAAATGACCCCAGGTCACAGGCCATTGCGGGGCGCAGTGGGACGTGGGGTCCATGGGCTAGAGCAGGTCGCAGCCTGGGCCAGCGGAGGGCTCCGCGCCGCCCGCCGGGCTGGGCAGGTGCCGCACCTGTGTCTCTCCCGGCAGGTTGTCAGTTCAGCAGCCTCGCTCCCTGCTTCTGAGCTGGCCCCCTGCCCTGTGGATGGCTCCCCGCGAGGAGAGGTAAGGGGTGCCCTCCACAGTCTCTGCCCCAAGTCCAGGCTGAGGAAACCCATTTTTACTGTCCTGTCCAGCAGCATCTCCTTAAAAATGAATGTCCATGGGGAGGAAAGGCAGTTTAGATACTTTCTACAGCGTGGAAAGTGTCACCGTATTCCCAAAAGGGCAAGCGCACTTGTTTGGGGGCTCGGACCAGCGAGGGGCTGGCCTGCCCAGGCCTGCGTTTCTCAGGGCCACAGGCTCAGCAGCCCTGGCAGAGGCCCAGACGCCCCCCACCCCCCGCTCACAGGTGTTCCCCAACCAGAACTGCACCGGAATGGGACTGTTGCGCCCACGCTGGCTTCCCCCGTGGGAGCGCCGATGCCCTGCAGAGCCCCCGGGCGGCCCGCAGCGGGCGGGGCGGGCGCTGACCGTGTGCGTGTGTTCTCGCTGTCTTGTAGCTTTCGCGCTCTAGCTCAATGAGTTCACTGTCGCGCGAAGTGAGCCGGCACTTTAACCAGGTACCCGAGGCTGGCGGTCCACACTGCGCTCGGGGCTGGGGCGGGCCGCCTTTGCTCCCTGGCACTGCCCACGGGTCCCCGGCCATGACACGGCAGGGTGCAGTGCTCCTGGCCTGCAGAGTCTCAGGGGGCGTCCCACGTGCGACCCCAGACGCTCCTGGGAGTGGTGGGCTCTGTCAGTGCGCGCCCTTGGTGCTGGTTTTCCGGGAGGCCAGCCTTGGGTGGAGCCTCACCGGGTGAGGGTGTCGTGGCCGCCGCGGGGCCCGGGGTCCTGCCCTAGTCTGACCACGCACAAGAAGGGCTACTTTATGCCGGGCAGAGGAGCGGCGGGAGATAAAGGAATACGTTATCTGTGCCGGGCAGCGGGGACCCAGCTCTCCCCGGGGCTCAGCTGGAGGGCTTGGTCTGCACAGCAGACCGAGTTCTGGGGACGGGCACTTAGGGGCCGCAGTAACGGGACACAACACGTCTACTAACCGCTTCCCTGCCACTAACGGGCTGCGTCGGGCAGTGCATGTCCTGGTTTCTGAAGCGTTCACGCTGCATGGCGCTTTGACTCCCACCGTCTCTCTGTGAGCCATCACACGGTTCAGTCCAGTGGGCAGCGCGTCTCTTCCGTGTGCTTCCGTGGCTTACTCAGGTGTCGTGAGTCCTTCCTCGGCAGCGGTGCGTGCTTGTGAGCGTGCCCACTGTCCTGCTGAGCTGAGTTCTCTGTGGTCCCCAGGCCCCCAGCGACCAGCCCTCGGCAGGAGGCACCCCCGGGGCCGCGGTGCCCTTCTACAACCCTGCGCAGTTTGCACAGGTGGGTGCGCTGGGGCCCCCTCGGCTCCCTGCCCGTCCGTCGGCAGGGTCCCCGCCTGTTCCCCTTTCTCTCCCTTCCAAGCTCTTGCTCCACAGTCTAGACTGGCCGCCAGGTTCAGGGAGCTGAGCAGGGGCAGGGGTCTACAGGGGCTCTTGGTGTTTGGAATAGAACAGCTCAGCTGACCCCAGGTTCCCTGATGCACACCCCGCCTCGCTGCCCGGAGGGGTCCCGGCCCCCTTGCTTGGAGCCCACCCTGCCACCCCGCCCCCGCCCCGTCCCCTGCCGCCCGCTGCCTTGGCAGGCGTCTGCAGACAAGGCTGCTGCCTGGCCCCTCTCCCCTCCCCGCTCCCAGGACCGGGGTGTCCCATTACCGCCTGGCTGTCTGTCTGCATTTCCGCGTCACGATTTGGTGCTTTTCTTCTCTCCCACTACCTTTTTCTTGGAGTTCATGTTTCTGCGAGGGCCCCTCACCTCACTTCCGTTAGGGCTTGTTTGGGGGCACTTCAGTGCCCGTCCTGGTTCACTGTGCTTCCCTGGGCGCCTCCCTGGGGTCTTTGGATGCTCAGCCCTTGAATCGGCCTCATTCTGGGCCCCTAACAAACAGCTGCACATATAAAGGGAACTCCAGCATCTGACAGTGACTTGGCCAGTGGTCACGCGCTGCGGAAACGGGACAAAGCAGACATGTCCGTTTGACTTAAGGGGGTGTTCTGGCTTGTGACCCAGGCCTGTGTGGAAGCATGCTGAGCCCTCACTGAGTGCCACCCACCTCGGGGCGGGTGTGTGGAGGCCAGCGCTGTTCCTGTCATTTCAGGCCCCTGCCACCTCAGGAAGTTCAAGGTTGGGACGGATCGGCCAGAGGAAGTACCCAGCGTTGAGGTAGACGGGTCCCTGCTCTGGATTGGCTGTGGACACTCAGGCTGACTGCCCGTGGCCTCCCTTCCATTCCAGGCGAAGGTGCCCAGCACCCGTCATAGAAAGTGTCACCAGAGCTAATCCTACATCTCCCCTGAGCCCTGGAGCCAGGGGTAGCCCCTTGGCTCAGACCCTCTCACCTAAAGGATGAGTTCAGGAGAGACCCCCCCAGTCACTTAGGAACATTTCGCTAAGCAAGCTGCGGCACTTTGCTGCAGGCAGGGCTTTGACCTTCAGGAACTAGGGCGTCTCTTGAAGCCCGATGCGAATTGCTGCCAGATTTGTCCCACGGTGCATCTCAAGACCCTGGAAGGAAGGAGGCACTGACGCCTGCTCTGCGCCAGTGTGGCCGGCGCCCTGGCCCGGCGTTCCGAGCCCAGAACAGTGACGTGCGGACGGCACATTCTGAGTCAGTCTCAGAGTGTGGAGTCACATTAGGCCCTGGCCCCTGCAGTGCGTTTCCTGCAGCAAAGGTGTCCTCAGCAGCACCGAGTCTCCGGCGGCCTGGCCAGCACCATGAGGGGGTTTCCTGCCACCAGGGCTTTGTCTGTCTGTGAGGTAGGAAAGAGCCACCTAACAACTTGTGTTCCACGTGTGACTGACCTCACTGATCAGCCAGTGCTAAAGCTTGGCTGTCACCTACTTGGATTTTTTAGGGTGGGGCCTGGTTGCACAACTGGTCGGAGCAGCCCTTGGGCCACCCCACTGCACACTGGCCAGAGCAGGACTTGCCTGGTGGCTCCGGAGTGCCCCCCCAACTGGCGCGCCCCCCCCTCCCCACCTAAGTGATGTGACCAGGGGCCAGCCACATCTTGAAGAAAGTGGCTTAAATTAGTTTCCTGACAGAAGCTCTAGAAGCTGATGCTTCTGCCCCTCGGTTTTTTCCACACCAAGACCTTCCGCAGCAAAGGGGTGGATCTCAGCCACAGGGACCCACCTGCAAAGGAAGCCCTCCCTCATATGGGCTCCCAGTTTTAAGGCTTCACCGACTGTTCTGAAAACGATCCACGTTCTTGTCAAGTCTGAAGAGACGAAGAAGGGTTTAATATTTATGAGAATCATTAGGAACTAATTTCTGTAGTTCTGCCTGGTGTTTCAGACCTCAGCGAAGGGTCGTGTGAATGTGCTGTGCACACCGGTCCTTCCCTGCTTCCTGGCTCACTTGATCACCTAGGAATGACCACCGAGTGTTCAGACCTGTACGACTGGGCCCATGTGTTCTTCACCTGGGAAAGGCCGGCCTCCGGAGGGGCCTCCTCGTGTGCCTAGGCCAGCGAGCGATTCCGGGGCGGAGACCCTCCTGTGCCCTCGGCTTCCCCAGCCCGTTGTTCTGTTAGCGACTTTTGATTCAAGACGTTATTTTTCCTAAATGCTGATTGTTACACTGCAAATTGTTAAATAAAATAAAATATTTTGGGCTCCAAGCACTCTCCTGTTGCTTGCTTTTGCTGATTGAAGCCAGCGAGCCGGCGTGGCAGTGACTGCCGGTGGCCCGCTTCCGCAGGGCACTGCTCGGCCTGGGCGGCGGGCAGGTGGGCAGGTTTGCTCCGAAGCCTGCCCTTCCCCCCGCCCCCGTGAACTGGGCCGTGCGTTAGGGTTCCATTGGCTCGCGAGGTCCGCACTGGTCAAGTCTGCGGAGACGGGGCGGGGCCGAGGGCCGAGGCTGGGGGCGGGGCAGGTCGGGGCGGAGCTGGCCCCGCCCCTCGTCTCCAGGGAAGGAAGCCGCGGGTGGGGGCGTGGCCGCCAAGTCCCTGGCCCCGCCCCCGGCACCCTTGTCCCCGCTCCGCCGGCTGGGGCCTCCGGCCGCCAGAGGCCGCTGTAGGCGCAGGCCCAGCACCCTGCCCGCCGGTCGTCAAGGCGGCTGCGGAGGCCCGTGGGGGCTGGGGAGCGGGCGGCGGCGAGAGGTAGAGGTGCGGGCCTGGGAGGGCGGGGGCGCGGGGTGACCCCGGGCGGCGGCCCGTGGCTGGTGGTCCCTAGGCGCGGAGTTGGGGCGCAGGGTGACCCCTGTGCGCGAAATGACCTGAGCGTGGGGTCCGCGCGTGGTGGCCCCGAGGCGCGGGTCTGGTCCCACCCCCAGATCCGCAGCGGTCGTTGCCCCGGGAGCCGCCGCGCTCGTAGGCCTTGCTGTCGTGGCCTTGGCCGCTGCGCTGCAGACCTGCTGCGGGTCGTGGGTCTTGGGGCGGTGTCTGCGGGCCCGCCCTGGTGCTGGGCGTGCGGTGGAGCCAGGGCCGATGGGCCCCCCATCCCAGGCTGCGCCGCGGAACTGGCCTCCACTGGCCTTCACCTTGGGGGCGTGAATTCTGACTCGGTCCTGCCCCGAGCGCCCCCGTGAGAAGCAGGCCCCCACCAGGAAGGTGGCCACCCCCTAGAAGGAGGCAGCAGGCCCGGATGTCTGGGTGCTGGGTCCTGCTGGACTGCCGCTGGCCTGTCCACTGTCACCCTGCACCGTCGCTGTCCTTCAGGAACGATCCATTCGTGGAAGTAATAGCAGTTTTTCCTTAGGCCCCTGTGGGGGCTCCAGGACTTCGGGCCTCCAGCCATGCAGCCACTGGCCCTGCTCCTGCGGGTCCTCTCTGTGTCTCACCGGGGACATCTGACTGCACATCCCTGACATCGGGCATCACGGGCAGCCCCCCAGGTGCGCTAGGCCCCTGGACTATGCCGTCCAAGTCGGCCTGCCCGGGAACCTCCAAGACGGCTCCCCAGCAGCCCACCACTGCCCAGGGGCACCTGCAGCCTGAAGGAAGGATGCTCAAGGGGCGACTTCCGAACACCGACAAAGACCTGGTCCCCTGCCCAGGGTCCCCGCCCACTGACAACTGTCCCGGGCCTGAGAAGAGCCCAGTGGTCCCTCTGAACATTCCAGCAAAAACCAGCAATGAAGACCCCGAGGCTAAGGCGAAACCCTTCACGCCAAAGCCACCGACAAGGCCCAGGCTGGCGCGGGCGCTGTCCTTTGACGAGAGGGGCTGGAGGAGGAGGCGTTTCCGAAACAGCCACGAGGACCTGGACTCCCGAAGCGGGGCCAGCCCCTCTCCGGGCTCCTCGCAGAACGAGGCCCCCGAGCCCCCTGCCCACACTTGCTCCCCGCCCTGCCTGAGCACCTCCTTGCAGGAAATGCCCACGTCCCACAGGGCTCTGGGCCACGCAGGCAGGAGCTCCTCCTCATGGGGTAATGGTGTCTCCGGAATCATGGGCACCTCCCTGGACATCCTGCACCAGAACGCGGCCTCGGCCGGGAGCACTCCCAGGCTGCCCAGTGGGCTTCCCTCACGGCCGCTGCCCTCCCTGGACTGGAACGTCGCCTCCAACTCCCTGCGGACAGCAAACAAGGTGGACGCAGACCACACCGACTACAAGCTCCGCCTGCAGACCGGGGCGTCCCGGGGCCGCGGCAGCCTGGGCTCCAGCCGGCCCCCAAGCCCCCTGGCCTGTGACGCCTGTTCCTTGCGCTCCGCCAGGTCCTCCTGCAGCCTCCTGGCGCCCATCCGTGCCAAGGACGTCCGGGACAGGTAGGGCCTCCCCAGGGTGTGGGGTGGGGATGGGGCTGCCGCATCCGTGGCCTTAATTTTAGGGTTGAGAAGCAAGCTGCCCAAGGACCACGTGATGGTGTTCTTAACAAACTGTCAGGGTCATAAAGATGGAGGCTAACCCGTCTCCCAGCTCCTGCCCAGGGGCTGTGCCTGCAGCAGGTGACCAGGACCCACAGCGAGGCGTGTCGCTGGACCACGGGCCAAGCAGGGAGGGGACAGCAGGTGGAGCCTGATTGCCTCAACTTAAGTTTCCAGCAGGATCCCGTGATTTCTCTAGTGATCTGGGACCCAGTTTGCTGAGTGCCCACCAAAGTTCATGGTGGGGAGGGGCTCATATCGCAGAAGATGCTTGGTCTCCTGGCTCTACGCGGCTTTGACATTTAACCCGTGTGGACATTCCATGGCTTGGAAAGAACTTGGGTGCCGGCCCCCGTGGCTTCTCTTCTGCTTCCAACTCCCAAGCAGGCTTTGGGCTCCTCTCCCCCGAGGCAAGAGCCATGAATTCACCAGATGGGGGTGCAGGGACTTCTGAGCCCACCACACACACCCACGACCTATTTCCGGGCGGGGCTGCTCCTGGACGCTCGGTCTGGGGACAACTGTGCCAACGTGCCCAGCTGCGGCTCCACCCTCCCTCTCCCCCGCCCCCACACCCTCCCCCGGGCCTTCGTCTCCCCGCCCTCCCATCTGGGGCTGGGCGGGCGGTTTGAAGCACACACGGGCCCTGGCCTTGACTTCAGGGGCCCAAGGAGTGTGTCCTGGCAGCTGGCCCCTCCCCGGGTCCATCTGCTTGGACCCAAGCCCAGGCTGCGCCCTTCTCTGCAGGAGCTACCTGGAGGGGAGCCTCCTGGCCAGTGGGGCCCTGATGGGGGCCGATGAGCTGGCCCGGTACTTCCCGGACCGGAGCGTGGCCCTCTTCGTGGCCACCTGGAACATGCAGGGCCAGAAGGTAAGCAGGCCGCCCACCTGTCAGGGTGAGACCTTGGCTCCTGCCTGCTCTTTCCAGAGCCCCCCAAGCTGCACCCCTGCCCTGCCCCCCGCATTAGTGACCAAGCAGCAATGTGTTCTTCCACAGCCGCTTTATTTAGGCAGTTTTAGGTGGACAGCAAACTTGAGAGGAAGGCACAGCACTTCCCCTCCCCCCACCCCCACCGCAAGGTCTGTCCTCAGCTTAGCGCTCTCTGTCCTCCTTCCTCCTGCCTGTGCAGCCTTGTTCTGGGCTGGGGTGACCCTGACGCCCGTGGGGTGAGGGACAGCGTTGTTGCCACACACCGCTTCGTGAGGCCTCTCATTGCCCGTGTCAGTGTCTGAGAAGGAGAAGATGGAAGGATTTCCCCCCTCGTGGCCGTGGGGTCCCAGCTGACATTCGGGTGGTGTTCGGGCGAGGGCTGGCTGACCTAACTGACAAAATAGCCACCTGAATGAGATGGAAGTCATGTTCTGTTGAGTCGGAGGAGGAGGCAGGTGCCCAGGCTGCTGCTCTGCTGTCCTCGGGCAGCCACCCTGCCTGTCCGTGGGGCATGGCCCTTGTCCTTGGCCCACAGGACTTGCAGGGTCAAAGCCAGGTGGCACTGCAGCCACAGATTGGAGCGAAGATGGGCGAGGGTGCGTCCCTCCCTGCGGGACCCGCTGCACCCCAGCCCCACGCCAGCTGCACGCTGGCCCTGGGTGTGTGTGTGTTGGGGTGCACACGGAGGGTCAGGCTCAGGGGCCAGGCTGGGGCCGGATGCAACTGACCAGCAGCAGTTTGGGGGCACAATGGGGGAGGGGGCGCCGACTCAGCCTTGGTGATGCCAGGCTGGGAGGGGGAGAGACCACGGGGTCCCTGGGGGAGCAGGAACCCCGTGTGCCTGCCCCTCCGGCCCCTTGCTAGGTGCTGCTTCTCCACAGGAGCTGCCCCCAAACCTGGACGAGCTCCTGCTGCCCGCCGAGGCCGACTACGCCCAGGACCTGTATGTTGTCGGGGTCCAGGAGGGCTGCTCCGACAGGTAGGCCCCCACCTTGCCCCACGTCTCCCCAGGCCCATCGGTCCCTCGCAGCCCCTGGGAACAGCACTGCTCAGGGGGGCTTCCAGGGCTGAGGCTGCTGTGACCCGAGGCCCCCGCTGCCAAGCCTGGGCCAAACACACAGACCACCTTCTAAAAGGGTGACTCCGAGAATTCAAAATAAATGAGGTTTTCCTTCTGGTAAATAGTAGCTGACCTAGGAGATTATAAACGCAGTGGATTGCAGCTTGGCCACTTGGGCCCCTCCAGGCTCCCAGCCAGAACCTTCAGTGGCGTCACGGACACACCCTGGGGCCTGTGGGGCTACGGTTCACCTGTCCTCTGTCTGGCTGCATACCTGTGCATTGTTGAGGGTCACCTGGTGAGGGGTGCCGGCTCCGGGCAGCACACAGGTGTCCTGCTCCTCCCGCGCGCCAGGGGCCCGGCCTCACTCCTGCCTGGCCTGGGGCTTCTGGGGCCTTTGCCAGGGAGGTCGGGAGCTCTCGCTTGGGACCCAGCCCACATCATGGTGCCTTTCCGGGCCTGTGATGTTGCTGCAGGCACCCCAGGAAGCCAGTCTTGCAGGGAGCCCCCAACCTTCGGCCCCACAGACCCAGCAGCCCCTCGTGTGGCTCCCGTCTGCTCTTCTCCTTGCAAGACAAGGGTGCCAGGGCAGACCAGGAAGGCCCCTCTGCGCAGTGCCCCCGGGGTCCCAGCGTGCGGAGCTGGGAGGCCCATTCCCCCCCCCCCCAGCCCCGTGTGGCCTTGACTTTCTCTGCAGGCGGGAGTGGGAGGCGCGCCTGCAGGAGACGTTGGGCCCTCACTACGTCATGCTGCACTCGGCGGCCCATGGGGCGCTGCATGTGTCCCTGCTCATCCGCCGTGACCTCATCTGGTTCTGCTCGGGTAGGCGGCGGCTCGCACCCTGCCCCCTCCCTGCCAGCCCAATAGCCCCGGCTGTCCGGGGACAGGGGCGTGCTGAGTCCCGGCAGTGCGGCTGCCCTAGGGGCCCTGCGCTGCGGGGTGGCAGCTGGTCAGCTCTGCCCCCTCCCCACGCAGAGGTGGAAAGCTCCACAGTGACCACGCGCATCGTGTCCCAGATCAAGACCAAGGGGGCCCTGGGCGTTGGCTTCACCTTCTTTGGCACCTCCTTCCTCTTCATCACATCCCACTTCACCTGTAAGTCCCCGGCACCCACACCCTGGCATCATGTAGGGACATTGTTCCTGTCCCTGGAAGGCGGGGCGCAGGGTCCCTCCACGTGGTCTCAGGGGACCCACAGCCCCGGGCCCTGAGACACCCTGACGGCTGTGACGGTGGCCTTGTCCCATGGCTCCCTTCTTGAGAGAGGTGTGGTGGGGTGGGTCACTGCAGGCCCCACGTTGGGGAGCATGTGCTGTGGGGGCCTTCACCTGGACCGACCACCCATGTCCAGCCCTCAGTCTGACCTGCCCCTCGAGTGGTCCCCAGCGCTCTGTCCTTGCAGCTGGAGAGGGGAAGGTCGGCGAGCGGCTCCTGGATTACAGCAAGACCGTCCAAGGCCTCGCGCTGCCCAAGAACGTGCCGGACACCTGCCCCTACCGCTCCGACGCAGGTGAGCGGGCCAGTGGACGGTCGATGGTGCCCACGGGCGCTTCCCCTTCCCTGGAGGACGTGGCCTCAGCCTTGTTCTCTGGGTGACTGAGTGGAGACAAAGTGGGCAGAGGACAGGGACCAATCCCCATCGCTAAGGTGCAGCAGGCGGGGAGGGCTGGGCTCACGCGCTTTCTGGCCTGTGCCCCAGCGGACGTCACCACCCGCTTCGACGGGGTGTTCTGGTTTGGAGACTTCAACTTCCGCCTGAGCGGCGGGCGCGTGGCCGTGGAGGCCATCCTGAAGCGGGACCCGGGCGCGAGCGTGCCCGCCCTGCTGCAGCTCGACCAGCTCACCCTCGAGAGGAAGAGAGGTGAGGCGGGGGGGAGGGGCAACCTCCGGGAGTGGGCGAAGCCCCAGCAGAGGGCGAGGCCGGAGCGGCCTGATACATGCGCCTGCCCCAGGGTCCATCTTCAGGGGCTTCCAGGAGCCTGACATCCACTTCCTGCCGTCATACAAGTTCGACATCGGGACGGACGCGTACGACACCTCATCCAAGCAGAGGACCCCGTCCTACACGGTGAGCGGGGCCGGCCGGCCTGCTCCGCCGAGGCTGGATGCGCTCACCCTGCGGCCGGGTGCAAGAGCGGGGGCGCTCCTGGGCGCTGTCGCCCACTTGGCCGGTGACTGCCTGCCTGAGCGCTGAGGGTCGCCCTGGAGGCTGGGTGTCCGGGCCCCTCTCTCAGAGGCCTGGACCCCAGCGCCCGCGGCACCATCAGTCACTCTGTCGGGGGCACTGCGCCGGGGGAGGCGGCCATGTGCTGGCGCTGGGCAAGCACGGGAGGCGGGGCGCCGATCCGAGCCTGGCTGCCTCTGCTGGCTCCACGGGGTCCGAGGGGAGCGGCTGTTGCCTCAGGGCAGCGAGGGAAAGGCCTGGGCACACCTGCTCCTCCCAGCGCCCGGGTGCCCAGCGATCAAGTGGGCTCAGGGTGCGGGGTTCCGGGACTGGCTCCCACTCAGCACTGACACAGGACTCTGCTCATGCAGCTGGGGGGAGGGGCAGGCAGGTCAGACCCCGCCGCAAACTGGACATCACGGGTCCTTTGCCTCTGGGCTCTTCCTGCAGGACCGGGTCATGTACCGGAGCCGCCACAAGGACGACATCTGTCCACTCAAGTACTCCTCCTGTCCTGGGATCAAGACCTCTGACCACCGCCCCGTGTACGGCCTCTTCCGGGTGAAAGTGAGGCCAGGGAGAGACAAGTCAGTATCCTGGCTTCCTCACTCTCGGGGCTCAGTGCCGGAGGGGCGGGGGTCAGGGACAGGGGTGGGGGTGCCATCTTTGGACCTTGATGCAGGCCATTGTCTCACTGTGTCCTGACAGCCCCAGACAGGAGCAGGGTTCCAGCAGCCCTGGGCGGAGATCACTGCCACGGGTCGATGGGAAGTGGCTGTCATTTCAGCAACAGGCCACAGGGTTGAGACCTGGCCTGGCCCCGTGCCCATGGGACTGACTGGAACCCCGGTTCCCCCAGCGGGCGGGCCTGGCTCACAGCATCGGCCCTGGGGTTATGCGGGCTGGGCAGCCTGAGACGAGGTCGGCCCCATCTGCCTTCCTGACGGTTCTTTCCTCCACAGCATCCCGCTGGCTGCCGGCAAGTTTGACCGCGAACTGTACTTAATAGGGATTAAAAGACGGATTTCCAAAGAGATGCAGAGACAGCAGGCCCTGAAGGCACAGCACTCCAGCGCCGTCTGCACCGTGTCCTGAGGGAGCTGGCTGGAAGGCTGCTGTCACTGGCTGCCCGGCCTCCCGGGAGGGATGCAGGAGGTTGCTGTTTGGGACTGCTCAGCCTTTGGGCACACGATGACCCACTGCTGGGGCCGTCCTACCTTCTTAGCAAGAGCACGACAGCTGGAGCAGGCCCCGCTCCCTGAACCAGACTAGCTGCTTGCTTACCAGCCGTCCCTCCAAAACCTCAGCTTCCCTGTCGGGCCCGTAGGGCTTGGGCCTGACGCCGGCCACAGCAAACCTGCCACCGTCCCTTGGGGGCCCACACCTCTCAGGCCGGCAGCAGAGCCCGTGCTCAGCCAGCCTGCCCCAGCTGCCGCCTGCCCCATTTGCCAGCTGCAGCCGCTCGTGTCCAGGTCGGCATCCTCCAGCCTTTCAGCTGACCTCGGGGGGGGGGGGGCGGGGGGCAACCTGGGGCCCCAGATCCCATGGCATGTGTCCAGGGAGCCACCGTGGTCCCACTGTGGGCTGGGAGGAGGGCGTGGCCGATGCTTCCGGGCCGGCCCGGCCTGCTGGGCTCTGCTGGTGTCAGACCCTTTGTTCCTGCGATGTCACGAGTGGCGGTGATGTAAGCAGTGAATCTGCCAGCCAGAGCAGCTGTCGGGCGTTTAGGAGGGACCAGCCTGCTGCCTGGGCCCTTCTCCTCGGTGGTCAGAGCCCATTATTCCTTTGACCCCGTCTCGTGGAAAAGGCACAGGTTCTGAATGTGGGCTGACCTGGGGAACTTCAGCCCAGGCCACTCAATTATTTATTTTTCCATATTTATATTTTAATAAATGAATATATTAAATCTTTTAACTTCCTGGCCAAAGCGTGGGTCCTGGAAAGGACCAACTGTATGCAGGCCGTCCTCACACCGTATGAAAAGGCAGGTTTGCCTCCAAGGTCAGCCGAGGGCAGCGCCTGCCTTTGCCTCGGCCGGGTCTGGTCCACGTCCCCCCATGTCCCACCCACTGCCCTGAGGTGTTAGCTGGAAAGGGGGCACTCCTGGCGTGAGGGAACGTGGTCAGCCCGACCAGCAGCCCCCCCGCAGCCTTCCAGGCAGGGGGAGAAACCCTGTCTAGTAACCAATTACCCCGATTCTCCGCAGGCATAAAATTGTGCTGAAACGAATGTGCTGCTGAGTTTCCAATCAATCCACTGAAAACCTCTCGTGAAGCTCTCTGCAACAATGGGCGTAAATAAGGACAATTCTACAGTTCTTTCTGGGCACTGTCTGTGACCCATGCAGTGGCACAGTGATTTTACCGTCTCGAGTCTGGCCAGAGAGTGAGCTTTCATTCTGGGGTGACTGTCACATGCACCTCGTAAGGGGTGGGGGGGGGGCAGGCTTCAGTGACCAGCCCCAGCAGCCGTCACTTTCACTGGGGAAGTCAGTGTAAAATCCAAGTACACTCAAGCGCAGCGGCCCCTCTGAAAGAGGCCTCACCCAGGACTGGGAGCGATGACCGCGTGAGGCGGGCTCTGAAGCCCGGCGCTCACCCCCGGACAGGCTGTGCGGCTGTCCCTCTGCCAGCAGGGTGACGGCCATCCTACCTGTCCCGGGAAACCGTGCTGACAGGGCAAGCAGACAGGGAGAAGGGGAGTGGCAGGAGTGCCACAGCTCTGGGATGGGCTGGGGGCCACGAGGTGGCAGGGAAAGGAGATGTCCAGTGCCCGCTGAGGGAACAAGGTGGCTGGGCCCTGAAGGGGGCAAGGGAGGCCAGCAGGCAAACAGCGAAAACCTCGGGCTGCCTCCCAAACAGACACTTGTGTCTGGTCATCAGCAGTTTCTAGAATGTTCAGAAAGCTGCGGGTCGCCAGAAGTCGAACTGAGCTCTGCGAGGCCCACCTGACCTGCCTGACGGGCCCCACTCTGGTCCTCACGCACATCTAGCAGCAGCCGGACTCCTGGCCGGAGCTCGACCCAGCCAGGCCCCTCCCCCGTGCGGTAACTGCAGGGGGTCTACGAAGGGCAAGTCTGCCGTGCGGCTGGCTGCACCTGACTGCCGGGTGCCCGCCCAGGGGACGGCCGTGACGGGCAGGCGTGGGGGGCAGCGGGGCTGGCACTCCCCCGCAGGCCCTGGGACACAATCAGGAGACAGAAGAGCAGCAGCCCACACACTTTATTTGGCTTCCTTAGCCCCCCTCCCACCTGTGCCGCAGGCGGGCTCCTGAGGCCGCAGAGGTGCGGCAGGGACCACCCTCTCCTGTGACCTGGGCGTGCCGACGCCGTGTGCCAGGGCGGCCCTGAGCCACGATGGCGCAGAGCTACCCCAGGGCGGCGGCTCCCAGGACCTGCCCCATGTGTTCTGACATCTCTGAACTCACAACTCACCCTTCGGTCACGGGGCAAGGGGCTGTGCGACACTGGGTCAAACTGAAGGACCCTCGGGCAGAAAGCCATGCCCACGCCTTGTTCTAGGAGAGCTGCCGGCTAACCCGGCCCACAACAACCCCGTCCTGAGCCAAGGGCAGAGGACAACAGTCCGCACCCAGCCCAGAGCTCCGCTGCGTCCCTGGCCTTGCCCTGGCACCAAGGCCGGTGCTTAGGGAGCCGCGCAGGAAGCTGCAGCTCAGGGTGGGGGGCAGACCCTCAGGCGGCCCCTGGCCTCGGTGAGGAGGGGGTCTGGCCCCTACCACCGTCGGCGGGCTGAAACTCACGAGGGAAGTGTGCACACTAACCCGGGGTTCCTACAGCGGCTGCCTGGGGCCTCTCTGCACGTGCCCCCCACCTGAGCTGGGGTGCTGCGGGCACGGTCGGTCCTGAGGGAGGGGCTGAGCTGTGCTTGGCGATATCAACCGCGTGCACGCACACCGAGAAGCGTCCGTGGTCTGCCCCCCTCACGAGTTCTGCACTAAAAGCACCTCCACAGACGCGCGCGTGCGCACCCCCTCGCCGTCTAGCGGAAGAGCCGGAAGGCCCTGGGCAGGCGCCCGTCTCGGCTGGACAGCGCCGCCTGGATGTGCTCATAGGTTGGCAGGTCGCTCAGGTCACCCAGCGCGGCTACGGCCGGCTTCCCGCGCAGCATCTTAGAAGCGACTCTCTTGATGTCCTCTGGCTTCACGTTGCCTGGCGCAGGGAACAAAGGACGGGAACAGCCTGACGCCTACACCCATTCCACTCCTCCGGGTCGCTAAATGGACGGAGGAGACCCCAGGGGCTCACCTGCCGCCCCAGCCACCACCTCAGGGAGGAGGTCCAGGTGCAGCCGCGTCTGGACAACACGGTGGGTCAGGGTGGAAGGAGAGAAATGGATTTGCTTAGGGAATGAGGGGTGTCCGTGGTCTAAAATGACTCGGATGCTGAGGACATGCCCCGCCCCCCAACAGGAGTGGGTAAGAGAGGAAGGGCTCCTCATCTGATGAGTGACCCACTAAGCAAAGGCAGAAACACCACCTCCGGGCGGCACGGCCACAAGGGAGAGGAACGAGGGCCAACGGCCGCACACCCGCCCGCGGCAGGGAAGCCGAGAGCCCAGGCCCCTGGCAGTGCGCCCAGCACTTTGTTTTGCTATGGAAAATGGAAAATGGAAAATGAGGGCGCAAGATCAGGTACTGTCACGCTCAGAGGCCTAAGGGGGCTTCCTAAGGGGGGACATAGGACCCCAACCCCATGGAGCACTACAGAGCTGTACCAGCCAACACCACGTGCCTAGAGTCATGCCAGACAGTGCTGACCTCTAAGTCATAGACCCTGAGACTCAGGAAACGAGACAGCCTGTTCCCCAGGCCCACAAGCAGATGGAAGCCGGCACGACCAGAGGAAACCGAGGGGCCCGAGAGCCCCCCACGGGAGGCCCAGAAACCCGGGGCCGAGAGGGCTGCCAGCGCTGCCAAGGCCACCCCGTCGCAGCCGCCGCCTCTGCAGGCGCCATCCGGCGTCCAGCGCGCTACTCACGGATGAGCGCGCACAGCTCGTGGGGCAGCTTCCGGAAGCCAGTGGCCAGCACCTGCCGCCCCACGTCCTCGAAGATCACGGGCCTGGACTCCAGGTTCATCATGAGCATGGACATCAGCTGCGTCTTGGCTCGCTCCAGCTCCACCTGAGGGTCAAACCGGCCCCGCGGTCCAGCAGCCCCGTCTGCTGGGCACTCCCTGCCACCTCAGCCGGCGGAGCGGCCCACGGAAACGGGTCCCGGCCAAAGGTCTGCCCTCGCCCCGGGCTCAGCCAAGTGCAGACGGGCTTGCCTGCGGCTGCAGGCCCGTCCCGAGCACAGCCTGCCTCGCTCCCTCTGCGCGGTTTCCGGGCCCAGGTGGGAAGTCTGTTTTAAGGGCCTTTGCCACATTTGAAATAAGGGAAAACGGGGCTCCCCCGGCTCTAGCTCACTGTGTGCCTGTGCGTGCCTATAACATCTATTTGCACCCGCTCTGGCCCAGGAGGCAACGGCTTCTGAACACGGCGGGTCTCAGACACCGAGCTGGAAACCGAGGACGCAAGAAGCCAGGCGCCCCCCGAGCGCTGTACATGTCGTCCGACCCCGTGCCCGCTGCCCCCGCTCCACAGGGCGGCCCAGGAGGACAGACTCGTCCGTCACGCTGGGAAGGACACGAGGCAGCCGTATGGCATGTGAGGCCAGCACACCAGGTGCCGGGTGAGGGCCAGGGGCGGCTCCCCATGGGGACAAGCTCAGCCACAGGCAGGGTCGCTCGGTGGGCTGCGCTGCTCCAGCTGGGACTCCGGCGCTGGGGGCCCAAGGGACAGCCGCCCACACCCGCACCCACTGCGCTCACCACGTCCACAGCTCCCCCCATGAGGATGAACTCCCTGGTGACGATCTCCACCATCTCGCGCACCTGTGGGACAGGTGGGGGGCCAGCGTGAGTGGCTCAGGCCGCTCGGGGGGCACGCCGGCTCCCCAGGAGCAGCTCCGGCTCTGCGACGCCGCGGCGGCAGGCTGGCCTCACCTGCCTGGGGTCGGCACTGGCGTGGATGCACAGCAGGCCCGTGTCCTCGTAGCTGTGGTGGTAGGAGGTTGCGTTGTACATCCAATGGTGCCTGGGGGGACATGGAGAGGGGACCCGGGAGGGGGTGTCAGGGTCCAACGCCCTCAGCTGGGCCTGTGGCCCTGGGGACGGCGAAGCGGGCGGCGCCACGCACCTGTTGAGCACGTTGAGGTAGAGCCTGGTGAACATGCCCTTGCCGGGCCCGCCGGCCGAGAAGGAGCCGCCGCCGCCCATCATCATGTTCAGCACGGCGAAGGGGATGAAGTCGGCCTCCTGCGGGGGTGCGAGGGTGGTGCTCAGCCCAGAGGACACGCCCCGGCCCGGGCCCAGGGCGGCACGCAGTGAGGACTCACCAGGAAGGAGCAGCTCTCCAGCCCAATCATGACGTGCGTGAGCTCGGGGAACGGGGCGGGGCCCAGGCTGACGTTGGACATGTCTCTCTCCAGCTGTGACCAGGAAGAACGCGAGTGAGCGGGGCCCTGCCACCGTCGTGGTCACACCCACCCTCGGCCCAGCCCGGAGCTCCGCACTCCCGACAGGCCCTCGGCTTCAGAGGGGCACCGTGTCGTGCTGAGGTCACAACACATTCGACAGAGCCACGAATGCGCAGCTCACTCTAACCCTTGGGGACAATTATAGAAACGACCCTAGGGCGTGCAGCCTGCCTGTACCGCGCGGTCACGGGCCTCCCGTCTGCTTTACCTTGGCGAGCCCCCCGGTGTACTGTGCTACCGACCGGTCCACGTCCCCTGCCGCCTCGCCGCCCCAGGCCGGCCGGGTGCCCAGCAGGTACTTCCTGGCGCACTCCACCAGGTGGTCATGCTCGATCCCCACGCCCGCCAGCACCATGCGCTCCGGGGTGTAGTAGCTCCTCAGGTAGGAGTGGAGCACCTCGCGGTCGATCTTGGGGATGTTCCCGGGGGGGCAGAAACGGTGGAGGCCGACTGTGTTTTCCCTGTAAGCAGCCTGACAGCGGGAGAGAGAGACACGGTGACACAGGACACACCAGCGTCCCTCCCACGAGCGGGGCCGCCGCCAGCCTGCCGTCGCTGGGAAGCCCGCCCGCTGCTGCTCAGCTACTGTCAGGCATGACAGCCTGTGTGCTGACCAAAGGGGAAACCCCTCTCCAGAACGGAGCCTCGTCAAATCGTAAAACAAAAGGCTCGCTCTGGAGGAGCAGTGGGAAAGGGCTCGTTACTGTAAGAACCGGCACGTTCAGAACCTGCCTAGGCAGCAGGCTCAGAGGCTGAGAACGTTCTGCCAACACCTGTGCCCTGTGAGGACATCAGGCAGGCCAGCGAGCCCTTCCACTGCCCTGGTCCCAGGGCCACAGGTGCGGGGGGACAGCGGCCGTGAGCTCTGCTTCACCTCGTGAATCATCTCAGTGAGAAGTGGTTCCGGGTCAGGCCGCATATTGAGGTCCTCCAGCTCAAACTGGATAGCCATTCGGGCCATTTCAATTTCTTCCTCTGCAAAGGACACAAGGGCCAGGCTCAGGCCACACAGGCCAGCAGGGCCGGGCCGTGTGTCCTCTGTGGCGGCTGTCGGCAGTCTCCTCTGCCCTCGCCTGGGGCAGGCCTGGGGGCACCTGTGAGGGGGAGAGCGCCCCACAGACAGCCATCTGGCCCTGCTCTGAGCCGGGGCTTCCTCCCTGGGAGGCACAGACCCCATACCTACTCCGAGGCTGTGTGAGGGTGGCAATGGGTGTGACATGCCTAGAGAACACAGGTGCAGACCAGTGTCAGCTCACGGCGACAAGCGCCAGACAGCCCTGAATGCACGACGGCAGCCCAGACAGGCCAGGCTGGCTGCGGCATGGCACGCGCCCGTCCCTCCTGGCAAGGAGCTCAGAGCCCAGCCACTTGCAAGGCCGAGGAAGGGGACGGACAAGAACGGGTCAGGTGGGGTGTTTAAAGACAGTCGAGATGTCCTTCTGGAGGGAACCAATTCCACTGACCCGTTGAAGGGTACAGGGAGGTATCTGAGTGTTAAGCACCGAGGCTTTCCCACTCACTGTGTTTCCAATGAGACCATGTCAATCATAGGCAGGGGAGCCCGAGGCCTCCAACAACGGAGTGCCCGTCCCCACGCGGTGCTCCACACGCCGCCCAGCGCCCCACCCCCACGGGCCCCCCCGGCCACCCGGACACACACCTGTGAGCCTCGGACGCAGGACCACATCAGCCAGCAAGCCGACCACCGTGTCCAGGCCTCTGGAATCAGCAGACACAGCGTACATGGTGGTGTCTCTGGAAGAAAGCGACGCCAGCACTGAGGTCACAGCAGACGCGTGCTTCCCGCCCCGCCTCCGGGTGAACGCGCAGGCTGCGTGCCGAGTCAGCGTCCCGCCAGCCTGGACAAGAGGCAGCTGAGGCTCCGCCACCGCTGTGTGTCCTGCGAGCACTGACTGGCCGCAGTGGGAGCGCGCCTGGCCCCACACGGCAGGGGCACGAGGATTGGTGGGAGCAGGGGCCCACTGCACGAGGCACCATGGTCGGACAGGCGTGCTGAGTCTACTGGGGAAGGCACAAGCGTGCCACCACAGAACCATAGGTGGGGCAGCCACAGGGACACAAGCGAGCCCGCGGGGCAAGTGTGGCCACTGGTGCCGGTGCACAGGAGGGGCCGTCTCAGCGGAGCTGCAGGACCACGCGGGCCAGCAGCAGGGATCAAGCCCTGAGCAGAGGGTGCATGGAGCACCGGCCTCAGGACCCCGGCCTGCCTGACCACAAACACGGAGGGTCTGACCCCGGGCAGCGCGTCTGACCTTCACTGATGGGCCGCTGGGAGCCGGAGGCTTCTGAAGAGGCATTTTTAAAACCACAAATACACGCCTCTGAGCCCACTCTAACTCTTGGTATTTAACCGTCTTTTATACGTCATTCTTCAATGTTCGGACTTACCCCACCGACCACTGGGAAAGGGTCACCGCCGCCCGCCCACCTGGGACTGCCCTGAGCAGGGCTTTCTGGACGCGCGTGCGCCACCCCCGGGAGAAAGGCACCGCCTGGCCTCGGCCGCCGCCACCACGGCCGTCTGAGCCCCAGCCGCCTACAGGGCCGCCCCCCGCCAGACCACGGTTTCTCGGGGGAGCCTTTGCACCTGCTGCTCCAGGGTCTGAGCCTCCTTCCTTTGTTCTGTTTGGCAAAGTCCTCCAAGAACCAGCCCCAATGTCAAGTTTCTGTCTTTCTTGGCCTGAGCCCAGACTAAGTGAGCTGCTTGTCCCCGACGCTCCCACCGCCCTGGGTTCCCGGCTCTTGTGTCCATCACCTGCGGCGCAGCCTTCTGCCTGACCTGCGAGCACTTGGGGACAGAGACTGTTGTGCGTCCCCAGTGCCCAGGCCCTGCCTGGCTCACTCTCAGGGTGACCATCCTCCTGGGGACTGTGTGGCCCCCGAAAAGTGCTCCTCTGTGTAAGTGTGTGTCTTGCCCACCCAGCTCTGCCCAGGCCAGGGCTCACTTCCCACCGCTGACCTCCACGGCCTCTCTGGCGAGGGGCTCAGTGGGACTCTGACCATAACTGAGAACCGTTCCACGCGGGTGCAAAGTAAGCTTATTTGGGGAAGTTGCGGTACCTTGACGTCTGGCAGTCACAGATACCCCCGAGCTTTTCCAGGGTGCGCAGGATTCCATCTTTGCTGTCAAAGCGATCGGTGGACTAGTGGAACAAATAAGAAAACCTACTTAGGTGTTAGCAGCCCAGAACCCCTGGAACACCATTTTACAGAAAAAAATTTACTTTTGCTTTCAAGACACATGAGATCAAGTTACCTTTTCTCACCACTGACCTGCCCACTTAACCTTTTACTGTAATAACTCTTCAAAGAAACCAAGACCATACAGAGTCCTCCTAACTCCACCCTCAAAGTTCTCAAGCCGGACACTGACCGAAAACGCCAACTTTTCCAAAAAGTGAGCGATGCCACTGAGGTGCTTCGCTTCGTATCTTGACCCCGAGTTAATAAGAACTGGCAGGAGAGGAAAGGCAGACAAGTCAGTGTTGGCGACCAGGCCCAGGCAGGCGGGTGTGGTCACGCGGGGGCGAGGGGCACCCAGGGCCTTGGCGGCAGGGAGTCTCGCGGGGACGGGCATCGGCCAACGTGCGCAGAACGGCAGCGCGTGTCCGCACGGAGGGCTTTCACATCGAGGCGGAGGAAGGGGAACGACGGCCGGGGTGCCGGGCGCCCCGCCCCCCCGCCCGGGCCGCGCCGCCCCACACTCACTTCCCACCGTGCAGAACTGCCCGAACTTGCTCTGGGACGCCACGCGCAGCCCGCTGTCCAGCGTGGTCACTCTGGTCTCAGACGTCTCCTGGCCGCCGGCGGTGGCGAACACGGGCTGGGGGACCCCGGGCAGGGGCGCGGAGAGGGGCACGGAGGGGTAGGCGCCGCCGCCGCTGCTGAACTGTCTGCCCGCGGGCGCCCCCGGCCTAAAGCGGGGAACGCGCCCGGTTACGACGGCGCCGCGGGGGTGCGGTCCGCGCCGAGAGCCGCCAGCCGCTCGCGGAAGGCCCTGCGCCCGGGGACCCGCCCGGCCGCCCCGGGCCAAGGACAGACGGCGGCCCCCGCAGACTCGGCCCCGCCCCCAGGTCTCAGCGCGCCGGAGGGCGGGGTGGTCCCGGGACACACGCGGCCCAACGCCCGCGAAGCTCTCGCCGTCCCCGCTCCCCGCCGCCCTCGGCCCGGGGCGGTCCCCGGCGCAGGCGCGGTGCGGCTGCTGTGCCGCGCGTGGACAGTGACGGGTGACACCTGTCCGCGCACCGAATGCACACGCCAGGGTGGGAAAAGGCCGGCCTGGCCCCCCACGGGCGCGGAAAGCCGGCTGCCCACAGGCCGCGGTCGGGGGAGCCGAGGCCCCGCCGGTCCGGCCTCGTCGGGGACACGCGCGCGGCGGGGACGACACGTGGCCCAGGCGCGGCCCCGGCGGCCCGGGAGCGGCGGGCGGGAGCAGACCCAGCAGCCGGGCGGCGGAGCGCCGGATGGGACTCGGGGTCCGGGCCCGCGGCGCCGGGCAGGGAAGCGCCTGCGGGACGAGGAGGGGGCCCCGCGGGCCGAGCTCGCCCACCCGGCGCCGCGGCTGGCCGTCGGGAAGCCAGAGGCCGAGCGCCCCGAGCGCCCCGAGCGTCGCCGGCCGCCCCGACCCCCGGCCGAGCCCCGCCCGGCCCCCGGCTCACCTCAGCCGCGAGCGGCGCCAGGCGCAGGAGCCCCGCAGCAGCCGCGCCGCCGCCAGCACCACCGCGGCCATCTTGCGTCCCCGCCCACCGCTTCTGCCGTCACTTCCGGCGCCGCCCCCCGCGCCGCGCGCCCCCGGCACCGCCCCCCGGCGTTCCGGCGCTTGTTTCCGGCGCGCGGAGCAGGAGCCGCAGCGGGAGCCTCGGAGCGGCGGCCGAGCGGCGGGCGACGGGGGCGGGAGACTCGGGCCGCGGCCGGGGCGGAGCCGGGGCCATGGGGCCGCCGCTGCCGGGCTAGGGAGGGCCGGCGCCCCCGGCCCCGCGGCGATGGCGGGCTACGCGCGCCGCCCGGGCGTCACCCCGCTGTCCCGGGCCCGCAGCCTCGTCGTTCCGGACGGTGAGCGGCCGGGCGGGCGGGCGGGCGGGCCGCGGGGGGGGCGGGGCGCCGGGGTCCGGGGAGGCGGCCCCGCGGGGCGCGCGGCCAAGTCGCTCTCGTTGTTGTTCCAGCTGCCGCGTTCTATGAGCGCCGGGCTGGTCTCCCCCAGCTGGGCCGTGAGCGGCCCCCCGGCAGGGCCCCGGACTCGCACTTCGGCGTTCGGCCGATGTTTATGTGCCCGGTGCCCAGCCCGGTGCTAGCTTCCGTGGGAGACACAGGTGAGAGCCCGGCCGCAGGGGCCCCGGGCCCGGCACGACCCGCGGGCAGCTCTGCCGGAGCGCGGACCGCCGAGCGCCGCCGTGTGCCCGGCCCTGGGGCCGCAGGGGCGGAGAGCGCCCTGCCGCTCGAGGCGCACAGTCTTGTTTGGGGGAGACCCCCGCCCCCCGCATATGTAGGCCGCGAAGGGCCGGGGTGGAAGTGTGCTCCGGGCGCTGCAGAGAGGGCAGGGGAGCCCGCAAACGGCGGCCGCGGGGCCGTGGGCAGCCTTCCTCCGTGCTCGTGCCGCCCCGGGGACACCAGCCGCGCTGGGCACCGGAAGCTGCTCAGAGCCTTTTCGGAATCACAGGGGCCAGGCCCCTGGCAGGCAGACCATCTCCGGGACAGGAGCCCCGGGGGCGCGCGTCTGAAAGGTCCCCCAGGCTGTGAGAAGCACTGCAGGGGAGACCCCCTGTCGGGCGGACGCTGTGGTCCTCCAGGCTTCCTGTCACCACCGTGGTGATGGTGTCCCTTTGCAGACTTTGTTTATGGGCAGGGGAAGCGCGCCAAGCAAGGGCCCCGGGAGCCCAGGAGACACCCCTTGGAGGTGTTTCAGGGATGCCTGCCTTCTCTCTCTGTCCAGCACACAGTCCCAGGCCGGGCCTGGGGGCCGCGTGGCCCTCGCGTGCCTGTAGCCCATAGCAGGGAGATGGAGTCCACCCTTGCAATCTCCACCCTAGGGTGGAAGCAAGGAGGGTGCAACCTGAGACGTGAGTGATGGCAGGAAGGTGGGGTGTCACTCCTGGGGGTCTGAGAGAGTGAGGGTCGGAGTTGTAGGAGCCAACTTCCCACAAGGCTGGCCGCGGGCCTCCAGTGACTGGTGGACGGGAAGGGCCGCAGGGTGGCCGGTTTGGGGTGGGAGGGCAGGGAGGGAGAGGAAAGCAGGTGGGCGGCCCGGAAGGGCCGAGGCGGGGCCTTCGGAGCTGGGACCAGGCTGTGGGAGGGCGAGGGCATCCCCACGCAGGTGGTGTCTGGGCCGGTGGTGGGGGCCAATGGGCTGGGGAGAGGAAGGAGGCTGAGGAAGCAGATGGTGTTCTGGGCCCGCTGTCTTCTTTCCTGGTGTCACCGCGTCCCGGCATGATGATGAGGGTGGCGTTCCTGCTTTTGGATCGGGTCGTGTCCTAGGAAAGAACTGAATAGGGCAGTCCCTTTCTGATGCCCCTCAGGAGACTTCACGTTTATGACGACTGCCGTCATTTCAGATGAGAAACTTGGGGATGCAGGAGAGGCAAACCCGTTCTCCTTTAAAGAGTTTCTGAGAACCAAGAACCTCAGCCTGTTGAAAGAGGATGCAGCCAACAGCAGGCTTTATTCCAAGGTGACTCTCGGGAGCCGTCAGCCATGACTTTACAGAACCCTCCAGAGCACCTCCCTCCTGATCGGAGCGCTCCTTGCGGGTGGGGGGCGTGGGGAAAGCCAGGCCGCTGCTGATGCTGGTGGGGACGTTGTGTGTGTCTGCCGGGCACGCACCTTCCCTGGTGGACAGAGGCAGCCCCGTGCCCCAACGCGCAGCGTGCAGGCGGAGAGGCCTGCGGTGGCGCCGGGGTCTGAGCCTTGCCTCCCGCTGTGTCCTTCAGGAAGCCAAGAGGCACTCCCTGGGACTCGATGGCAGCTCCCCGACCTCCCAGCCCATGGGCTTCAGCCTGGAATACCAGCAGCCGTTTTTTGAAGACCCAACGGGGGCTGGTGACCTCCTGGATGAGGACGAGGATGAGGACGGGTGGACTGGGGCCTACCTGCCATCCGCTGTGGAGCAGACCCACCCCTCGCAGGACTCGGCTGGTGCCTCCCCCTGCAGCATGTACATCTTCTCCAGCCCGTCGGAGCTGGCGGGGCCCGAGTCCCTGCCCCCGTGGACGCTGAGTGACTCCGACTGCCGCCTCTCTCTCGTGGGGAGCCCCAGCGCAGACTTTGCAGCCCACGGAGAGTCTCTAGGGGACAGGCACCTTCGGACACTGCAGATAAGTTATGAAGCAGTAAGTGAGGGGCTGTGCCCTGGTTAATGGCTGGTGTCTGAGCGGTGTTCCCAGAGAGACCCTGGAGCCTCCTGGGGGCCTTGGTGGCCTGGGTTTGGCTACGGGACAAAACAGTGTGCGGGGCACCAGCCCGCCCCCGCGTGGCCTTGTGTTACGCTCTCACGTGCTGACCAGCGGGCAGAGCAGCCAGTGTGCAGTGAGCTGTGGCCTGTGTCAGAAGGGGCCCTAACCAAATGGGGGCCCTCAGGGGCGGCCCCGCAGAGCAGGGTCCGCTCTGGCGGTCAGCTTTGGCATTGTGCCAGGCGTCCTGAATAGAGGAATTTTTAAAAATAATTCAGTGGCCTTAAAGAGTTATGTTTGTGGCTGTAGATCTTAAGTCGTCGCGTCCCCTCATGGTTTCTCTGCGTGTGGACTATGGGTGGGCTCTAGAACATCTGTGTTTATTGAGAGGCTCCAGAGTCACGTCGCAGGAGAGCAGAGCCCTTCCGAGTGACACGCTGACTTCTAACGGGTTTCCTTTCTCTGCAGCTGAAAGACGAGAATTCTAAGCTAAGAAGGAAGCTGACTGAGGTTCAGAGCTTCTCTGACATGCAAACTAAAGTGTAAGCTTCTGGTTAGAGCTGCGATTTGGAACATGGGACACCCAAGTCAGTTCTGAAGTGGGAACGTGGTGACCGACTTAAGCCGAGTCCGGGTTCTGTTCTGTGTCGGTCCTTAGTATCAAACACGTTCCTTGGGTCAAAGTTGTTTTGTTTATTTGTTTGTTTTAATTTTATTGATGAGAGAGAGAGAGGGAGGACGGGAGAGAAACATTGATTGGTTGCTCCACTTATCGGTGCATCAGTTGTTGAGTCTTGCATGTGCCCCAACCTGGGATCGAACTCACAACCTTGGTGTCCCGGGAAAACGCCCCAAGCCAGCTGATCTGCCTGGCCAGGGTTCAGCGTATCTTGGATAGTGCCGAGTCCTCCACGTTGAGGGCAGAGCGGCGGACGGTGTGACACTCCGCGGGCCCGCGGTGGCACTGCCCCAGACCCTGCTGAGGCTTGCTGCCTCGCGGCTGGGCCTCACCGATGCGGTTTGTTCCGAAACAGTGGGCGCTCGAGGTCTCCATGGACTCGATCTGCCCGGAGGGCCTGTGAGAAGCGCTCCCAGAGTCGGGCCGTGACCTGTTAGTGACGCGCGCGTGTTCTCTAACAAGGGTGAGGACGCTGGAGCAGAAACTGGAAGCAAAAATGATCAAGGAGGAGAGTGACTACCATGACCTGGAGGCCGTGGTGCAGCAGGTGGAGCAGAACCTGGAGCTGATGACCGTACGGACGGGGTGGTGCCCGCCTGGGGGGCACTGTGAGGCGCTGGGCGTGTCACCCTCGGCCTGGGGAGCGGGGGCCCCTCACAATGGCTGTGTGACTGGATGGGGCTCTGCCGGCGGGCGGGGCTGGCAGGGGGCCCCCAGGGCGGAGGGCACAGGTGCCCGGGGTCCATGGCAGTGCTCTGAGGGGTTTGATTTCTTTGTTTTGGGCGCCAGAAACGTGCAGTGAAAGCAGAACACCACGTCACGAAGCTGAAACAGGAAATGAGCTTGCTCCAGGTAACTAGCAGGTCCCAGCGCCGGTGTCCGAGGACAGCGACAGCCCTCCCCGCAGCCGCTCCCAGCCCCGGGCCGTGGCCGCCTGGTGCGTGCCTGTGGGCACAGCTCGCCGCGGTGCTTGGTGCCAGGGACAGACTGGCGTAAGGGGGGGCCTTAGGGGCCCTCCAGTTGGGAAGGGGCGCTGCGGTGGGGGCTGGGCCCGTCCTCTCCTGAGGCGCCAGGTTGGCTCTAACGAGGGCTCCCCATGCACCGTGAAAGTCCTTCATGGCCGCTCCCCTCCCCAGGCGCAGCTCTCGAACCTCAAACATGAGAACGAGGCCCTGCACTCGGGCCAGGGCGCCAGCCTGCTGGTGGTGAAGCAGAACACGGAGCTGGCCTTGCAGAACCTGCACGCGGTCATGAGCAGCGCGCACGCCTCCATCAGGTGGGTGTCAGTCGCCCCGGGGCAGGGGGGCGGGGGCGCTCCCTGAGCACCACGTTTCAGACTGTGAGCACGCTGCCCGCCGTCCAGGGCGGCAGGGCTCCGGGCGGGGTCGCCGAGGGCCCTGTGAACCCCGAGGTCAGGGGGCGTAGTGCACTAACAGGCTCTGCCCTGCCCCACGGGGATGGCCCTTCTTACCTGGGAGGCGTGGGCCTTCAGGCAGATCCCAGCTGCCCCGCTCCCCCGCCCCGTGAATTGGCTCCTTGGAGGCCCCGAAGCGGTGCCTGAGCGGGGAGAGCTCCCAGGACACGGCAGCACTGTCGCCCACAGTCCCCCCATCTGTCTCCCACTGACCAGGCGGTGGGGGCCGCCGCGGCCACAGCACGGCCCCCCAGGGGTGAGCGGCCAGGGCCGCCTCAGGGTGGAGCGCGTGCTCGAGTGCCTGCGCTGTCACGCGGGCCTTTGCTCGGCCCCTCTGGGCCCTCTGTCCTGCCAGGCGCTGCAGCCGCAGTCCGTAATTCCCGTTTTCATTTTAGGCAGCTGGTTTCCGGAGCTGAAACACTGAACCTTGTTGCTGAAATTCTTAAGTCTATAGACAGAATATCCGAAATTAAAGAGGAGGAGGAGGAGGAGGAGTCTTGAGAAGCGTCTAGCTTGCAGCTCTGTTTACATTCTGAAATCACTACTTACTGGATTTAAAAATGCCATTGTATCTTTAAATATGCAATCTTCACAGTAAAAATATTTATCATGAGATGCTAATTTCATGACCTAGAACTGTTCTTAGCCAGCGGCCACGAGGAGCGGCTCTTCCGTGAGCGTCACACCCGAGGTTTCATCGCAGTTCTTCTCGGTGAACTCCCTGCTCTTAGGCTCTGTGACCTCCGGGAAGACATTTCTGTAAAAGCCGCTGATTTTTTTAAAGTTCCCGAACGTGAAAACAGCAGCTCTGTGAGGCATGTTTTCCGTTCTCATTCCAGTACGTTCATTCTAAGATAAGTTGATCCTTGTTGATTTCACAAGTAAAGACAACACAAAATGAGCCAAAGTGTACATGATGGTCGTGGACGTGGACGCGTGCCTTTTTGCCATCTCTCAGTGCCTCTCCGGCCCAGCCCACTCCTGCAGCCCTCACAGGGTGGCTCCTGCAGGCTGTGGCCTGGGGGCGGATACCCCACGTGGGGACGCTGCTGCTCTCCCTCAGGGACCAAGCTCGGCACAGACTCCACACTGTGAAGCTGTCCAACGCACCTCTTTCGGGGCCTTCAGGTTTTAAAAAAAACGGTTTTGGCTGGAGGGCTTGGATACGTGTTCCAAGTGGCCTTTTGTACAGGAAGCTTGGAGTTCAGGGAGTCAGAGGGCGCGTGGAGCCCGCCTCCCCGGGTCAGGCAGCATAGGGCCTCCCGGGCGGCCCTTCCCGCTGTTTTCCTGTAAATGTTATTTTTTTTTAAGAAACTTTCCCTCCTGTTCAAATTTGAGAGCTTTCTTAATAAATTCTAAAACTCATACACTCTGTCCCTGTTTTTCTGACTTAGCCAGTTGTTATGCTTGAGAATCAGGCGACACCTGGGCACACACCTGTCCTTGTCATGACAGGTGACTTGTGCTGGCATACAAGTGCTGGTCCCCTGCCTGTGGGGTCTGGTGTAGCTCAAACCAGCCCTGCCTGGGCTGGGAGCAGCTGCATGCGTGGACTGGACAGACGGATTTCAGAATTAGAGCATTCTTGGAGGTCATGTGGTTGAACTTCCAAAAGATGACTCAACTGCTAGACCCTCCAATCTTCACAGGGAAGAGACTTCAGGAATCGGCCTTGCACGCCGGGCCCTCCCTGGCTCCGGCTGGCCGCGGGAGGGAGGTGGGTTCTGCCGACTTCAGGGGGGGCAGTGCGGGAGGAAGTGCAGGAATGCGGTCCCCTCCTGGTGTGCCCCCAGCAGGCCTGGGAAACCTGTATGGGCTGGGCTGGGGGGATGCGCGGCAGATGACCAGCTTGGTGCCCCTGCCCACAGGCCAGGCTGGGCCCCAAACCCCAGGGCCACCCAGAGCACCCCTGCCCTTCACCCACCCACCCCCACCCCCAATGCTCAGCTGCAGCCGAGGGCAGGATGGACCGCCCTTCGTTACACGGTTCTGTGTGTGTGGCTTGAAGTGTCCCCAGTAAAAGCCTTGAACACGCACCCCGGCCCCTGGAGGGCTGTCCTGGTGGCAGGTCCACTGCTGGGCAGCCGCTCAGAAAGTACAGGAGCAACAAACCTGCCCGGGCCTGTCCGCGGGTTGCCCGCTGCCACGCCTCTGGGCCGTGGCCCCACTCCCCTCCCGACACCCCCCCACGTGCTCGCTTCAGCAGCACGTACTCAAGTGGGGACGACACGGAGATGGGCATGGCCCCTGCGCAAAGATGACATGCAAAGTCACGAAGCGTTCCGTATAAAAAAATAAAACTCACCCCGCATGTAAGAAATAAGGACATCCTGACTCCCAAACCAGGAGAAAGTCATTAGTGACAAAGGGCAAATGTAGTTAGAGGGTCTCTGAGAAGGGAGCTGACAGCATTAGCGCATCTGCAAACCACAGAAGGGGCGTTTAGATAATCGCGTTGGATTGTAACTCCGGAGTATCCGGTCATGGAGAAACTGGAGAAACGGGGGGGGGGGCTGATCCTCTCACTCCGAGGCGAGGAAGCTAGTCAACCTCACTTTGGGGTGGCAATTTCAGGGCGGGGAAGCCGAGACTATGAAACCAGGCATCTTTGTCTGCTTGGGGTGCACAGGCCCCTGGCTGAGGGCGCGCCCGGCTCTGCAGACTCGTGAGTAAAGGCCTCGCTTTGCTGCTCAGTCCTGTGTCCCGGTTTTTACTGTGAGCGTTTCTCACGCACGCCCTGCGGGCCGTGCAGCTGTGTAGGGACCCGGCCTGCCGGGACCGCCCCGAGCACTCAGCCGGGCTCCTCGCTGGGGGCTCGCCGGAAACCCTGGCTCCCACTCAGAAGAACGGAGCGCAGGAGAACCCGGACGGGTCCCGGGCAGCGGGCGGAGCGGAGGCCCGCGGCGCGGCGGGCAGTGCCAGGGGCGGCCGCGCGGGGGCAGCACCGGCCCGTCCGCTGCCCAGGGCCCGTCCCCGGCGTGCCCCGCGCCCGCGGAGGCGGGACTTCCGGTCTGCGGCGCCCGAGTCGCGCGGCTGCCGGAAGCGCGGGGCGGCGGCGGCGGCGGCCCTGCCGCCGGCGGAGCGGACGCGGTGAGTGCGCGGTGAGGGAGGCGGCGGCTGCCCAGGCCCGGGGCGGGGAGGGAGACGAGCGTGGCGCTGCCGGCCCGCGGCCCTGGCGGCCTCTCAGCTGAGTGCCGTCCGTAAGCATTTCAAGTGCAGCCCGGCGCTGCGTGCAGGGACGGGGGCTGCCCCGAGCCGTGCCGCTGCGTCCCCGTCGGTCTCCGGCGGGAGAGGCCGGGGCGGGGGTCGGGACGCTCTTCCTCTCGCCTGTTTGCGGCCCCTGGGGCTGCGCTGCGCTCCTCCGGCGGCTTCCCTGCCCGGGCCTCAGCCTCCCGCTTCCATGCCCAGCCTCCGCCCCCTTCAAGGCTCCGGGTCCGGCGTTCGCGCGGGGTCGTTCGCGACAGGCGCTGTTGTGGGTGCGGGATCCGGGCCCCGCTGTCAGGGCGCCCCGCGGGGGCCCGCGGCCCCGTCCTCGTCGCCCTGGCCGCCCCCACTCCCTGCCTGCCCGGCGTTGGGCGGCCGCTCTCGTGGCTGGGCCGTGCGGTCTCCGGCCCCCCCGCACCACGTGCCGGCCACAGGCAGCCTCGGGCGGGCGCTGTCAGCACCCGACGGCGGGGAGCAGAGTCTGCGGCGCGCGGAGGGTCCCTGCGGACCGGCGCGGCCGAGGGAGGGTGGCCGCTCACCGCGGCCCTGACGCCTGCTGCTGTGTCCCGGAGGCAGGCAGGAGCCATGGACGTGGACGCGGAGAGAGAGAAAATAGCGCAGGAGATCGAGGAGCTGGAGAGGATTTTGGACCCCGGCGCCTCGGGCATCAACCTGGAGGTCTCGGCATCAAGCCTGGACTCGGACTCCGACGCAGGTGAGCCCCGCGCGCGGGCAGCGGCCGTTCCGCCCCGGCTGCTGTCGGCCCCTGGCGCCGCGGGCCTGCTGGGACCAGGCCGCCTCTTCCCCGCGGGCAGTTTCCCGCTGCCCCGGCCCCCGCCAGCCCCGGCCCTGCACCCTTCCCCGGGCCCTCTGCGGCGGCGGCTCCCGTTGTGCCCCCCTCCCGCTGTCCTCCGTGCTGCCCTGGGGCCCGAGTGCCCCCCACAGCTCCTGCGGGAGCCCTGCCCGCTGCCCAGGGTCCCCCAGCCTTCCCACCTCTCCCCGGCCCCGGGCTCCGCTCCGAGGCCAAACCTCTCCCCACCGCTGACCACACCAGGGCCTCCACGGCTTGTCCCCGCGGTCACTGTCCTCTGCATGCCCGGGGGCACTTCACACAAGGCCTGTGTCTTCTCTTCCTCACGGGCCTGCCCTCGGCCCAGAGCCCGCCCGCCTGCTCAGCCCTGGGCACTCGGCCTCCGGGCGCTGTCTGGGAGGGAAGGCCCCGCAGCGTCTCCCTCTGGGGTCTTTCAGCCCCTCCGTGGTCTGCAGCTGCCCAGCAGATGGGCCACGGGCCGCACGTGCTGGCCGGCTCCTCGGTGCCTGTGGTGTCCCCTCGCCAGCCGCCTGTTCCTGTTAACGGTCACAGCGGTCTGCTTGTGTTCCCACAGATTCGTCGCCCGATGAGGACTCGGACGCTGCTGGTCCCCCCATCTCGGTAACTACTGGCCAGAGCTGGCTGTGCCCCGAAGCTGACTCGCCCCCCCCCAGCCGGTCCGGGAGGGGGTCCTTTGAATGCCTCGCAGTGTTCCTGTGTTAGAAAAGCCACATGTGTTCGTTATCAAGAACAACACGCCACAGTGCTCGTCATCAAGAATGAAGTTGTCCCCACAGATAACCATTGTCAGTGGGTGGGCGTTCGTCCCGCCTGACTTGCCTGGGCTTGCATTGGTCTCAGTGTGACATCACACTCGGGCCCAGCCCGCACCTCTGTGCCTTGGTTTCCCCTCTGCACAGCAGGGACCGTTGGAGCCCAGGCCAGTTTGCATGTGTGAGTGCCCAGAACCACGCCTGGCAAGAAGTCAGTCAGGCCGGTGACTGTTCACTGTTCTCCGATTCCCGTGGGATTTTCTGTAACTTGGCAGAATTTCCAGAGCGCTTTTTCCTTCACCCCGTCAGTGGGAACAGCGCCCCCTCGCGTCCGCAGGGGCTGGCAGGCGCCCTGTGGTGGGCCGGCTGGCGCAGCTCAGACGCGCGGCCTTCTGATGAGTTCGGATCACTTCCGCTTTCCAGTTTGGGGTGCGCTGTAGCCGCCTGTCACCCGGCAGGGGTGGGAGTCCCACAGGCCCATCACAGGGTTCACGTTTTACACAAATGCCTGCTGTTAAAAGTGGGCCTACTCACGTCCTCTCACCTCCCCCACCCCACTCCTGGAAACGGGATGTCCTGCATCTGTGATGGGGGACTGAGTACACTGTGGGGCTTTGCCTCAGGGTGGCCTCGCTAGTCCAGAGGCCGTGAGGTGGGCTTGGAGGCTGGCCGCACCGCCGGGGCCCTGAGGACATGAGAGCATCTGTGCACCCCGTTTCCTCACCTGCAGTCTAACACTTGTGACCAGGAAGAAGAAAGGTGGGGTGAAGCCAGCAACGATGAGGATGATGCCCAGGAGAAGATGCTTCCAGAAGACCCAGAGACTTGCCTGCAGCTGAACATGGTCTACCAGGAGGTCATCCAGGAGAAGCTGGCAGAGGTCAGCCTGCTGCTGGCTCAGAACCGGGAGCAGCAGGTAGGATAGGGCCTGGCCCCGAGGAACCCTACGGCCAGGCCTTCTGGGCCCAGATCCCTTCTCCACAAGGAGAGTCACCCAGCCCACAGAGGCCCTTGTGTCCGCAGGAGGAAGTCACGTGGGACCTGGCAGGATCCAAAGGCCCCATGGTGAAGGACGGCAAGAGCCTATCCCTGAACCTGGACATTGGGCACTTCCTGAAGCCCTACTTCAAGGACAGGGTTACTGGAGTGGTGAGTCGCGACGCGGTCAGGCTCCGGGGAGGGCTTGTGTCCCCACAGCCTGCTGTGGCCGCCGCGGGCTCCCTTGGTCTTCGGGGTGGTATTCTCCAACATCCTGAAACTCTCTGGGCCCCATGGCGAAAGTCAGGTTCTCCTCCCTCAGAATGGGGCCAGCCAACCTCTGCTCCCGGGTGAACCCTAGGACAAGTCCTTCAGAGGTGGCATGGGCACCAGCTTGGCAGCCCGCCCTCCTCGCTGACCCCACCCCAGCAGCTGCTCTGGGTCCGGGTGTGCAGGGCTGGGCCTTGCACGTGGCCAGGCTGCTCCAGGAGGCTGAGTCCATGCCGGGCCCCTGGTGAGCACACCTGGGTCTGTCCGCATCATGACACCCATTCTTGGACAGGGGCCCCCTGCCAACGAGGACACGCGGGAGAAGGCTGCCCAGGGCATCAAGACCTTCAAGGAGCTCCTAGTGACCAAATGTAAGAGCCGAGCTCGGGCACCGCAGAGGCCCCCCCCTCCCCCCATGCCACTACCCCCCAGCCTGTGCTGGTCCTCACTGCTCCCTCCTGGGCCTCAGCCGCTGGGATGGGCCCCCCATGCTGAGTGCAGTCCTTGTGGATATGCCTCCCTGCCACGGGCCTGGACAGGTTGTTTGCCCTCCATTTCCTCTGACTTTGTGTGGAAGTCGGAGCTCATGCGGGCAAAGGTCCCAGGGGCACTGGCCTGTGTGAATGCCACCAAGCCGTCATCTGTCCTTAGGGAAGAGCTGGGAGAAGGCCTTGCTCAGAAAGTCGGTGGCGAGTGATCGCCTGCAGCGCCTGCTTCAGCCCAAGTTCCTGAAGTGAGTCTGGAGCGGCCAGCAAGGGCAGCCTCCTATGGCGCCTGGGCTGGCAGAGGCTCGGTGTGCACCCCATCTCCTGCCGGGTCCCCAGCTGCAGCGGGGCGGTGCCTCCCTGCACTGTCTCCCGAGAAGGAGGTCCAGTGTGTAGGTGGAGTTGGCCAGGTAGCCACGTTCACTGGTCTGACTCTGGCAGTTTCTCTGCTCTGGGCCTCAGTTTCACCTGTGAAAATGGGGGCCATTCATGCGACCTGCTTTATGTGTGGGCTGAGGGGGTGATGTCACGTGACCAAATCACATGTCCTGTGGCCCCGCCAGGGGGTCCCAGCGGCCACCCACTGTCTCACGTCTTGACGCTGGCGTCAGGCTTTGCTGTGGTGGTGGAGGTTGGGTCCCTCCTCGGGCTGTGGGAGAGGTGGGTTTTCTCCCTGAACTGCTCTGGAAGTGGAAAAGCCTGGCCTTGTCTCTGGGCACGAGGAACAGGATTTCAGTGATGGCCAAAGGGGGCGTTCTTGTGTCCCCGCGTCCCCTGTGAGCAGAGAATGAGCACTCGCGGGGGTGGACTAGTCTGCAGATCAGAACCTGAGCCAGGCCCCTGGGCGGCGCTCTGGCCCCAGTGCTATGGGAGCACCCGCCGTGCGTGGGACTCAACGTCCACAGGCAGGCCCTGCCGGCCCGAGAGCCCCCACCCGTGACCCTGGCACCCCCGGCCTCCCCGCAGGCTCGAGTACCTGCAGCAGAAGCAGAGCCGGGCCACGAGTGGGGTGGAGACGCAGGTTCTGCAGAAGCAGGCGAGGGAGGCAGAGAAGGAGATCCAGGACATCACGTGAGCCGGGGACGCCGGGCAGTGTGGTGGGGGCCCGGTGGCGTCCAGGCCCAGGACAGCGTCTTGACCTGCCGCCCTCACCTCTGCAGCCAGCTCCCGGAGGAGGTCTTGCTGGGGAGCAGGCTGGACAGCCACGACTGGGAGAAGATCTCCAACATTAACGTGAGTTGGGGCATGCTCTGTGGCCACCAGACCCCAGTGATCCCTGTGGTCAGGCACGTGTCCAGCACTGGGCAGCGGCCTCACAGACCTCCCCAGTGGTGGGAGGCCTCTGCTGAGAGGGCAGCTGCAGAGGAGGCCTGGCATTCAGAGCCACATCTGGCACCTAGACAGAGCTCCGCCCTCCCTGTGTGCCCGCTGCTGGCCGCCAGTGACGGCCACTGTGCGCTGGCTCTCTGCACAGTTTGAAGGCAACCGCAGCGCAGAGGAGATCCAGAAGTTCTGGCAGAACTGGGAACACCCCAGCATCAATAAGCAGGAGTGGACGGGGGAGGAGCTGGACCAGCTCAAGGCCATCGCGGCCAAGCATGGCCACCTGCACTGGCAGAAGGTTGCCGAGGAGTTGGGGGTAAGGACCGGGCTACCCACACCCCAGGGCAAAGGCCTGGGTGGGTTCTGCATCTGGGGGGCCGCCGACTTCAGGGTCTTCAGAGGCTGTGGGTCACATCGCAGCCAGGACTTGTCACTTGGAGCCTTCAAAATCTTGTCTGGCCACTTTAGAGGGTGTGGCCCCCAGGCAGGGTGGCCCCCCCTCGCTTCTCAGACCTCAGGCCCCCCTCAGAGCTCACTTGCCTTCCGCATGCGTCCCTTCCTGTCCCTGTCTTTCCCTTGGCCCGCATCAGGCTCAGATGAGTTTATTTTGGGGTGTTTGAGAACACTTTTTCTAGTTTCTTTTGGGTTCTTCTGTCGTTTTTCTTTCTCTAAGGTGAGAAAGTTCATTTGATCTCTGTCTCCAACAACGCGGGTGCTTGAGGCTGCTTTTCTGACCACAGCTTGGTGGGAAGTGTTCTTTTTACAAATTTCTAATTTCAGGATCATTGCCTCTTTGGGTGTTAGCTCATGTAGAAACATGTTTTCTTGTGTTTAGGTGGTTAGGTTTCTTGGAATCTTCCTTGTTCTTTAATTTGAGTTTTATTGACTTAAGACCTGAGAACATGATCTGTAAAATTTCCATTTCTTCACCTCTCACTTTCACGGCCAAGCACGGGGTGCAGCGCCCCCAGGAGACCTCCCCAGGCCGCGTGCAGATGCGTGTGCGTGCGCATTCTGCTCTGAGTGCCTGGAGGCCGGCGAGCCGGCATGTGTGCCGTGTCCCTGAGCCTCGCCCTGGAGCCGTCTGGTTCTCAGGGTTGCACCGCTGGGACTTGGGCGAGCCTGCCGTGGTCGTGGCGAAAGGGCTTCTGTCCTGTCGTTTGGTACCTGTGACTTTATGCTTTTGTTGACTCGGTAAGTTGTGCTTATTAAAAAGTCATTTTATGTCTTCACTTTGTTAGTCTTACTTTAAATAAAGGCTCTTAAGAACCGTGTCAGGTTCACAGCAAAGCTGAGCGGGAGGAGAGCAGAGACCCTGTGCCCTCGGCCCCGTGCACGGAGGCTCCCCGTTACCAACACCGCTTCCAGGAGCGGCTTGTTCTCACCAAGGGTGGACCTGCACAGACGCGCCATCGTCACCCAGTCCACAGCTGATGCGAGGGTCACACTCGGTGTCATGTGGTCTGTGGTTTGGGCACGTGTCTGATGCTGTGTGTCCACTGTCCCAGCAGCACACCGGGTCCTTCCACTGCCCCAGGGGCCCCTGAGCCCCATCCCTGTTCTCCCCTCGCCCCTGCCCCTGACCTATGCACTGTCTCTGCAGCTTGGCCTCTTCCAGGACATCACAGAGTTGGAGCCATAGTGTGTGGCCTTGTCAGGTCGGCGTCTGTCACTTAGTCCCATGCACGACAGGCTCCTCGGTGTCTCCCTGGCTGACAGCTCGTGTCTCTGTGGCACTGGGCAGCATCCCACTGTCTGGATAGACCCCGCTGACTGTCCGTCCCCTCCTGAAGGGCGTCTTGGTGGCTCCCAGGGTCTGTCAGTTACAAACGAAGCTGCGGTGACCGTCCACAGGGAGGGTTTCGTGGGGACATGGTTTTCAGCTGCTCTGGGTAGATTCCAAGGAGCACAGTTGCTGGGTCGCATGGCTGGAGGACATTTCGTTTTGTGAGAAGCCGGCAAACTGTCCTCCAAAGCAGCTGCCCCACCTGCATTCCCAGGAGCCGCGGGCGAGACGCCTGCTGCCCCGTGTCCATCAGCATCCTGCGTGGGCAGCGCCCCAGTGCTGGCTGTTCTGACTAGGGGCAGGGGCATCCGTTTTTCTAACCTGCACATTCCTGGCAGCGTGGGGCTCCTGGTGCTCACTTGCCATCCATGTACCTTCCTTCACAAGGCATCTGGAGGTCTTCAGTCCATTTTCTAGTCAGACCGTGTCTTATTGTTGAGTTTTAGCATTCTCGTATCTTCTGGGTAGTGGTCCTTTATCAGATACATCCTTTGTAAACAGCACTTTTTCCTGGTCTGTGGGTTGTCTCCTGGTTCCCTTGATACTGGTCAAGTCTAGCTCGTCATTGCTCTCACGGATCGTGCCTTTGGCATGCGATGTGAGAAGGCAGCATCGTCCTAGCAAGTGGCCTGCGCAGGTCCCACCCACGTGCCTCTGTGGTGCCCCAACTGGGCTGCGGAGACCCTGGGGTCCGAGCTGCAGCCGCTGGGCTGGCCGGGAGGCTGCGAGACACATGTTCACCAGCTGGAGCGGAGCTGGTGTTTCATGGAGTGCTTGATCTGAATGTGGTTTTGATGTCCTATAAACGTAACTGACGTTTTCTGAGTGGTTTTCTGTAAGCATCTGCCTCCAGCCGTGGGTGCACTCGGTGTGCCCATCAGTACACAGAAGCACTTGCCCACATGGCACCTCCATCCCAGCTGTGCCCTGGACACCCCTCTGTGCATGGGGGAGCGCCTGGTGACAGCGTTTGCTTTGTTTTGGAAGACCAGCCGCAGTGCCTTCCAGTGCCTGCAGAAGTACCAGCAGCACAGCAAAGCCTTGAAGCGGAAGGAGTGGACGGAGGAGGAGGACCGCATGCTGACCCAGCTGGTGCAGGAGATGCGCGTGGGCAGCCACATCCCCTACCGCAAAAGTGAGTCTGCCGGCCCCTGGGCGTGGCCAAGGCAGCTCCAGAGCAGAGTGGGCGGAGGCTCTGGGCCTGGGGTCCAGGTTCCATCCTCTGTGGCTAGAACCACGCCCTCCCAGGGGAGCTGGGAGGGCAGCGCTCACAAGGCCCCTCTGCCCCCTAGTCGTCTACTACATGGAAGGGAGAGACTCCGTGCAGCTCATCTACCGGTGGACCAAGAGCTTGGATCCCAGCCTCAGAAGGGGCCTCTGGGCCCCGGAGGAGGATGCGGTACGTGTGGGGGACCCAGGAAAGCCAGCCCCTGGGACATGCACCTGGACACCTTGAGTGTCCGCAGGGCCCATGGCGTCCCCTTCCTGTGCAGACTGAGTCGAGGGTGGGAGGCGGCAACTGCTGCAGAGGTTCACCTGTCTGTGTGTCCCTTCCTGCAGAAGTTGCTTCAAGGGGTTGCCAAGTATGGGGAGCGGCATTGGTTTAAAATTCGAGAAGAGGTGCCGGGAAGGAGCGACACCCAGTGCCGAGATCGGTGAGTCCGATGCGCCGGCCTGGCAGGCCTGGGTGGGCAAGGAGACCGGGGCCCAGGTGATCTGGCTCCGGGGGTGGGTGGGGGGCTTTGGGTACAGGGTCAGCCGCTCTGGAAGCAGGATAGCTGTTTTTTTTTTTCAAACTGCACCTTCATTGGGACTCAACTGGCAGGTGTCCTGAGCCTGGGGTGCGGGCCCCTCTCCCAGATGGCTGCTGGGCGGGGTCCCCAACAGGCGGCTCTGCCCCATCCATTGCAAACAGCTTCATTAAGGTGTGATTCGCATGCTGCTCAGCTTACTCTCCTGAAGCCACGGTTGTGTGGCTCGCGTTACGTTCTCCGGGTCGGGCAGCAGTTGTCTTTAGAGTGCATCGGTCGCCTCCAGCACAGCCACGCTTCCCGGCCCAGACGACATCCTCAAATGCACCGAGGGCCTAAGTGAGCCCTTCTCCAAAGAAGACGTGTGAGTACCCATTGAACACAGGAAGAGATGCTCCCATCGTTTGTCGTTTTGAGAAACACGTCAGAACCACACGGCAAGTGACCGCTGTGCACCATGAGGACGTGCGGAGCCCGGAACCCTGTGCTCCGAGGGAGGGAACGTGCCGTGGGGCCCTGTGGAGAGAGTGGAGGCGTCTCGGATGTTACACAGAACTGACACACGGTGCAGAAGCCCCGCTCCACACCCAAGAGATGCGGATGCAGGACTCATGTGCGCGGCAGTGCAAGTCACGGCTTCCGAGAGGGGGACGCAGCCCGGGTGCCCACAGGCAGGCGAGGGGTCAGCAGAGTGCGGTCCTGCAGCTCTGGGACAGCAGGCCGTTCCGCAGCCGTAGATATGCATGCAGACCTGCCGCGCCACCTCGTCAGCGCCTGGGAGTCACGGACGGGGTGTACCCGGCGTCATGTGCACGGATGTGCCCTTTTCCCTCCGACACCCACTCGGGTGGGCTGGCTGCGTCACAGGGTGACTCTGGGTGAACCAGTTCTTTTTTTTTTAAAGGTTTTATTTATGTTTGGAGAGAGAGAAAGGAAGGGAGGGAGACAGGGAGAGAATTATCTGTCGGCTGCCTCCCACGTGCCCCCACCTGGAGACCTGGCCCTCATCCCAGGCCTGTGCCCTGACTGGGAATCAAACCAGCGACCTTTCAGTTCGCAGGCCGGCGCTCAACCCACTGAGCCACACCAGCCAGGGCTGGTTCAACCTTTTGGGGGACCCGCCCTACTTTTCCAAAGTGGCTGCCTCTCCGTGCCACAGCAGTGTGCGCGGTCCCCATTGCCCCCGTCCTCACCAGCACTTGCCACCATGCTGATTGGAGCCATCCCCATGGGTGTGACGTGTGTCTCGCTGTCATTTGGGTTGGCCTCACCCATGTGAGCGTCTGCGTGTGCTTGTTGGCCACTTGCCTGTCTTCTCTGGAGAAATATCTTGTTTGTATCCTTGACCCACGTTCAAAGTCAGGTTATTTGTTCTGTATTATTGACTTGCAGAGTTCTTTGCAAATTCCAGATACATGTTCCTTTTCTGGTGTATGGTTTGCAGATACTCTTGCAGACAGAATGGAAAGGCAATTCTGGCATCTAAAATGTGCATCTGAGCCCCGGCCGGGTGGCTCGGTTATTAGAGCATTGCCCCCATATGCCAAGGTTGTGGGTTTGATCCCCAGTCAGGGCACATGCAAGAACCAACCTTTGAATGCATCTGTGAGTGCAACAACCCATTGGTCTCTAAAACAAGAAAGAAAATGAAACATCCGTTTGTTTTCATGTCATTTTCAGGTATTTCAGAAAGTTACATTTCAGCCTGAAAAAGGGACACTGGGATCCAAAAGAAGAGATGAAATTAATTGAATTAATAGAGAAACACGGTGTTGGTAAGTTGTCATTGGTCCTGCTGCGTGGTGGCAGCAGGCCGCTGGCTCTTGGGCTGCCTCCCTGCGCGTCACACTCCTGGGCGTTGTCACCGTGGCAGAGAGCAGGGCCTCTCCCTTCGTACAGACTAATTCACGTGGGTTAGGGAACGCGCAGAAGCGGAGAAGGAGAGGAGTGAGGCCACTAGCTTTGTGCGCCCCAGGGCGGACGGCCCTCGGCTGGTGCGCCCTGGCCTGGCTCCCCACGCAGGCTGCTTTTTCCATGGAATCGGCTGAAATGAGCCAGCTCTTTCTGACGTGACGCTGAAACTCCTCCAATGGGGAGCAGTGTGAGGGTGGGCAGGAGCCCCATCCCGAGGGAACGGCACACGTTCTCCGGAGGAGACGGCACGTCTCAGAGAGAAGCCCTTTTCCAAGCTGATGAGCTCATGCCATTGAAGAGGGTGAAGTGGCTTCCATGCTGTTTTGCCTTGTAGGTCACTGGGAAAAAATAGCTTCTGAACTCCCCCACCGGACGGGCTCCCAATGTCTGAGCAAGTGGAAGGTCATGGTCAGGGTGAGGCCTCCCCAACCGGCTGCCAAGGTCCTGCCCCTGTGCTGTGGGGCTGGCCTTCCCGTGGGGTGGTATGTTGGGTTGGGGCGGAGAGGAGAGGGTGTCGCTTCTAAGAAGCCAAGGGCTGAGAGGCCGGCCCGTGGGCAGCTGCCCTCCCCAGAGCTGCTGGAGAGCACGCCCTGCCCTCAGAGGGACCTGCCAGCCTACTGGGTGCCATGTGGCTGCTCCCCAGGCCGCTGAGGCCTCAAGAAGCCCTTTCCTCACAGAAGAAGCAAGGTCAGGGGAGAAGGAGGCAGCAGCGGCGCCCTCGCAGAGTGCGGTGGAGCTCCAGCAGCGAGGACAGCAGCAGCGGGGACAGCGGGGACAGCGAGGACAGTTGGGACAGTGGAGGCAGCAGGGACTCGGAGCCGGAGGAAGCCCCGGGCACCCAGGCACGGGACCTGGCACTGCTGGCCGTCCCGTACCTCGTGCCAGATGTGGACCTGTGGGTCCCTGCCAGGCAGCGCGCCCAGAGGCTGGGGGCAGCGGCGCCAGGGGGCTGCCCGGGGTGCTCGGCTGCCCCCGCCAGCCCCCTCTCCTCCTCCGACGTGGCCCGAGGTGGGGGCAGGGAAGCAGAGCTGGGGGGCCGGACACAGGCCCCTCCCAGGACCCACAGCACCGACGGCCTGAGAGGCATCAGGCACAGACGCTGCGCAGACATGCACCTCACAAGCTCAGACGGGCCGGCAGATGAGGTAGGCACGGCCCTGGTGCACCCCTCAGGGGGGCTGGACCTGGCACTCAGGGCCGTGTGTCCCGGGCACGGGGCGGCCCCCCTCGCAGGGCCCAAGGCAGCAGCCTGGCTCGCTGAGGCGGCTGGCCGCGTTCCCCGGCTTGTTTGCTATAAAAGCCACGTGGGGAGAGCTGCTGAGGGCGCTTAGACGCAGAGCCGTTTCTGAAGCTTTTCTCCCCGAGGGAGCAGGCTCCCCCCTGGCCTGCATCAGCCCCAGGCTCACGTCCGGCTGGGCCACCCGTGTGTGTGTCGGGCTGGGGGCAGCCCTGCCTGAGGCCCGGGCTTCAGGGTGTCTCGGCGATACAGGGCCAGCTTTGGGGTCTGGGCACAGAGCTGTGCACGCTGGCCCGCTCCACGCCCTGCAGCCTCGTGCTGTGTCTTCTCAGAGTGGGACGTGTCCGCAGAAGGTGCCTCTGGAGACGGCGCTGTGGGTGCTCAGGACCAACACCGCCGTCTGGTACCGGACACTGGTAAGGGCCTGCCTGTGCCCGCCCACACGCGTGCGCCCCCGCCCCACTCCCACCCTGGTCTGGCGTTCCGCCCCTAGTGCGCAGGCGTCGGGGACAGTGAGCGCGGGACTGAGGTTCCTGCCCCCACAGAAGGATACGCTGAAGCAGCGGTGCCTGTTCGGCTCAGCCCAGGCGGCCAGCCGCGGCGGCAGCATTGCAGCCAGGCCCTGCGCGCGGCTGCTGTGGCGGCGCTGGAGACGCACCCTGCGGAGGAGGCTCCTGGAGCGCCGGCTGCTGGTGGCCGTGAGCCCGTGGGTGGGCGACATCGTCCTGCCCTGCCCGCGCCAGAGGCCCGCAGTGCACACGCGAGGTACTGCCCCAGATCCCGGGAGCCCGCTGTTGGGCCGAGGGGAAAGGGGGCCTGCAGTGACCTGTGACATGGGCTTGTCTTTCTAGAAGGGCATGTGCCTGGGGGGCTGTTGGGTTTAGCCTCTGTTGCCTGCGTAGCACACGGCGGTCAGTTTGGGAAGTGAGCCGGCACTCGGGCCTCAGCCGGGACGTCTTCCTGGGTGCGCGGGTGTCCGGGGCGGGTTTACAGGGAGCTGGTCGGGCTGTCTGAACACGCGCCCAGAGTGCCCGTCCCCAGAGGCCGAGCTGCGGGCCAGTCGACATCAGCCTGCCCTCTGGCCCCGGCCTCCTTGGTTGAGCGTGGTAGCAGCTGGATTTGGGGTTCTTTGGAGTTCCCTGACTGGCACCCAGGCTCCAGGGCTCTCGGGCCTCCAGGGGAGAGATGTGGTCACTGGGGCCACTTTGCACCTATGCCCTTATTCCCTTGTCCCCCCAGCGGACAGCATCAGGGCGCAGCTGCAGGACACCCATTTGGCCAGCACCCCGGTGTTCACCCTCTTTATTCAAGTGAGTCTCTGCTGCAGAGCTCTGTGTTTCCGTGAGTGGGGGTGTTTGTGGTGGATCCACTCTTGGGTGCCGCTTTCTACAGCGTTCGGTCTTTGGAAACAGCCCCTTGGTGGCGGACAGCATTCAGTGGCAGCGCCCCCGCCACCGTCCGCTACCCATGGCCTGGAAGGGGTGGGGCCGGCGAGGCCTGGGGCATCTCAGCAGCTGAGGGGCTGCGGCAGGCCCACTGTCCCCCAGGGTCTGGATCAGTCCTGGAGGGGCTGACCTGGGCCCCAGGCTGTGCCTCTGGGGCCTCGGACCTGCTCCCAAGGGCACTATGGTAAGGGTGGCCCAAGACCCACTGCAGACGCCTGTCATTGGGGCCCTTGGGGGGCTACAGGAGCAATTTTAGAGCGGGGCAGGACCTCCTGTCCTGTGTTTGATCATGCGTGTACCCCATGAACCCTTCAGCTGTTCCAGATCGACACTTCCGGCTGCATGGAGGTCATTCGGGAGAGGAAGGCCCGGCTGCCTACCCTGCTCCAGGCTGGGGCTCAGGTGAGCAGCGAGGTGGGTGCCAGGCATGGGCTCCGGGCTGCTGCCGCCCTTCCCTCCCATCCCCCAGGCAGTACTGGGTGCAGGTGGCGTGGGACCAGCTAGGAAGGAGGGGACACTAGTTCTTTCCAGGGACAGGAGGTGTCTGGGGTCCCCTGGAGCTGGGTTCAGGGAGGGGTCTGCCCGGAGCCCCGAGGACTTGCCAACAGGTCCAGGGTGCGGAGACAGGACCCACACTCAGGCTCTCCCACTCACCCTGCGCTCCTGCTGCTTTGACACTGCCTTGCTGGGCCAGGACGCTTGGTGCAGATGGCCGAGCCCGTGGGGTCCGTCAGTAAAATGCTGTGTCCTGGGCCCGGTCAGCCCTGGAGGACACCACAAAAAGGTCTGAGGACCAAGTCACAGCCCATGGTGCCCCATCTGGGCTCCGGGACCCCTGTGTCCTCCTGCCCCTGCCCCTGCCCCTTCCTGCAGACCAGCCCAGGCCCGCCTAGATGAGCTCTCCCAAGGGTGCCTTCAGGTGCAGCTGCGTCGGGGAGACCTGGGGCCCGGGGTGGGGTTGAGGGCCGGGAGGGCTGTGCAGGCCAGTCCATGGCCTCTGAGGGGCATATAGGGGTGGTGCAGGCGGCAGGCCCTGTCCCCTCAGCAGGCAAGAAGTGAGGTGTGTCTCGGTAGTGGCGGAAACGGGCCATGGGCCCCCGGGGCCTCCCTGCGGCTGACTCTCCGTTCTTTCCCAGGCACCCTCGAGTACACAGAGCGCTCCAGGTACTGCGTCTCCCTTTCGGCTGTTCTGTCTGGTGGCAAGAGGCCAGACCTGTCCCTGGCTGCGAGTCGCATGAGAGGGACTAGAGCCTGGTGGGCCCGAGCTGGGGGTGGGGGTCAGCTCCTGGGGTTCCCACCTCTGCACCACAGCAGGTGAGCCCCGAGGCCTCCCCAGCACAGACACGGAGGCAGAGCCTCTCCCCCGCTGCCCACACTGCAGTCAGGTCCGAGACGTGCGAGGCGATGCGGGGGCTGGGGGCAGGGTAGTGGCTTGAAGATGTCTGAGGTGTAAGGGACAGCTGAGCCCCTGGCCTGGATGCCAGGCCCCTGCTCCCACATTCCCAGCAGCCACCCTGCGAAGGGCCTCCTGACGGGAAGCAGGGTGCGGGGCCCAGGGCCCAGCCTCCATGGTGTGTGTGCTGTCTGTCTGTCCCCCCACAGGCTGCCACTCGTGCGGCGGGCCCACCCGAGAAGCTGCCAGGAGGAACGCTGGCCGCAGAGGGAGCAAGGCGCTGCAGCCCTGCGGGGCTGGGCCCACGCCCCCGGCGCCCCCGCCAGTTCTGTGCAACGCCCGGTCCAGGCCCAAGACTGTGTCTGAGCTGCTTTGGGAGAAGCGGCTGCGGGAGGCCCAAGCCCGCAAGGCTGCCCAGGGCCCTAGGGTTGTCTGGCCACCGCTGGTGGTCTCCTCTCCCATGGTCCTTCAGGCCCCTCTGCCGCTGGCCTTCCAGGGCCCCCAAGCCCCGGCGCGGGCTGTCTCCACCTCCACACTCTCTGGGCCGGGGGCCCCTGCAGAGGCCAGTCCAAGTCATTTCAGCTCCCAGGCCTCAGCCACGGACAAAGGGCCCCCTGCCCAGCAACCCTTGGTCTCTGCTCCCCTCTCCATGGTGGCTGCACAGGCCCCAGCTGCCTCCAGGGTCCCCCATCTGGGCCCCAGCCTGGTCCCTGTGAGCAGCCTTGGACAATCTCAGGCCCCGGCCGTGTCCCAGAAGCAGAGCCTGCCTCAGGCACCACCCTTCCTCCCCGCAGCCCCCAGCCCTGTGCAGCTGCCCATCCAGCACCACAGCCTGGAGCCAGCTCTAGGCACCCACAGGGGTGGACCCCACGTGGTGGCCAGCACTTCTCCGCCTGTCACCTGGGTGCTCACAGCCCAGGGGTTGCTTCCGGTGCCCGTGCCAGCCGTGGTGGACCTTCCCAGGCCAGCAGGGACCTCTGGCCCCAAAGGTCTGTCAGAGGCTGCATCGCCCTCTTTGACTGGGACGTGTGCAGGCCAGGGCCCAGCCAACATGGACACAGGATCAGCCCTTCCCTCCAGGACAGACCTCACGACCCTTTCAACACCCCTGCCACCCCAAGTTTCTGCCGAAGTGGATTGTGACGTGGCCCGTGCTCCTGGAGGACACTCTTCCTCCAAAGAGGCCCAGCTGGCCAGGGTGATGGCTTCCCCGGCTGCAGTCCTGGCTGACCACCCTGAGGCAGAGCCCCGCTGTGCCAGCCAGCTGCCCCCGCACTGCGGTGCTGATCCAGGGGGGACACCGGTGTTGCACTCAGAGCCAGGGGAGGCCAGGGTGCCTCTGGGCTTGGAGAGGCCACCCCCAGCCCAGCCTGGGCCTGAGAAGAGGGGCCTGGACCTAGGCCTCCTCTCCCAGGAGAGCGAGACAGTCGTGCGGGAGTGGCTGGGGGGGCGGCGAGGGGTGTGTGTGCCCCCCCTGGGCAGCAGGCTGCCCTACCAGCCCCCCTCCCTGTGCAGCCTGCAGGCACTGTCGGGCCTCCTGCTCCATAAGAAGGCCCTGGAGCGCAGAGCCGCCTCCCTGGGGCACGTGCGCAGCCAGCTGCGGGACAGCCCGGCCTACCTGCTGCTGAAGGCACGCTTCCTGGCGGCCTTCACCCTCCCCGCACTCCTGGCCACCCTGTCCCCGCCTGGCGTCCCCACCACCTTGTCAGCAGCCATAAGGGCCAACTCTGAGAGCGAGGACGAGGACCTGCAGGAGCTGGAGCTCTTCGGTGGCAACAGCCCCCAGGAGGGGCCAGCGGCCACAGTCCCTGTCCAGGCAGGTGGCCTTGGGCACAGTGCCTGCCCCACGTCCCCACGCCCCCCAATGGTGCCCCTGCGTGCCTGCCTGTGACGTGCCCAGAGTGGTGGGGTGGCGGCCGGGCACGAGCACGTGGAAGTGGCAGGCTGGTTGCTGAGGAGGAGGAAGCTGGCTGCAGGCCTGCCGGGCTGCATGTTGGTCGTGTGCGGAAGGCGCCGCCCCTGTGGCCACTGCGGCAACACGGAGAGGAAGGAACCTTGCCTCTAGCATGGGGAGACCCTCACCCCTCCCGGGGCTGCAGGCCCGCACCAGGTCTGAGGGAGGACGTGACCTCAGGCTCTGTCCCACCCTGCGCAGCCCGCTCACAGGTGGCCACATCTGCCCCTGCGCTTCTGTGGACACTGAGACCCCACCAGGGGCCAGCTCTGCCGCTGTTCACCTCGCAGAGCTCTGAGCTGTGGGGCAAAACCACTGCCCGTTTCCCAGTGAGGAACCTGATAGAAACACACAGGAAGGAGCCCCCAGCAAGTCTGGCTCTGTCCCTGTGGTCTGGGCCCCTCAGACACTTAGTGCTCAGTCAGGGAGGGTGTCCAGAGTCCTTGCAAGTATGTCCCAGGAGCAAGCGGGCCCCACCTGGGAGGTGGGGGTTGTGGGTGAGGGCTCTGCCACCCTCCTTATAGGTTCAGTCCTGTCTGGGCTGCTGGGAATGTCACCTGCCTCACCAGGGGCCTTGCCTGGGGGTCCCAGGGCTGATGAGCAGTAGAGACACAGCTACATCCCAGATGAGGAGGGAGGGAGATCCTGTATCCCTGTGTGCAGCCTCTATACTTGCTCTTCACGTGTCCTGGGTCACTGTCCTGCTGGCCCGGCCAGGGGACCAGGACATAGGCTGGTCCCTGGGGGCTCCAAGGGGTTCAGAGCCTCCATGGAAGGCAGGGGTCAGCAGGCTGCCGGACCCCACATGTGGCGCCTCCTATTCTCTGCCTGTCCTGGCCCCTGTAGGTGGTGTCACCAGGCCTAGCCTGCAGTGGCTCTGTTGTTGGGGCCTCAGTGCATCTGAGAGCCGCCTGTCCCAATCATTTGGGGGACATGGTGTCCACAGGCCCCCAGGCCTAGGCCTTGCTGCTTCTCTCTGTCTCCCACCCTGGCTGGAAGGTCACTTTTGTCCCCCCATCTGAATTTTGTTTCAGGGAGCCCCAGACCCTGGCAAGGGCTCTGCCCACTCCTGCCCAGACAGTTCTGATGACTTCAATGTGCTCAGGACGCGGTACGGCCGCCTCATCCGAAAGCGGAGGAGGCTGCTGTGAGCAGCAGGTGAGCTGGGGCAGCTGCGGTCCGGGTGTGGCCTGGCCGGCTGGGGGTTTTGGGTCCAGCACTCGGGCCAGTGGCCGGCACGGCCCCGCCTCGGGACTCTCAGCAGGTGTGGCAGTGCCAGGCAGGTGTGCCCAGGCTGGAGGGGTCCTGGGTGGAGGCTGCTGACAGCTGCCACACCCCAGAGGCCTGGCACAGCCTTCCTGCCATCCCTCCGCCCTGCGCTCTTCTCCCTGCCTGCCTGCCCAGTGGGCGACGGCTCAGAGTTGCCCCCAGGCCCCTCTCCTGAGGAGGCACCACCTGTCCCCAACGCAGCCCCTCCCCTGAGCCTGGGAGCCCAGGAGAGCAGGCGTGGGGCTTTTTGCTGCTGGGTCTGCAGTGTCAGACCGCAGGTGCCAAGCCCTCAGCACAGCCAGTTGAGTTCAGGAAATGGAGACCCAAGTAGCCAGCAGGCCCCCAAGAGCAGGAGGCTCCTCTGAGCAGCGTGGGCTGTGAGGTTCCGGGTCCTGGAGGGCAGGCCCCCCACCAGACACCAGGCCTCTGTGGTGCCATCATGGGGTCTGGCTGCAGTTAGCGTGCCCTGACCATCAGGGTGCTCGTGTGTGTTCCAGGACTGCCCAGAGCCCACCGCCGCTGCCACCGACAGGAGCCAGGACCCCGCTGGGCCGGCGAGCGCTCCACCCCCCTTGCAGGAGGCAGCAGCCAGGGCCAGGGTGGCTGCCACTAGTGACCACGCTGTCTGGGTTCAGCTGCTCCTCAGGTGCAAGTTGGAGCATTTGAGAGAATTAATAAACACCCTGCTTTTTAATTAAAAAGCAAGCTTCAGGCTCTTGTGCTCTTGAGATACTGGGCAGCGAGTAGAGGAATCGGGCCTCCTGGGACGTGCTGGGAGCCGGCCGGCTGGGCTCTGGGGTCCTCATGGCCCCTGTACCCCAGGCCTCTGCAGGGGGGGTGGGTAAAGAAACGGGCCTTTTCACAAGAAGCAGCGTGGTGCCAGCCCTCTGGGTGCCACCCCAGGGACGAGGGGACCCACTTCCTCTGCCGGCCAGACCGCACAGGCGGCCCCACAGGCGCGCCTTCCCTTCACACAGATCTCTGGTGGGAGACGGGGTCCCAGCAGCCGCGTCCCTGCCCCTCCGCCCTGAGACGCTGGGCTGGGGCTCGGCTCACAGCCCCAAGGCCCACAGTCCCCATTTGAACTTGGGGCCACTTCACTTGGACTTCCCTGGTTTATTATCGAAAGTTCCCAACAGAGAAATGGAGCAAGTGGGCCCCACTCTGTCCTGGTCCTCAGCATCCCCCGCGCCCCCGCCAGCATCACAGGCACCACCTGCCATGGGCCCACCCACCACGCAGCTGCCCAAGCATGTGTGTGCTGCTGGCACCTGGTACTCAGCTGATTCCTACTTTTCCTCGACTTCCTCTGGCATGTGGCTTAGAGGTTTGTATTTAATTCCCAAGTAGGTAGGGATTGTCCAGATGTCTTTCCGTTCCCGATTTCTTAGCCTCGCCCTGATGTACCCCAAGACAGACATTTTTATTGAATGCCCCTTCATTAGCCTCATTTTACAAAGTGGGGAGAGGGGTTTCCTGAGTTCTGCACAGGCCGGCCGGCAGGTCAGAACAGATCTGCCCACTCCTGCAAGGGCCAGCGGCGCCCAGCCTGGGCTCGAACCCCCCCAGGTGTGGCTCCCCGGGCCGCCTGCTTCTCCTGGTGGGACAGAGGGCCTCTCATCCTCTGTGAGGGCCAGGCTGCTGTGCGGCCCAGACTCAGCAGCCCTAGGTGTACAGGGCGTCGGGGTTTCAGGGCCAGGGGGCAGAGAAGTGGGGGGCTGGGCCCCACAGGAAGGGAGGTGCGGTGAGGCACCTGGGGAAGGTGGGGCCGGGGCCCGTCTGGCTGCCAGGAGCCCGTCCTGCTGGTCCTGCCCGTCCGGCTGCTGCTCGGCTCGGTGGTGTGGCTGCACACGCGAGGTGGCAGTCAGGGGGTTCCCGTGGGCCACGGCAGACTGGTGCCGTGGCCGTCAGCCTTGGGAACCTGCTCTCACTGTTCTGTGTGTCCCGGTGGAAAGTGGGGACACTCCCAGGAAAGGAGGAGGGTGTGCTAGCTGCAGCGTCGGCTGGTGGTGGCGTGGGGGCAAGCATGGCAGGGTCGGGGCCTTCCCGCGGGCTGCAGCGGCCTCGGGACACCACACAGCAGTCCCTTTGTGGCCCAGGGTGTGCTGGCCTGGGTGCATGGGGGACAGGGGGGCTCAGCTGGGAGCCCAGAGTTGGGCTGACACCCTTGGGTCCCTGGCAAGCTCCCTGCCTACACCCCATACGCAGCCCTCCCCCCGCCGCCCTGGCCTAGCTGCTGGTCCCCGTGGGGCTGGTGAGGGTGAACCTATTAGGCACAGAGCACCCTGTGCCTGAAAAGCCCCCAGAAACCTGTGTCTGGGTCAGAGGAGAGCAGACGCACCGGCCTTTGGGGAGCCTTTGCTGCTGTGGGCTCTGCGGGTGCCGAGGCTGGGCCTCCCGGGCTGCGAAGGCTCCCGACGGCGCTCCTCTGAGCACAGACGACTTCCACTTCCCCGGGCCCCGCCTCCCAGGCCTCCCAGGCCAATCAGAAGGCAGCCACCTGGGACTGTCCCCCTTCAGGAAGTGGAGGGCTCCCTGGCTCCTTCTGGGCTCCACCTTCCCTCGCTGCTGGCTGGTCTGCTAGCAGCACCTCCTGTCCCTTATTGAATTGATGGCCCTGGCTGACCCGTGTCCCGCTGCGTGGGTGCCCCCCGCCGGACCCTGAGGTAGGTTGGTCTGGGCCTGTATTGCGAGGTGGCTGGGACAGCTCTGGGCTCTTTGCTTGGGGCTCCTGGGGTAGGGGCAAGTCCTGGAGCAGACGTCCCAGAGGATACCAAGTGGCCTCAGCTCTTCCGCCCCGTGGGCCTTCCCAGCAAGTGGCCCCGCTCGTGCCCTTCAGTGGGACCAATGGCAGAGAACAGCCAAGGGGCCCAAGGATCGTCCACTGAGTTGCTGTGTTTTTCCTCCACGTCTTGGCTATTGCAGGGCCGGGTGGGATGCCCATGTGCAGCAGGAAGTCAGGGAGACGCCCCCTAAGCCCAGGCCTGCCGCCTCCCCCCCCCCTCCTGGGGCAGGAGCCAGCCTTTCCCATGCCGGCTGAAGGCTCTGTCTCTAGTGGCTGGGTCAAGGTCTCTGTCCCCACTGCCCAGAGGAGAGACCACACGGCTGCTCCCTGCCTTGGCCTGGCCCCGGAGAGGACAGGTGGCCAGCGCTGGTAGAAGAGAACAGCAGTGGGCAGTCCCCAGATAGGTGGTCCCCTTGTCAGAGAGCTGACATGACAGTCCCTGAGAGTGCCTGGAGTGGGCCTCATCTGGGAGGTGGGACAGGAGCCCAGAGGTGGCTGGGGGCCCAGGACCGGAGCGCGCGGGGCAGGGGCCGCAGCATTTCGGGCTGACCCTGGGCAACACCTCAGCAGTCTCCCCGTGTGCCAGCCGGGCTCCCTGTAGGCGTCCAGTCAGCCTTCCCCAACAGCGGCTGGCTGAGCCTGACTCAGAGCCGGCCGGCCCTGCGCAGCTGCTTGGTCACTGTTGCGTCACCAGCCGGTCGCCGGAAGGAGAGGAGGGGGCAGGCCTGGGATGGGAGAGGCGCGGAGTCGGGGAATGAGGAAGTCGTGAGGCTGCACAGGTGGGAGGGTCCCCTGCCAACATGCTCCTGGCCCCAGGCTGGGCACCAGCAGGCTGGGAGCTGGAGCCTCCCTCCCACTCCTGCCAGGGAGCTCGTGCCAGCAGGTGACACCGGCACAGACAGCTCCGTGACGGGAGGCAGCATCCCTGCCAGCTCCAGCTCCGTAGCACTTAGGGGTGTCCAGGAGCAAGGCAGAGGTCAGGGGGACATGGCGCAGAGGACAGTTTCCTGAGACGCCACCTGTCCCTGGAGCATCTCCACTCCTCCCCCCATCCTCACCTGGATGGTTCAGGAAGAGAGAAGGGCCCAGGAAAGGCTGGGGACGGCCAACCCAGGGAGGCGACAGGCAGCAGGTCACTGTGCTGCTGTGCTGTCGGTCACTGAGGCGGGAGCGTGGCGGGAGGCTGTACGCCTCTCCCGACCACACCTGGGCGAGTCCCTTGTCAGGCACTGCCCGGAGCTCGGGCTGGGTCGTAGCTGGGACTGACTGCTCTGCGCGCTCTGGGCTCTAGTGCCTGCTGCCATGTCGGACTACGAGAACGAGGACCAGTGCTGGAGCGCCCTGGAGGGCTTCCGCGTGAAGCTCATCTCGGTCATCGACCCCTCGCGCATCACACCCTACCTGCGGCAGTGCAAGGTCCTGAACCCCGACGACGAGGAGCAGGTGCTCAGTGACCCCAGCCTGGTCATCCGCAAGCGCAAAGTGGGTCAGTGCTGCCCCGCCCCGACCGGCCAGGTGCCCGCCCCGAGGGGCTGCTGCGGCCCCACCCTGGTTCCCAACAGTTGCACGAGAATGGGAAACCCCTGGCACCCCACTCCTGTCCCATGTGCTTGGCACTTCCCAACAGCTGAGGTCATTGATGGCCAAGAGGTGGGCGGGCAGCACCCAGCGCACAGGGCCATCGACACCCTAGACCGCTACCCCCAGTGCCCGCGCACGTGCTGGGACAGCGGCCCACGGCCCAGCGAGGTCTCCCTGGGCTGCAGGCGTGCTCCTGGACATCCTGCAGCGGACAGGCCACAAGGGCTACGTGGCCTTCCTCGAGAGCCTGGAGCTCTACTACCCCCAGCTCTACAAGAAGGTCACAGGCAAGGAGCCCACCCGCGTCTTCTCCATGATCATCGGTGAGGCCTGGACACTGGCGTAGGGCTGGGCAGGCATGGGGACACAGGGCCAGGATGGAGGGGCGGGGACCCTATGGGCTGTGCACTGGGCAGGGCTGACAGGCTCCTCCCGTCTGGTCTCCCAGGGCATAAAATGGGGATGGAAGGAAATGAGAGGCGTGGGGGGATCCACGTGTGGCTGGGGGCGAGGGGGGGCGTGTCTCGTGGTGGCTCCCATCCTGCTGCTCCTCTGGAGTGGGGAGCAGGTGGGAGGTGGGGGTGCACAGGCCAACTCATGGTCCAGAGCCTGTCCTACCCAGAAGACCCTCTGAACCAAGGCCAGGGACTTGTTGGTCCCAGCAAAGGCGAAGCAACTCTCTTCTGGCCCCAGAATTGAGTGCTCTTGCATCACAATCAAGACCACCACAGGCTCCTCCCGTCTGGTCTCCCAGGGCATAAAATGGGGATGGAAGGAAATGAGAGGCGTGGGGGGATCCACGTGTGGCTGGGGGAGAGGGGAGCCAGAATCTCAGTCCATCTCCTTAACGGGAGCAGCGGCAACTCAGAATTGTCCCTGGGATCCAGGAGCCCCAGGGGATGACAGGGCCAGGACCAGGTGACAGGCGACCATCTGACGCTGGCCCCGTCTGCAGACGCATCTGGGGAGTCGGGCCTGACGCAGCTGCTGATGAGTGAGGTCACAAAGCTGCAGAAGAAGGTGCAGGACCTCACGGCGCTGCTGAGCTCCAAGGACGACTTCATCAAGGAGCTGCGGGTCAAGGACAGCCTGCTGCGCAAGCACCAGGAGCGCGTGCACAAGCTCAAGGAGGACTGCGAGGCCTGCAGCCGCGAGCTCAAGCGCTGCAAGGACGAGAACTACGACCTGGCCATGCGCCTGGCCCGCCAGAGCGAGGAGAAGGGCGCCGCGCTCATGCGGAACCGCGACCTGCAGCTGGAGGTGCCCCAGGGCCCTGCGGCGGGAGTCACTGGCGGGCAGGGGGGCAAAGGTGGGCCCCGTGGCTGCGGGGGGGGGGGGGGGGGGCGGCTGTGGGCTGATGGCCAGCCGGCCACCCTGCAGGTGGACCGGCTCAAGCACAGCCTGATGAAGGCCGAGGATGACTGCAAGGTGGAGCGCAAGCACACGCTGAAGCTGCGGCATGCCATGGAGCAGCGGCCCAGCCAGGAGCTGCTGTGGGACCTGCAGCAGGAGAAGGCGCAGCTGCAGGCCCGCGTGCAGGAGCTGGAGGCCTCGGCGCAGGCCGGTGCCCTGCCGCCCAGTGCCCTGCGCCACCCGCAGGAGGGCAGGCTGGACAGGAGCAGCCCCTACATCCAGGTGCTGGAGGAGGACTGGCGGCAGGCGCTCCAGGACCACCAGGAGCAGGCCCACACCATCTTCACCCTGCGCAAGGACCTGCGCCAGAGCGAGGCCCAGCGCACCCGGGTACGCCGCCGCCGGGGCGGACGGGCACCGCTGCGTGGGCAGAGGGTCTGCCCCAGGCTCACACAGCACCTGCAACGGGGCGCTCCCTGGGGGCTCCACGTCCCTACGCCCCCCTTCCTGGAAGCCCAGGGGCCCAACTCCTCAGCCCACCCCTTGCCCGCTCTCCCTGGGCTCTCGCGGGTCTGGAAGCCCAGGTCTGGCTGGGCCTGAGGGGCTCCCCCAGCCTGCAGAACAGGGGGCCACGGGCGGAGGGTCTAGCTGCCGTCTCCCGCAGTGCTTGGAGGAGAAGGAGGTGTTCGAGCTGCAGTGCCTGGCCCTGCGGAAGGACTCCAAGATGTACAAGGACCGCATCGAGGCCATTCTGCTGCAGATGGAGGAGGTGGCCGTCGAGAGGGACCAGGTAAAGCGCGCCTGTCGCGGATGGGGACGCAGGAGGTGAGGGTGCGGTGCATTCGTTCTAAAGACTGCCACGTGGCTGCTCACAATGATGGTCTTGACATCAACCCCAGCTGAAGGTTACAGGCCCATGTGTGGGGAACCACTCGGTGTGTGGAGTGTCCCACGGCAGGCAGCCTCACGCAGGGATAGGTTTGCAGGGACGATTCTGCGAGTGGAGTGTGGAGGTTCTTTAAAATCCTTTAGCTTTTCTGAGTGGCACACATGTCCCCTCAAAGCCTTTATTACATTTAGAATCCCCAACACTCTGTCCCCAGACGGGACAAGAGGGGAGGAGGGCGGGCGGCTGTGCTGGGGGTGGGGCTGTGTAGGGGCCCACCGAGGGTCTCCCCGCAGGCCATCTCGTCGCGGGAGGTGCTGCACACACAGTACGCTCGCAGCCTGCAGGACAAGGACGTGCTGCGCAAGCAGGTGCGGGAGCTGAGCGAGAAGGCGGACGAGCTGCAGCTGCAGCTGTTCCAGCGCGAGGGCCAGCTGCTGGCCGCCGAGGGCAGGCTCAAGCAACAGCAGCTGGAGATGCTCATCCTGGTGCGCCTCCCTGGGCCCTGCGTGGGGGGACACCAGGCGTGGGGGGCCTCCCGGGGGCAGGCAGGTCCCCAGAGATGCCAGAGCCCGGAGGAGGAACGGCCGGATAGTCTCCGTCCTGGCTTGGCTCGGCCACGGCCCCCTGGTGGCCCTGGCAGGTCCCCAAGCCTTCCTGAGCCCCCTCCAAATGGAGCCCACCTCGAGGGCTCAGGGCCTGGCAAGCGGCTCTGGGTGCGGTGAGGGGCAGAGGGGGACCTCCCTGGAGGCCGAGCTGGCCTGGACCCCTCATCGCACCCACCGTAGCCCATTCCCGAGGCGGCCCCGTTCCCCTACAGCCTGCTGATCGGCCCCCCCTTCTGTCATCACAGAGCTCTGACCTGGAGGACAGCTCCCCCAGGAACTCCCAGGAGGTGAGTGTGACCCCTGGGTGGGCTCCCGGCCACAGTCTCTGCCGGACCACAGCCCCATAAACGTCCCTTGGAAATTCCAGAAGCTCGGCCGCCTGCCACCGGCTGAGCTGGGCTGTCCCCTCCTCCCAGCGCTCGGCCGGGCAGAGGAAGAGCAGCTGGGGCTCGTGTGCAGCACCCACCCAGGCCCTCGTGGGGCCTTGCAGCGGGGCCCTGGCCTGCTGTGCAGCAGGGGTCCCGAGGAGCCTGTCCAGAGGGTGACAGCGAAGGGGGCAGCAGCACCATGGGTTAGGCCCAGGTCCGCACGGACAGTGTCCTAACCGGCTGCCTGTCTCTCTTTGGAAGCTCTCGATCCCCCGTGACCTGGAGGAGGCTGCCCAGCTTGCTGCCAAAGGTGAGGAGGGAGCGTGACCTCCTCGCCGCCCCGAGTTGAAGCCAGTCCCAACCCTTGGCACACGCAGCTCCGTGACTGGTGCCTGGGGATGGATGCAAACTCCAGCCCTGTCCCCCTGATCTTCACCCCTCAAAGTCCCCCAGAGAGCAAACGAGAGCCCCATTGGAACCTGGGGCCCAGGCCTGCGGGGTCTGTGTCCCAGCTCGGCCCCCATCCACAGGCTGGAGGCATCCTGCCTTTGCAAGCTTCCCCTCCAGCGGGGAGCCGGGGCGGCGGCAGTGAGCCAGCGCCCAGGTGTGCCAGACTAGGAAGTGGGGACAGAAGGGCCGTCGCGGGAGACAGGGCACTGGGGGCTTCGGGTGGCAGGGGTGGGAACCCTCTGCCTGTGCCAGGGCAGCTGGGAGGTGGCTCAGAGGGGTGACACGGGGCCAGGGGCCCGCTCTGAAGGCGGGTGTCAGAGTTGCGGAAGAGCCCTGCGTTGGGCTGGGAAGGGGAGCGGGCCGCCGCAGAGGCCGCGTGGGAAGTGCGGCAAGACTTCCTCAGTGTCAGGCTGACCCCAGCTTCTAAAGGGGGCAAAAGAGGAAGAAGGGGCACCAAATGGAGAAGTGAGGGTCCGCTGCGGCCCAAACACCGAGCTTGAGGCTACCGAGCCGCCACAGAGAGACAGGCAGCAGGATCTGGAAGGTGGCGAGCCAACCAGCCCCGGATCCCCGAGGCAGGGGTGGTGGGGCCCCTCGCAGGAGCCAGGGCAGCTCGAGGGGTGCAGGCTGAGGAGCGGACTGTCAGCTCCAGGCAGACACCCGGGCCCACTGTGATGTCCTTGGGCCTGGAGTCCATTGTCTCCCTTCATGGCCAGTTTAGGGGAGCCAGCCCGTCCAGGCCCTGGCACATTCAGGGGTCTGAGTGCAGCAGTGCCCCAGCCCCCAAGGAGGAGGGGCTCCCCCAACCTGGTGGGAGCAGCCCGCGGGGGCCTCCTCCAGGGAGTGAGCAGTGAGCCCCAGTGCCCCTGTCTGTCCACGGGAGTCCTTGCGGGGCCCAAGCGATTTCGGTGTGGGAGTGGCCGAGGAGGAGGGTGTTGGCCCTGCCAAGCTCGGTCCTGGCAGGAGGGCAGGACCCACGGCACAACCTTCTTTCCAGGCGGTGAGGCCGACAGGGAGAGCCCAGAGCAGCCCTTCGAGGCTCTGCAGGAGCGGCTTTCACTGACCCCCAATGTAAGGCAGCCCTGGGGTGCTCCTGGTGCGGGGAGAGTGGTTCCTCCACTGGACGCCTGCGGGGTGATCACAAGGGTTCTGCTCTGCCCACGGGTCCCGGGGGTGCACTGGTTGGGACCTGAGGCTGAGCCCCCTCCCTGCACAGAGCAGTGGGGAGAGGCGCGGCCAGGACAGGGCTGTACCCGGGCGGTGCGGCCTGTCTCCGGCCGCGCAGCCTTAGCGGATAACCTCCCCTGCCCGCGAGTCCCCCACAGCGAAGGGACAGGAACCCTGGCCCCGGGTCCCGCCCACGCGCGGGGGCCTGTCTGGTCGTCTGAAAGGAGGGACCCACACCCCGCTCCCTTCACGGGGTGTGTGCAGGACGCGGACGGCGGCCAGCCTGTCCCCCTGCGGAGCGGGTTCAGCGGCTCCGCCGGGGGCCCCATCGCGTGCAGTCGGGGCGGAGGCCCACGCAGGTGCTGGCCGGAGCCTGATCCCCCCCCCTCGCTGCAGGGCGCAGGTCTGAGCGGCGGGGAACCCCCCGAGAAGGAGCGGCGGCGCCTCAAAGAGAGTTTTGAGAACTACCGCAGGTGGGCCCACGTGGGCGCCGGGCGGGGCCGAGCGGGGCGGGGCGGGGCCTAGAGGGGCTGGGCGGGGTGGAGGGGGCGGGGCGCAGGGGCGCAGGGGGCGGGGCGCAGGGGCGGGGCCGGGAGCAGGGGGCGGGGCGCAGGGGCGCAGGGGCGCGGCCCTGCGGGCACCTGCGCACACACGCGCTCTCGGCTCTCCCGCAGGAAGCGCGCGCTCCGGAAGTTGCAGCACGGCTCGCGGCAGGGGGAGGTGGACTGGGAGAACACCACGGGCAGCGACAACACCGACACGGAGGGCTCCTAGCGGCGTCGCGCAGGAGGCCGGCCGGCTGGGAGCCGGGCCGCCCGGTGAGGCCGCCTGTCTCACGGCCGCCCGTTTCCGCCCCGCACATGCACTGTGCCGTGCACCGGCGAGTTCTGTCTTTATGTAACGCACACCCGAGAGCAGTGTTAGAAACTCAGCTCGTAAATAAACGGCCGCCGCGTCCGATGATGGCCTTACTCGCGCGCACCTCCCAACGCCGTGTCCGCCGGCGCGCACCGCCCGCCGCCAGGGGGCAGCAGAGCGCGCTCCGGCCGCCCGCCACGGGGGCCGAGGAGGGCCGCTTCCGCCGCTGCCCGCTTCCAAGATGGCGGCGGGGCAGCCTCAGCTCTGCCGGGCGAGAGCGGGGCGGGGCGGTTGGGGCCGGCGGGAGGGATGTTGCGAGCGGTTCTGTGCCGCGTGTCGACGCTGTTGAGTCGCGCGCGGCCCCGGGGGCCGGGCCTGAGGCGGCTGTGGGGGTACGGAGCTCGCCGGGAGGCCGCGGGGAAAGGACGGGCCCGGGACTGCGGCTGGCGGCGCTGGAGCTCCGAGCCTGGGCCAAGGGCGGCTCACTACCAGCTCGTCTACACCTGCAAGGTGGGCACGTGCCGCGGCCGGGGCTGCACCTGGCCCTGGACGGCGCTGTGGGGAGAGGCGGTGCGGGGCGGGACCGCGTGGAAGAGCGCACCTACCCCGTAGGGGGCGGGGCCTTTCTGAGAGAGGGGCGGGGCCTTTCTGAGAGAGGGGCGGGGCCATGCCGAGAATGGCGCTGTCTCTGAGGGCGGGGCCTTCCTGGGAAGGGGTGGAGCTACCCCTCCGCGGCGGGGCCTCACGGGGTGGAGCTATTACCCGGGAAAGGTTTTCCTAGAGAGGGGCGGGGCCCTCCGGGGAACAGGTGGAGCTGTCCCTTAGGTGGCAGGACTTTCTGGGAGAGGGGCAGGACTCTGGGGAGCGGTGGACTTATCCCTCAGGAGAGCAGGCCCCTGGGAAGAGGGCCGGTCTTGCCGTGGGGTGGAGCTAACCTTCGCAATGGGAGGGGCCTTTCCGAGAGGGGCGGGGCCAGGCCTCTGGCCTCACCTTTGCTCTATGTCTCCTCGTGCTCCACCAGGTCTGCGGGACTCGGTCCTCTAAGCAAATCTCCAAACTGGCTTATCACCAGGGAGTGGTCATTGTGACCTGCCCTGGCTGCCGGAACCACCACATCATCGCAGACAACCTGGGCTGGTTCTCGGACTTGGATGGGAAGCGGTGAGGCCACCTGGGCAGGGGTGGGGGAGCAGAGTCCCGGGTCAGGGGTCCCACTCCTGACCCCCACAGTGAGGTCTCAAGAGCCCCTTTCTCCAGCCTTACCCATACTGGAGGAGCAGTTGCACTTCCATTTCAGATAAACCACAAATAACTTTTGTATAAATATGCCCCAAGTATAGGACATGTTTTTATTTGCAAAATCTGCCCTTGATCAGCCCTCGGGGACCCTGCTGCACTGCCTGACCTCCCCCCTCGCCGACAGCAGGCAGGACCCCCTTACTTGTCAGGACCACAGGCCTCCCCTGAAGGGAAGGGTCAGACTATGTTGACTCTTAAGGCAATGGCTTCCTTTAATTTTGGGTTTCTACCTTCACCCTACAAAGATATTTTGAATGCTTGCTATGGGGCAGGGATCCTAGACACTTTCTTGTCCTCTGTCGATGCTGGCTGCTTGACCACACCAGACCTGAGGGTATGTGCCAGGTGGTGTTGTGGCCGGGGCCCTGGGCCTGCAGAGCTGGCCTCCCCACGCGGGGGGCGGGGGCGGGAGTCGGGAGCCTGGAGCCAGGTTGCCCTGGACAGTTCAGCTTGGCTTCTGAACGAGTGTTCTCCTCTGGGAACGGGGCAGTAATAGTGGCTGCTCCTGGGGGCGTGGAGAAGGCTCCGCAGGGGCAGCGTGCAGCGGCCCTGATGCCGCACAGGGCAGGGACCCATGTGCCCGGCTCGAGCCTGGCCTCGGGTGCCCTCATGGGACCAGGTACAGGACTGGTGAAGGGCCCGGCGTGAGACAGCACCACCCTGTCCCTCAGGAATATTGAAGAGATCCTGGCGGCCAGAGGGGAGAAGGTGCGCCGAGTGGCCGGTGATGGGGCCGTGGAGCTGGTTTTAGAGGCTGCGGGGGCCCCCACATCTACCGCGGCTCCAGAAGGGGGTGAGGACCAGGATCCCGCCGACCCTGGCAGGACGGAGCCCAGCTGACCCCTCTGCCCTGAGAAGGACGCTGTGCCCCACGCCTGCCTGTGCCTCAATAAACACGTGGCTTGCAGGTGACGGGCCGTGGGCTCTCCTGTCGTCCCTGGTTCTGGAGTCACAGTGACTCACGGAAGTTCCCCAGGTACAGTCATGGGACCCCTGGTCCACCGTTGTCACCCTGCTCAGAGGGACTGCCCATGTACTTGCCCTACGGGGGCTTTGTCCGCGTGTGGCCTTGGGGAGGTAGGTCCCTTTGGTGCTCGGAGCCTCTGCCTTCCAGTCTGCAGACGAAGGTGCTCAGGGAGCCACCCTGCCAGGTGCACAGACGGGAGGAGCAGACGTGCCAGACATCTCTGGGGAGAGGCCCGGAAGGGAGGGCCAGTCAGCCGCTGTTCTTGCTGGGGACAGTCCCAGCACACTGCATGTCCCTTTCCTCTGGCCAGACCCAGGGAGGCCCCACACATCCCTCCCGTGCCACGTGCATTGCCGGACACACACCAGGCTGCTCACTGTGGCTGAAGACAGGCTGCTTGGCCATGGTGACAAGGGCAGTGGGAGCTGGGCTCCCATCGGACGGGCGGGGGCCCTGAGTGCCCCTGTGGTCCCCACCCCCTCCCCCGGGGCGTGCGATTTCTCTCGCAGCCTTGTTTGACTGCCTTCTCAGGATGTTCCTGTGTTTATGAAAGTGTGTTTATTTCCAGAAGTGTTCTGGGCTGTGTGACCTTCAGCATGAATCACCAGGCAGTCTCAGGTCCCGGCAGGCTCCGAGCTCTTGCTCTCTGCCTCGCGTCGGCACTTGGAGCCTTGGCTCCGTCCTGCAGGGTGTTGGCAGTTAGTGCTTTGCCTGGATTACCCCTGTCCTTCCCTTGGCAAACAACCCTCTATTACCCACCCCCAGAGCCTCCGGTGCTGTTCACAGAGCTGTCATCCCGGAGCCTCAGCCGCCCCCGCCTGCCCCTCCACGGAGGCACTGAGGCCATGCGGGGACCGGCGGGCCTCGAAACACGGGAGTGGCGGGCGGCTGGGCCTTGACCTGGCTGCATCACTGCCCCCAGAGTTGGGAGCAGAATTTGGGGAGCTGGCTGTACCTAGTAGGGCCACCCAAGGGCCTCCTTTCATGGATGGGGAAACAGGCCCGTGGTTTAATGTGTGTGTTGACCATGTTTTGTTTTTTGCGTTCTGATGCTTGGACATCTGGGCCCTGCTGACCCTGGTGGGACTGTGCCTCCCACCCTCCAGGGCAGTCAGTTCCCAGAGAGATGACAGACGCCCATGAGTGCACCTGGGCAGGTACCCGCTGGCCTGGGCTGCCCCTCCCCGGGCGCCCCCGGATCTCCGCAGCGGCCTGGCCAGGCTCTTGTGCACGCTTCCCTGCCCACCCCCTGACCCGCCTGCATGCAGCCTTCCTGTGTGGCCCCTGTGGACTGGTGTCCCCCTCCTCTTGGGACTTGCGACAGTGTCACCAGCCGTCTTTTCAGTGGCATCGTCTCCTGCTCTGCCAGCCTCACCACACAGGAGTGACAATGGAACCTGTCTTCAGGCAGCGTGGCCGTCTCAGAAAGCTGTGGGGCCTTCTCTGCTTCCTGCCCCCCCCCATTATCTTTCCTCTCCTGGCCCCAGGCAGGACCCTCTCCAGGGGGTCACATCGGGGAGTGTGACTGACTGGGGGCGTTCAGTGGGGAGTGCCAGGTGAGAGCATCTGCATCCTTGGCCTCGAGGTCACCCAGGTGACGGCTGCTGAGGAGGGGCGCCCGGTCCTTTGCCTGGAGCACCGGTACTATCTGGGTGGCAGGCTCTCTAGGGAAAGCACCCCAGGGCCCCTTCTCTCAGGAGGAGCAACTCATGTGTGCTCCTGCCTGCCCCCCTCCCCTCTGGGGCTTCCCGGTCCCTGGGGTCAGTGTGGGGTCTGGAGGGAGCGGCAGGGCTCCTTGCACGGTGGGTCACGGGGAGACAGGTGATCAGGTCTCCCCCTACCTCCCGCTGGCATCCAGAGCCTACAGAGGACAGTGCATTATTGGGTGTCCACTGTACCTCCCTTGCACTGGTGGCCCTTGGGTCCTGGGTGCAGACTGGGGCTGGAAAGGCAAGCGTGTCCCAGAGCGTGCGAGTCCGGTTAGGACAGTGGCAGCCTCTTCCAGGGACCAGGCTGATGTGTGGCGGAGTGGGGGTGGGGGACTTGGAGCAAGGCGCCCTGGGTGGAGGGGCACTTCTGAGCCCCCAGCCCCCTGCACGCACAGGCTAGCTTGTCACCCCTGGCATAACACTGAAATGACAGCATTCACTTGGCAGACTTTATTTTTTCTGGAAAAACAAATGTACCTCTTGGGTCGGAAAGGACCCATGGACGACATGGCAAACACATGAGGGCAATAAATACGCATGTACGTTCAAGTACACGAGGGAGCCGAGCAGAAGCCTGTGCTCTGGGGCCTGGCCCCACATCTGCCAGCCCTGCCCTCAGGGGTCCCCACACCCAGCCCGGGTCCCCCAGCACCTTCCCCCAGAGCAGGTCCCAGCCCTGCTGCCGCCCCACAGGAGCCCTGGGGGCCGTGGGGCTGAGGCTCAGCCCAGGCTGGTGGCTGCAGGTGGCCGAGGGATGGGAGTGGGTGAGAGCTGCTGGCCACAGTCCCTGGGAGGCCTGTCTCCTGCCCAGTCCCGTCGTCTGACGTGGGTGTTCAGGGACTGGCCTATGTATGGGAGAAGGCAGGGCTGTCATATCCGTAGCTGGTGGGGGGCAGGGCTGGGTGCTCACCGGGGCACCCAGGGCTGAGCTGACCCCCACTGCCCGTGGCCGCCGTGTACAGCCCTCGCGCCATCACCGTCCTGGTGCCTGTCCTCCGGGGCCAGGCCCATCGCTGCTGGACTTTGCAGCTTGGAGCCGAGGAACGTCCTGCTCACTCCCACCCGTCCCCTTGGGGCCCCTGCCCGCTCAGGACTGCATGGGGCTGGGGGCCCTGGGAGCCCGTGAGCCTCACTGCAGACACTCCGGGGTGCCTTCCTGTTCCCCCACCTCCAGCCTGGGTAGGAACGGGAGAGGGGAGGGAGGGCCCTCCAGGGGTGAGAGGCCGGGACTGGGGTGTGTCTGCACTTGGCCTTCCTGGAAACAGCTCTGGGAGGACAGACACCCGTGTCGCTGGTGGCCCCGAGAGGAGGCTGCAGAGAACCATCGGGAGGGGTGGGCAGCAGGGTTTTCACATTTGGCCGGGCAGGATGGAGCAGCGGGGGCGGGCAGAGGCACAGGAGTCTGGACAGCACCACGGTCTGGGGCCAACGCGCTGAAGGCCCAGCCGGGGGGGGCAGGGGTGCCGGCAGTGCTGGGCCGGGCAGGCCTGCAGGGAGCTGCGTACCACGTCACGTGGGGCTGGCCCAGGACAGAGAGTGCCTCCCCACACGGCCGCCCTGGCCCCAGCCTGCTGCCATGGGGGCGCCGTGCCCAGCGTCCGGCTCAGTGGGAAGGGCGGGGGGCTCAGAGCCTGCCCTCGGCCATGGCCTAGGCCGTGGGCATCCTGGACGGTGCGAGCCACGCCCCCGGGCACCCAGGAGTGGGTGCGGGGCGGGCCTGGCAGCGGGCGTGAGGCCTTAGCTGGTGCCGGGCTGGCACTGCTGCTGGGGCTCTGGCGGCCCGCCCACCTCCTGCTCGGGGCTCCCAGTGAGGTCCACCCGCTGCTCGTCCATCCGCTTGGCCTGCACCCTCTGAATGAGGCTGAAGAAGTCCTCGTCAGGCATGGTGGGGCCACGGGGCAGCCCATCAGGTGGCGGGCAGCGCTGGTCGTCAATCCTGGAGGACTGGGCAGACAGACACATGGGTGGGTGGCCTCGCCCTTCCAGGCCTGGGGGGCGGCCCCCAGCACCTGGGCCCCATGGACAACCCCGAGGCAGGGGCTGCCGTCCAGGGACAATGCCAGGTCATGGGGTCGTGAGGCCACCTCGGGCCTCCCTGGGTCCACTGGGAATCAGCTCTGGGGCCAGCCCTGGGAGCCCTGACCCCAGGAACAGCCCGCTCAGAAGAGCGGGTCCAACTACAGCGGCCAGGCGCGGGGTGAGCCACTGGGGAGACGGAGCTGCTGGGATGGCCTCAGACCACCTTGGCGGTGGTGTGGTCACGAGCCCCTGGGACAGGGGAGGAGGCTGCAGATCCCGGAGCTCCTCAGGGACCCCTGTGGGGTCAGGGCCGACGCTGCAGGGCTGGAGGGGCTGAGGAGGGGTGTGCACTTCTCCGCAGGATCTGGAGCAGATGGGCCAGGAGCCTGCATGCGTGTGGACGGGGGGCTTGGGGGTTCTCGGTCGGGGCCAGTTTGGGGGCTCCTCGGGCCCACCAAGGGCTGCGCCTTCCTGTCCTCTGTGGGAACGGACAGCAGGTGTCCCAACGGCCCAGCTTCCGCACAGCGGCCCTGCTGCACCCCTTCCCCACCTGCGGGCTGGCCCAGGCCCATGGCCCTGAGACCTCTCCTGTCCTCCCCACACCAGGGTGTCACCAGGGGTTTCTCCGTCCAGAGTGGAGGGCTGGAAGGATCCCCGGGACTATGGCCTTGGGGACCTGGCAACCCCCCAGCAGCTCTGTACGAACAAACTGAGGACATCCTGGGGGGGGGCTGTGTCGGGAGGGGCCCGAGCCCCGCCTTCCCGGCCGCCAGCCCACCTGGCACTTGATGAGCATGTTGAAGAACTCATCGCCCGGCTCCTGGGCGTCCCCGTCCCCGCGCAGGTGCCCCAGGTTGTTGTGGGTGATGCGCAGCCCAGGGAGGCTGCCCACGCTGGCCCGCTGGTCGTCCAGCCGGCGGCTCTGTGAGCTGGCGATGAGGTCGAAGAACTCCTCGGTCTGCGGGGAGGCCGTCAGCGAGGGCTGGGCTGTGGGGGGCAGTGGGTGAGCGAGGGCGGGGGGCCCAGCTGGGCTGAGGCAGGGACCCTCTGAGGGTCAGGCTTGCGGTGGGGCACTCCTGGGGGCGTGTGGGCTCCATGCTGCCCCTGCCGGGGCCCCACCCCCACCTCTGGGAGCTTCCAGGGGATGCAGAGAGCCTCCCCGCTGCCCGGCCCCAGCTGGTGATGCTGCTGACACCGTGTTCCAGTGGGCGGGCGGGAGATGACAGGTTCCCCAGGATGCAGCTTTGGGCAAGGCGGGGGCACGAGCTCCCGGTGACAAGGGACACTTTGCAGCGGGTGAGTCCCACCCCTCTGCAGCTCAGGTGGCACCATGGTGGAGGGCGGGGCTGGCGCGGCCCGGCACTCACCCATCCTCCCCTCCAGGGTGGGCGCAGCGGTGGCCTCGGCAGCCCCGGGCTGGCCCTCCTCCAGGGGACAGCGCTGGTCGTCCATGCGGCTGCTCTGGAATTTGCTCAGCAGATCAAAGAAGCACTCCTCGTCGGAGGACGGGGCTCGAGGGATGCCCTGGGGGGCGGGGGGCGGTCAGCACCGGCCCCTCACACACCTCTGAGCACGACTGACCGGCTGCCTGGCCTGGGCCAAGGTCAGGAGCCTCATCCATCACCTGCTGCCCAGCCCCACCCTCTCCGAAGCCGCCCCCCCCCCCCCCCGCCAGCACCCTCCCGATGAGACCCTGTCCCTCCCCTGGGGCTCTGACTCTGCCTCGGCCCTGCCACTGGCTCCACCTGGCACCTCTGGTGCCTGCACCCAGCGCGGCGCTGAACGCGTGAGCGAGAGTGACGGGGCCCTCAGCAGGCGGGGAGCCGCGCGGGCCGGCCGGCACGCACACTCGCCATGGCCAGTGCCAGCGCCCCAAGGTGCCACCAACATCTGGTCCCGTCACCCGAGACAAGGAGACCGAGGTGAGGGAGGTGAGGGCTCCCGTGTCCCACCCTCAGCAGGGGTTTGGGCGACACGTTTATAAGGTCCTGGACCAGTGGACAGACCCAGAGGACAGCGGGAGTGGGGGGGCCGGGACCCTAGAAAGCAAGGGCTAATGTGGGTTTGCAGCCGGACTACAGGGGCCCAGGGAGCCGCTCTCAGTGCAGCCTGGGTGTCGGGGGCTGGGCCCAGGGTGATCCACTGGGCTCAGGCGGGTCCCGCGGGGGGTGGGGGGTCAGAATAGCAGGGGAGGGTGGCCCTTGGAGGGGCCACAGTTCTGGACAGAGGGGGGTAGCTGGGGTGAGAAACGAGACCAGGTCACTGGGCCTGGCTGAGTTCTGACTGGCAGGGTGACCTCGGGCAAGCCAACCCCCACTCTGCGCCAGGGTACATGTCCACACGAGGGGTGGCTGGGGGGTGGGGTCTTCCGGAGCCTCCCCAGAGGGAAGAGCCAGAGTAGGCCCATGCCCACCCCAGCCTCGCCAGGCCTGGTCCAGGGCCCCGAGGGCTGGCAGACAGACAGATACACTTGGGCTGCAAATCAGGGCCCCATCAGCACCCCCTAGGAAGCCGGGGGCCCCTACCTAGCCCCACCCGTCCATCTCTCAGCTCGGGGGGCGGGGGCGGGTGTCCTTGGGGTCCACTCCGAGCAGCAAAGACATCACCCATTGAGTGTCCAAAATGTGCGACTGCCACCACCAGCCCGCCTCCCAGGGGAGACCGAGGCAGAGAGAGCTCGCACAGCAGCCAGCAGCAGGCAGGCCCAGCCGCCCGGACCACAGCCAGGGGCAGCTCAGAGCCGGGCCCCCGCGGTGGGGAGGTGGCAGCCTGGAGCACAGACCCTCACAGGTCCTCCTCCCTGTCCCCACCCCGCAGGGCAGGCTGGGGGCAGTTCGAGAACCCCCTCAGGGCTCTGCTCTCTCACAGCCCCCCAACCCCAGAGTCGGGAGGGGAGGGGAGGGGAGGGACAGCTGGTGCAAGGGGCCCAAAGGACCCCCCCCTCCGGATGCGCAGTAGGGCGTGGGCTCTACTCCCAGACTGCTGGGGGCTGTGGGGCTGTGGGGAATGCCAGGCTCAGCCAGGAGGGGGTGGGCACCGGCCCCCGCAGAGTGGGCCAGGCCCCTCCCAGGACAGCTGTGACCCCAACACTCCTACAGCCTCCCCTGGACTGGACCTCAAGGGTTGCACCCGAAGAAGAGGGGGTCGGTCCCCAGGCCTCTCGTAGCACTGTCCCCACTGTGGCCGGGCTGGGCTGAGGGGGGCCCTCCACGGCTGCCCGAGGCCCCCGAGGCCCAGTCCAGGTCCGGTCCGACGTCAGCCCCCACCCTCCGGAGCCCGGGGCCACCGGTGAAGGGCTGACGCTTCTCTTGGGGGCCTGAGACCAGAGGGTCCAGACCGTTCGGAGGCCTCGCTCAGGACACCACCTGGGTCCCGGCAGGAACCTCTCCTTTGCCCACAGCCAGGCTCCATCCAGCCCAGGGTCTCTGAGCTCCTCCTCGGGTCTTGCTCCTGCTAGGATTTCCGTGGGGCTCAGCCCCGCCCTGGCCTGGGCTGCCCGCCTCACCTGAGCCCGCTCCCTGTGCTGCCCGGAGCCGAGGGCAGGGGCGCAGGCAGGCAGGGAGGCTGCTCTGCGCTGACTGGTCGGCCCCACCCCCCGCGCCCCCCATCCTGCAACAGCTCCAGGCCCCAGGCCCCAGCCTCCACCTGTCAGGGGCCCCACACTCACGCCAGATCCGCAGGGATCTGCAGCTCGCCAATCCGCCCGGCGCTGGCCAACGTACTCGGGCACGTGGAGCCTGGGCAGAGTGCCAGGGTGCCCGTGCCACTACCCACGGGGCCCTGCTAGCAGGATGCTTAAATAGGGCCCGGGCGAGGGCCCCTCCCCGTCCCCGCCCACCAGGGCTGAAGCCCCATCACTCAGGCGCACACACGGTGCGCTGCGTAAACACCAGGAGATGGATTTCCCTGAGCACAGCACCCAGCGCTCTGGCTTGAGGTCCATGCAGGTCACACCAGAAGGGCAGGGGGGATGGGAACCGTGGGAGGGCACGCCCCACTCTGACCCCAGGCCCTGGCTTCCTTCTCCAGCCGAGCCAGCCCCAGACAGGCCAGCACTCGGGTTAGCCACCTCCTGAGCCAGGGCTGCAGCAGCACCGTGGGCAGTGGGGCAGCATGAGCCATGCAGCCTGACCCCCCCACACGGCCCCCTCCCCACACAGCAGCCCCCTGGCCTCTGCCCAGCCCCAAGCCCAGGCCCCTTGGCCCCAGGCCCCTCCCTGGCCTCAGGCTGCCCAACTGGTGTCCCTTGCCTGCTCAGGAGACCTCTGCAGCCCGGGCCTCTGGCTGGCTCAGGAAGAGCCCTGTCCTTGCCCACAGCACGGCCAGCCCTGGGGCTGACTGACCATGACGCAGGGCCAGCAGGCAGGGCTGACCACACGAGGCGCCTGCAGGAGAGGTGAGCACAGGACGGGGGCACGCAGCCCTGTCCCTTCCACAGTGAGCTCAGAGCTGCAGGAGGAGGGTCCCAGCCAGCAGCCCAGGCCCAGCCCTCCGAGGCCACCTCCTGTCAGGGGCACTGGGTGAGGGGTCTCAGCCCACCATGGCGCCCCAGTGCCCCAGTGTTGGGGGGCCTCTGCTGCGCAGGCCTTTTCAGCTGGGCCCACGCCAAGACTCCCCTGGCCCCAGCTGGCCCAGCCCTGCTCCCCACGCCCTGTCCTGGGACGAGCCCTCAAGGCCACTGAGACCACACAGCCCTCCCTGTGCCGGGTGCACACACCCACCTGGGCGCCCGGCACCCCTCCCCGTGCTGGGGTCCCCTCCTCATCTTACAGACTGGGCACTGCTAGGGTTACAGGGGGTCAGCAGACACCCCCACCGCCAGGCTCGGGGAAGAGGGCGGGAAGCAGCCGTCTGGGTGGAAGGATCCTGCGCCCACACCCGCCACAGGCTGGGAAGGTGCTGACTAAGCCCTTGGAGGGAACTGTTTTTAGACTGATTCCCGGAGGCCTGGACCAGGTGTTCTGCGTGGGTGTCGGGAGGGGGCAGGGGGATGCCCGATGGCCAGGCTGACCTCTGAACGCTGACCCGTGCCTGCGAGGCTGGAGGGGCTCCTGGGCACAGCCCGACACCTGCCTGCCCATGTGCTGCCCCGCCCCCAGGACGGAGCTGCAGGCAGCCCTGCGCTCCCTCTGCCTGCAGACCCTCGCTGGGCTCTCTACTGCCCTGTGCGCTGGGCTCGCTGCGGCCGGGCATGGTGGGCGATGAATCACTGTCCCTGCACTGCCAGCAAGCGGTGCCCACCAGGTCCTGGGGACAGCCAGGGCCATGACCTCCGCCCCGGGGTCGCTCCCATGTCTGCCACCCGGGCTGGGCAGTAGAGACCCCACCGGACTACCTGTTGGAGCCCAAAGAGAAGGCACCTACCGTGCGCGGCACCTGCACCCGGACGTCTGAGCTGTCCAGTGGGGAGCGGCTGCCCTCCCGGGGCCCCCTCTCAGTGGCGTCTGGCCCTTCCTGGTACTTCCTGCTCCTCATGGGGAGGGGGAGCAAGTCCCTGCCAGGCCCCCGCCAGTCCCCAGAGTGGTGGCTGTCCCCATTCTGCTCCTGGGGAGGGGGAGGAAGACCAGATGTGGGTGGGTCACGAGCAATCCCAGGGCCCTATGGGGGTGCTGGGTTAATGTGGTCACCCCCATTTCACAGACACGGAATGATGCTCTGGCCCACGCGCAGAGGAAAAGGACCATCAGAGGCCCCGGGAGGAAGGCGGGGCATCAGGCAGAGCCAGGGCAGGGCACTGGAGGAGCTTGGGCTGGGCAACCGACACCCCAAACGTCGACCATTAAGCAACACATGACTGTGGGTGACCCTGAGCGTTGTCTCCCAGCTGGCCCCCCGGGGAGGTCTGGAAACAAGCCCAGTCTACACTGGGGTCACCAGAGGCTCAGAGGTTAGGCTACTTCCCCGGGGCGCCCCTGCAGGTACACAGTGGGTCCGGGGCCCACCTGCCCAGCCCCAAATCTGCTTGGGGTTTGCACAGCCCAGGCGGCTCCACCGGTGACAGCTTTGCTTCCCTGTGGGACAGTGTCCGAGTGGGAGGGAGCAGACAGGAGGAGCAGGCTGGCCAGGGCACTGGGGACAAGGCTGGGAAAGGGCTGAGGGGTGCGCAGGGTGTAAGGACCATGGCTTATCCCCCAGGGGATACAGCAGCCAGGCCCCTGAGTAGGAGGGAGCAGGCGCTGGTAGGACAAGGCCTGTGGGGGCCCCTCAGGGGCAGATGGCACATTTGCCTCCCATGGCAGGGACATGACGGGGACAGGAGTGGGGGCCGCTCAGCAAACACTGCAGCGGCCTCATTAGGCGGTGGCCCATGCTCTGCTGACGCTCCACTGCTCCAACGCCCTCGTGCCCCCAGCCGAATGCCCGAGCCCCGCTCACCCGCTCCAGGGGGAGCCGCAGCAGGTCCCAGGTCTCTGCGCTCAGCCTCCGCGTCCTCTTGGGCCTGGCCCCTGGAAGACAGCGGCTCCGTTGGCCGGCGCTGACCCCTGGCCCCCAGGTCGGCTGGCACGGGGCCGACGAGCTCGCACGCCCCACCCCATGCGGAGGCAAACGCAGCGTCTGCATGGCCTCTGTGAGCCCCCCACCCTGGCAGACCCTGCAGGGCCTGGGCGGAGTCTGGCTTCGGACCCTTCTGGAGTCCCCCGCCCGGGCTCTCCTCCCGCCCACTCTGGTCACCCCAGCGCCACCCATGGCTCATCGTGAATCCCAGCTGCACTGTGGACGCCTGTGGTGGACAGTGTGTGGGCTGAACCCAGAGACCACCCCCCTCCTGGGTGGCCTGGCCCACATGCCACAGCCAGCGGCAGCGGGGCGCAGGCAGAGAGCCCTCAGCGGGGCCACACCCAGTGCCCGGGACTCAGTCCCCAGCTCAGGGGTCAGTCACTGAGACCAGGCTAGGCAGCCCAGGGCCAGCTGGAGGGGACGGTGCGGGCCGCTGGGCCCTCTCCCGGTCCTGGGGCCCTGGCCTCCTGGTTCTGCGGAAGCCACCCCCGGCCCCCTGTTCTCCAGAGGCTGAGACGTGAGACCGCGGCGTGGGGCTGCAGTGTCCCCCGGAGCCAGGGGAGGGAGCAGTGGCGGCCCTAGAGCAGGGTCCTGCCCAGACTGGGGAGCCTGACCCCATGTCGTGAGGCTGAAGCACACAGGGCAGAGCGTGGGGTCAGGGTCCCCCGCTCCTCCCAGCCCGTCAGGAAGAAACAATGACTTGTCCCAAAACCCCACGGTGCTCGGCAGCACTGCCTGTCCCCTCTGCCAGGTGCAGCGTTGGGGAGAAGGGTGGCACCTCAGTGTCACGGCTGCGGGATCGCAGGACCAGGGCGCAGCCCCTGCACGGGGCCCCTACTCTCCACAGCCCGCGGAAACCCTGCTCCGTCGCCCACCAGGGCCCGGCTGGGGCCTTGCCCCCGACACCCACGGGGCCCAACTTGGTTTCCCCACCTTGTCTGCTGGGGACCCACAGGGCCGCTCCTGCCCGGCCCGACCCTCCTCGTCCCCGGCCTCGGCACAGGCTCAGCCGCCCCTGACACGCAGCGTCTGGCTCCGGGGCGGGTCCCCTCATGGCCAGCGCGGGCGGCAGGCCCTCTGGACCCGGCTAAATGCACCCTCTGTCTGGACAGGGCCCAGGTGCCCCTCGCCTGCTGCTCCCAGCGCCCGCGCCCTTGGCTGACTGGGGGCATTCAGGCCCGGGCACCGCAGGCTCACTCCCCGCCCCGCCCCCCCCGCCCCCCCAGGGTGAGGTCTGGAAACTTCCCTCTGCAGTGCCCCACCCAGCCCGCGTCGGACAAGAACCCTGGTGATCATTTCTGTCCCCACCAGACAGCCTGACACCCTGCCCCACCCGGACCCCTTCCCGCCTCCCTGGGACCTGTCTGCCGAGCCTTGCTCCCCAAGTCCCTTCTCCATGCAGGGGCCAGAGGTGCACTCAGGATCTGGGGTCTCATTCCTCCTGTCGCCCCTGCCTGTGAGGCCCTCCCTGACCCGGCCCAGACGTCCCCCACCCAGTCCCCACCCACTCCTCGCCTGACCCGCTCCAGACACAGCCCCACCGCCGCCACTGGCCACGCTCGCCCCTGCCCGGGGCCTCTGCACCGCTGTCCCCTGTCTGCGCGGCCGTTCCTCCATGGCCGCTGACGGCTCGCTCCCTGCCCTCCTCCCGGTCTTTGCTCCAACGTCCTTAAGGACTGAATGTTCGGTGTGAGGGTGTTAGGGGCGGGGCCGTGACAGGCGAGGGCTGGCTGAGGCCAGAGGGTGGGCCTGGTGTTGGGATTAGTGCCCTCGTGGGAAGGAACCAGAGAGCTCCCTCTCTCTTCTCCTGCACCCCACGCACCCCACCTGCAAGCTGGGGGAGCCCTCACCCGGTCCCAGCATGCTGGCACCGAGCCGGGGCTCCTGGCCTCCAGAACCACGAGGAATAAGTCGGTGTCTGAGCCACCTGGCCTGCAGCGTTCTGTCGCTCGGCCCCAGCGGACTGAGGCAGCAGCCTCCGCGAAGCCCACCCCTCGGCTCCGCCCAGCCCCACCCAGCACCGCTAAGCTGCCCCTGTGCTTCTTTCCGCCAAAGCCCTGGGGACACGAGGCTACCTGTTGGCACAGGGGGGTATCGCTGTCTTTGCCTGTTGCGGTCGCTGGGGTGCCCCAGAGCGATCACGCAGCTCGGAGGGGAGTCGGGGCTCAACCAGGACGCGGCTGGGCAGCCAGTGCCTGCTGAGTGCCCAGGAGTAGGGCCCTGCATCTGGTTTCCCACACACTGTCCCCTCCGGACCGCCCTCCCAGACTGGACACTGGGGCTCAGGGAGGGCGCCCACCTGGCCAAGGTCACGGAGCCGGAGGGGCAAAGCCAGGGCACGACCGGGGACGTCGGGGCTGCATGCGCGGCTGCACGGGGCAGGAGTTATACAAAGTCAGGCCGGCCCCAGAGGGCTGAGCAAGGGCGTCTGGAGGAGGGGCAGATACGAGGCCACGGGGCCCCTGCCGCCCCGCAGCCCTCACCGGCACGTGGCCCACTGACTGCACGGAGGGACAGCGGTGAGTCTGCATCTCCAGCCCTCCGCAGGGGCAAAGCTGTGCCCTCGTCCCTGCCAGGCGCTGTTCCCAGGATGACCGGCGGGCCCACTGCCCAGACGGGGACACTGCGGCACAGCTGGGTCAAGGCACTTAGGCAGCCGGCCAGGACACGGCAGAGCAGGGCCAGAGCCCAGAGCCTCAACTGCCCCTCAGGGGGTCTGAACAGTGTCCAGGGGACACCCTGAGCGGGGACCAGAGGATGAGGAGCCTCAGAGCAGTGCAAACCCAGTGGGACAGAGGACAGGCAGGGTGACGTCCGACAGAGGGCTCCGGGCTGGCTCCCTCCGCTCACACACTGAGTGAGCTGCCATGTCAGGGGATGTCGCTGGACCCCCATCCAGCATGTCCCACCCACCAGGTGCCCCCGTTGGGAAGGGCAGGGGTGGGGCAGCCAGGACACCTGGGACCGACCTGGGTCCAGACAGCAGTGACGAAGAGGTGCCCCCCGCCCACCCAGACTCACTCAGGGGGCCTCTATGCTGGGCTGGGGGCAGTGAGAGCTCTAAGGTCAACTGATTAGCAGCCCTGGGTCCTTCAGCTGCACAAGGACCTCAGTTTTCATCAAAATAGGGAATAAAAGCCTGAGGCCTGGTCTCCAGCTGGCCAGGCACGACCCCGCCCACCACAACGCCCCGCCCACATCAAGGCCACGCCCACATCAAGACCACGCCCACCGCTCCGTCCCTCCAGGATTCCTTCGCATCCTCCAGGATCCGCCAGGGCTCCTTCCCTCCCTGGAGTTGCTCCTCCTCCCCACGCCCCCCACCCCCGCCCCGCCACCTCCACCCCCACCCCTCCCAGCCTGGGCTGGGTTAACGCCTCTCCTGGGTGCTCCCCTTCCCCCTCCGGTCACCCCCCAAACTGACAGGCTCTGAAAGCAACGGCCCTATCCCCCCCAAGGGCCAGTTTCCAGAAGACAAGCTCTTCGCTTCTGAAAGTTGGGCCAGTGCACCCTCCCCACCCCAGCTTGGCACACACTTAATGAATGACGCCACCCCTGCAGGAAGCGCTGCCCATGCCAGGCTCACCTGAGCGGGGGTCTCCTCCAGGGCTGCCTGGACTCAGGGTGCCCGCCTGCCTCCGGCAGCTGCATCCCAGAACCAGAGCCCCCAGACCCGCCTCCTCCGGTGTGGGCACACCGCCTGGCCACCGCCTTCCCAGGAGCATGGCCTGTCCCCAGCGCCTGCCGGGGAGGCTTCCGGGGGCCCTGGCCGGGGACGGTCTGGGTCAGGCAGAGCAGAGGAGCTAGCATGGGGAGGACAGAGGCTGCCTTGTTCCCACACAGTCCGGCTCTTCACCCCCCGTGGCCCCCCTTTCCTCGGGAGAACAGAAGGGCGCCGGGCCGCGCCTCCACAGGAGCCTTTCCAGACGTCTGCCCAGCCCTGCCCCTGCCTGCTGCCGGGGCTTCCTCCCAGACGCTGGCCTCCAAGTGCCAGGGGCTCTGGGCAGAGCTGCCCACTCTTGGAAAACCCTGGCCTGATACTTCCTGGGGAGCCACGGCTCATCCCATCCCCTTTGACCCCAGCACCGCCAAAATGGGCAGGTTGAGGCTCCCAGAAGCCTTTGCTCCCCTCCCTTCAGTCCTCAGCAATCTGAGTGGGGAGGTGACGTGGGCTCCCCTCATCTCTTACAACAGGCCATTGTCAGAAACCCTGGGGGCCCACCACCAGCCAGCATGGACTTCCCCGGCCTGGTTCTCAGCAGGCCAGGGGGCTTTGGGGGCTCGGGCAAGGCAGGCACCCCTGGACACAGCCATCGAGAGGCTGGGCGGACTCCCTGAGCACTCGAGAACGGAGGGGGTCTGCCCTGGGCCTGCTGGCACCCCCCTGCAAGCTGCCTAGGAAAGCCACCTCAGGGTGTCCACCCCTCCCCACCTCCCTGACTTTATTAATCTATTTGCTTTGCAGGGAACATTCTGTCCTTGCATGCGCATCGCTGACCTGTCGGGGTGACCAGCGGCCCGTGGTGAAGAGGCCATTACAGCGGCGTGGGCCTGCCTGGTGCCTGCTGCACCTCCCTGGGCCCCTCTGGCTGACTCAGCCCCTCGCTGCTCCCAGCAGCCCCCTCCTTAGGCCCGGCCCCAGCCTGGAGGGGTCGTCAGCCCCAGAGCATGTGGAGCAGTGAGGGCCCTGTCCTCTTCCTGTCTGCTGCGGTGCCACTGGGTGACACACCAGGCCCTTGCTGCCCTGGACACCCTGAAGAATGGTCCTGAATGCCCCTCTTCAGGCCACCCCTTCCCCCACACTGTCTCTGCCCCAAGTGCCCAATTCTACCCCACCTCTGCAGTCTCCCTGATCCCTGGCCTGCCCCAGGGAGACAGAGGAGACAGGGCCTGCCGTCTGTGCCCAGCCCCTGGACAGTCTGTCACGCCCTCACCCTGACTGTGAGCGCCGGAGCAGAGCACAGAAGGACTCCAGTGCTGATCCCCCCAGGACAGGTGCTCCCCACCTCCTGGGGGCCCTGTTAGAAATTCCCGTTTGGGGTCAGAGCCCCGCTCCGCAGAGCTGCCGGGCACCTGCACTAGCCAGGGCGCGAGCCCTGTGTCCCAGCCCAGGCCTGAGCCTGCGGGGAACCAGAGCCACACTCCCAGCGCAGGAACTCACCTTGGGCCTCGTAGCCGGCCAGGTCTGGCTTCTCTGCGGCCGCCGGGCTGCTCAGCCGGCCCAGCGCGAGCTGGAGCTGTGCCACGTTCATTCGGGCCGTGAGCTCCCCATTTCGGTCCCCGATCTGCGGCCGAGCAGGAACAGGTCAGTGGGCAGGCCGGCTGGGAGGCCCTCCACGGGTGTCCCAGGGAACCAAGCCTCACTGCGCCCGGAGGTGAGTCTGGGGGTCTGCCCCTGGGTGGAGGTGGCCTCACGCACCCCCTCACACCCCAGGAGGGCCCTCCCTCTCGGCACCCTCCCGTGGGCCGTCGGCCTGCTCCGGCCAGGCCGCACCTCTCAGGTGCCTGCCTGGCGCTGCGCGTCCCCGGCTCCCAGCTTGGAGCAGAGGCTCACAGGGAGGCCACTGGTGCAGAGGCCACATGCATTGCCCAGAGCAGGCCAGAGGAAGGGCGGGCCCAGCGGTGCTGCAGCACGGAGCTCCATGGGCCCCGGCCGGACCTCTGCCTGCGCTCAGAGGGACAAGGGGCGGCTCTGCTGGCAGCCCTGGGGGAGTGGGGGTGTGTGTCCAAGCCAGGCACTCCCTAACCCGAGCTCTTCTGCTCCTCCCACCTACACCTGGGCACCTGTGGGCCTTGCCCACCCATGGACACAGGGCTGTGGTAAGTCCTGGCAGGCACTGGGTGGGTGCTGGAGGGAGGTGACGTGACCCTGTTATGGGGGCTGCTTCTTGGAGGTGGGGAGGGTGGACCAAGGATCAGGAAGAGCGTGAGGTCAGGAGCGGTCAGGCCAGGGGTCAGGGAACCAGACTGCAGCCTGTGGTTCCCAACCATGGGCTGCCCTGACCACAGAAGGAGGGTTCTGGGTGGAGAGACCCTCAGAGACCCTGCCCACCTTCCCCAGGAAGGAGTCCAGTTGTTGGCCGCGGGCATCCAGGGGAAGGGCCCCCAAGGAGAGACTCTGGCTGCCTCTGGCGGGTCATCTCCACCCTGGGTTGAGCTCAGGCATCCCTGTGGCCTGGCCAGGCCAGTTCTGCTGGGGACAGAAGGGCCTGGCTGCGGGCCTGGCCACTGGGCATTTATACTCCAGGAAAGGGAAGCAGGTCCCCTGCTCTCCACTCCCACGCCCTGGCTTCAGCAGACCATCAGCCACCAGGCCTCGGAAGACATGGGGGCTGGTCCCTGGCAGCAGGCAGCAGAGGACCCGAGGGGACATGAGAACAGCCCAGGAGGAGCCAGAGGACACAAGGTGCCTGGCCAGGCCGGAGTCAGCCAGCCAGGCACCTGGGGGGCAGGTTCCACCCACCTCCTGGGAGATCTCCAAGTGCTTCTTGGCGAAGGTCAGGGCCTGTGCTGGGCTCCCCATGGACACGTAGGCATTCCCTAGGCTCCAGCACGCCCGGGCCTCACCCACTCTGCCAGGGAGGGAAACTGAGTCCACACCTGCACCCCCAGGCCTACCAGCCTGCCCACCGGCCCAGCCATCCCAAGTCCCCTGCCTCCGGTGGTCCGACCCAGCACAGAGGAGGCGGGGGGGGGGGGGGGGCGGGCAGCTCCGCAGGTGGGCTGGGGTGGGGCAGCCCATGATGGGGTGGAGCTGGGGAGAGGGCACTGGGGTCGCATGGGTTCCCGGGCGGCCTCGTTTGCCCCCTAGTGGCCAGCAAGGCTCTCGCCCCTATGGCTTCCTTCACCCTTGGGGACAGCGGTGACCCCAGTCCCTCGTGTCATTTTGTTAATTGAGGTGACAATTATCTAACACAAAAATAACCACTCTAGAGCACACGATCTGGTGGGAGTGCCTACATTTTCAACCTGTGCCCCGTCCCCACCATCTAGTTCCCAAACATATCCACCCCCCCACCCCCCACCAAGAAAACGCACCTCCTCGCCGACAGCCCTTTAGGAGACCCCTCCTCTCCACCCCCATGAGCGCCCCCGGCGTGTGGTGGTGGTCGGTGGCAGAGCGGGGCCTTGAGCTCAGGCCTCGGCCGCTGCCCCCTGCCTGCGACCCAGCCCGCAGGGACTGCCCGGAACCCTCCCACGGGGTGTGTGTGGGGGTCCGCCCGTCCCCACGGCCGCACTCGCACCTGTCGGCCAGCTGCTGGGCGATGAGCAGGTGCCGCAGGTGGTACTCGGCGGCGCGCTCGTAGTCCTGCAGCAGCGTGTACGTGTTGCCCAGGCTGTAGCAGGCCTGCGCCTCCACCGCCTGGTCCTTGAGCTGCCGGGACAGCTGCAGCGTCTTCCTGCGGAGGGGTAGGCAGTGGGCGACGGGGAAGCAGCCCCCCGCCCGGGGGTCTCCAGCTCCAGGGTCCCGCTGGGGTTTCTGTGGAGCCTGCCTGCATCCCCTTCCTCCTCGGCCGGCCAAAGCGCCCAGCGGCTGGGGGCAGTTGGAGGAGACCCTCCAGGCTCCGCCCACACCGGCCCATCACCGCACCCTCCTGAGCCTCCGCCTGCCCACGGGTGGCCCAGGACAGCAGCACCTGGCGCAGGGTCCCGACAGGGGGCGTTGGGGCTCGGCACAGGACCTGGTGCCGTGACTTGGTCTCTGCTGGTGCCACCGCTCTGCTACTCAGGCCAGGAGGTAGCCCAGCGAGCATCCTGGCTCAAGTCAGGGACCCCAGGACCCAGCAAGGTCCTCACCCTCCCGAGTTCATACAGGAATGGCTACACCTGCTTTGGGGTCTCCCAGTAACCTGCACCAGGAGACCCTCAGCCAAGGCTGGCTGTGTGCCTGGCTTTGTCAGTCTGCCCTTCTTGGGTGGCTGGAGGCCCCCACCTGGTCCCTGAGAGGTCAGACTCATTCCCCACCCTGGGGCGACACCTCCTGGCCTGCACCTTCCTTGGGGCCCGCCCTCTCACTGGCAGTGGGGGTGCTGCTTACTTGTAGTACTCAGCAGCCACATCGAAGCGCCCCAGGAAGATGTGGGCGTTCCCCAGGTTGCTGTAGGCCCTGCGCTCGGCTGCCTTGTCTCCAAATTCTTTCGCAATGGCCAGGCGCTGAAGACACAAACCCGCAGCCGGGGTGGTCACGGAGCAGCCCCGGGACCCGAGGCGGACAGCAGGTGCTGCCTCTGCACCCAGGGTGGCTAGCCCCACATCTGTGTGTCCAGAGGGAGCACCCCCGAGAGCCCCCGGACCGAGCCCAGATAAAGCCTGGGGCGGGTGTCCGCGCCGCCCCGCCGCTGCCCTGCCCAGCGTCCACTCACCTCCTTGTGGAAGGTCGTGGCCTCCACGAAGCCCCCCAGCAGGTAGTGGGTGTTGCCCAGGTTGCCGTAGGCCCTGCCCTGGGCCGCCCGGTCGCCCAGCTCCTTCACCAGGGACAGGTTCCTCCTGGGGGCCAAGCCCGTCAGAGCTGCGTCCCTCCCAGTGACTCACCCCCCAGGGAGAGGACGCCCATTAGCTCTGGTGCCATTTGGTGCTGTCTGAGCTCGAGGCTCGGGTGCCCCAACTCTGGTTTCGGGCACAACCTCTGTTCTAACGGGAAGAGTTCTCCCATGCCCAGGGGCTCCGCAACGTCCCAGCCCTTTTTCCAGCCACGTGTTTTTCAAAAGCCACCCTGGGCTTTGGTCAGTTTCCCCGACTCTCTGCACCGCGACAGAGAAGCCTGACGCAGTGTGAGCAGGCGCTGAGGACAGGGGTGGGGCGGGGCGGGGTAGGAGCGTCAGCCTCGCAGCCACGGTGCGCAGGGGCTGCGGGGCCGTTGGGGGCCGGGTGTGAGCGCTGTGCCCGGGGCTGCCGCCGAGTCCCTGTGCCGCGAGGGCAGGGGCCCAGGGAGTGTCTGCCAAACGCGGGGCCGACCTCGCTGCCCACTCACTCGTAGAACTCGGAGGCCCGGCGCAGCGTCTCGCGGACGTCGGGCGGCAGGTGCCCGGGGTCCTGCGCGGCGCTCCAGGACAGCTGCTTGCCCTTGGCGTGGTACACGTTCCCGATGTTGTACAGCGCCCTGGCCTCCCCGATCTGCGGGCAGCACCGAGGTCGGGGTGGCTCTGAAGTCACAACCCCTAGGAGCCCACCGGCCTGGGACCGCTGGCGGGGACATCACCCCGAGGCGTGCATGCAAGGCTGGTGTGCCCACCATCCGGGCTGTTCCTGGGGCTCCAAAGGCTAGAACTTGGGGGGCATCACTAGGTCCGTATGCTAAGGCACGGGGCGGGGCGGGGAGGCAGCAGGGGCTGACAACCTACCTTGTCCCCCTGCTCCTGGGCAATGTCCAGGTGCCGCTGGCAGCAGACAACAGCCTCGTCGAAGCGGCCCAGGGCCTTGAGCGTGTTGCCCAGGTTCCCACTGGCCTTGGCCTCCCCCATGCGGTCACCAATGGTCCTGCAGGGCAGCAAGGGGCGAGGGGCGGGCTGAGAACGGAGCTTAGCAGGGAGCCCCGTGAGGTGGGCGAGGGCCTGGGAGGACCAGCCCTGGGCTGTGGTGCACAGCTCATGGCCCTCTCCTGCGGGGGGCCCGGCCGGGGGAGGCCCCCGCACAGCCTGCAGCTGCTGGGGCTCATGGAGACCCCGGACAGAGGCAGGGAGAGCTGCAGGGACCCGCGTGAGAATTGACGTCGTGATACCTCGTGCCGGCACCCTCACGGGCTCGCCGGCCGCTGGGAGTGGCCACTGCAGGCTGAGGAGGGAGCAGGGCGGGTGGGAACAGCATGGGCAGAGGCTCAGAGGCTGGAGGACAGAGACAGGGACACCCAGAAACGGGGGGCGTGGGCCAGGGTGGGCCCCCCCCCCACAGTCCCACAGGCTCAGGGGCCAGACACACGTGCTCATAGACACACATACAGACACGCTCACACATGTCTCAGCGTGAACCCAGCCTCCTGGGGGTACTGCCCAGATGCTGGCCCCTCTCCCAGGTTCTCGGGGACCCTGAGAGCTCTGTCCCCAGTCTGCCTGGGACCCGCTGCGTCCGCACCACCCCGCGCCGAGGCTCACCGGGCCAGCAGCAGGTCGTGTCTGTGAAACTCCAGCGCCCGCGCATACTCCTTCAGGTAGAAGTAGGCGTTGCCCAGCTGGCTGTAGATGGCGCTGAGCGTCTTCAGGTCCTCGGTGCCCACCTGCACGGCGGCCTCGAAGAAGGCCACGCCCGCCTTGAAGTCCCCGGCCTTGCAGAGGCGCTCGCCCTCCAGGGCCAGCTCCAGGCACGAGGCCTCCATCCTGGGCGGAGAGAGGAGGGGTCACAACCCGCTTCTCACGCAGTCACACCCGGGGACCGTGCTCCTCCGCGCCATCACTAGGGACCACGGGGCCCCTCAGAAGCTGTGCCACGCCTGTGCAGCTCGCCTGTGCCTGACCCTCCGTACGGCCCGGGCCCAGGAGCGCCCGGGGCTGGCCGAGCGCCAAACACCGCTGACCCCTCGGTGTCAGCCGCCCAGGTGAGGGGCCCTGGGATGCTAGGTGCCACCGGCCATCCTCCCAAGAGGCATGGCGGCCTGGGGCAGTCCCTGATCCCCACGGAGAACAGAGGCTCAGAGAGGGTCAGCGAGCTGACCAAGGCCAAACAGGCGCAATCTGATCCCAGCCCCTCCCCCAGCCTGCAACCTGGGGGCCACACCCTCCAAGCTCTCAGTAAGAATGAGGGGCTCAGCCGTCATCTGTCCTTGCCTCCTGTCCTCTCGGGGGACATGGCTGCCTTTGAGCCGAGGGTCAACCAGCCCCCCGACCCCTTCCACCTCCCCCCACCCAGGCTGAGAAGCGCTTTGCTGGCTGCTGGCCTGGCCTGGTCTGAGAAACAGCTGTTCCCGCCATGCACCCCCATGAGCTGCTCCCAGCTGGTCCTGTGGGTCCCTGCGGTGGGAGCACAGTCAGCAGGGGGCACAGGAGCCCCAAACTGGGGCACACCCTGCAGGCAAAGACGGAGGGCAGGGGGGCTGCTGGGCCTCAGTGCCGGCGCCACCCAGGCGGCAGGAGGAGCCGGGGACCTTGGACAAGTGGGAGCCGTGCTCTGTGCGGTCACAGGCCAGCCCCGAGTGTCCTGCCTCGGTGCCACTGCTCTGAGGTTTTCAGTTTGTGGAAACCCTACAAAGTAATGAAAATGTCCACCAACAACTCCACTGCGCCCCAAGGCACTCGCCCCTTCTCTGTATCGTCAGATATGTGCAACGATCAGAAATTACTGGGGGAAACCCAACACATTTCTTTTAAAAACAAACTTGTCTAGGCCAGTGCTTCTGAACCGGGTTAGCCAAACGCCCCTCTGATGCAAACGGCAGGCCGTCCACTCTGCCGCCGCATCAGCAGCAATACAGGCACCTCTCACGTGGCCACGGTAACGGCACCCCGCCGGCGGGCCAGGCGGGACTGGGGAACCCTCAGAGGCGGCTCCCAGTGCCCCCGCCCACAGGCTCGCAGCTTTCTGCTGGGGAAGCCCCCCGCCCCAGCTGCAACTCCCTCTCCCTCGCACGGGTCCTGGGGTGAGCGGGCTCTTCCCGTCCGTGGAGAACACAGGGCCTGTGCTCTGGGGCCCCAGGTTTACGCAGAGCGCGCGTGACCTCTCTGAGAGCCATGGGTCATAGACAAGGGAGGCCATGGGGCCTCCCTCCCGCCCTCACACGCCGTGGCGAGGGCTCTGGGAAGGGCCATCCGATGCCCCCTCACAGGGGCCCATGGGCAGCCCCGAGGTGCCACACGTGGGGCTTCTTCATTAATGCCTGCCTGTCCCCATCCAGCTGCTTGGCGAGCCACCTGATGGGCAAACTGCCCTTCCCTCCCAGGGGACCGTGGAGGGCACACGGGCTGAGCCGTGGGCACTGTCGCGGGGCACGCCCTGCCGGCTCTGGCGGACCCGGCAGCCTCCTTCCACCGGTCTCAGAGCAAAGGTTTCCGGTTTGGGAACCTGGGGTCCTGAAATCAAGGGGGTGGGCGGCACCCCGATGGGGCAGTATTGCAACTGTAGACTGGGGGGGTCTAACCTAGGCCCCCCCACAATGTGGGGAGGTCAGTGGAGGAGCGCTTGGCAGGGTGTCCCAGGCTAGAAGGCCACTTACTCCCGAACCTCCAACGGCACCTTGACCTCTAGGCCGGCACCCACCCCCGCCCCTGCCCAGGTGCCCGCCACACCTCGTCCCCTGCGGGCCGCACATCTGCACGTACAGCCACAGCTCCAGGCCCACGGGCGGCAGCAGCGGGCGGGGGCGGGGGCCGCCATGTACCGCTTTGCACACGGCCTTCTCTGCCAGGCTCAGGGCCGCAGGCCGGCCCTCCGCGGCGTCAGCCGCCATCGCTGGGCTCCGGGCCCCCCTCCTGGCCGGCCAGCCCGTGCCCCACCCTGGCTGTTGGTCCTGGGGCTCCCCTGCCTCCCCCCTGGCGGGCTGAAGGCTCTGGCGGCCTCGGCTGCAGGCAGCCCCAGGTCCTCGGGCACATCCTTTGGGGCTCCCGGGGCCTGAGCTGGATCAAGGGGATCAAGAGCAGCTCAGAGCTGGGGGTCAGCGCTGTCAGCAGGGCGGGCCTGGCGGGGAGGGGCCCAGAGGAAGTCCCTTCAGGGGCTGGCACATAGTAGGGTGCTCACCCCGACTCCCTGACACACTGTCATCCCCCTCTTGACCCCGAGGCCAGCTCTGGGCCACCGCAGTCACTCAGCAGGAGCCCAGGCCAACGTTTGTGAATGAGGGGCGAAGGGAGGGGAGGCGGGGTGTGCTCAGCAGGGGCAGCGCTCTGCAAGCTGGGGAGCCCACCCGCCCCTGCAGGGCCCACCGGGAGCAAAGCCGGGACTCTTTCCTGGCGGGGCCTGCACATGGCCCACCCCCGTCCTCCTGCCCCCAGCCAGACCGTGCCCCCCCCCCCCCCAGCTGAAGCTGGGCCTGGCACGGGGAGTGTGAGGGTCAGCAGATGTGGAGCACGTGCTCCCCAACCCTCTGGGGGCCGCGGGGTTTCCCGCCCTGACCTGCCGAGAGGCGCTCCGAGAGGGCCTGGGGGAGCTGCACAGGGCCGGGTGGGCGGGGGGCGCTTAGCAAGCACAGATGTTTTCCTCCACCCCAGCTCCCTTCCTGGGACATCCCAGCCCCTTGGGCTCCTTCCCTGCCGGCGCCCAGCTCCCCGGGCCACCTGTGGCCACTGAGGCAGTGGCCAGGGCAGCCTCCTTGGGCAGAGGCAGGAGCCCCCTGAAGTGGAGGGTGGGTGCCCACGTCGAGCCACTGAGGCTTGGAGCCCACTGGGTCCCTAGTCCAGGCCTGTCAGGGTAGAACGGTGGGGCCTCCCTTCCCAGCCCATCCGAGGTGCTGCCCCAACTCAGGAGCCCTCCCAGAGGCTCTCTGCGCCCCACTCATGGGCAGCCTCTCCTGCTTGGCCACTTGTCTTCTCAGTGGTGGGCACTGGCGTGGGAGGGGTCCCCAAAGCTGCGCAGATAGGCGCCACAGAACAGGGAAGGAGGGGGAGCTCCGGGAGGGAGGAACTGGAGAGCCAGGGTGGGCTCCACCCCCGTGAGACCAGCCTGGGGTCTGAACAGGGGCAAGAGTCCAGTGGGGTGGTGTGGACAATCCGAGGTCCCTGCAGGCCCTGCATGGTTTGGGGGGGCGTCTGAGAGGACGGAGCCATGGAAGAGGCTGCGTGGTGGATGCCAAAGTCGGGTGTCAGGTCCCAGGCCACCCAACCACAGTCGGCTCTGCTCCCAAAGGTGTCCAGGCCGGTCACTCTCCTCCCTGCCCGGAGGCCTCTGTGCAATGCCACTGTCCGACCCCCAGGAGAGCTCAGCAGGGCTGGACCCCCTCCCCTGTGCCCAGCTCTTGTCGACAGGTGAACCCCAAACTCTGCACAACCACGTCAGCCCCAGGCCGCTGTTCCGCCTCCTAGGGCTGCCACCGACACCTGCGCCCCAGGCCGCCCTCTCTGTGTTCTGTAAGACACCACCTGGCCCGGGGGGGGGGGGGGGGGGGCGCTGTCCTGTGCTTCTGCCCCTGCGCCGCCCCTGCAGGCCTGAGGTTATTTGCCCCGCGCGCTGGGCAAAGCGGTCCGCTGAGCCGGCCCTCCTGCCCCCCACCACTCACCCACTGTGCAGGGCTGTCAGGGCCTCCGAGAGGCCTGTGCCCCCCAAGCACAGCCAAGAGCCTCACTCTCAGGGTACAGACTGGAGCTGGGCGGGCCAGAGCTCCCTGGCCCCCAGGGCTGGGGTCTTAGCTCCCCCTGCTAGACTCACCACCCAAACCCTGGGAAGGGCAGCCTCCCCCTCTGCGGTTTGACATCTGGCTAAAAGTATGCTTAAACGTTCCCCTCCAGGCCTCACCTCCCGGGAGAGACCCGGCCCTACGCCTCGGTGCCTCAGGACAGCCTGCCCACCCCGCCGGGGCACCCGTACGGGCTCCAGGACCAGCGTGCCCGGCGCACCCCTCCTCGCAAGGGGCTGACCAGGGCCGGACCGCAGTGGCCAGAAGGCTGGGCGCTGTCTGCCAAGCTCCCGCCGCCCGCCTGCTGGCTCGCCGGGTAATGAAGCGGCCTTACTGCTCTGCCACCTCATCGTGGTGGGCTTCCCTGACCTTCCCCCAAAACACAGGTACCTCCTCTCCTGCCTCATGGCCCCACCCAAAAGGATGCCCCCATCACACCGCCTGGACCTCCACCCCTTCCTGCCAGCCTCTAAAGATCAGCTCTGACCAGGGGCTGCCCTGCCCACAACTGGCCACAGCTACCGGTCAGGGGTAACCCCTACGGACCTCTTCCCAGGCTCCACATTCCAAATTTCTGCCGGCTCACAGTCCAGCTCAGCACGGGTCTCAGCTTGCAAAATGCTAGGCCGTCTCCAGGCCTCTCTCAGCATCCCCTCCAAGTTGTCCCCTAGGCCAGGGTCCTGCTGGTATGTCCCCAGTGGGCTCCGACGCCGGCCTCCACCGCAGGCTCCCATGAAGCCCTGGAGTGACTGGGCTGATGTGGCCCCTCCAGTGGCTGGGCGGCCTTGAAGCCCTCCCTCCCCCTGTGTGTCTCTCTCCCATCCTCACACAGCCGGTGGCAGCCGGGTAACCCCTGCGGTCCTTTGGGACAAAGCGCCTCCTCTCCAACGAACAGATGGCCCTGGGGCAAGTACGGCCTGCTCAGCCGGCCTCAGCTGCCAGCAAACCCACCCACCCTCCCCCTGCCCCCTCGTGGGGCTCCAGGGGCCCAGGAGCCAGACCGGGGCTCAGCACTCAATCCCATCCCGGAGACCACACAATGGGGGCTGTGTCTCCACCAGCAACACCCACCAGGCCACGGAGGGGAGGGGCAGCAGGCCTTGCCCCGCCGCCACGCCCTCACGCCGCACGTGCAGCGCGGCCCAGGCAGAGGTTTGCCTGGCTAGCCCTCCCTCCCCCGGAAGGCACAGCAGCTGGAAGTCTTGGGGGTGGCCAAGGGGAGCTGGGATGGTGACATCCTTCACATTGGGGGGCAGGGGGAGCCGTCAGGCCCACTACAGGGAGCCAGGCCTACCTCTGGGAGCTGCCACCATAATGGCCCCCTGTCCAAAACTCATGACTCTCCCACTCCGCCGGACACCTGCATAGGCTGGGAAAGTCCAGCCCCCCGGGAGGGTCTCATACCCCTCAGGGCCAGGGCCAGGGCATCGCCCTGCGTAACATCCCTGGAAGGCCTGGAGTCACCAAGCAGGCACGCAGCTCTGGGCAGGGCCACCCCGTCATGCCTGACGAGCGTGGGTGCAGAGCCCAAACCGCTGCCACTGCCATGGAGCTGCCCGGAGGCAGGTGTCTCTCTGTGCCGACCGGCACACACCCACCGGCAGGCTGGCTCTGCGGCCCGGCCCAGTGCAATCTGCTGGGCCCAGAGCACCCACCCATGGCAGCCTGGCCTCCAGGCCCTGCTGCCCCCTGGCACCTGGGCTGTGTGGAGGGGATGCCAGGCTTGGGAGGGAAGCTCCGGGCAGCCCCCTCCACACCTGCTGTACCAGGTGGCCCACCTGCTAGTCTCTCACCCCCTTTCCTGTACTGGGTGGGGGGAGTACGGCAGGCAGCAGCCCACCCCAGCCACCTTCCCCCTAGTCTGCAGGCTCTATTAGTCCCCAGCTCTCCCAGGCCTGGGAGGCCCCAGCGTCCCCACAGCAGCACCCCACTCTGGCGCCCTCCTCCAGCACCCCGGCGGCGGGACTCCTGCGCTCCCACCCCTGCGCCCCTTCGCCGCCGCCCCGCAGGGAGCGCGCGTCCCCGCCACGTTGCGCGCCCGCCGCTGCCTTTGTTCCGGGCGCCCGCCTCCCGGGCCGCCCGGTCCCCGCCGCCCGCCGCCCGCGCGCAGTCCGCCCAGCCCACCTGGAGTAGAGGCGCCGGGCCGGGCCGGACAGCTCGTCGGCGGCGGGCGGGGCCGGGCCGGCCATGGGCCGGGGTCGCCGAGGGCCGTGCGCACACGCCCCGCTCGCAGTGCCCAGCGCCTGTCCCCCGTCCGCTGTCCGCAGTCCGCGCCCCACTGTCCACTGTCCGTCTGCCTGGCCCGGCGTCGGAGGCGCCGCCGAGGAAGTGATGTGCGCGGGGCGCCGCCCCTCCCGCCATGGCCGTGATGTCACCGGTCCCTCCTCCCTCCAGGCGGTGGGGGAGGGGCAGAGGAGAGGAAGCCCGCGGGGGACGGCCCGGCGGGGGAGGGGCGGGACCCCGTGCCGTTGGTACAGGGCTGGTCGTGGTGCGCCCCTGACCTCCCAGGACCCAGGGCCGGAGGCCTGGCGTGGGCATGGCCGCTGGGCCCTGCGGGCCTCCCCACTCCCTTCCCTCCACCCCCTACGTGCGGCTATTTGAAGTCCCCTTGCCTTTGTTTGGCAGGCGTCCGCCTTAGTGGTCCTCTGCCCCTTATCTCTGGCCAGCCCGCACGTGAGTCATCCCTCTTCAAACTGGCAGTGGTGTGCAGGCATTGGGGAGCTCCTCTGCTTGGTTTAGACAGACCTGCGGAGGCGGGGACCCGGCCCCAAACACTGGTTCCGTCCCGTGTGAGTGAATTCACAGGTCTGGGAGGAGCGGACGGAGGGTCAAGGGACGTGTGTGGCCTGGCCCCGGAGGCTGTGGGTGGTGGTAGCCCCCTGTCCCTGACGCTCCTCACCTCAGAGACCTTCAGTCGCCAAGTTAACCTCTTAACCTTGGCCTTATCTGTCAAATGGGGGTGATGGGGGAACCTTGGATGCAGGTAGTACAGCGGCTAAGCCCAGCCCTGGTCCCAGCACCCGGCCACCTCCTCCTCTGAACTCTTGGAGCACGCCGGTGGCCCAAGTGGGCGACGTGGCTTCGCATCCGCCCACCCTGGCTCTACCCAGCTCTAGGCGCTCTCCAGGCTGGTCGGGGGCAGGGCCTGCTCCTGTGAGCAGCCGGCACACAGCAGGCCCTCGGGCCCATGTGAGTCTCACCTTCTGGCTTGGTCCTGCTCCCTCCTCAATGCAGACCTTCCTGGTACAGCCGGGATTCCAAACCTTGGAGGAAAGGCACTATGGCCGAGCAGCACTGAGATGGTCCAGGCGCGGGGAGTGGGCCACTGTCCTCTGCAGCATTCCAGGCCCTCCCCAGAGAGCTGCCCTAGGTCAGGAAAATGCCAAGCCTCAGGGCCGTGCCCTGGGCAGACTGCATCCCGCAGGAGTCTGGCTTCAGGCAAAGGAAGAGGGATAGAAAATAAACAACAGGAGATAAAAAGAGCCTGCTGGCCGGATCGTTTGTTTTTCCTATGGAAGCGAGGCGGCCTACGATGAGCACCATCTGTGCCCAGAGTGGCGGCCGAGCCTTGTCCCTCGCGCCCTCCCCCGGTGACCACAGGAGCTGGGCAAGGCCTTGCTCCTGGACTTGGCTGCCGGCCGCCAACCGGCCTGAGCAGGGTGGGTGGTACAGCATGGGAGGCTCCACCCTGGTCCACGCAGCCCCAGGCCTGCCTCCTTGGGACGCCCCCTGAGCTGGCATCACTGGAAAGGCCAGGCTTCCATGGGCTCAGCGTCCCCAGGAAGCCACTGGTGTGAGCCTCCTACATGTACATGTGTGTGTGGCCAGGTGCCTGATGCTAAGAAGGTCCCTGTAAGAGATGTGAGGTGAAGGGCAGAGAGAATGAAGCGGGGATACTAGGGAGCTGGGGTCCCGAGCTAGAAGTCTCAACTTTGTATCAGAGCTTCCCCGGGAACCGGAACCCCCGGGGCCGCTGTGCGGTGAGCTGGCCAAGGGCTCAGCTCCCAGTTAGGCCGAGGAGGACTGAGGGCTACCCCTGCCCCGGCTGCAGGGCCACCCTCACAAATTGCTTTCCCTCCTGGAGCCTCACCTCTGCCACCTGTAGGTAGCGCTCCGCAGCCCTGTCCTGCAGGGGTCGTGAAGGGCCGCAGGGCCTGTACAGTGCTGGTCAGTGAGCCCAGCACACAGCTGGAGCTCGGGGTGCCACGGGCACGGCCCCGTGGGGACCCCGCAGCGGGCATTCCCGGCTGGGCTGGCAAACCCCACGCCCCACTGCAGAGGCAGGTTCTCCCGGCAGCAGAGCCCAGCAGGACGGCAGAACAAGGGTAGGCCCAGGTCCAGCATGCATTTCCCACATGGCCACCAGCCTTTGATCCGCGGGGAGCAGGGGGCTCCTGAGTGTCAGGTCTGGGAGAGGGGAAGCTCCTCCCACTGGCGCCAGACCCCCCGAGCCCCCCACTCACCCTGCTCACCCTCCCTCGCCACTCCTCTTTCCCCAGCCCCCGACACGCGCTACCTGTGCCCACCTGGGTGCTCTACTGCAGCCTCTCTGGTAACCCCCCCATGGGGCTTTGTGCCCCAGTCCAGGCAGAGTGCTCCCGGGGGCCTGTGAGCACACACCCCCATCCCTCCCTGAAGGGCCTCAGCCCCATAGGAGCATCAGGGAGAAGAAACCCCTCTTCCCATCCAGACCGTCCCTCCGGCCCCGGCCAGCAGCGCTGGGAGCAGGGACAGGGCGCGCTGGGAGGGTGCAGGTGCGCAGGCTGGACCCGGTCCCGGAGGCCCCGCCCCTGGCTCACCCACCCGCTGCCACCTATAGAGCGCCAAGGGGTCATGTCAACACACCCAGGACCCTGCTCTTGGGACTCCTCAGCGTGACAGCCCTGCCTGAGGGCACCAGCCACGTGCCTGCCGACACTCAGCCACTCAGCACTGGCTGGCAGTCTGCCGTGTTGACACACCCCTCTCGTGCAGGCCGGGCCCCGGGCAGCTGAGGTCAAGTCCTGGTTTCCTGATTTGCCCCTTCCTGGACCTGTTCCCTGGCCAGCTCTGGCCGGGGATGACAGTGGACAGTTGCAGGGCTCTTGCTTCGCCCCCAGGAGTAGGGAGGTCCTGGGCTCCTGGAGGAGATGCCCACTCAACACCACTGTTGGCCTCGGAAGAGGGCCAGGCCAGGGGAAGGTGGCCAGGCTGCCAGGAGCCATCGCAGGGACAGAGAACTGGCACACGAGTTTCAGCGGGACATGTAAGGTAGATGGGGATGACCCCACGCAGTGGGCGTGGCAGCTCCCGGTCGGCCACCTCGGAGACCCTGGCTTCCCTGTGCGCCCACCCTCCGGTGCCCCTCCTAGCAAGGCTGCTCCCCCAGGGCCCGGTGGGGGCTGTGACCACCTCCAGGTGCCTGGGGGCTCCGGGCCAATCTCTAGTGCAAATTCCGACCTGGAAAGGGAGGAGGTGGACAGGGAGGGGCGGGGGTTGGGGGCCCGGCGTGCCGGGTGGGAGAAAAACAGACGTACAGGCTTAAGTAAAGAGGAACTCTCAGGCTTGCCACCACTTCCAGTGAGCTCCTTATCCTGAGAAAGAGCTTACCCTTCTGCGCAGTTTGGGGAGCATGTGTCCCCGTTGCCATGAGTCCCCATGGCTTCACCCACAGCCGTTTCCTCTCCTTGGGGGCCTCCAAGCCCCCGGAAAGCCAGGGCTGCCGGGAGGCCACCGGGGGTCCACAGGCACATGCAGTGGGGACCCTGGGAGGAAACGGCCTGTCTGTCCACATACGCACGGGCCTGAGCGCCTCGCTGGGATATGACACACGCCCTGGAAATGGCTGGAGGCTGTGTGAGGCTGTACCCCACCCGTGTCATCGAGTGCCACCTGGCCATGCAGCATTCCTAGGCACTTGCTGGCAGTTGCCCGCTCTGTCACCCAGTGTGTGTCCCCGGGGCCTGTGGATAGGAGGCAGGGCACACAAAACAGGCAGCGCTCCTTTGTCCCTGGCCCATGTGACCAACACCCCCTCCCGGTCCTGTCTGGGCTGTGACACTGAGTGCCAGAAGGAGGCAGAGAAACAGAGGGACAGGGTAGAGACAGACAGACAGGGAGCTGGCTCGCTCGCTCAGCTGCTCACAAGCCAGGCCCCCCCCCTTCCTGGCTGCTCTCCTCTCGGATGGAGCCCGCCGAAGGGTCTCCCTGTGTAGCCCTGGCGAGGGCCCAGCAGAGCAGACTCTCCACAAGGGGGAGCTGTCACCCTGAAACCTGCACCTGCACTCATCCCTGCAGCCACCTGGGCTGACTCCTGCCTGGACGAAGCTCTGGGCAGGTGAAGGGACCTTCAGACACAGGCCCGTGTGTGGGCCTGGAACGTTTCCTGCCCCTCTGGCCCAGGTCCTCCACTTGGCAGCAAGATCAGAGGGATCCCAGGTGCTTCTGCGGCCACCAGGCTGAGGGACAGGAGCTGGCCTGCTGGCTGGGAAGCTGGGAGACCAGCCGGAGGGGAGCAAGCGCTGTGGGCTCTGAGCCCTGGAGCAGGGCCCACCCTTTGGCTCCCCTCTGCACCCCATCCTCACTCTCTCTGGCCTTGGCCCCTGAGCTCACCTTGGCCCCTGGGTGCTCACCACCTGTGGGCCACCTGCCAAGCCTGGGGTGTGATCGCAGAGCCTGGAAGCTGTCTGGTCCTTATGGAATGCACTCACCGCCACAGGAGCTGGCCAGGTGTGGGGGAGGTGGGGCCCTAACCCTGTTCCCTGCCCTCAGACACCGTCACTCAGTCACGCCTCAGGCAGCCTCGCAGGCTGAAGCAGACAGGTGCCCGCCCCGAGTGTGGGGCTAGGGCCACAGGGGTGCAGAGCAGTGGGGGGAGAATGGAGGGGTGTTGGGGCATGTGTGAGGATGAGGGCCAGGGAAGGCAGCAGGCAAGGGCCGCGCTCAGGCTTGGAGGGTGTGGGACCCGGGCGCAGTGGGACCTGGGCAAACTAGCACACCCTGAACACTACACCCCAAACTAGCACACCCTGAGCACTCCGGCCCCTCAGTGGGGTCTCTGTGCAATGCCCTTCTGTCTGTCCAGCAGCAATGAAATGGAAAGGAAGCAGGAGAGCGGGCCTCCGCCCAGCAGTTCCCAGCCCAGGCAGCTGACGGTTGCCACAGAGACCCCCATTCCTCTCGGGGCTCTCTCCTACAAGCTGCCCCCCCCCCCCCATCAGCAGCCTCAGAGAGGGTCTGAGCTCAGCGTGTGGGTGGGAGCCCAGCCCACCAGGCAAGTCTGCGTCCTGGGTTGATTCTGCACAGTTGCCCTGGGACAAGGAGAGCAGGCCTGCTCCCTAATTTCTGAGCCTTCAGGTCAGTCCGGCGGGAAGCAGGAGGGACCCTGGGGTCTGGCACAGAGTTTTTAGACTCCCCTTGGTGTGGGGACCCTGTGTCTGTGCCCCTAACCTAGGGGTGATGACTGAGGTATACAGGACGAGGAGGGTGGGCAGCAGCCTGCGTGTGGCAAAGCAGATGTCCCCAGAAACCTGAGGGAGCCCCCAGTCAGAAAGCTCCTGATCCCAACGATTTTCTCTGGGAGCCAGGCTCTGCCCCCCTTCACTCTGCAAATCTCCCGGGGCCGGAGGAGTGCTCACATTTCCCAAAGGAGCCCTGTCTGCCCCAAACAGGGCAGCTGACGGCGGAGCTGTAGGAGGAAGTGGGGGGGGGGGCAGGGACACACACCCGGGGACCTGCACCGTGAGGGCCCCTCCCTCTCCCTGCAGGACTGGTCAAAACTCAGAGCCAGGCAGATTGAGCAAGTGGGGAGAGGAGCCCACGAGCTGGGGAAACGCCCCCCCAACCAATCCGCTGTGCCTGGGAGGGGCTGGGGGTGGCGGAGCGAGCCTGATTTTAGGGTTGACTGTGTGGCTGGGGTGGGGGGCACAGCCGTCTGACATGTCTCACTTTCGGCTTCTAGGTGTGGGACAAACCCACCGTCTGCATTTACTTTCGGTCGCTGGGGAGCCGCAGGCACTGGCAGTCATGAGGGTCCTTGCTGGGGCGTCTCAGTTCATGCAGACGAAGAGGGTCGGGGGGAGACCCAAGGCCCTCAGTGCGGAACCTGGAGAGCTGTACCTGGGTTCCCACATGGGGCGGGGCGTGGTGGTCCTCAGGTGCCGTGGAGGGTGGGGGGCTGGAGCCAGGCGTCGAGGTCCAGAGGTCGCTCTGGAGCCCCGTGTAGCTTAAGTCCACCCGAGGGTGGGCACCCTCCAGCTCCAGTGCCCAGGGCCCCTCATCTCCTCCCCCGTCCCCAAGCTGTGGGCGGTGGGGCGGGCACACTGAGCTCCAGCGCCAGGCCTGCCAACCGCGGGGTCTCCCCTCCCCAGACCCTGCGGCCCAGGGACCTTCCGGTCCAGCTCTGGTCCAAGGCCAGGCTGCTCTGAGTCTCTCCCCAAACCCGCGTTTCCCGAACACCAAGAAGAGGTTCTTGGCAAAGAGCTATTTTTCTAGAGGTTTACTTAGTGGGGAGGGACACAATTCTGGGGGAGAGGAGGCAGGGGCAGCAGAGGCCAGTGAGGAGCCTGGGTGAGGGCTGGCTCCTGGGCCATGACAGGGAGAGGGCACCCCCTGCTGGCATCGCCCCCACATTGCCCTAAGCCAGCAGTTCTCAACCTGTGGGTCGCGACCCCTTTGGGGGTCAAACGACCCTTTCACAGGGGTCGCCTAAGACCATCGGAAAACACATATATAATTACTTATTGTTTTTGTGATTAATCACTATGCTTTAATTATGTTTAATTTGTAACAATGAAAATACATCCTGCATATCAGATATTTACATTATGATTCATAACAGCAGCAAAATTACAGTTATGAAGTAGCAACAAAAATAAATTTATGGTTGGGGGTCCCCACAACATGAGGAACTGTATTCAAGGGTCGCAGCATTAGGAAGGTTTAAGGTTTAGAACCACTGCCCTAAGCCATGCTGGGAGGACCGTGGGTTTTCATTGGCTGCCTGCACCCCCCATCCCCCAGATTCCTAGGGGCAGCAACCCCCCTCCCGCACATTGAGCCGCACCCCCGTATAACCGCTGGGAAAGCACACAGACCCTGAGCCCAGCCGCCTAGACTCGGAGGTGTGATGCCCCAGGTCAGGCATAGACCAAGTCCAGCACTGCAACCTGCTATGCTCCCCGCCAGGGTGCCAGCCAACTCCAAGGACTGGAGGGACTTTGCCGGTTTTGAGTTTGATGTAACCAGACCTCAAAGGAGATCACTGTCTCCTCCGACATCTGGCCCCCTGACGCTTCAGCGCCGTCTCGAGGCCTGAGGATGAACTGTCCCAGGTGACCATCCCACGCACCTCTTTTCAGACGCGTCAGGATGAACCATCCACCTCCAGGCCCCAGGGCTCCTGGACCAGAGACTTGAGTGGCCACCGGGGTCGCCCTGAGAAGAGAGAAAGCCAGGGAAGTGGGGGCAGGAGGCCAGCCCAGCACTGACACCTGAGGGCTGGACCCCCAACCACGCCTGAGGCCTTCCACACCCTCCCCCACCTCTTCCTCTACAAGCTCGTCCCTGCCCCCAACCCCCCTCCCTGGGCCCGGGAGGGAAAGGAACGCTCCACGCGTCAGCCTCGCCCTCCGCCCAGGTGCGAACCCTCCCGCTGAGTTCCCAGGCTCTGCGGAGCTGCAGGTGCCGGCCTGGAGGAGGAGCCCTGAGGGACAGACGCCTGGGTTTCTCTGGCAACGGCAGGGCGGGCCTCCTTGCCTACCTGGGGAGCACCTGGAGGGCCGGCGCCCGGTTCCTGGGTTCTATTTGCAGCTGGCCTTTGAGCCATGGCTGTTGCCGGGTGTCTTTCCGCAGACAGGGACTCCTGGAGCCTTCCAGCTGGTGAGTGCCTGGGGGGCCTGCCCCGGGCACCTGGTGGCGGTGGGGTGGGTGGGGGTGGGCACACAGGCAGGCCAGACGGGTGGCTCAGCCTTCCTGTCCTCCGTGAACTTGGCCGGGTGCTGATGAGCCGCCCCTCCCCTGTCACAGTCCCCTGGGGAGGGGTCTTCCCGTGTGGGGCTCTCCTCTGAGAGCCTGGGGCCTCCTCGGGGTCAATGCTGGGCCCTCCCCGCTGGGCTGCCCTGCCTCGGGCTCAGGCCCCACTACAGACCCTCTGCCTCAGTTTCCCCATCTGTAAAATGGGGACAAGCCCTGTCCCAGGCCCCACATGGGGCTGATGTTTCCACACTTGGTTTCATCCGGTCCATTACTGACAACGGGCCCAGCTCCACGTGGGCCCCTCTAACCCTCCTTGGGCAACACACCTGGGCCCGGGCCTCCTGTAAGATTCCTGTCACGTGTGCGCTAGAGGCTGGGGCAGGAGGCAGAAGGAGACCTTCAGCCCCCAGTGAGTGAGCCTGGGGTGGGGCCTGGAGGCTGGTTCTGGTCTGTGTCCACAGGCTCCTTTCCCAGGCGCATCTCTGCTCTGGGCCCCCCTGGCCTGGGGGAGGCAGCGCTGAGGGCAGGGCTCTCCTGTGTTGTGTGGCTGTGGGCAAGGCGACAGCGCCCTCCTCATAGCCTGCAGTGAGGAGCCCCAGGCTGCCAGGTTGCCTGGGGAACGTGCGGGGTGCAGGGCCTGGCCCCTGGCAGGTGCCCTAAGCTGGGGCTGGCTCAGGACGTTGTCTGCACAGTAGGGCACTGGGAGCAGGCCTGGCATAGGGACTGGAGGTGGGGCCTGGGGCAGGCGAGCCTGGGGTGGGTGGGGCCCGGGGCAGGCGAGCCTGGGGTGGGCGGGGCCTGGGGCAAACGAGCCTGGGGTGGGTGGGGCCCGGGGCAGGCGAGCCAGGGGTGGGCGGGGCCCGGGGCAGGTGAGCCTGGGGTGAGTGGACCTGGGGCAGGTGAGCCTGGGGTGGGTGAGGCCTGCGCAGGCTGGCCTGGGGTGGTGGGGCCTGGGGCTGGCGAGCCTAGGGTGGGCGGGGCCCGGGGCAGGTGAGCCTGGGGTGAGTGGACCTGGGGCAGGTGAGCCTGGGGTGGTGGGGCCTGGGGCTGGCGAGCCTGGGGTGGGTGGGGCCCGGGGCAGGCAAGCCTGGGGTGGGTGGGGCCCGGGGCAGGCGAGCCTGGGGTGGGTGGGGCCCGGGGCAGGCGAGCCTGGGGTGGGTGGGGCCCGGGGCAGGTGAGCCTGGAGTGGGTGGGGCCCGGGGCAGGCGAGCCTGGGGTGGGTGGGGCCTGGGGCAGGTGAGCCTGGGGTGGGTGGGGCCTGCGCAGGCTGGCAGGGGTGGTGGGGCCCGGGGCAGGCTGGCCTGGGGTGGGTGGGGCCTGGGGTGGGCGGGGCCCGGGGCAGGCGAGCCTGGGGTGGGCGGGGCCCGGGGCAGGCGAGCCTGGGGTGGGCGGGGCCCGGGGCAGGCGAGCCTGGGGTGGGTGGGGCCTGCGCAGGCTGGCCTGGGGTGGTGGGGCCCGGGGCAAGTCAGCCTGGGGTGGGTGGAGCCTGGGGCAGGCGAGCCTGGGGTGGGCGGGGCCTGGGGTGGTGGGGCCCGGGGCAGGCGAGCCTGGGGTGGGTGGGGCCCGGGGCAGGTGAGCCTGGGGTGGGTGGGGCCCGGGGCTGGCGAGCCTGGGGTGGGCGGGGCCCGGGGGCAGGCAAGCCTGGGGTGGGTGGGGCCTGGGGCAGGTGAGCCTGGGGTGGGTGGGGCCTGCGCAGGCTGGCCTGGGGTGGGTGGGGCCTGGGGCGGGCGAGCCTGGGGTGGGCGGGGCCTGGGTGGGCGGGGCCCGGGGCAGGCGAGCCTGGGGTGGGCGGGGCCCGGGGCAGGCGAGCCTGGGGTGGGCGGGGCCCGGGGCAGGCGAGCCTGGGGTGGGCGGGGCCCGGGGCAGGCGTGCTTCTTCGGGCTACTGCATCAGAGTCCTCACTGGCTCAGCCGAGTGGGCGCTGCAGCTGGAGCCGAGAGTTTGGGGTGCGGTCCGCTGTGCTCTCACGTCCCACGTGCCCCGCCTCTGACGCGGAGCCCCTGCTCTAAGGCCGGGCCTTTGTCCTCGGTGTTCGCCCTGCCGCCTCTCACCCCTCATTGCTTCCATCTGGCGTCCCCAACGGCACCCTCCTCCCAACCTCTAACCGTCGTCTCCAATCGCCGGCTGTGGTGCCACCTCGTTCCCTCCCTGGCATCTGCCACCTCTGTGTGGCCCGGAGTTTCCTTGGGGCCTGTGCGAGGCAGAGGAGTCAGCCTGCCTCTCTGGGGAGCGGCTGGCGGAGGCGCTGAGGCTGGGGGACGCCACCCCAACCAGGCCCCACACGAAGCCTTTGGAAGCCGTGCCTGCCCGGCTCTGGGGACGCTGGTGTGCGTGTGCGCGTGTGTGCACCTGTGAGGTCCTGTGTGTCAGAGGGTGGTGTGCACGTGTTTTTATAGATTTTATTTTCAAAGAGGGGAAGGGAGGAAGAAATGAAGAGACACATTGATGTGCAAGAGATACACCAATTGGCTGCCTCTCACGCCCCCAACTGGGGGCCTGGCTCGCAACCCAGGCATGTGCCCTGACTGGGAATCGAACAAACGACCTTTTGGTTCACAGGCTGGCACTCAATCCACTGGGCCAGACCAGCCAGGGCTTCTTTTTATTTTATTTTATTTTTTAAGATTTAATTTTTGGAGAGAGGGGAAGGGAGGGAGAAAGAGGAGAGAATGATCCTTGTGCGGTTGGCTCTTGAGCGCCCCCAAGTGGGGACTGGCCTGAAACCCTGATGTGTGCGTTTGTGCAGCGGGTCCCTGTGCCCAGGTGCCCAGTCTTCAGCACATCATTTCCCCAGGTGGGGACTGAGCCTGGCTCAGCCTCCAGGGGACTTCCATTTGGACCCTCGAGACCCTGGGCCCTCTCCGGTCCCTGCATTGCCTGTGGCAAGGCCTGCTCGTGGACCACCGCCCCCCAGGACTTGGTCTGAGTGGGTGGCCGCTGGGTGCCGTGCCCATGTCCAGGCCTGTGCTGGCTGCTGCTGCACCCCAGTACTCCGTGGTCTCGAACCCAGGCCCCCCCGGGGAGCGGGCATGGCAGGCCTTGCTCCTTCCCAGCCCACTGACTGCCCTGTGCCTGCTCAGGCCTGGCTTCTCTAGGGACCAGGCGATGATAAGTAAACAGTGTGGTTAATTACAGCAGAGCTGCCAGCTTCCGACACGAAGTCTGTCCCCACCCCACTGCTGGCCACGCCAGGCCACCATCACGCCCAGGCCTGGGCTCCTCACAGGGCAGCTGGCACGTGCGGCCCCTGAGCAGGGGAAGCGCCTGGTGCTTGGGCAATGGATGGGGTCGGTGGCCTGGGCTGGGGTGACTGGGTGACCACGTGAGGACAGGGGTGCCGGCTCCCCTGGTCTGTGCCCTGCCCCAGGGTAGCACCTTGTGTTCTGTGCTCTGACCTACCTGTTACAGAACCCCTGGGCTGCTCCAATTGAAAACAAACCCACGGGCTCTTTAGTTAGGGGTCCGATTGCCCGCCGCCAGAATTACAACTCTTGATACTTCAGTTGAGTGAAAAGAAAATTGTTTAGTTAACAGTTACACATATCCTTGCCTCCGCCCTACCAAACCTGGCCAGTCTTAGGAAGGTCAGAAACACCGTTTCCCTCCTTCCCAAACACAGTTCAGCTTTACCAGCGGCTGCCAATCATTCAATCTGATTGGGGAGGTCCTTTCTGTGCTGCGGTGCCCTTCAGCTCTCAATGCAGAACCGCTGGGATTCTCAGCCTCCTTGCAAACTGTCTTCTTTCTGTAAACCGCATGGATCTCCCCTCCTTCTCCAGAGCACCCCTGCGAACACCCGCCAGCGAGGGAGACAGCCCCAGAGCACGCCGTCCCCCTAAAGTGTTCGCAGCTGCCTATATATCCCTGACTGCGTCCTCTGACGCAGTGGGTGTTGCCAACAGTTCTGACCATTCACAGAACCCCACGGAGGCTCTGTGTGCTTTCCATACCGTCCCCTGGTTCAAGACTCCTCTCATCCACCTGAGGCCTTGGAAGCATCCAAGCAATTTTGCGTAATGAAAGACACCAGCCACCGGCCTCAGGCGTGTGGAGGCATTCTGAAAGCTGCTTCCTTCTCCCCACCCCCCAGCCGCAAACTCCGGGGATTTTTGGACTCCCCTGTTTCTGTAACATACCCTCCAAAGGACCCTCCCAAGTGGGGGCTAAGGTTCTGCGCACTTTCCCAATGAGCAAAGTGGTGCCTGAGGGCTGAATGACCTGCCCGAAGTCCCCAGCGGGCACTGGTGTGTCTGGGAATCGGGCCGCTCCACCCCGTGTCCACCGTACGCTGCGAGGCCAATGGAGGGCGGCTCCGTTTGCTCTTCGATCGAAGAAGCCCACCCCTTGTGACCCTCCCAGTCCACAGTGGCTCAGCACAGCCCTAGGGGTTCACGGGGGCCACCGTCTCTCCATGCCCAGCTTCCGACCCTGCTGGGACCCTCAACTGGAGATAGTGGCTGAGCCTGTGGACCGGAGCTGGGCCTCTCCTTTAGGATTGTCTGGCCCCAAGTGCTGGCACCCAGGCCACTACCTGTCCCCCAGCAGTCCCTGGCCCCATGGGGGAGGGAGATGGGAGAAGCCCCAGGCCCACTCACAGAGTGGGGGTGCATGCACCTTTCTCAGGGGGTGTCAACATAAGAAACGTCCAAACCTGTAAGAATTTTTGTAAATTAGAGAGGTGGGAGGAAGCCAAGCGGGGAGGGGGAGCCCCTGGGATTGGATAAAGTGATGATAGCCACAGTTCTTTACACAGGTGGGTTTAAGGGCAGGTAACAGTCACCAGGTAACATGGTGGGCTCTCCTGGCGCAGCTGAAATGGAACCCACGGGCCGGTCAGGGATAAGGGGCATGATTGCAGCTGAAACAGAACCCACGGGCTGGTCAGGGATGAGGGGCGTGATTGCAGCTGAAACAGAACCCACGGGCTGGTCAGGGGTGAGGGGCGTGATTTCCCGTCACCGAAAAGCACAACCCCCAACACCAGAGTTTGGTGGAAAGAAAAGAGTTGTTTATTTAAAGGTTACACAGATTTGGAGTCCCTAAGGCGGTTTGACGTTGTAGTCAACACCGGCAACTCCTGCGGCGCACCTGAAGCCAAGCTGTATTGACTCCGTCTTTCCCTTGGACCCTTCAGCTGCGAAGAGAGGGGGGTTCTGCTGCATGGGCAACAGCAGACCCTTCATATCACCCTGCCCAGGCTCTGTAGCTTCAGCTTCACTGGAGAGGACACTCCAGCGTCATCGCAAGATGTCGATTCAACACGGGAGGAGACAGATACCGTGTCACTCCCGAGTCGGACTGCACAGCCATTCTCGGCGGTGCAGATAGACTCTTGAGAAGCTACACCATCGTCTCTCGAGACGGACGGCTGCCGACGACGACACAGATTTGGATTAATGGCGGATTTCTGCTGTTAAATCTTACTGCCTTTAAAACGCCCCCAAACACAGAGTTCTGCCTCCCCCTCCGAACCAGGCCAGCTTCAGAGCAGAAAAGTCAAGAGACACCGTTTCCCACTGGGAAAATAGGAGCCCGTGGCTTTGTATTTCCCGGACTCGGTTCCCCTTTCTCAGCTGCCGCCCATTGGTGCCTGACTGGGGAGGTTTCCCCTGCCTCCCGGTGTTTTTCAGCTCCTAATCCAGAACCACGTGGCGCCTGACCTCCCGCCCAGCGGGGGAGGCGCTCTGCTCTCTTTCAATCTGCGTGGCTCTCTCTCCCACCTCCTTCCAAACCACATGGCCCTCTCCTGCTTAATGGCTACCGCCTCATTTTTAAATCCCTAGCTGCGCGCTCTGTCGTCGTGGGCATGGTGACCAGTTGCAGCCACTTGTAGAATTTTGCGCAGGCCCCCTAAGCTTTTCGTCACCATTCTACAGTGAAAGCCCCTCCCACTTCCTTGGCACGTGGAGTGGCCATAGCTGTTTACATGAAACTAGGTTTTTGTTTTTTTTTTTAGGAAAATGGCTGTGCTCTACTGAACCCCAGCTCCCAAACTGGGGGGTTTCTGGCCGCTGTCTTACACAGTGAGGGATCCAGAGGAAAGGAAATGCCCCAGACATCCCAAAGGTAGGCTCTCGGACATGCAAAAAGGCGCAGACAGGCTCAGTGAAGGTGAAAACTGACTCTGGCCAGGAAAGGTTGTATGTAGCCTAGGACGTAACTGCCTGCCGTGACCTGCTTCACGTCTCAGACCGTCCCGGGTGGATACTTGAGGTCTCTGAGTGTGTAAGGCCGCCACGCAGGGCACCAAGCCCATCCATCAGGAGAGACTTCTCAGCTGCGGCCCCTCGGGATGCCCCTTCCCTCTGCCCTTTCGGGAGCAGGGCCAGAAGGACACTGATGTGGGGGCTAGAGGGCCAGGTGGGGGAGGTGGCCCCTCAGTACAGGGGTCAGGCCTCTGCGCGGTGGCATGGCACTGGGCGGGGCCCCTCGGCAGGGCAGTGGGGTGGGTTTGTGTTCTTGGCAAGGCTTCAGAGGGAGGCTCTGGGAACCCAAGGAGGTGGAGCTGTCTTCACCTGTCCCCTCAGTTCTCCGGTCTCAGAGGATAGGGGACACCATGGTCCCTCCTTTACGGTGTCCCTCGCTCAGAAAAGGACATGCTTATACCTATGGTTCTGCTGGAGGGTCGCTTTCCCAACCCTGGGGACAGGGCCTGCCTGGAGGTGCCACCTCCTCCACCCCCACACACCTGCCCAGGGCAGTTCCGGCCTCGTGGACTAAATCCAGCCTCCTGCCCGGGGGTCCTCAACCACACCTGGCAACCGAGGGGGATGACCTACGTCTGCAGCTGGGGCCCCCACTGCCGGTAGCACCTCGGCTGCCATCCGGCTCTGCCCCCTCTGCCGGCCCGGGAGTCCCGTCCTGCCAGGCTGGCTCCATCAGGGGCACAGAGCAGGGCCTCTACCCACGTGTTTCTGTGCGATGCTTGTATCACAGAGCACGGACCCGGGGGTGGCCACCCCTCCCTCCTGCTGGCTCCTTGGCCGCAGAGAGCCTTCCTCTGGGGCTGCTCCGTTCAGGAAGGAGTGCCTTTAGGGTAATTAACTGCACAACTAAAACTGCATAATGAGAGCGCCTAACCCTCCGCGCCCCCTGACTGCTCCCTATGTGGCCGCCAGCCCTCGGCCCTCCAAGCAGTGAACTCACCAGGGGCTCACAGTCCCTGGAGCAGGGCTGGGGCGGAGTCTCTGGTTCGTCTCCCACGGTTACGCTGGTGTGGGCGCAGGGCTGGCATCGGAATCAGCTGTCTGCCTGGGCGTCATGCTGGCCTCAGCGCCCAGGTCCTCCCACCACGCTGCCCTGCCCGGGTCCTCGCAAAGGTGACAGGAAGCCCACTGGGGGTGGACCGGGCAGGCCTGGGCTCCTGGTGCTAGGGCAGCTCTTGCTACAATCCCTATGAGCAAAGGGTGCCCCATTCACACGCCTGTGGGGGAGAGCCGAGGGGAGAGCCGAGGGAGCACGCCCTTCCCCCTGTGCAGCCCCAGGTAGCCGGAGGCAGTGGCCTCCAGAGAGGTGGCTGCAGTTTCTGCGTTAGTGCCAGGACCGAGCACTCAGCCCCTGTCTGGGGGCTCCCGCCACACCTCCGGCCGGCTCCTTTCTGCTGCGCCCGGGCTCCCGGGCTGACCCTCTTGGAGCTGAACCTGAAGTCTGACCCCAGCCCTGGCAGCCCCCGGCCCCGGTGCCCCAGAAGGACTGGGGTGGGGGGTCGCCAGGAGCCCCAGCAGGCTAGAAGGTCTCAGCACTGGTTGCTGGGAGACACGACTATTATGCTGTCGTGGGTTACCTGGGGTTCTCTCCCACCCCTCCCAGAGGCAGCTCGTTAGGAAGCCCCCCGGGCCGTTGCCGGCCCGGGCCTGGCAGCACTCCGTGCCCACCCTGTTGCATGACCATCCTGAGGGCTCCATCGTAGGCAGGGAATGGGACAAACCAGCATCCCCGTGGGGCAGCGGGCAGGCCGCCTGGGGTGGGAAGGGATGCTGGCAGCCACCCCTGAGGCTGTCCCGTGGAACTGCCCTGTGGCCGTGGCCATAGGCAGGGGGAGATGACCCAACTCCACCCCAGAGAGAGCCAGAGGCACTGCCCCTGCTGCCCGGGGGCCTCTGGGAGGCCGGCCACCAGGAAGGCCAGCACCAGGCCCAGGTAGGGTTTGCGCCGACTCAGGCACGCATGGAGGGCCTGGCCCGCCTTCCGCCGTGAGGAGCGGGGACCTGGGGCCAGGGCGCCCCTGCTGTGTGCCTCTGCCCCAGCCCCCGTTTCCCCACCTGCAGGTTGGGGTGCTCATGGTGCCTCACAAAAGGGGTGTGTGTGATCAGGACCCGAGAGAGAACGTCACAGCACTGCTGTGCACAGGGGCGATTTCCTGCCCCACTTCCGCAGCCCGTTGGTGCTCAGGGAGGAACCCGGGAGCGGGAGGGGTGCTGCACTGGGGCGCGCTGTGCGATGCTCTGCCGTGTCTGCTTGTCTCTCCCAAGGGCCGATGGGCTGCGACGGCCTGCCGCCAAGGACGACCTCATGGCTGCCCTGAGGGGGCCCCGGCCCTCCGCTCAGCCAGACGCCCCGCGGGGTGCACCCTACCTGGCCTGGGCTGACTACCTCGGGAGGCCAGGCACCCCGGGGAAGGCCGGCAGCCGCCCCGTGTGGACAACCGGCGAGGAGGCCAAGGATGGGGATGGCTCGGTGTCATCAGGCCGCTTGTCTGGCTCCTCAGGGGGCCATGGGTCATGTGCACCTCCCCACAGGCCCTGGAAGGAGAGGCCCCCCCAGGTGCTGGGGTCCCCACAGCAGCGCAGGGAGATCAGCCCGCGGCTGGAGCAGCTGAGGGACAAGATCCGGGCGCAGGCGTGGAGACAGGCCAGCTGCGCCTCCCTGGGCGCCTCCATGCCCTCCAGCGCCTCCCACCTCCACAAAGCCTTCACGCCAGCCCCCCAGAGGAAGGGCCGAAAGCTGAAGAAGCCCCCTCCGGACCCGGCCCACCCAGGTCAGTGGCAGCTTTTCCTGGCGCGGGGCGGGAGGGCTGTGCTGGAGCCTGGGTGCAGTGTCCCCGAGGCCCCGAGGGGCTCCGAGCCCGGGCAGCAAGGGAGGTGACAGCCCTCTGGGCGGTACGTTGAGCCAGGCATCTGCCCCAGGAGGGACTGCAGGCGCGGCAGTGACAGGCTGGGGCTGCAGGAAGCCAGAGGGATGGGGCGTGGGCAGGACGCGTATCGGGGAGGCGTGGAGGAGAGCCGGTGCCCGGGACCTGGAGGCTGCGGCCTGGCAGGAGGGGCAGGGGTGGGGTAAGTGGACGGGTGTCACGGGCCGGCCTGCGGGGACTCGGGCCAGGAACACCGCGAGCAGCTTGCAGGGAACTTCAGAAGACAGGGTGTGTTCCTGCCCTGCGGCGTGGGGTTTGGGGGCAAGGGAACGGGTGGGAATTTAGAGAAACACCCCAACACAGCTTCCCTGTTGGGCACATGGCAGAGACACAGCCCTGCGGCCCGTCTCACTAGGCAGGTACGTCATTGTTTCCAAGAGGCAGAGGATGCTTTCTTTTTTTTAGAATTATTTTTAAGGTAATATCTTTGTTTAAAAAAAACCTGTAAAAAACACATGACATGGGCCGTCCACACCATGTCCAGAGCACGGCACAGTGGCATTGGGTTCATCACACTGTCATGCAGCTGCGTCCACCGTCCCCTCCAGGACTTCCCATCCTGCCAACAGACAGTCTGTCCCCATGAAACACCCTCTTCCACCTCTCCGCCAGCCCCGGCCCCACCTTCTACTGTGAATCTGACCCCCCAGGTCCTTACATAAGTGGAGTCCCATGTGACCGGTCTTTTTTGCGGGCATGGGTCTCGAGACCCTTCCTGCCAGCAGCTTAGGGAACGGAGGACCAAGGCCAGACCTGGTCACACTGGAGGCCCTAGAGTCCTTGGGCCAGTCTATTCCCCATGCACCCCTGGCCCTGTGGAAACCTGCTGGGCTTGGCCCCCTCTCTCGGACTCCCTGGCCTGTTGGTTTTCCCCTCTGGTCCGCCACTGTAGGCCTTGGACCTCTTTGGGTCTCCATGTCCCCTATTCCGTCCAGCCAGGGGTGGCCCCAGCCATGCAAAGACCCCTCTGACTCCAGCTCTCGCTCCTTATTGCCCAGTATGGCCAACTGCCATGCCCTGAGTTCACCTGAGGGCCAAGTCAGTCAGTTATTCACTCAGCAAACACAAGTGCCCGGATGCGGCCCCAAGTTGGGTGCCGGAGATGAGACGAGACTTGTTCCTGTCCTCAGACACTCAGAATTAGTGGACAGTCAGGGAGGATGTTGCGAGCCCAGCCCTGCAGGTGGTTCCCCCAGGGGGTTGCCCCCGACGGCCACGGTGCCCCCTCAAACCTGCCATCAGCTGCCTACACTGGCATGCAGGCCCAGGGAGCGGGCGGGACCACAGTGCGGCCCTGTCGGGGGGCCCCTGTGTCCATCCCTGCTCACCTCCCTCCTCCCCCGGCTCTTCTCTCGCTGAAGTCCCAAGGGAAGGCCCCCCAGGCATGAAAAGTAGCTCTCGTAGAGGAGAGAAGCACCCCGTCCTGTCCACCCGGAGAGCTGCCAAGGTCAAGGGTAAGGCTGGTGCGTGTGGGGCTGGCAGGGTCGGGGACGCGGGCTCACGGTCTGGCCCAGCAGTGGGCACGTGGCCTCCGGTGGGGGGGTGACCGGCTGCCAGCGGCCGTTGGAGTACTGCGTGCATGGGGTTCTGGGGTCGTCTGGGGTCATCTGGGGTCAGGCTTGGTGGGGACAGGCTGCTCTGTGTGGGGGAGGGCAGCGTTGGCAGCCATATCTCAGGTGACGGTGGGGCTGGCCATGGCCGCAGCAGAAGGTGGGGCCCCCTCGTGCCGGGGGGGCGTCCCTGAGATGAAGGGAAAGCCCACAAGGCCCCATGCTTGATCCCAAAGGCGCTCGGCTGTGCTTTAACCTGCAGTCACAGTCTGCACCTCATGATGCAGTGACATGCACCTGACAGGCGTGAGGAGGGTGGGCCCGTGACCTGACCTGTGTGGCTGGCAAGGGTGCCAGCTTTCTCGTGGTCAGCATCACGTGAGGTGCTGTCGGGAACATGGGCTGAGGGAATGGGCCCCCCACTGGGTCTGGTCTGGAATTTAGAATTGCAGGTAGCCAGCTCGCCTGGGCGCTGGTGGTGGGCAAGGCCCTGAGCTGAGGCTGGCAGGCATATTTACTCAGCTGGTGAGAGGAGGAACCCAGCTTCCACTGGAAAGCGAAGGATGCTGGGAGACATGGAGAAGGTTCCAGAAGCCCCATTGAAAATGCACAAAATATAAGTTTTCTGCATCGTCTCCCCCCACCCTCTCTCCCCAGCGTGTGCATGTGTGTCTGTGCATCTCTGCGTGTGCATCTGTGTATCTCTGCGTGTACATGCTTCTTTTTGGTTTGTTTTATTTTAATGGCTCGCTTGAGAAATGACCTGCTTTCCGCCCGACACGGGGTCAGAGGGCGTGCCACTGGCCGCATTCATCATTGTCACAGCATGTCACCCGACGGCGCTGACCATTAGTTTCTGTCAGTGGCGAAGTCACAGCTGGGCTAAGGAGAGATGAGTGTGGGTTCAGAGGTCGGTGTCCCAGGACTAGGGAATTGGATGAATGAGAAATTTGCTGTAGTTAACAAAAAATTAAATCGCAATAGTTATAAAATATTCATCCATCCGGCCGGAGGAAAATGAAGCCCGATATTTAATTTCAGATGGCATCACCTCACTTTGCATTTTTTATCACAGATTAGGTCGGCCCTGGGGCTCTGACGGGCACCTGGGGACTTCATCCATTTCTGCAGATTAGAAATCTTCTCGTGAAAAAATTAATTGCCATTAAACTGCTCAGCAGAAGGAAAAAATGTGCCCGTCAGGACCCATTTATTGACCCAGACCCTCCGGCTGGCTAATGGGGAAGCTGAGAGCCCAGCAGCAGCCCCTCCCACCCGGCAGGGCCAGCCCGGTGCCCCAGTGCAGGGGGCCTGGCCTTTCTTCTGCGGCCCAGCAGCAATCGGGGCCAGGACAGAGTCGTGTCTCCAGGAACCCCACGCCCTGGGCCCCCTCAGAACCCAGACTTGGTCAGGAGGGCAGTCTCAGCCTTTGACTCTGCCCTGAGCTGGCAGATCCTGACCCTCCTGGGCTCAGCTCCTGTACTGGCTGCTTTTTCATCCATGTGGCTCCGTGGGAAGGTGCTTACAGATGGGGAAACTGAGTCACAGAGACATTAAGTCACGTGCCCAAGGCCCAAAGCTAGTGATGGGCAGAGCCAGAATTTAAACCCAGACCTGGGACTCCTGAGACCAAGCTCTTAACCTCCAGTGTCCCCAGGGGCCTGGGGCAGGAGGGCATGGCTGGGGGTGAGGTGAGGGAGTGGGGGGTGGCATGTGTGTCCCAGAGTGGACGTGGCCTCCCCGGGGCTCTTGTCCTCATGAGGCATGGCTTAGGGAGGACTCAGCTTGTGGGAGACGTGTTTCTAGAGGGGCGTGGCTTTACAGGGGGTGTGACTCAGGGCAGGGTCTTGGGGTCTTGTTCCAGGGAGGGCACAGCCTGGATGTTGTCCTAGGGACCCTTCTTCAGGGCGTAGCCCCTGGAGAGCATGGCTCTGTGTGGCCCCTTACGGCCTGTGGCTGACATCTCTGGGTCTGGACCATCGGGAGGGGCTGTGTCTAGGCCACTAGCCCTGTCTGGTCACCTGCCCTCGGGGTCAATTCCTGGATGATTTCTGCTGTAAGGCACCCTTGATTGGCAGAAATGCCCCCTTCATGGGGGACAGGACAACTTCTGTCCTGGGCGATCTTGTTTCCCCTTGGTCTGCCCTTGGGGAGGGGCAGGGTGTGTGTGTGTGCGTGTGTGTGTGTGCATCTCTGTGTGCATGTGTGTCTATATATCTCTGTACCTGTGTCTATATGTCTCTGTGTACCTGTGCACCTCTGTGTGTATGCACGCACACATGTACATCTCTGTGTGCATGTATGTGCATGTTTGTGTGTATATCGGTGTGCATGTGTGTCTCGGTGTGCATGAGTCTGTGTCTCTATGTATTGCATGCATGCATGTGTCTACGTGCGCCTATGTGTGCACGCACACACATGTTGGGCATCTGCATGTTGTCTATGTGTCTTTGTGTACGTGTGTGTATGTGTGTGTGCATCTCTCTGTGTGTGCCTGCATGTACATGTGTGTGCATGTGCCTGTCTCTGTATATGTACTTGCACGCATCTCTGTGTGTGTGTGTGCATCTCTCTGAGTGCGCTTGCCTGTGTCTGTGTGTACATGAGAATGTGCCTGTGTGAATGTGTCCGAAGTGTACACGAATATGCGTCTGTGCGGGTCCCTGTGTGCATGTGTGCATCTCTGTGTGTGCATGTGTGTGCACAGGCTAAGGGTAGGCTGCCGCTCCGGCCTCTGCCAGGGCCCTCGTGGGCGGGTTTGTAATGACGGTGGGGCTGTCGTTGGCATTTGGTGTGTGCAGCCGGAGATTATGAAGTAAAACTTGATACATAGTATTTATTATGTGACAACATTTATTAAATCGTGCCTGTGTCTGGGATACTCTGTTGGTCCCCTCGTCCTGCCAGCCAGGGTGTCTTTGTGGGTCCCTCAGCCCCTGTTGTCACTGAGTCTCGCTGCTTAAAGACACATTAATTTCCTCCAGCTCAGTGCAGTTGATCAGCTGTGACATCACCCTCCCACTTGCCCTGGGTGGGCTCGGGGCTTGTTGTCATTATCGTCACCCTTCTGATCGGTCAGCGCTTACCGACATGTGCCGTGGGTCTGGGCCAGGGCGGAGCTTTTGCAGACAAAGCCATAGGGAGCTGGTTTTATTACCTCCGTTTCCTGAAGAGGAAACTGAGGGTCAGGAAAGCCAGGTTACCCTGCGACAGGCCCTCCTCTGGCTGGCTGGCGGCGGGGGGGAGGCTCTGCCTCAGTGGCGCCGGCACAAGGGATTTCATATCCAGCTGCTCCCAGGCACCCGGGCAGCATGGAGGCCCGGCACCCACTGTGCGTTTTCTCTGTTGAAGATTCTGAATTGGTCGGCGTTCACGCCTGGAGGAAAGGACAGGCTCTGGTGAGGGGGCTGCTCGGGCCCCCTCCCACTCTCTCCAGGCTCCAGAGCAAGGCAGCCTCAAGAGAGCTGGCCTCTCCCGCAGAAATAGGTACCTAGTGCTTCTGCCTCAGGCTCCACCCTTCTCTGCTGTGGCATCCGGGGGGGTGCGGTCCCCATGCCACTGGGGAAGGAGGTGGCACTGGGTGGTGCCGGAGCAGCAGCTCTCCCCCAGAGACCTGTCAAACTCCCTCTGAACCTGCCATCGATGGGGGCTTTTGGGAAACCCTTATATTTAAAAACCTAAGGACAGATTTCTGTCCCTGAGAGGCCCCCTTGGCTCCCAGGAGGCAGGGCACAGCCAGCTAGGCTTTCCTGACTCAGGGAAGCAGGATGACCACATCAGGGGCCCCTCTGACGGACACCCCTCCCCCAGCCTGTGCTCGGTTTTCACCTGGGGCCCAGGCAGAGCCTTCGGTCATCCCGACGTGGCACCTGCCCCCAAGGGCATCTGAGAGCCAGTGATGAGTGTGGAGCCCGAGGGGGGATCTGCGGGGCAGGGGCGAGAGGGCCTCTGGGCGGGGGGCTGGCTCTGCTCCCCCGGTGACTGCCTGTCTCTGCAGAGGGCATGGAGAAAGGAGAAGCTGCGGACAGCCATCCTGCCTGCCCCTGGAGGCCCAGTCCAGTCGCTAGGCACAGTGACCCGCGGGTGCCTCCCCGCACGCCTCACTTGGTGCCCTGTGACCAGGCCGTGACCATCCAGTCGGCTCTGGCCCTCCTTCAAGACCTGCGCCAGCAAATCCAGGCAGGGCTGGAGTTGGCCCGAGACCGTCACCTCAGGGGAGGGCGTGAGCGTGGGCCGTCACCACTGCGGCCACAGGAGGTGGCCGGGAGGAGGCACCAGGACCCCTGCAGGGCCCCAGATGTGCGGAGCTCCTTCTCCAAGAGCCCTCGGGCCCCAGCAAAGGGGCCGTGCTCCTCCTTAGAGAGGGCTGGGAGCTTCCCCAGCGGGCCGCACTGGGGCACCCTGGCCAAGCCGGAGTCCTATCCACAGAGGACCTGGTTGGCCCAAGGATCAGACCTCGCTTTCCAGAGGCCTCGGAGCCCCCCTGAAAGGCTGAGCTACTTCCGTCAGCGGCCCTGGAGCGCCTCAGCTAGGCAGAGGGCCTGGGATACTCGTGAAGACTGGGAGGCCCCTGCCCGAGGACCGTGGAACCCTCTGGAAAGGCCAAGCCCTCCTACCCAGCGGCCCTGGAGCGCCTCCTTCACGAAGCAGGCTTGCAGCCCGTTCAAGGGCAGAGACTCCCTCCTGCCTCCCTGGGGAGTGAAGGACGCCTGGCTCAGGCCCACCCTGAGTACGCCTCGGATGGCACCCAGGAAGGACAATGAGGCGCGGCCCACACCGCCCTGCCCGAAGCCCCGGGGGCTCCTGGGCCGCCCCTACAGCCCCGAGTCCCTGCGGGAGTTCATGCGCCAGAAGGCGCTGGCGCGGCGGCAGCAGGCCCTGGAGGAAAAGGCCTCGGCCGTGCGGGCGCGGGAGCTGAGGAACCAGAGGCTGCAGGACATCTACAGGAAGCAGAGGGAGGCCGCCCTGGGCAAGGCCGCCCCCAGCAGGGCCGTCACCGTGGTCTCGCAGACCAGCCCCAGCATCGTGACCTTTGTCCCGCATGCTGCACAGTCCGGGGTACGCACCGGGTGCGGCTGGGGTGCGGGCCACGGCCTCCACTCCCCGGAGTCCCCACACGCCTGCCTGCCTCCCCCGGGCGCTCCGGCGCTCCGGAGGGATCCCGTCGTCTCCGTGCCAGCCCCTACAGGGGAGACCCCGCGGAGGCCGGAGCCCGCTTGGAGGCCCAGAGGCGGCGTCTGGGTCTTCCGGCCTGGATGGGGCTCCGATTGTGTCCTCCTCTGTTTTAGGGCCTGGAAGCACCCGGGAACCTGGGGTCGCCCGGGCTGCGGTGGAGCAAGGTGACGTCGGGCACGGTGCTGGGCGACCAGGAGGCCCCGGGCAGGTGGGTGTGCACTCCCTGGACGGGCTCCTCCGGGGGCGGGGGCGGGGCGGCTTCCTGAGCCCTGGGCCGCACAGAGCCGGGGATTTCATGGAGGCGAGAGTCACACCACGTCAAGAGACCGAGGCAATGGCCTCGAGCGCCTTCACTGTGCAGTCCGAACCTCTGTCTCGTTCCAAAACGTTTCCACCCACACGAGGGAGCCCGTCCCCATGGCCGTCCGTTCCGCTCCTCCCCGGCCACCCCCGTCACTTTCCGCCTCCCTGGGTTCGTCTGTTCCGGACATTTCATAAGTGGAACCCTACAGCCTGCGACCTTCGGGGCCTGGCTTCTCCCGCTGAGCACGTCCCCTGGCTCAGCCCTGTGGCATCGTGTGTCTGGGACCCGTCCCTTCTTAGGGCTGCGTGACGCTTCCCTGTATGCAGGGACTGCAGCTGCGTCAGCCATCCCTCTGCCTGCGGGCCCTGGGGCGCGTCCCCCCTGGCCGCTGTGAATAACTGCGGTGCACGTGGCTGTGCGAACGTCTCCCTGAGACCCTGCCTCCGGTTCTCTGTGGGGCATGCAGGGGGGGGGGGCTGCTGGGCCACGTGCCGTCCTGCGTCCACTCTTTGAGGCCCCGCCACGCTGCTCTCCACGGCGGCGGCCCCGTGCTCCGCTCACACCGGCAGCGCGCGGGCCCCGGGGTCCCCACGTCCTCGTGAGCGTTTCTCTCCTTCCCCTTGTTCACAGTAGCGTTTCCCTGGTGACAGCAGCAGCCAGCGGCTCTCCGTGTGCCTGTCAGCCGCATCTGCGCCTTAGGAGGAATGTCTGTCCACTCAAGTTCTTTGCCTGCTTTTGATGGAGTTTTTTGGTTTTCCCGTTGAGTTCTCGTTCTTTATATATTCTGGGTTTTAAGCCTTATGAGATGTATGTTCTAAATTTTCTCCCATCTCAAAGGTTGCCTTTTCACTCTGCTGACTATGTCCTTGGATGCACAGTTCTTTGGGTTTTTTAAAAAGATTTTATTTACTTATTTTTAGAGAGAGGGGAAGGGAGGGAGAAAGAGAGGGAGGGAAACATCAATGTGTGGTTGTCTCCTGTCCCGGCCCACCACCCAGGCCCGTGCCCTGACCAGGAATCGAACCAGCGACCCTTTGGTTCGCAGGCCGGCACTCAGTCCACTGAGCTGCACCAGCCAGGGCCACAGTTTTATGTTTTGAATCAATCCCCTGTGTCTGTCTCTTTTGTGGCCTGAGCATTTGACATCACATCTGAGAAGCCACCACCTGCTGTCCTGACGCGAACAGCTGTGTGTGGCCGTGTGGGGGCTCTGAGGCTAGTCCGGTCAAACCCACACACACCGTGGACACACCCTGGCTCTGTCACGGCAGCACCGCCATGCTCACACACGTGTTTCACACACACCACTGGACACAGGGGCATTAGCCTGACCTCTGCACCCTCTGTCCCCACAGCTTCTGCCTGTGTTTGAACAGAGCCTTGAATGGCACCGAGACCCTGGAGACAGGAGGCCGCCAGGAAGGCTGGGAGGGTGCTCCCCTGCTGAGGTCCGCCAGCTCCTCCCCGGGGCCCCTGAAGCTCCAGGACCTGACCGCCCCGCACCCGTGCCCGGGGCTGTGCATCTACCTGGACCCGGAGGAGGCCGAGCGGCCCGGCACGCTGGGCCCCCTGCCCTCCCGGGACAAGCAGGCCCGGCTGCAGGCCCTGGAGGCCACGGCCAACGTCCTGCAGCAGCGGATCGACATCCTGACGGCCAAGCTGCTCAGGGCTGAGGCGGCGGACACTCCCGGGGACCTGGCCTCGGACCCGCTGCCCTCGCGCCCCAGCACTGCGCTTGCGGCCCCTACGCCCGCCGCAGCAGCCTGGCCCAGAGCCCTGGTGCCCAACGGGGACAGAGGGGCTCCCTGGGACACGCCAGCCAGGCCGCTGCTCCCTCCCACCTGCTTCCGGGACAGCGGGGCACTGCTCTGGAGCCCCAGCTGGGGGCGGCGGTGCAGCGTGAGCCCCAGGGCCAACCTGGCCAGCAGTCCCCCAGGTAAGGTCGGCACCAGGCCACACTGACTACCAGCCCGGTCAGCGGTCAAGGGAGCCCCGCTTCCTCACTGTCTCTCGGGGATACCCTGACAACATCACAGTTGTCGTCACTGAGAAGGTGGCGGAGATGACAGTCCTGGCCCCGGGAATGGCACATACTCTGTTTCCTGTGCCTGGCGTGGCTCTGGCTGGAGGGGGGCGAGGTTGTCTCCCTGCCCTGCCTCCCAAAGACGGGTCAGAAAGAAGACAGGCTGCCGGGCCCCTCCTGCTGCGGGGTGGGTGCCCCACCTCGTGCCCCACCAACCAGCATCCCCTTCCTTCCCTTGGGCTGACACCTGGTGACCGTCTCTCCGCAGGGCTCGTGGAGGATGGACTTTCGGAGCTGGACAAGAGGCTGGCATGGATCACGGCTTCCTTCCGGACCCTCAGCCCCTCGGCAGGGAGGTGAGCCTGCGGGTCCCTGCCCGCCCAGCCACGCCACGAGCCGAGCTGTGGCTGCCTCTCGTGCCCCAGGGCAGGGCCCCGCTGCCCAAGGCCAGAAGTCCGGCAGGGTGTGGCCAGGCCTGGCAGGAGAGCAACGCAGCTCCTGGCCCACTCGTGCTGCTGTGACGCTGGCCAGGCAGTGGCTCTGACACCTCTGTGGCGCGGCTGTGTGCCATGGCCCCGGTCCGAGGCCCCACTGATGTGTGAGCAGGTCCCGGGATGTACAGCCCTCCCTCCGCTCCCCACATCGGTTCCGGGCCCCAAGGGACACAGTCAGCCACGCGCTGCTGTGTCATCGGTGTGACCGGCAGGCTGAGTGTGTCCAGGGGACACTGGTGCAGGCGCACCTTCATCCAGCCTCCGTGTCTGTGTCTAAGTCCTCGCAACGACGTGGCCACAGACCCTTGTGCCTTCCTGTGGCCTCCATCCCCAGCACTGGCTGTGGCCTTCTCTGGGGGCCACTTCACACAGGTCCTTTCCCAGGGGTCGCTGGGTTTAGCTGCAGACAGATGGCCCGCCTGGGGCTGGGCATGGGGGGCCCTTGGCCCTCCCGCTATCCATCTTGCCACCAGGCCTGGGCCTGGTTTTAGGGACCTTCTGCCGTGTCCACCCTGACCCCAGGGCCCCACAGCCTGGGCCATCCTCCCCCAGTGGTCCATTTGCTGTCCCTTCTTGTCAGTAGCCAGTGTCCCTGCTAGTGCCCCCTGGGTCTCCGCTGACTCCCCCTCCGGAAGGGCGTCCTTCCTGCCGGCCCAGCCCCTACATGGTCCTTGCAGGACAGACACTTCCTTGCTTATATGGGACCTTCCCTGGGCAGCTGTGGCCTCTTGACTTCTGGGCTCATGACCGTGCTCGGCTCCCCAGGGACTCGCCTGCAGCCCCGAGAACTAGCCTTTCAGCCCGTCGTCCTCCTGCCTCCCCCGCCTCTCCTGATGCCAGAGCAGGCGCGGGTCCGCCTCCCGTCTTCCCGAGTGGCCGGCAGCAGCCTCCCGGTCCCTGTCCCAGCCAGTCCTCCTCCCTGGCACACTGCAGGGCCCCGGGGGTTCTCGGACCATCTCCTGCCCCTCTCCCCTCTCGGTTTGGGGACTGGAGTGCCCTGGGGCGGTGGTCTGCAGCCCGGCCTTGGTCAGCCCCTGGGACCCCAGGCTTGACAGGTCAGAGCTGAGTGTAAGGAGAGCTCCAGAGGGGACACAGGCTGGCGAGTGGGCTCCAGGGGGCTGGCCCTGCCTGTGCCCAGGATCAGCCGGCGCCCACCGGGACCACCTGGGACACACCAGGGGCTCCTCACCACCCCCTCAGCTGGTCTGTGCCCACTTCGCACCCAGCGTTACGGGGCCTCTGGGGGTGTAGAGCTTATTAACAGGCTGAAAGGGGGCGTGGACACCGCGCTGGGGCGGCGCGGGCGAGGAGCACAGATGGGGCGGACACACCTCTGTGGGGCAGGGAGCCTGATGCCACGTCCGTCCGCACTGGACTGCCTCAGGGGGTCTGGGGGGGGTGGTGTCAGGGCAAATCCAGGTCTGGGCTTCAGACTGTTGGCCAGGAGCAAAGCCACATGTCCCCTGCCAGCCCGGGAGTCTTCCCTAGGAAATGGGAGGGGTGATGCATCCGCCTGGAGTGGGGGCGCGCCTCAACCTCTCCCCACGCCTCCCCCTGGGGACATTTCCCGGCCTGTGCACCTCCTCTGCCTGTCACTCCCAGGGATCCACACCCACCCTGCCTTCCTGACGCCCCCTGGACCTTGCCCATGGGGGGTTTGGTGTTCATTCCTCCCAGTGAGACTTAGCCTGCCCCCTCTACCCTGCCCGGGCCCAGCCCCAGCCCCGTCCAGTTGGGGGGGATTGGAGTGTCGCCACCAGTAGGGGTCAGCATTGGGCTGCCCGGCTCCGGCTCTCCCACCCACTTCCCTGCCGGTCCTTCAGAAGGCCGGGTGGGGAGGACACCTTACATCTGCTGTCCTACTGCTGGATGACCCGCAAGGCCCTGGGGGCCCAGTCCCAGGTCTCGGAGCCCAGGGACAGAGGCTCACGGTCCCCAGGGCCCTCTCCCCTCACCCCCGCCTCCAGTCCCAGGCACTCCCACCTGGGCCCTGAGTCCCCCTGTCCCAAAGCCCTGACCAGGACCCGGGGCAGAGGCGGAAGTCACTCACAAGGCCGCACCATGACCCAGTGCCCTGGAGCGTGGGGATCAGAGCCCAGGCGCTAGCTGGCCCCTTGGGTGGCCTGGAAAGGTGCCGAGGCTGTCCCTCGTAAGTCAGCCGTCCCCACTCACTGCTTCACAGCTGCAGTTCTGTGGCCATGCCCCACGTCCCCTCTCCCGCTGCCCAGACCCAGGGATGGAAGTCACAGCTCCTCTCTGAGGCCAGTTTCTGAGTCGGGGACATGACCTCTTTCACCCCGTCCTTTCCCTGCTGGGACCATGGTGCTCAGTACAGGGTGGAGCCAGCCTGTCACCAGCATCACATGGTGAGGACACCAGGTTGGGCCCCCGGGGTGCCCGTCCACCTGGCATCTCTGGAAGGAGGAGGGGGCTGCCCAGCCTCTGCAGGCCCCTGCACCTCCTGCATCGCTTCTAGCACCTCTGGGAGAGGGGTTCTCAACTGCACCGTACAGGGGGGAAGACTGATGCGCGGAGCGGAGGGACTTTGCCCAGGGCACACGGCTCGTGGGAGGGCAAGCCAAGATTCCAAGCAGGGCCTGGACTCAAGAGCCCATGCGTTTCCCTGTCTGCCCACCCTCTAGTCCTCCAGTTCTCCACTGTTCCCCGGGAACTGGTCGGAAATGCAGTCCCAGGCCCAGCGGCCCTCCTGAGCCTGAGTCACTGCGGGCCGGCCAGCTGTGATCAGTGTGTGCACAGTCCTCCGGGCCGCGCACTGAAGCCTGTGGTCCACCAGGGCTCAGCAAGCCACGGCCCCCGCGGCCCATCACCAGCCTTTGCAAATGAGGGTTTCTTGGTGCAGGTCCACACCCGTGTTTACAGAATGAGAGGGCTGCTCTCAGGCCCCAAGGGCGGCGTGGGGACTCTGGCCCTTTATGGGGCCTGCTTGCCAGCCCTGCTCTAGGCAGTTGAGGGAGACCCTGGCCGGTCAGTTGAAGGCCATTTATGGCTTCCCTTCAACCAAGGCTTTGTGGGGTAACACCCTCCTTCGTCTGCGATCTGCTCCTCGGTGAGGCTGGCATCCTAAGTTCAGGTCGGGAGGAGGGAGGGAGAGTGAGCCCGGAGAGGACTCTGCAGGGACCTGTCCCTCCTCCCGCTTCATGGCCCTGCACTCCCAGAGCGGGGGTGGGGACTGCGCCCTCCCCAGCGTTCCCAGGTCCTCAGCCGCTGGGCCTAACCACGGCCTCCCTCATTGCTCTTCTCAGCCCCAGGGCTGCTCACTCTTTCTGGAACACTCTTCCACGTCATCTCCCCTGCAAGCCCGGCAGCTGTGGGGGTGGGAGCCGGGCTCCGCTCACCACCTTCCGGAACAGCAGCTGGCACACGGCAGGGGCTTGACCAACACCTGTTGCCTCTGGCACCCTGAGGGCTGCTGGAGGAGGGCCAAGCTCCCGCCCGGGTCTCCAGGGCAGGTGGTGCCTTGTGGCAAAGGGCACTCTGATCCTGGCCCCAGTGCCCACGGTGACGGCCTGTGCTCCCACAGGACTGCCGTCCCCTCGTCTGAGTCCCCACCAAGCGGGCCCCACCTGCCCACGCTCCCCTCCCGGCCCTCTGGACACGGGTGCTTCCTGCACGCGTAGGCCTTTGCTCCTCCGGCCCTGTGGGCCCAGACCCCCACCCCCAGCTCTCTAGCGGCCTCCTAGCAGACCCACCCTGCTCCTGTGTGTTCTGTGTGTCCCCAGCTCACTTGGGTCGCCAGCCCCGCTGGACCCCACCTGTGGCTCAGTGTGGCCGGAGGAGACACCGTTGGCCAGACGGGCGGGCCTGGTCATGCCCTGGACCATGCGGAGCTGCGGTAAGGGAGAGCCTGCGGACAGGCCCTGGGCTGGCTGGTCGGGTGGCCGGGGAGGTCCAGTGGGGACCCCCTCCACCGCCTGATGCTCCGGCGAGGTCCTGCTGGCGGAGAGAAGCCCTTTTCTCAGCAGAGAGCACCCACGTTTCAGTATTAAAGTGTTTGGGGGGCTTTCGGGACCCGGCTGCTTCTCTGTGCTCTTGCTGTGCTTTGCTGCGACGAATTTGCTGGGAGGGACACACAGCCTACATGCCCCCTGCCACCTGCCCTCCCTGCACTTGTAGGGTGGGAGGTGGGATGGCATCCGGGGTGAGGCCAGAGCTGGGGGCAGAGGTGGGCACTCTCCCCCGACCCCAAAGGGAAAACCATCAGTCACCTTTTGAAAGGACAACATACCTGAACCCTGGACCACGGATCCGCGGACCAGGGGTCTAGAAGGTGTGCGCTTTTGCACTGACTCACTCCCTCGGGGAGTGTTCAGTGGGAGGCCTGGGTGCCCGGGCAAGGACGGGCAAGAGCAGCCGCTCTCTGCAGGGCCATCCCCTGTCCACAGGTGCCAGAGAAGGGCCGGGTCAGCCTCCTGAGGAGGGAGGGGCCTGGCTGGAGGCTGCCCCAGCCCCACTTCCCAGGGGGCCCACCCACACCTGCTGTGCCTTCTGGGAGGTGGATGGGGGGCAGGGAGGAGCCGGGGTAGAGCCGCCCCACCCACCTGAGAACATCTTTCCTGAGGCCTTTGAAGTCTGGTCTGGGTGAAGCCATGAGCTGTTGGCCAGGGCCTGGCAGCTTCCACAGGCTGAACCTGAGCGGGCCAGGTGCCAGGCCTTCTAGAAGAACCAGCCCCCATTCCTGGTTTCGACTCTAGCTGCTTCTGGAGGTGGGAGCAGGGTGGGCAATGGGTTCTCCCCAAGTTCTCGGTCCCTGCTGTGAAGGAGCTGAGCCCCCGGCTGCCCTTCCACCTTCCTGGGACAGGGCATCCTTACACCTCTCTGCGTGTGCGAACTGCCGTTTTTAGATGGGACTTCTGTCCTGTGGCTACAGGCAGCCCTGAAGAGTCATGTGCAATCTGAGTCGCTTCTCCTGGAGTGGCTGAGAGGAGGGTCTCAGGTAGCAGCAAGCAAGCAGTGCTTGCACTGGGCTCACATCAGACACCTCCTCCAGGAAGCCTCCCAGATAACAGTTGGGCTGGGCCAGGTGCTGCCCCTCACCGGGTTGTTACCTGCTCTGTGGGCATCAAACTCCTGTTTGTGCATCAGTCTCTGTGGGCCATGAGAACTTGAGGGTCTGGTTGTTATCGCAGCCTGGCCCCTGGAGCAGCACCTGCCATGTGTGGGGTGCCTGCTGGGGAACAGTCGCTGAAAGATGAACTCCTGAACCCCGAGTGCCCCTGGGCCAGGCACCGTATGTCACGTGTGGGGTCTCACTGGCCTCACCTGCCTCACGTGTTCACAGAGCAGGGACTCAGCTCTGAGTGGGTCAGCTCCAGCTTCTACAAGTGGGTGCAGCGCTATCCCACGGAACCTTCTAGACTCAAACACCTAGACCAGCGCTGTCCCACAGAACTTTCTAGACTCAAGCACCTAGACCAGAGCTGCCCAACAGAACCTTCTGGAATGAGGGAAATGTTCTAAATTGCAAGCTATCCTATATGGCCCCACCCCCAGCTGCATGTGGCTCTCTAGCCATTGAAATCTGACCAGAGTGACTGAGGAGTGGAACTTTGTGCTTTATGTCCTTTGAATTTAAGTGTAAACGGAAGCAGCGCGGTGCCTGCCTCTGCCACGTGGGCCAGCGAGGCTCTGACTCTTGGACTCGGGGTCTCTCCGAGCCGGGACGGGTGTGACAGAGAGCACCCCTTGTCATCGTCATCATCACTGTTATTAGCAATAATGATGGTGAGGTGCTAGGTTCTGGGGGCTCCTCACCAGTTATCTCCAGAGGATTGGGGGTCATCCTCTGCTTGGTGGTGTGACCCTGAAAGTCTCTGGGGGCTGCCGGCTGCTTGGCCATCTAGGGCGGTGCCCGTGGCAGGGTCAGCTTGCCTTCTCCCGAGTCACAGCTCGGGGGCACACGGCCCGTGTCTCCCTGGCAACCTGTCAGGGGTGCCGGCGTGGCCAGAGATGAGCAGCTGCCGGCCCTGGAGGAGGGTCCGCGGGCGCGTAGGCCAGCAGGCCCGGTGAGGGGCCGGCACCTTCTCCGGCTTCAGCCTTGGAAGAGCACAAGCAGAAGCAGGGGAGGCGTTCTCCCTTCTTGAGGGAGCTTCGACTCAGAACAGACCCTTGAAACCAGTTCCTGGAAGTGTCTTCATCCCCGTGGAGGCCAGTTTGCCGGGAGTAGGGGGGCACCCCAAGCCTTGCCCCAAATGCTCGGTGCACGCCAGGGGCCAAGAGCGCCCGCTGCTCAGCCTGGCTGGGTGCCTCCGAGTTGCTCAGCCCTCCCAGAAACAACCCGGGCGGGGCCAGCCTCAGTCCACAGCCCTTGGACTGCTCTGCCCGTGGGAAGCGAAGCCGCCCTGCTCTGGGAAGGAGGTCCACAGCGGAGAGATGCTGTTCTCCCTGCACACATGTAGCAGCAACCCGGGAGCCACCTAAGAGTCGCCGGGAGGACCTCCCGTCCTCAGACCGGGCCCCTGGAGGGAGCCGACTGTGCTGTGCCCTCCCTGGCCAGCTCCCACCAGGACGCAGGCCAGGAAGACGGAGGTGGGGTGAGGAGGAAGCGCGCTGGCCGCCCTTCGACCAGGAACGCACCCCAGATGCAGCCTTGCGGGGCTGGGGAGCACTCACGGCATGCAGAGCCCGGGCGGGGTCCTCAGAGGTCACCAAAGGAAAGGGCAGCCCCTCCGCTGCCCCTGGGGACTTGCTTAGCCCAGGGAGGCTGGGGTGTTCACGCTCGCGCTCTGGAAGAAGCCTCTGTGTTAATTCACGCCCCCGGCCGTGGTCACCACCGGGACGGTGATGATGACAGCCACCACGGCCGGGTGCGCACGAGACCATCTCACTCGTAGGCAGGCGGTAGCCTCTGTTTCCCCCCAGAGGCTCTCATGGGCCAGTGATTTGCTCCAGGTCACCTGGCCAATGGGTAACAAGGGAGGGAGGTCTGTCTGGTGACAAAGTGCCTGTCACCTCTGCAGACCCGAGTCATGGCCGGTGGGGAGAGTAGGGCAACGCAGCTGCGTCTGTCTCCTCCTCATGGGCTGCGGCCCCTCTGGCCCTCCCGGGACATGTGGGGAGGGGGTCTGCTGGGGAGTCGGCCGGGACGCCTTCCCTGGGGGTCACGGGCGCTGGGGCTGAACAGGGACACTGAGGGCGCCCAGCCGCTCAGCAGCCCCTGCCCCTGTGGTGTCTGCAGGTCACCCTGGCCAGCCATGTGCCAGGCACTTCACCAACATCCAGAAGAAGTCCCTGAGCCTCCTCCAGTCACTAGAGGTGCGTGCCAGCCCCCTTGTGCCAGATGGCTGACAGCCGTGTGCCGTTAGGCCTCTGCTATTTGGGGCGAGCTGGGAGCAGCCTTTGTCCCCTTGAGGCTGAGCAGAAGAGACTCGGAAGCAGGGAGCTGTATTTGACACCTGCGGAGACTGCGAGGCAGGGCGGGGGGCGGGGGGTGGAGGGGCACGACAGTCAGACTGGCCCAGGTCACCCAGGACACGTGGGGCCCTGCCAAGCGCGGGGTCCTTTAGGGGGACACACCTGTTCTCAGAGGTGGCACCGCCTGTCCTCCCTGCTGTGGGAGCAGCAGGCTGGGGCTGGAGAATCCTGAGGCCTGGCCCCCTCTGCAGCAGGCCCGGCAGCATCGGGAGCAGGCGCTGGCCCTTCTGCGACAGCGGGCGGAGCTGGAGGTCTGGCAGACGCAGAAGGCCCTGGATGAGCTGCTCTTCAGACACCGGCTGGAGGTCAGTGGCTGTGCCCTGCTTCGCGGCCCCGCCCAGGGGCAGCACGCCCGCCTGCCCCTCTGAGACTGTGGCCTTCCTTACAGAGTGGGGCTGCCTGCCTTTGCGGGGGGGTCAAGCTGGGGAGGTTGGGAACACGCTGCTTCCTGAGCTGCGGGCCCTGCCTGTGCCCCAGAGAGGAGCCGGCCGTCTGCCAGAGGCCTCGCGATAGGCTCTGCGTGGACGCTCAGTCCAGAGCAGAAACAGGGTGATTTTCCGACTGGTGACCTGGGGGCTCCTGGCGGGGGTAACTGAGCCTCCCGCCTGCCCATGTCCTGGGCTTGTGGGCACCTGGGCTGAAGGCTGTCCGTCGGGCTCACCAGCGGAGGTGCACGGGACGGGGCTGCCCGGGAAGGGAAGGGGCCCGGACCCCTGAGCCCGCACCCGTTAGCCTCAGCAGACGTGCAGCGCCGGCCCGTTGGGGTGGCCCAGAGGGTGCCCAGCCCAGGGTCAGGAGCCTGATGTGTGCGGTCTGGTCAGACAGGGCGGACCTTCTTGGAAGTGACTCTTCTCTGTGTCTTCGGTCTGGGGACTGGTGGTGGGATATTTTCCTAGAGCACATTTAGGGAGGTGTTCCGGGGGAGTGACCGAACCCAAGGAGCATGTGGGCATGTGTGCACACGTCTGTGTGTGCATGTATGTATGCACACGTGTCTGTGTGTACACGCACAGGCAGGTGCCCTCAGGCCCACACAGCAAGACACATCTGGCCCCATCTCTCCTCTGGCCCCCTCTTCCCGACTCCAGCGTCACATCTGCCGGGTGACTGCAATTCCTCAGGCGACTTCATGCAGCCACACTGGGGAAGGCTCCGGCCCGGGCCTTACTCTGTGTCAGCTGGACACCTGCCCCCCTTCCCTCACCCAGCCCTCTCTGGGGCGCAGGGAAGGGGCTGCCCCACATGGAGTCTCCTGCCTGTGGTTGGAGACGCGCCTGGGCTCGGCTCCTTCCTGGCACCTGGCCTGCCCACCAGCCGGGAGGCCGCCTGTTCATCCTTCACTCACACACCTGTCCTCACAGAGGCTGATGGGGAAACATGCGACCCGGGCCGGGCCAGGAGCGGCTTCAGAGCTGGGGGCGCTGCAGGTGCGTGGGGACCCGGATCCAAAGACCTCTTGGAGCGCTGTGACAGGCAGTCAGAGGTGCGTCCAAGGCTGGGGACGGGGGCGCCTGCCGGACGTAGAAGCCGGGGCAGAGGCTGTTGGGGAGGGGAGGGTGCCGGTGCTGCTACAGCCGGGTCTCCAGCGCTTTCTCACCTGGCAGATCGCAGCCTCCCCTGGGCAGAGATGCTGCTGCGCCCGCACGGGGCCCTGAGGAAGGACGGGGGCGTCAGGCCAGCCAGTCAGCCTCCGCAGGTGAGGGGGTCCTCAAGGGCAGAGCACGTCCCCGGCATGGGCCCCGAGGGGGAACCGAGCTAGGCACCCAGCAGAGGCCCAGAGAGATGCAGTGCCATCCCCGAGGCTGCGCAGTGGGGGGTGGCGAGACTTGAAATCGGGTCTGTCCAATGCCAGAGCTGTGACTGACCGCGGGCAGCGCTGCGTCTGCTCTAGGGGCGAGCTGGGCATCGCGGGGCCGGGACACCATTGCCACCCGCATGCCCCCGGGGCCAGGAGGCCCGGGTACAGCACAAAAGTGTTTGGTCGAGTCTGGGGGGGGGGGGGAGCTCAGCAACTGAGCCGTGGCCGAGTACAGAATAGCGGGGTGTCATCCTGCCCTGTCCACCCTGCTCTGGGACTGACAGGGCCTCAGCTGCTCCCGCCCTGCTCCCAGCAGACCTACAAGGTGGCCCTCGCTGTCTCCCCAAAGCCCTGGTTACAGCCCCTTTGGGAGCAGGGGGCCCCACATTTTCCAGGCCCACCAATATGCCCTCCTCTGTCCGTTTGAGGGTTTCCCTGAGCCCTCTCGAGTGCTGGCAATAAATGTCCAGCCCAACCCCCACAGTGCTGGGTGCTGGGGGGTGAGGGTCCCTTGCTGCAGGTGGCAGGTGGTAGGGATGCAGGGTAGACCGCCTGGAGCTCCGTGCCCATCAGAGCGGGCGGGGCAGGCCCTGTGAGCACCCAGTAGCTGCTCCGCCGTGTGGCTCGGCTCCCGTTAGCAGGTTCCAGTGGAATTTCAGCTCAGTCCTGAGCATGATGAGGCTGGGGTCTTCCCCAGGCTCCGGCTGTCTCGGCCAAGGTCCCCTGGGCTCTTGAAAGGAGAGAGGCCTCTGCTGCTGTTGGGTGGCGTGTGTTCAAATCCACTTTGTCCTGGGTTCCCATCAATTACTGAGGGCGGGGCCCTGGGCCAGCCCCTGTCACTGAGGCCCTGCCCTTCTCTCCTTGCCGTGCTCTGCTCTCGGCCTCTGCTTCCTGCACTTGAAACTCAGGAATGACGCTCAGGAACACTTGGGATTATCACGCGCGCCTGACGGCCTGACCCCTCTGTCATCTGTCCTTGCCGGATAACCCCTTTGCCTGCCGAGTGCTGTGTCTGATGCTAATCTAGCTCCCCCCGCCCCCCCCCCCCCCATCCTTCAACCTTTCTGTGTCGTTGTCCTTCGCCGTGGGGTTCTTGTGGGCGGCAGATCCTCCGACCTCGTCTGCCTTTCCTTATCCGGTCTGGCCATCTCTGCCTTTCTCTCCGCCTTCGCTTCCTCCTCTTTTCCCCGCGGGCCTAGGGGTTAAATGCATGTTCCTTCCTGATTCCATTTTATCCGCGTTGGCGTAGGAGCTGCGCCGGTCATTTCAGTGGTTGCTGTGGGCTCTCTAGTAACACAGATAAGACACACCGTCCTCCACTCTGACCCCCGTCTCCTCACCTAGAGCAGAAGGCTCTTCCCACACGCCTGTGTCTCCTTTTCTGGGCTTTCTGCTACCCTTTTCATGCCTTTTGCTTGGAATATTTCATAAACGCCCCAACACATCGTTGTTATTTTAAATGCTCAACAATCCTTTAAAATTTATACATACATACACATACACACATGTGTATACATACACCTGTATGTGTGTGTGTGTACACATGTTTCCCTTTACCCCCTGCTCTTCGTTCCTCCGTGTGGGGCCGGATCTCCTCCCTGGCACCATTTTCCTTCTGCCTGAAGGACTCCCTTTGTCACTTCTGGTAGTGCCGTTCTGCTGGTGACGATTTCTTTGAGCTTCCGAGTGCTCTGCCCTAAGACCCACCGATCATGAGGCTCTGCCGCCTGGCCTGGGGAGACAGACACAGCCCCCAGCCTGCCCGTCCTCCCGGGAGCCGCTCTCCCCTGCTCTGGGGCTTCCCCACAAGCCCTCCCCCACCGGCCGGCTCCCAAAGGCTCCTGGGGGAGTCTCCCCAGGTCCCCAGGGTCTCTGCGCAGCTCTCCCCTCTCTGATGCTCCATCCCACGAGCCCTAGCTGCCTTGTTCTCTCCAGATTCTTAGCTCCACCCCTCTATCCCCCAGGGGGGGGGTGTCTGCCAGGCTCTGCCTCAGTCTCCCCTCCCGCACTGCAGCCCAGCGCCTCTCTTGAGGCAGTGAGCTGTGACCATCAGGGGTCTCTCAGGGATCCGTGTGCAACGTTGCCTGATGTGTCTGGAAAACCATTCTTTCATATGTGTGTGTGAACATGTATCTGTATGTATGCATACACACATGTATTTTTTGTTTACTTGTGTTTTTTTTTTATTGCCTGTTTACTTGTTTTTTAAAATTTCTTCTCAGCGGGACAGTAAATCTACAATCCACTCGCCTTTGCTCTCTCCGGGCAGAAGCGCGGGTGCTCACATGGCCTTTTTAGAAGTATAAGTTTTCCATCACCAAAGGGCAGTCAGCAGTGGTTGGTGGCCTGGCAGCTGCCCAAGCCAGGAGGCTGGGTGGCCCTGCTGTCACCCCATCTGCTTGGTGCTGGACCTCAAGTAGGTCACTCTCTCTCTGGGCCTGTCTCCCTTTCAGTGGAGGTGAAGCCACTGGATGGAGTCATCTGTGGGCCCCCCACCTTGGGTCCGTTGGCTCACACACCAGAGCTTCCTATCAGGGCAAGGGAGGCAGCCAGGCCCTGAGACACAGCCTTGTGACCTGGTGTGAAGCTGTGTGTATGTCGGGACATTAAATTGCCTGAGACATCCTACTTCTAGAGCCCTCCTGTAGGAAAAGCCCCTGGAACCCCTCTGACCCAATCACGGCCTGCCTTCTGTCCTCAGAGCCCGCGCAGGAAGGGAGGCCAGACGAAGCCCTCTCCCAGCTGCCCCCGGCCAGGCTCTATCCTGGGGACAGCCCCATCCACCAGGTACAGGGAGACGGCCCCTGGGCGGGAGGAGCATAGGAGTGGGGTCCAGGGGAGGCCCTGGTAGCCAAGAGTAGATCCCAATCTTCCCTCAGCTGCCTCTCCAGCAGCCTGGGCTCAGGGCTTCTCCCCGGCGGGTCCTTGGCTGGGGAGGCTCGCCCGGCCTTGGGAATCACCCGCCCTTCCTCCCACTCGGGGTGCGGGGGCCAGTAGGTGAGAGCAGGCAGCTCAACAGGCCGCTTCGGGCAGGGCTGGCCCGCGCCACCCAGGTGGCACATTCCAAAGCAGGTGGCCTGGCCTATCCCAAACGCTCTAGAGCACAAACAAGGGCTGGGCTGGGTTGAGGCTGGGCACGAGGCCAGGGCGATGAGGCCCCCGCGCCGCCCTCGGGAACTCGCAGTGGCAGAGAGGGCACGACATGGGGATGAGAGTGGCGCAGTCCAAGGGGGCTTCCCACAGCCGCGGGCCGACTCCCCTGGGAGGGCGCACCACTCGCGCCAGGAGAGGCCGGTCCCGGGAGCTGCCTGGAAGCTCGGCAGGGCTGGCCCGGCCCGGCCCGGGGGAACCCAGCGGGGCCCCGGGGCGCCAAGCCCGGAGCTTGCAGCCGCTTCATACTCTAGATGTGGCGGCAGAGCCTGCGGGAGCACGAGCTGCTGCGCCTGCGCGAGAAGGCGCTCCAGGAGAAGACGCGCTCGGAGCTGGCCCGGCTGGAGCATCAGAGAAGGTGGGCGCGCGGGGTTGCGCCCCCCCAACCCCCGCCTGGGCTCCGCCCCCGGGGTTCTGGCCCCGCCCCCGGCCCTGGCCCTGACACAAACTACTGATTCACATAGCAATGGGTGTTGGCAGAAAGTCAGATAAGGCAGTAAAGTAGCAAAAAATAAATACATAAATATTAAAGCCACCCACAGCCCCAACTCTCCGAGACAGCGCTGCCTATGCTTGAGCCTGCGTTGTCAGCTCTTGCTGGGGGAAGTACCCATACGGCTATTTGAACAGCCTTCGGAATCGACAGCACAGACTGTTTATAACCTGAGCGTTCACTTAAAAGTCAGGAACACCTGTCCGTGTCCCTGCGTAACTGCTACAACATGCAGGGTGCCCGGCGCAGAGGGCCTAACCGATTCCCTAACCAGCCCCTAGAGCTGGGACTGCTTCTCCAAGACACGATTTCCCTAAAGTGGACCCCGAGAGGCTCGATTGCCGTGTCCGTGAGAAGGCCTTTTTGGCTTCTTGGTGTTGCCACACTGGCCTCCAAAGAGGTTATTCTGGCTAAGATCCCCACCGGCAGTTTATGAGGGTGCCGGGCTGTGGATGTTCTAGTCCACACCCACCCCCTTCCCCAAAGGACCCTCTGGCTGGGCTGGGGCTCCAGGCTGGGAGGTGCTGCCCTCCCTTCGTCTCTCAGGCCCAGAAGCAGTCGTGATGGGGTGAGGAGGAGGACAGGCTTGGCACCAGGACCCCAGGGCTCCCCCAGTCTGCCCACGCATGGCCACCTCCTCTGGGTGCCCTGCTGCAGGAGGGGACATCCCAGGTCCACCTGGCTGGCTGGGGCTTTCACATCCACTTGCCCCACCCCCAGGTGTCTAAGCAGCCAGGGGAACGATGCTGCACTGGTGGCCTTGGCAGAGAAGCAGCGGCAGACCCTCAGCAACCTTGAGCAGGAGCAGGTAAGGCTGGCTTGACCTGGGCAGCGGGTAGGTGGTGAATTCTGTGACTCTGTGGTGGTCATGTGACCACAGCTCAAGAATTCCGGACCGAGCCCTCCCCATGCCTGGGGGCTGCTCAGACTTCCCATCTCCACCCTAGAGGGCCTGTCTGGACTGGGGACGGAGGGTGGCAGGTGCGGAGCATTCCAGGTGGGGTGGGGGCAACAGGAGGAGACTTGGACAGAAAAATTCAAGTTGTGAGAAATGCTCACAATAAACACTGGGACACAGGACTTGAGCAGCAAAGCGAGGCGTTTACTCATGAGTCTGCAGAGTCGGGCGCATGCTCAGCCAGGGGCATGTGCAGGCGAAGCAGACAAAGAAAACTGGTTTTATACTAACGTGATTAGCTCCCCCTCCCCTCCCCTTCTCCCCCATTTCTACTTTACTGGTTAATCCGGGTTCACAATCCAACGTGATTAACTACTTAACTCAGGGTGTGACTAACTAAGGGTAATCTAGTTATAGGTCTGTCTCCAACTTATTTGCAAAGTTATCCAGCTCCATCTTCCCATTTCTCTGTTTGGTGACGACAATCTTCCTCCTTTTGACCCCAGAGATGTGTGTGAGGAGCTGCGGAATGTCGTTTCCTTGCCCCTTTTCCATGGTTCCTCTGTTCATTATCTCCTACTGGTTTGAGAGTCACTGCTTGCTTCTTTATCCCTAACAAAGTGACACTCTCTGCAAGGCATGGCTCCACCAGTGAACCATTGGTAGAGACTCTCGGTACCTCAGAATGGATGAAGAAACTACTCAGGTGTTTTCTCTGAGGAAAGTCGCCCCCCGTTTCTTTATCAGCCAGGATTTTTATCCATTTTCCACCCGCAGAAATGCATAAGGAAATGGTGCAGCCCTTCCCCCAGTGGTCGGGAGGGAAAGGGAAATGCAGATCAATGAAGGGTGGAAACGCCCGGGTAATTTACACAAGGTCAAAAGCCTTTCCTCTTACTTAATCGTTCTGTCCTTCGCATCCTGCTGACAAGGATTTGAGGCTATTCAGAGAAAAGCAGAGCAGGTTCCCTTTTTCTTAAAAGCCACTCTGCATTTCTGTTCTATCTTTAAAACCCCCTGGAGGGTGGGACTCATACAAGCATGAGAGAGAAACCTGCTGGTTAAGTCCCAGGTTCCCGTTCTGGGGCGGGCTCCGCACAGCGGTCGCCAGTCTTTCGAACCACCCTGCCGGTCTCCCACAAACCATGAAGAGGGCTTAGAAGGGGTCCAGTTATCACATGGCAATGAGGGTGGCCCAGGGAACAGACCTTGCCGAAGGGCTTGCCTGGCCTCCCACCTGAGAGTGAGCCCTGGCTGGAGGCCCTGGAGCTGGCCAGCGGCAGGGACCGCCCCCCAAACCTGGAGTCCCGTGTTGCAGGTGGAGATGCAGTGGTGGGGGCTGGGGCCTGGGACTGCCTCCTCCCCGGGTGGGTGTGCAGGGACCTGAGCATGGCAAGGTGGCTCTGCAGAGGGGTGTGCTGTCAGAGGTGCAGCAGGGAACCAAGGACAATGGGGACAGTTGAACAAAGGGACGGGTTCTAAAGGTGAGGGAGTATCGGCACCTGGAGAGGGAGAGCTGCGTGGGGAGGGCAGGGGCGCAGCCAGCCTGTCCCAGCCCCACTGAGGGAAGGCCCCAAGGACGAGCGCTCCCCGTCCCTCCTCCCTCCTGCCGGAGCCTCCGGTTGGCCAAACCCAGGGGGAGCCCCAGTGCACGGGGTCTCCCGGCGGCAGAGCAGGGTGAGAAGGGGTGGGGCAAAGGGAGGCCCCACCCAGTGCCAGAGCCGGCAGCCCTGCACCCCATTCATTGGTGGCGTTTTCTTCCACATGTGCCTCTGGGCGGTCATGGCTGACATCTCCTCCTCTGCCTGCTTCAGAGGGAAATCTGCTACCTGCGTAACTGTCTCCTGTCCTCGCACCCCGAGAGGATGCTGCTCATGCAGCATCACTGGGACATCCTCTCTGTGCAGAGGTCCTTGGCCCGCCTGCAGCAGGAGCTTCAGGCCACGACCCGGCTGCTTCAGGTGGGCACTCACCCGGGCTGGAGGCCCAGGCGGTGGCCAGGAGACACTTGTCACCAGGCTGCTTTGTGGGAATGTGCAAGTCCCTTGTAAAAACATTCAAGGGACTCTGGGGGACACTGATGGAGGGCAGGTGGGATGGCCACCTGCTGGGGCGGGGCCAGGAGGTCTCCTGGGGCCCTGGACAGGCCCTGGAGGAAGAGCCAGACCCCTAGTGTTAGTGGGAGGGGCTCCAAGGCAGGAAGAAGCACAGGGCTCCTTTGAGAGGCCAGCCCCTTTGGGGACCCTTAGCAGGGCGCTTCCTTGGCCCAGCACCCCTTCCCTGGGGCGGGCAGGGTGGCTCCTTCCAGCCTGAGCTTCCTCTGTACGCTGGGAATGCCGCTGGTCTCACATGGCAGGTAAGGACGGACGGAGCTGGGCTTCATGAAGCACCGGGCGAAGGTTAGCAGGTGCACCGTGGGAAGACGCCAGCACCCAGGTGCAGGGCTCCCGGGACTTAGGCCCACCTCTCTCAGCCAGGTGCCTGTGTGTGGGAGCACGCTGCCCGCCCACTTTCCGAAGAGAAGGGCCATGGGGTTCGTGCCAGCTCACCCTCTGCTGTTCCTCACAGAGTCCCAGCCCCGAAGTCACGGCCGCCCGGGACGGGGGCTCTGAGACAAGCCAGCAGCCAAAGGGGCCTGCGCAGGGCTCATCGTGCCCCGCAACACCCCACAGGCCTGGCAGCCCCACGAGCCACCAGCCCCACAGAAGCTCTGATGGCCCACAGGTCCCACTGTGAGTGGCCACGGGCGCCCTGGCCCTGGCGCTCACCATCTCCCGCCCCCACGGCCCAGTGCTGCGTCCCATGCCTTGTCACCCCCCCAGCATTGGGGCATCGGACCCTCCTTGGGGCTGCTAGGTGGGGAGGGGCGAGGCCCTGTCTTTCCTTGTCCATGCACTGACTGCTTGGCCACTGACCACAGCTGTCCCCTGCATGTGACCCACGTCCCACTTGTAGAGAGCTGTGGCCGGGGCAGGACACCCGGGAGGGCACAGCCTGGGCAGGCAGTCGCCACCCCTCTGTCCTGCCTTACAGCCCTGTCACCGAGCAGCAGGATGGGCTGTCCCCTGGGGCAACTTCAGCTGTGGACGATCACCTGCAGCCTCTGAGGCCAGCTTGGGGACAGGAGACCACTGCGGCTGATGGCCAGCCTGACGCCCAGGGTGGGCTGGTGGAGAGCGGCAGCCGTATGGGCCAAGGTAACCAGGCGGAGCAGTGGCAGTGGAGGACAGGGGCCACTCTGGCTGGATGTGGCTGCTCTCAGCTCAGGACACGGAAGAGGCTCCCTGGGTGACACCCATCACCGTCACAGCCCACAGTGCCTCGGCCTTCACCAAGGGCCGTGGACGAGAGGGTGGCATTCCCGTTGGCAGAGGTCCCACAAGCTGGGCTGTAGTCAAACAGCTCTGGTCCCCTCAAGCTGGTGGCCTTTGGACTCACAGACCCCTGGGCCTTGGCGCCCGTCACCTGCCAGGCCCTGGGTGGAAGGAAGGGGTAGGAAGACAATGATACACAGACATGAGTCCCTGGGGCTTCCTGGCAAAGGCCCTGCTGCCTCCACTTTGTCCCCACTCTGCTCTTCTCTGGTGACCTTGACATGGTCAAGGCCTGCCCTTGCCCTGCCTTCTTCTACAGGTTTTCCTGGGACTCATATCAGTGATTCTCCCATAGTGATACTTTTAGAAGCAGATAACCACATGATTTTATGTCTTCACCTGAGCCCAGAACAAATAAGAGCTGTGGCTATGTTGAATTATCAGATTTTTTTAATATGGCTTCAGATTTCCTGGACATGATGTGTCCTGTATCCTGTGTCCTGTGCCTGTCAGCACTGATGGTCCCTCTGCCTCACAGGAGACTGCCAGACCAACCCCAGCCCCTCGCCGGCAGATGAGGAGACCCGGGCTTGGACGGACAGCCATGCACAGAACTTCCGGGGTGGAGGGGGGCCCTCCAGCCCCCAGGAAGCCAGCGTGAGTGGGAGCCTGGCCTTGCTTTGTCGGCCCTGCCATGCGGCTTTGGGTGGGGTGACCTCGTCCAGCAGGTGAGGGTGCAGACAGACTGGGGCCTCTTTGGCTTTTCCCAGGTGGCCCGCCTGCTGTGGGTCCTTGGAGCCCACTGGGAAGAAGGGAGTCTCCAGGGCCCTCTGCGGGGGGTGGTCTTTGTTTGTTTCCATTGGCGCCAGAGCACTGGGGCTTTCTCCACAGCTAAGGGACAGGGGCCGATGCTGGCGGAGGTGGCCACACCCTGAATGTGGCATTTCTTCAACTTGCTTCCAGCAGGTGGATGAAGGCAGAGTGGGGGCGGAATCGGAGCTGGATTTTCTCGGCAGCCCTGAGGGGGAGGCCCCCAAAGCGGAAAGCCAGTGGTCAGAGGAGCAGAGGTGAGGGTCCTCGGGGGCTGCCCGGGCCTGTGGTACCTGGGGCCCACTGCTCCCTGGACTCTCGCCAGGAGCCCTCCCTCCCTCTTGGTGCCCCTCGCACCAGCCGGCCCGCTGTGCACCCTCAGCTCACCCCGTGCCCCCCTGAGTCTTAAACAAGCGTGTCACCTGGTAAATTGGCCCAGGAGCCAGTGGGGGAGGGGGCAACAGGAGGGGGTCTCCAGGGAGCACATGCCTCTGAACCTCTCATGTGGCAACCCCCACCCTGCTCCCTGGAGCAGTGGGGACTGAGGCCAGAACATACTAGAGACAGGGCCCCTCACCCTGACCTGTGGAGCCCTGTGCGCTGGCAGTCACCTCTCCACCTCCTGTTGGGGTAGTTGAGCCGAGAAGAGACTGGGAGGATAGGCTCCCTCCTGGGAGCCCCCTGGACTTGTCCACCATGTGTTTGCAGGACAGAGACCTGTCGGCAGGAGGACCCCCACAACCTCTCCTCTCGGCAGGAAGCTGCCCAGCTGACCACATGTCCAGGTGATGCTCCGCCAGCCCCCCCCTAGTGCCCCCGCCTTCCTCAAGACCATTGAGCCCCTACTTAAGGATCATCCAAGCCACTTCTAAGTCACACCCAGCCTCTCCCGCAGCTGGGCTGGGGGGCCACCCACAACCCCTCACATCACAGGGTCCCCATTGGCAGGTGAAGGACTGGGGAGGCTCCCTGTCTGGAATATCATGTCTCAAATATAAACAGAAGGAGACAAAGACAGCCACTCAGTCTTTGAATGACAGGGGCAGTTCTGAGCCTGCGCCCCTGTGACGCAGAAATGTCCTCGCAGAGGTGGCTCACTTCCCGGTGGTAGCGGGTGGGGCTGAGCTAAGCGCTTGGAATCCCATGCTGGTGCCGTGAGCATTTCTTCTGCCTCTGCCTGGGCTTCCCGGCTCTGGTCCCCTGGCTTGGTCGCGGGGTGTGGGCTGCTGCCATTCCAGCTCTGGGGGATGTCACAGGACAGCAGAGTGTGAGACTATTGGTGACATCCCCATACTCTCCTCTCTCTGTAGCTCCTGCAGCGGCTGAGGAGGCGGTGCCCCCCACCCAGCGCCAGGGCAGCCCCCTGCCCCAGCTCACCACCCCCTCTGGGACCTGCTCGGGGTCTTCAGTGGGGTCCTGCACCCCCTCTCCTGTGAGCGGCCTGTCCTGCCCCTCTCTCCAGGAGTTCCAGAAAGTGTCTGCCTTTCTGGTCCAGCTTTCCGAGAGCTCCGTCTCCCTGTCAGACTGGGAGGCCGGGGACAGTCCAGACGCAGACCTGGGCTGGTCCGGGGAGTCCTCTGCTCGAGACTCCGGGGGTCTGCATGGGGGCGGAGGGCAGGCAACCTGGGAGAGGCCGGCAGGCCGTGGGGCCAGTCCCCTGCACAGCTCCTGCACTGTGTCCGGAGGCCCAGGGTCAGAGCCGCTGCTGCCACCTGATGTCCCCTCCCCTGGGGGGGGATCAGAGCTGTCAGAGGCATCTAGCGAGGTCTGGGATGAGGAGATCCTGCCGGAGCCTGGCACGGGTGCCCAGCCAGCCACAGGGCGCTCCTCGCCTGCCGGGGGCTCCCACGACCTGGAAAATGTGGGAGTACCCCACATGGCACTGCTCTCCCTGGGCCCTGGTGGGGGACAGGAAGCTTCTGGAGCCAGCAGGAGCCTGACTGGTGGGTCAGACACAGGAAAGGCCAATCGGACGTGCCCGGAGGCTGCCTGCACGGTTCTGCCATCCAGTCCCAATTCCTGCAGTGACTTAGACCTGTCCCTCTCCTGTCCCTCAGGGTCCTCGGCGTCCAAAGGGGCGGACTTCAAAGCAGGGGTGCCTGGGCCTCTTCAGGCCTCTGCTCACTGCCCAGAGGGGCCCTGGGCTCCTGGCTCGCAGGCACCCCCTGACCGAAAGCCCCCACAGGCTTCTCCTGGAGCCCCATGCGTGCTGGCAGCCCTGGGAGCCGAGAGCTGGGCACCCGGGCACGGGAGGAGTGGCGACCCCCCTGTCCGGGAGGACACCCGCCCCTCCCCAGGCAACCGTGTCCTGCCTGAGATCCTGTCCCCAGTGGACGAGGTGCTGTCCTATGGCAGTGCTGACCTCCCGTCCTTCACACACAGCGACGCCCACCTGCCTCCGCCACCTCCCACCCTCTCGGCAGAGAGTGGGGCCCCCCCCAGCCCCCACTCAGAGGGCTTCCCTCCCCCGCCTGAAGAGGCCGTGTGTGCTGGGGGCTCGCTGAGCCCCCCAGAGGAGGGCACCTCCACCAACACTTGCGAGTTGCCCTCCTTGTCTGAGGAGGGACTACCCGAGGCTCCGTCCCTGGGGCCCCAGAAGTCCAGCCTCTGCCCGGGGGCAGGTGGACAGGCTGGAAGCCTCAGGGACCAACTGGGCGAATCAAGTTCTGCTGGGGAGAACCAGGCTGTCGGGGGCCAGTGGACTGAACCCGGCGGCTGGCTAGGGTCCCCCTTATGTGGGGGGGCAGGCAATGTGCCGGGCAGGATCCCAGGGCTGTCCCACGTGGCCCGTGTGCCTGGGGAGGGCCTGCAGACATTGTTGGCAGCTGGCGACACAGAGCTGTCTGACATGTGGCAGGGGGACCGGGCTTCTGCTTCAGACGGGGGTCCCTGTGCTGGCCCGCCCGGCGTGGACAGGGCCGCGGTGGCAGATCTGGTCTCCTCCCAGCTCGCCCGGCGGATCCTGCGTGACATGCTGGCTGTGCTCTCAGAGGTGGCCCCGCCGGGCAGCCAGTGACTGAGGCGCTGGGTGCCGGCCCTGTCGCCAGGCCGCACGCCGCAGCGCTGGACAGTCTCTGGGAAGGCGGCACTTCTGAGAAAAGAGTAGACGGCCTGCGGTGACCCAGAGATGTCATCGATATCATTGCATGTGCGTGTGCGTGTGCGCTGGAAGCCTGGGCTTCCCCAGGCCCTGCAGACGGTCACCTGATGCCGGGCCCGAGGCTGGACGGTGACTCCTTGACATCAACTGTAAACTGGCTCCGTCTGCAGGATTCTGGACGCCCGGCCCATCGCTTCCATCGGGCCCTCAAAGAGAGACCCTGACCCAAAGGGAGGGAGCGGCAGGAGTGGAGGTGTGCGGGGCGCGCCGGAGGCCGCTGCCGGGGACAGGGGCGAAGTTCCCAGACTTGAGGGAGAGCCGTCCTGAAGAGCCGGGGTGGAAGTGGGGCCTGGGCACAGACCTGTCACAGGCCGAGGAGGCCACGTGCCAGGGCGGGGCCATCGGCCAAGGCCAGGAGGGGAAGAGAGTGGCTGGGGACCCGTGAAGCCAGGGGCTGAGGTGGGCTGGAGTCACGGCTACTGGCTCGCGCCGCTCAGCTCCGCTCAGGGAATCATTCGTGGAGATCTCTGTGCGCGTGTGACCCCTGGGGGCCCAGGGCTGCCTGTGGCCCATGTGGCTGGGGAGAACCTGCCGACGCTGATGGCAGCTGGAGGCCCAGGGCTGCCTGGCACGTGGCTGGGGGACCCAGCCCCCGCCAGGCTTGCGCCTTCCCTGTGGCTGGGTGACTGGCGTGCATGTCTCCTGAGCTGCAATGCACAGATTAGAGGACGTGGCAACTCAAGGGTCAGAGGGCACCTCACCACAGCCAGCCCACCCTCAAGCCTGTCCCCTGGGGGCAGACAGGCCAAGGCCTCCCCCAAAGATGCTCCTCTGGACGCCTTGGAAGAAACAAGAGCCCATTTCCTGGTGACATCCATTCCCTAACGTGCCCTCTGTGACCCCCCCCCCCCCCGCGTGTACCCGGACTGTTTTCAGAGGTGTTGCAGTCCCGCACTGGAAATCCATGCTGCAGCGGCCAAGAGGACTTCCTGTGGGGGAGGTTGGGGAAGACCCGGGAGCGGGAGCGGGGCCTGCCAGGTGAGGCCCTTGGGGCCAGGGTCTCAGCAGCGGGGGGCCTGGGTGGTCCTGCGGCCGGCTCCGTAGGACAGCTCCAGGGCAGCGGGCCTTCGTGGACCTGCAGGACTGGCCACGGCAGCAGTGACGCCTGCCCACAGGACGCACCCTGCAAGACACTGACTGATAGGCTCTGACGGGGTCCCTGCAGACCCTCTCACCCAGAGCAGGTTGTCACCATAGCTGCTGTCCTGACAGAAGCCATGGGACACTCGATGGGGACAACAGCAGACACTTAAGTCCTGTCTGCCTGTTCCCAGAACTTTGTCTCTGGGCCACAGTGGGGGCCTGAGCTACGTCTTCCCCCGAGCAACTGGCAAGCTGGGGACTGCCTTCCAGCGAGCATGTGCTGCGGGGAAGTCACTGTAACTCATCTGTGTCTTCTATCGTTTGTCATCTGTCTACGGTCTGTCACCTCTCATCTGCCCATGGAATCAGTCATCTCTCTATTGTCTATCATCCAGGCTTTCTTTCCTAGTTCCCTTCCTGAGCTGGGAAATCCCTGCTTGATTGGGCGTCCAGAACCCACTCAGCGGTGGGGTGGCCTTGGGAACGTCTGGTCCTGGTGCTGATCCCTCCAGGGCTCGGCTCCTTGCAGGCGCCTAGGACCCCAGGCTTCCCCAGCTCTAAGAGCGGACCTCACTCCCTGAACTACATTCATGGACCCCGGGGGAGCCCCACTTCCATGACCCGTAGAGTGGGCGAGGTGACGCCTACAGAGCTGGCCTGGCAAAGCCTGCGCCCCCCAACCCCGCCTCTGGTGACGGGCCCCCGAGACCCCTGAGAAAATCACAGGGCCCTTCCTTCGCCTCTGGGTGTGGCCTTCAGGCCCAGGTAGCCGCCGTCCCATGCCACCGCCTCGCCACTGCGCCGAGAACGAAGGCACTGGCTGACAATTCATGCTGATGCCATGCGGCTGCTCCCGGGCCCGCCTTCACGCGCAGGCAAGGTTTGGAGCCGGCGAGGAAGCGGGCTTATTCTCTGGGCACACAATTTCCAACCACATTTTGAGCTTCAGTTTCTTGTTTTGTTTTTTTATTAATTCCTTTCTAGTTTTCTGAACACATTAGTCTATAATTTTTTATTTTTTTCCATTTATGGCTGACCCTTTGGGATTTATGAGGCCGCGTGAGAGGAATTATGTATTTTACGCACACGCATTCGGCATGGCAATAAATCTCCCACGTGGAAACACTGCAGATCTGCCTCCAGTTCTGTGGTCTCCCGTCGGCCGTGGGGGTGGGCGCGGGCATGGCACTGTGGCCAAGCTCGAAGCTGGGACCAGGGCCCTGCGATATGACCTTGCCCGGGTGGCCAGCAGGCTGCAGCGCTGCTGGAGTCATCTCTGGGCCTGTGTCCCCGTGTCCCTGAGGACAGCGCGACCTGAGGGAGGCGGGCTGTGAAGTGACTGGCTACAGAACCGTGTTCACCGAGGCGGTAGGCATTTGTAATCCCGGCCCACGTGGCGTGCGCAGGGCCAAGGGCTCGGGCGTTCAGATGTATTGACCCGGCGAGCCTTCAATATCAGGATTGTTCCCATGCAGGCCTCACCATGATCGCCTTGGCTCCGATCCCCAGTAACCTCTTGGGCCAATAAATCTTGATACCTGCCTCCAGAGAAGTCATTATCTTTCATAGAAAATGATTATTTCTCAGTTAAACCCCACATTTAATTTTCCTGCGATCTGTCTCTTTCAGCTTCCCCGCTTAACGGTCCCTCCTGCATAAAATGCCCGTGAACACGTCTTCAGGACTTGAGATCCCAGATTATTGGGCCAGCTTTACAAGACCCTTTTCTTTTTTACTCTGCACGGCCATACCAGCCACTCTTATAAAACACAAATGAAGGCCACAAGGGCCGTGTCTGGAGGGGTAGTGCCACGCGCTGGGGATCCACTTAGTTGGTGCCTTCCTGTGCCCAGGGGGTTGACTCCCCAAACTGCTGGCCTCTAGTTGGTCCCTCTAGTTGGGTTAAGCAGAGTGACCCGAGAGGATGTGTGTTTCTGGAAGACACTGTTGGCAGCTGTGTGAACCCGTTGGGCCAGAGTGAAAGCAGACACTGACAGCATCACCAGATGGACGGAGGGGACCACCAGGCAACAGCAGGGCCCTGGCACAGAGCTGAGGCCCACCACACCGTTGGAGGATTGGAGGACGGTTAGGTTCTCCTGCAGCTAGGGACAAGGCTGTCAGGTGAGTGCCCCCAAAAACCAGGCCCAGAAAGTCAGTGCTGACCCACACTGGCTCCCAGGCAGCACTGAGGTCCTAGAAGAATGCCTGCAAGTTGCACATCTGTCCCTGTGGTCCTTAGTCCTACCTGCCCACACTCCGCCATCAAACACCAAACTGCTTCTCGGCGTTTGTCCCCCAAGCAGCCTGTCCTTTGCCCTAAGCAAAGGCCTCTCTAATGCTGTGAGCACAGCTGGGAGAAGGCTGGTAGTTTTTGCAAAACGTGACTGCAGGCTTGGGGACAGGATAAGATATCTCTGTCTCTGTCTCACACACACACACACACACACACACACACACACACATGTGGCCCTGCCCCAGGGCTTTGCTCCCTGTGTGTGGGAACCCCAACCAGCCCAACTTACCCTCTGAGCTCCAGGCTCACACAGCCAACCCATGGCCTGACCCCTCCCTCAGTGGTCCAAAACTACTCCTGGTTTCCACTCTTACCCTGAAAATTGCTCTCCTGCCCCTCCTCTGCTGTCTTTCATCTCAGCCAAGAGCAACTGGCCAAGAGCACACAGGCACACATGACCACTTTGTCTCACACTCTGGATTTGATCCACCACATGTATTACCTTTAAAACATCATCAGCACTGCCACCCGCCTCTTGTCACCATGTCACAGGTCTCCTGCTGCCCCCCTGCCCTTCCACCCAGCAGCCAGAACCACATCCCGGTTCAAACTCCTCCTGTGTGCACTGGCACATTCAGAGTCAAGGCTCTAGTCTGCAGCCTGGCTGGGGAGGCCCGTGGGGTCTTGCCCGTGGCTGCTTCTCCAGTTCTCCCTGTTCCCCTGACTCGCTCTGCCCCAGCCACACTGGCCTCCTTGCTTCTCTTCCAACATGCCTACCTCAGGGCCTTTGCATGTACAGTTCCTCTGCCTGGGTTGCTCACCGCCTTTCTCACCCCCTTCTCCGCCCAAAGCACCTTCCCTAAGAGGCCTTCCCATTCCCTGTGTACAATACCCCCTCCCCCGGCCTGCTTTCTGTAGCACTTCTCTCTCCCTCTCTCTCCTGGTTTGCAGATCCGCTTTGTCTCCATCAGCAGCAGCAGAAACCCAGCAAATGTCAGTAAAGGAAGGCAGGACAGCAAATGGGGAGAGACGGGAGGAAGGGAGAGAGGGCGAACACCTGACGCAGAATGCCACCCTGTGAAGAGCAGAGAGGCGATTGCATTGGTATGAATGTAGCTTAAGCTCAAATCCTATCACTTCCTTATTCAAGTTAATTACTGTAAGATCAAGGTCATCTGGGACCTAAGAACTTGACGTTCCAGGGCAATGGATGACTGATGCTGACTCACATTGGCTCTGTGATCCGCTTCCTTTTTTGTTTTGATTACTTAAAAGAAAATCAAGATATGCATAGCAGTTAGGAGCAGCAATTTAAAAGCCAGGTCTCCCACGCTGCATTAAGCAAAAAGTCACATGAAGCTTTATTTCCTAGGTTTGCAGAGACCAGCCATGGTCCACCACAAAACTTAGTGCCCGAACATATGAGTTTGCATGGATGTTTCGCTGCATTTATTAAGAGTTAGACTCTCATATTAAAATGTCAAGGTCAGCGTGGCAGACCCTCTGAAACCCCAGGTAGTAATACCAGATAAAACACAGGACACCCAGTTACATGTGAATTTCAGATAAACAGCGCGTCCCCTGATATGCAAATATATCGGGATATACTTAAGACTTAAAAACGACGCGCTGTTTATCTGACATAACTGGGCTTCCTGAATTTTCAATTGCTTAGTCTGCCTACTCTACCCGAGCTGGGGAATTGGGGGGCTCCTGCGGAGGAGGCCCAGGCGGTGGGGGAGGGGCCAAGGGCGGGGCCTGGTTGGCGTGGGCGGGGTCGTAGGCATGACTCGGCAGTCGCGGGCGGGGAGAGGCAACGGCTGGCGCACTGGAGGGGTAGGGGCGGGGCCTGAAGGGGCGCCTGGGAGGCGTGGCCAGACGCCTCTGGGCGGGGCTGAGGGCGGGGCCCAGCGCTCGGGGCGGGGCCGGGCTCGCGTGGAGCACGTGACAGCGGTTGCCAGGGTGAAAGGTCAGGCGCGCCGCGGCACTCCCAATATGGCGGTGGCCGGGGCGCTGGTGGCGGCGGCGCGCAGCCGGGCAGTCTCGGGAGAGACGGCGCCCAGAGCCCGGCGCGCGCCCTCCGGGCGGCCCGCGCGACTGCCCCCGCTGCTGGTGCTGCTGGCGGCGGCGGCGGGGCCGGGCGCGGGCGGCGCGGCGCGGCTGTACCGCGCGGGCGAGGACGCCGTGTGGGTGCTGGACAGCGGCAGCGTGCGCGGGGCCACGGCCAACAGCTCGGCCGCATGGCTCGTGCAGTTCTACTCCTCGTGGTGCGGCCACTGCGTCGGCTACGCGCCCACCTGGCGGGCCCTGGCCGGGGACGTGCGAGGTGAGGCGCGCCCCGCGCGGGACCCCGACGCTGGCCCGGCCCCCGTGTCCCCCGGGAATCGCCCCCGGGCTCGCGGCCCCCTCCAGGCCCCTTTCCTCTGCCCTGCAGAGGCACCCCGCTTCGGCCACCGCTGGCCTGCGTCCCGGGTCCCCTAGGTGGCCCCCATGGCAATCCTTCCGGGAAGACGAGAACCCTGCTCCCCAGCCCTTGTTCCCCGCTGGGGACAGTGCCCTCCCAGCACCCCCAGCTCCCCAGACACCTAGTTCGAGCCCTGAAAAGCGTCACTAACTCCCCAGGCCTTTAGCCCAGCTGTTTCCTGACGCATTCCCGGTCTCAGCCATTCCGCTTCGGTGCCATGAACCCCCCTTTCCTTGAGGATCCGCATTTCAACCCCAAGTCGCCTTCCCTTTAAGTCTTCTTCATCCTCTCTGGTCGGGGTCGCTGCCCCCATGGCGGATCCTCCGCGTGAGCCCCCAGCGCAGACATCCAGGGGCCTTCCAAGCAGTTCGCTGGGAGGCTCCTCGTTCACAGACACGTCGCCTCCCAAACTGGGGGCACGGGGCCTGCGCGTGATGGGCGCCGCCGCTGTAATCGCGCTGCAGACGGTCGGTCCCCCGGCCCCTGCGCTGCCGCCGCTCGGAGGGCAGAGCTGCAGCCTCCTTCCCCGGCCCGGCGTCGGGGCGGAGTGTAGCTCGCGCTGAAGCAGGAGCGGTCCCCGCAGCGGTGAGGTTGGCAGGACCTGCCGGTGTTGCGCTGACCGCTAATTATGTCGTTCATTGGGCAAGAGCGCAGCAAATTGCGGTGCGCCCTTCCCTCCCTCGCTTTTAACTCATATCCAGCCCTGTTGTCGTTTTCTCCTGTCGAAACTGATTCACATCCTTTAAAGAAATCCAAGTAGTGGGTTTGTTTTTTAATTTAAAGATTTTCTTTCTTTAGTTTTAGAGAGAGGGGAGGGGAGGGAGAAAGAGGAAGAGAAACATCAACGGGTCGCATCTGGCGTGCCCCCAGCTGGGGGTGGCACCTGCACCCGAGGCCTGTGCCCCGACCGGGAAGCAAACAGGGGACCTTTCAGTTTACAGGATGACACCCAGCCCACGGAGCCCTGCCAGCCGGGGCCGAAGCAGTGGTTTTGTGCATAAATGACTATCTTCAAGGTGCATGCTCATCTTAACTCAGGGTGTTCGGGCTTTTCCATTCGAAAGGGTTTGTTCTTTGATTTAATGTTTTAAGTCCCTGGTGGTGTACACTGGTCACAACTGAGACCAGAAACTAAGAAGTGGGCAGAAACTCCTTCAGGTGGTGTTTTTTTTTTTTTTTGTTTGTTTGTTTTTTTAAAGCTTTTACCCGGAGAGCAAACAAGCACTTTTAATAACATAGAGAGCTTTTTGGTTCTCGTTTATTATTTGGTGACGGGAACAGATATGGCAATTAAAATGCAGGGAGCTCTGTTAAGATGGTTGTCACCTATTTTTTGCATAGTTTGACTTTTTTCAGTTAAGTTTTTGAAATACAGAAATCCTAAGGTGTGATTAAAATATTGCGAACAATTCTGTAGCTCAACCAGCACATAAGAAGCCTTGAACACTGTCCCTGGAACTTGGAAGGTTACTTCTAAAAGTGAACTGTCAAGCCCATGCCAAGTGGCATGATTCACTTCACTGTTAGCTAAATAAGGTTATCATAAGGGGCTGGACGCCGTCCAAGTCCAGGCCGGAACAGCAGGGCCCGAGACAGGAGGCGGATATGGCTGAAAGTGAAAGACGGCTGTGGCCCAAGAGACAAGGGAGGCCAGAGCAGGGTGCGAAGGGAGGGGCCTGGGGGGGCCCAGGCAGAGGGTCCCAAGTGCCAACACCCCCAGGGCCGCCTGAGCACCAGCTCATAGTGGGGAGCGTCCCACTTGAGGACTTGTTAGAAATGCACAGGGCTGGCCTCAGCCCTGGGGGCCTCGCGCAGCGGATGCGGGGGCACTGCGCGAGGTCAGCACCCGCTTCCCCTGCTGGGACCCCACCACCGCCTCCTCACCTGCCTCCTCCATGTGCTCAGAAGGAGCAGAAAGCCCCAGGACCAGAGAATGGGGCCCCTGCCCAGCTGGGTGGCGCCTCTAGTCACAGCTTAGGGACCTTGGTTTTCCTGGATTTGGATGGAACTTCAGCTCTTCAGACATATTCAAGGTTTTGAAAGTAAATGTTTATACATATCAGAAGGTGGCCTGGCCAACCAGAGGTCTCCTGCTGGTGTAGCCAGGTGTCATGCCCGTGTTGGTGTAGGTCCGGCTCAGGCCTGTCACCTCTGAGGACGTGCTGAGCAAAGTCCTGCTGTGGCGTTAGCTGCGTTTGCTCCTCCTGTGGCACCCCGCCCCGAGACGTGTCTGGACGACCTGCGTGGACTGGTCAGCACAGGGAGTGTCCCTCTGACGGTCACCGGGCCCTTGCTTGTTGCTCTTGCCGCGAGGAAACGAGGGCAGGTTTTCCGAGCCTGGCGTTGTGGAGGGGCGATCGGAAGGGCACCGAGACCCGGCGAGCAGTCGCGGCTGCACGCACCTCGTCCTCCCTGCCCACCTGTGTCGCCGGTGCTGATTCCATGAGGCTTAGTGGGACTGAGCCACCCACGGGTGGTCACACTGCCGCGGGACAGACTGGGTGGCTCCGTGCCTGTGGAGGACAGGCCGGGGGCGCTCTGTCTTGCTGCCCCGTGGTGTCTGCTCTCAGCCCTGCCGCCCCCGGAGTTCTTCTTCACTTGGTCTGGACTTGGTGACAAACTGGTGCACTCAGTGCTCCCCGTGGGCCCAGTGTCTGTTCGCCAGAAGAAGGAATGGGCCTGGGAGAGGATGGGGTGCTGATGGCAGTGGGAACGTGGCTGGGCGGAGAGCCCGAGAGGACTGAGAAGACTGTGGGGATCATACCTGGGCTGCGGGGGCCCCCCTGGGCTGCAGAGAGACCGTAGGGAGGCTGGAGGCGGGCAGAGGCAGCCCCCTCCCGCTGTGGGCGCAGCCGCGCCTGGGGGGCCCAGGCTTCGTTACAGCCGTGGGCAAAGGGCCTCGTCACTGCATGAAGCTCGGCCCCGTTGAGTGGGGAGGCCAGGTCGTAAGCGCCCAGCCTGGGCTCTGAAGAGACGCGGGACGCGTCCTCAAAAGCTGTTCCCGTCTCTCAGTGTCGTGACGCTACAGCCTTTAACCAACAAGACACAGCTTGCGTCCCCCGAGTCGCCCTGGAGTGCCTGCCGGGACCTGCTAGGGCATGCATTTCACCTCGCCGGGCCGAGTGCTGGGGCCGAGAGGCCGGTCCCAGCCTTCCGCTCTGGGCGAGGCTGAGCGCGCAGCCTCTGGGTGGCTTGGGCTGTCCTCGTCGGCACTGCGGCCCAACGCAGGCCCCGCTGCCCGCTGCTCTGCAGGCCGATGCTGGGGAGGCGGGCACCGGCCACCTGGAAGATGGGGTGCTCGTCTCAAGGCCCATCTCAGCACCTCGGGTGTCCTGGCTGGTTTACACCGGGAGCCGTGGGAAGTGGGGGCTGAGGAATCTCTGGCGATGCGCAAGGTCTCAGGCTGCTCCCGGTGGCTTCAGTGTGACCTCCTGCAAGCGTCACCGTGCAGTCCCACCACTCCGTCCTCGGGTTCGCTGCTGACGTGCAGCAGCGCCTCTGCTGTCCTGACATGCGCCGTGACGCTTGCCCACCTTCTGGTGGTCGGGGCCGTACTTGGCCAAGCCGGAGCTGCGGCTGCTGATGCTGTAAACACTTAGAAGGACCCTTGAACACACGAATGGTCTGTGAGTTTGTTCGTACCACCTGTTTTATGACGACCGCCTGGTTAGATGTTATGTTTACTTCAACCGCTGGTGCAGTGTGTGAGCTGGATTTGGAGCTTATGCGAGAAAACCTGTGCCCAGCGGGGAAGGGACCTGCACCAGGGGAGAGACGGCCCCCACCCCCCAGCGGCCGGACCCAGGGCAGGGAGTCCCGACGTCGCCCTGACGTCGCCTGAGGATGGAGGAGCCGCAGCTGGGCTCTGCCGCAAAGACGCCAGTCCTGCGTGTTCTCTTAGGCCTGGGCGGCCAGCGGAGCTGGGCTGTCGTCCTTGCAGATCCTACGGATGTCTGACAAAGTCAGGCTTTCCGAGGCTTTTTAATTAGCATCTGGCAAGTGACAGTAAAGGGTTTGATCCTGTTAGGTTAGCTAATATGGTTATGTGACAAGTAAACTTGAAATAAACTTTAGTCGACTACATTTGGAAGCGTAATTATTTCACAAGTGTTTTTTTAAGCCTGTGGTGCTAAAAACAGGCTCGTGAGCAGAAGCGAGGACAAGGCTGTGGCCGCTGCTTGTGCTGCGCCTGGCGGCAGCCTTACAGCCCCCCAGCTGGTGCACACGCGTGCCGCTGGGCTGGCGGACACCTGCATGCAGCCGGGGCTGGCGCGCACACACGTGCCGCTGGGCTGGCGGACACCTGCATGCAGCCGGGGCTGGCGCGCACACGCGTGCCGCTGGGCTGGCGGACACCTGCATGCAGCCGGGGCTGGCGCGCACACGCGTGCCGCTGGGCTGGCGGACACCTGCATGCAGCCGGGGCTGGCGCGCACACGCGTGCCGCTGGGCTGGCGGACACCTGCATGCAGCCGGGGCTGGCGCGCACACGCGTGCCGCTGGGCTGGCGGACACCTGCATGCAGCCGGGGCTGGCGCGCACACACGTGCCGCTGGGCTGGCGGACACCTGCATGCAGCCGGGGCTGGCGCGCACACACGTGCAGCTGGGCTGGCGGACACCTGCATGCAGCCGGGGCTGGCGCGCACACGCGTGCCGCTGGGCTGGCGGACACCTGCATGCAGCCGGGGCTGGCGCACACACGCGTGCAGCTGGGCTGGCGCACACCTGCATGCAGCCGGGGCTGGCGCACACACGTGCCGCTGGGCTGGCGCACACCTGCATGCAGCCGGGGCTGGCCCACACACGTGCCGCTGGGCTGGCGGACACCTGCATGCAGCCGGGGCTGGCGCGCACACGCGTGCCGCTGGGCTGGCGGACACCTGCATGTAGCCGGGGCTGGCGCGCACACGCGTGCCGCTGGGCTGGCGCACACCTGCATGCAGCCGGGGCTGGCGCACACACGTGCAGCTGGGCTGGCGCACACCTGCATGCAGCCGGGGCTGGCCCACACACGTGCCGCTGGGCTGGCGGACACCTGCATGCAGCCGGGGCTGGCGCGCACACGCGTGCCGCTGGGCTGGCGGACACCTGCATGTAGCCGGGGCTGGCGTGCACACATATGCAGCTGGTCTGGCGGACACTCACATGCAGCCGGGGCTGGCGCGCACACGCGTGCTGCTGGGCTGGCAGACACCTGCATGCAGCTGGGGCTGGCGCGCACACGCGTGCCGCTGGGCTGGCAGACACCTGCATGTAGCCGGGGCTGGCGTACACACATATGCAGCTGGTCTGGCGGACACTCACATGCAGCCGGGGCTGGCGCGCACACGCGTGCAGCTGGGCTGGCATGTGGCTGCATGTAGCTGGGCGTGGCCTGAGTTGTGAAAGCAGACGATCTGTCAGTTCTGAGTGGTTGTCCCCTTTGTGTGGTGGGACCCAGACAGGTGGGACAGACAGGAGGAGGGAGGGTCTGGGCTGAATGAGGCCAGCACCCTGAAGCAGACCTTTGAAATGGCTGCATTATATGTGGGAACAGGGAGTGTCTCTTTTGTGTTGCCTGAATGCGTCCATCTGCCCAGAGACTTGCAGTGACTGAGTCCTCTCTGTCTGTGTGTGGTGGCCTCACACAGCACAGACAGGCCTTCTTTCAAAGACAGACAAAGGCCTGGTGAGTGTCAGTGTGCCCCTCCACCAGGATGGCAGCTCCGTGCCGGGGCGTGCGTGTGTGGAGTGGCGGTCGCAGGCAGACTCGTGGGTGCTCGGGTCCTAGAAGCTGGGCTGGCTGCAGCCTCCACACCATCCTGTCCCTTCGGCTCTGCTCCGGAGACTGCAGCGAGAACGGGGTTGGAGGTCTGCTCTGCGGTGATGCACAGACCATGTCCCGAGGGCTCGCCCGCCAGACGCACTGTGGCCAGTGCAGGAAGCAGTGACCAGTGGGCATGCCTGAGTGGAGCCGCTGCCTGGGAAGAACAGACAGTGAGCAGGTTGGTTGGCTGCAGGGGATAAGTCCTGGGAAATAAACAGATGATGGGGTTCACACAGGGCCGGGGAGGAAGGCCCAGAGCATGAGGCAGAGCAGCCACATGACATGAAAGACCCCTCATGGAGTGAACGGCACATGCCGAGGCCCAGAGATGGGCAGGACCAGGTCTGCCGTGTCTGAGGACTGGAGGGACCTGGTGTGGTGAACTGGGGGGCCGAGGGCCGGGCAGCAGGTGGGAGCAGCAAGCAGCTCCAGGTTCGTAGGCCAGAGACGGAGTTGTCGTTCCTGAGCTGGCGAGGAAGGGGTCCTGCTCCCTGGAGACTGGGGACCAGACGCCGTCCGGGCCGCTGCCGGGACACTGAGAGGCTGCGGGTGCTGACACCAGGTGTCTCGGCTGCTGTCTCTCCGTGGCCATGTGGCCTTGGCCCTGACGGGTCTGTGAGGTCCTTCTGCATTTGTGCTGAAGCTGGTGTAGGGCGGACTGGCGTGGGACCCTCACACGGGCGTTTCCCTCCTCCTGGGGCTCCCCGTGGAGCTGCCCTGAAGCTTTCTGAGGACGTGCCATTCTGGGGGAGCGGGCATGTGGTTCCTCAGCTGCGGGAACGGGGTTCTCCGTTTTGTTTTTAAGCCACCAGCCCTTGGGTCTTGCTTCAAAGGGCACGTCCGCCTTCTGAATGCCCGGGAGGTCACAGAGCTTTGGAGGCTGAAACCCAAGTCGGTGACTGTTCTGCATGGCTTCCACTTGCCTTGCAGAGGGGCCTCTGTGGCCAGACTATGCCCTGCCCTGCAGCCCCCACCCCTCCTTGGGAAGGCAGCCAGGCCCTCTGAGTGTGTGCCCCCCAGGGAGGAGCTGGGTCCCCGCTTCTGGAAGCCGAGGATCAGGAGTCCTCTTAGGGTCACATTTTGGGAGGAATGCCTGGGACAGCCGCGTGGAGGTGGCAAGCAGGCGATGGCACGTGCAGTCTGGGCCGGGGTGGGGCACAGGGTGAGAGGTCACCCTGGGGACTTGGATGGGGGTCGCTGCTCTGCTATGATCCATGCCCACGTCCTGCCAAGCCTCCGAGGCTGAGGGGTGGCGCATGTGACACCGGGGGTGCGGGCGCGGAGGGTGTGCTCTGCGGCCGGAGCAGGGGCTGACCTGGAGAGGCGCTGCCTCGGGCAGCCGGAGCCGGAGCCCCCGTCTGCAGTGGGCGCGTGCCCGCGGCTTCTGCCTTCAGGGATGAGTTGTGGAGCACAGGGCTGATGGCCGCTCCTGCCAGGCCCGTGCTGTGTCAGACTCGGGAGGGCCCCTGCGGCGGCTGTCGCCACCCTGGCCGGGGTCAGATCTTGTCCAGCAGCACCTCACCTCCAGGGTGGGGACACGCGTGCTTCGCTGGGTGCTGTTTGGAGCCTCCTTGGGAACTGCGTGAGGGCAGCAATGGAGCGAGGAGCACGTGCACACGCGTGGGCCCGTTCTGCACAAGTCCCTGGAGGGAGAGTGTGCACACATTCATTTTCGTAAGTAACACACACTGAGAAATAGCTGAAAACAGAAAGCAGGGCCAGGTCCCACCGGGCAGGGTGAGGCTCTGCACCCGTGGGTGCGCGCCCGTGTCCCTGCGTCTGCATCAGCCTGCCATGTCAGCGGGGACGCTGTGTGCCGGTGCAGGCCGCCTCTCGTCCACACGCTTCCTGGGTGGCACGGTGCGTTCCTCTGTGCGTGCAAAGGGAAGGTGTGTCGTGGAAACTCCCAGCGCACGCTGAAGCCCTGTGCTGTGGCCCGGGAGAGGCAGCAAGCGTGGGCCTTTGTGACACAAACGGGTGTGGGAACAGAGGGGACAGGCTGGACGGTGGCCGGGGGAGAAGGTGCCCCCCCACCCCCCGCTGTGCCGCCTGCTGCGCTGTCTGCACTGAGTATTAGCTTATTAGCTGTCCTGCCTCAGGCCTGTGTAACTGGGGCCTCCGGAGGGCGTGACCTGTGCTTCAGGAGGGTCTGTGACATTTCTGTTCCATCCCTTTAACTCGGCCTCCGGTCATGAATGGGTTTTACCGAAGCTCGTAGTGTGCGGTCACAGGTGGTGAAGACAGCTTTGTTCTTTCGTGTGACCTTTCGCATTCTATTAACATTGGTTCATTTCTCACAATTGCAGAAGAAAAGGGGATGCGTTTTTAAGCGGAAGCGGTGTGACAGGTTAAAAATAGCAGTTCCTGAGGTGGTGACGTATGCAAGTCTTCCTGTCCTGTGGTGTCCAGGGGGTGGCCAGCAGGTCTCTCTTTCCGGGAGTGCTTTTCACGGGACCTCTGAGGCGTCAGGTCGTAGCAGAACTCGGGGGGACGCTCCGTCCCTGGTTTTTACCCCCTTTCCTGGCTTAGACTGGCACTTGTGACAGGACCACAGTGACAGGCGCCTGTCAGATCACTCAGCGGTCACAGCCACGGCAGAAGGTGCGCGGGACTCACCTGGCCCGGGAGCCGCCCGGGCCCCCCTCCCGTCCTCGAAGGGCCTGGCCCCCCTAGCTGCTTCGCGTCCCTGCAGAGGCCCTGCCGCCTCGTGGGCCCCTGCCCCAGGCAGCGCAGGGAGCCAGGGAGCGCTGAGGATGGAGTCCCCGGCAGTGAGACCAGCCTTAGCATCCTGCAGAAAATGGGCAGACCCCTCACAGGGAACCCCACGAGTCGCCTTCAGGGGGTGTAAGGGAGCCGCTCCTTTGACCCTGGTGACTGAGGGGATGAACCGGCACTTGCTCCCCTGTGTGAGCCGCCCCCGCGGTCACCGCAGGCATGGCTATAGCCCTTGGGAATCGGTGTATTCTGGGGTGTCCAGTAAGGAGAAGGGCAGCCAGCGGTCACCCAGTCCTGGTGGGAGCACACACACCTCAGAAGAACCGATTGCTGGTCTGATGGAGGTACACGAGTTTACAGAAAACCGGGGTCCAGGTGCAGTCAGCAGAGCCCGCGGGCCGGGACTGCAGTGCCGAGGCCCCAAGGCCTTCTGTGAGCGGGGCGGGGCTTGGGGACACGCGGTAGCAGACCAGGCCTGTCTGCCAGTTGCCGAGGACAGCCTCATTCGGACCCGATTTAGACAAGCGATTTGAACCTCAGTGAGACAGCGAGGGAGCCCTGAATCCTGCCCGCACGCTTGTTGCTGTTGGAGCACGTTGGGTGACCCGCTGGGTGACAAGCCTTGTCCTTGGGAGGTATAGCTGTTGGCTGCTGGCTGGGGGCGGCCCTGGAGGTGGGTGGGCACGAGGATGGATGAGGCCCGGCCACTTACCACTGTGGACACAGAGAGAGGGGCAACACTGTCTCTGTTTCATTCAGATGCGGGGAACTTTCCACAATCAAAGCTTTAAAGATGGGAAAAATACATACGTATTTAAACCGCGGCTTTCTGTTCCCAAGAATGGTGACCGTCTTTGCGGGCTTTGGGAGGCATCGTGGGGAGGTGCTGGAAACCCTCGGTGTTTTACACATGAGGGTGCGGCCTCCTGGTGGGCGTGCGGGAGCGTCTGGGCCCTGTGCTGCGGGGGGCGCGGCTGGTACCAGCTCCGTCGGGCACGGAGGAAGCCAGGCTGCAGCCGGTGGGGGGTGACTGTCGCTCAGCAAACCCGGTTTGCCGTTGTCCCCAGCGGCAGAGATACAGCCCTGCTGCTGGTCAAGGGCTTTCCGTCTTCCCAGCTGGACACGGGACTGTTCCGTGCCTGGAAGGGCTGGGGGAGGGACGGGCCCGCCCAGCGCCCCCCTGCCGCACTGAGGCCGCGCCCCCGCTTTTCAGACTGGGCCGCCGCCATCCGCGTCGCTGCCCTGGACTGTGCGGAGGAGAGGAACCACGAAGTGTGCCAGGCCTACGACATCCACTTCTACCCCAGCTTCCGGGTGAGCGCTCTCCTGCCATGCCTGCTGGGACCCCTGCCACCACGGCTGGCGGTCCCGTAGGTAGTCTGTCCGTCTTCAGCATGTGGGCATGCTTCCGGACATGTGGTGGGAACTTCTGTGGGCAGAGGGCCGCTCTTTAGTCCTGCCCCATGGGGCTGGACACGTCACTGTGGGTGGGGTGGTCAGGTCTGCTGCTAAGTCTGGGTCTGGGGTCTCCCCGCCCAGTGCTCCCTCCACCCCCACACGTGGCGCATGGGAGGCGGCCGCTGAGTGCACCCTGGGGGCTGATCTGTCCCGCTGCACACCTGACCCCCACGGCAGTGCCCAGACAGGCTGTGCTTGTCTCTGCCACTAGGGGGCAGAGGTCAACGGATCTGGGAGGTGCGGCACCCAGTGCGTGGTGCGCTCTTGAGTGGTGTGTCCCTGTTTGTGTGGCATGTGTGCGCGCACGGTGTGTGCGTGTGCGTGGTGTGTCCGTGTTTGTGTGGCAAGTGCACGCGCATGGCGTGTGCGTGTGCGTGGTGCGTCCGTGTTTGTGTGGCATGTGCATGCGGGTGGTGTATGTGTGCGGGTGGTGTATGCGTGTGCGTGGTGTGTCCGTGTTTGTGTGGCATGTGCATGCGGGTGGTGTATGTGTGTGCGTGGTGTGTCCGTGTTTGTGTGGCATGTGCATGCGGGTGGTGTATGCGTGTACGTGGTGTGTTCGTGTTTGTGTGGTATGTGTGCGCGCACGGTGTGTGTGTGTGCGTGGTGTGTCCGTGTTTGTGTGGTATGTGCGTGCACAGGGCTGCACACCTGCATGCGAGCCCAGCACCGTGAGCGTCACAGCTCAGGAAAAAGGCAGCTGTAAGGAAGCTTCGCGACCCCTCCATCGGCCCTACAGCCCGGTGCCCCGTGTGGTGCCGCCCTTTCACGGAGCCACGGGCCGCAGTGCCCGGCCCCCCTCCCGCCCCGCACCGCTGTCCCCTGGCCCCTGTCCGGCTTGCACTCGCCGTGCACACGGTGCTGCGCTGATGGGAAGCCCTGGGCGTTCTCACTTGATAGGATGTTGTGACAGTCACCCGCGCTGTCGCTCCGCTGTCCCCTCCATCACTGCCCCGTGGCTGTTCTGGCTCTGGCCGCTGTGAAGACGCTCCCGCGTGTCCCCTGCTCACACGCGTGGGCACAGGCCTGGGAGTGCCGTTGCTGGGCGGGAGCAGCACCCACACAGTCCCTGCTGGCCAGGGACAGCGACCCTGTGTGTGTGGCCCTGCGTCACACCATCCGTGACACGTCTGCTCATGCAGTTTGCTCGCTTCCTCTCGGGTCATCTGTCCGTTGCTAGCTGGTGTCCAGAGGTCCGCTGCCGTGGGCGATGCCAAGCTGCTGTCCGCCGTGCATGTCGACAGCACTTGCCCTGTTCGTAGCTCCCTTAATGTGTCTTGTCACGGAGAAGATTTCAGTTTTCATAGGAAATTCTTTCTCCTGCTCAGAGACCCTCATTTGTGTCTGTCATCCTCCCCGGAAGTCCCCTGTGCTGTTAGCACGGAGCCGTTAGGGTCAGCGCACGGCTGTCTGTGTACACGGTGGAGCTCTGACGGGGGCTGACCGCCCGTCGCAGACCTGGCAGGACGCCGGTGTGCGCAGGGACTCGGACCTCGGGGGCCGCATCGGGGCCCCGTGCACGCGGGCCGACCTTCCGGGGGCACTGACTGAAGCTCCGTCTCGGAGAGGGGGCCGCTCTGTTGCTTAAAGATGAGCGTTGATGCAGACCGCAGGCACGGCTGTTCTCACTCGGTCTGTGTTTTCCCGTCAGTACTTTAAGGCGTTTACGAAGGACTTCACAACTGGAGAAAACTTCAAAGGTAAGAGCGTGAGCAGTAAGTGCTCTGAGACTTGCCTCACAAACCCACCGGGTAAAAGTGGCTTCAGAAGCCTGGGAAGCTCGCCCGGCAGGCCTGTCCCCAGCCCCACCTCACCTGCTGCCCCCAGCGCACCTGCTGCCGCCTTCAGGCGCTCAGACGTGCCCGGTCCCAGCGGGAGGTCTTCACCCCGTGCTCTGCTTTCCTTGGCAAACACGGTGGTGACATTTTCTTAAGTAAACTTTGTAACTGAAAAAGAACAGTGGAGAAGTCACCTGGTGAGCATTTATGAATGAGCCCACCCGGTAGCCAGCGTCCAGGTCAGGCCCAGAACGTGACCGGTCAGCCCACTGGGGACAGCGTTCTCAGCGGCCACCTGCCGGGGGTGGACCTGCTATGGGCGGGGTCGCGGGGAGCCTACCCGTTGCTCTCACCCTGGGCACACGCAGGCCCCTGCCATGGGACTCCATCACAGTCTGCGCCGCGCTCCAGCGGGGGGTGGGGTGGGTGCAGCGCGGTGCGCACCCTGTGATGGCAGTTGCTCCCCCAGGGCCCGACCGGGAGCTGCAGACAGTGAGACAGGCCATGATTGACTTCCTGCAGAACCACACGGACGCACACTGGCCTCCTGCCTGCCCGGCACTGGACCCGATGCGGTGCGTGGTTCTGTGAAAAGGGCGGCGCACCGCGCGTCGGATTGGATTCCACGCGATGTCGATGTGCGCGGAGCGGCGGGGGTCCTGGTGTCGGAGGGCCAGCTCGCTGTTCTTGGAAGCACTGAAAGCCTTTCTCTTCTTTTCTTAAAAGGCCCAGCGACGTCCTTTCTCTCATTGACAAGCGGGACGGCCGTTACGTGGCTGTTGTATTTGAGAGCGACGGCTCGTACGTCGGGCGTGAGGTACTGCGTCTGCGTCTCGCCTGGCCCCGCGGCGGGCACGACAGGCGTGTGGGGCTGGGACTGGAGTCTGGGCGGGGACAGCTGCACGCTGTGTCATCAGCCAGTTGGCTGGTTTATGGAGGGGGCGGGGGCGGGTGTCTCCGAGGGCAGGACCGGAGCAGGTGACAGGTGCGGCCTCGTCCCCGTGTGGGGCGTGGAGCTCACAGGGAAGGGGACCCAGGCCTGGAGGTGGCTCTATACTCCTTATGCGCTGGGGCCAACGTGTTTTTCTCTATTCTGAGCTCTTAACTCCTTCGCCAAATCCGAGGTTCTATAAACGCGTTTCTGTCGCGAGACCTTGCTCTCTCGTGGCTGCATGTGGGTCTGCAGCCTCTGCCTTAGGCAGTCTCAGCGAGGCCTGGGACCCGAGAGCCAGGTGGGTGGCAGGCGTCCCTGTGCCCTCAGCTCGGAGTCATGTCTCCTCTTCCCTCTGCCCCTGTGTGGGCTCACCTGGTTATCTGTGAGCTCTGGGAACGAGGGCAGAGACCAGGGCCACGTGGCCATCCGGGGTGCGCGGCCGCGGGAGTCAGGGAGCGCTCGAGGCGGGGGGCGTGGCCCCGTGTGCGCACTGGTGTCTGATGAGGGCCGGCCTCCTCCGGTGGTGTGTGGCGTCCAGAACCTGGTGTCGGCGGTGGTCTGGTCATCGAGAGGATAGAGACAGGCTTAGTCCCCGTGACGTTTCTGACTTCTGTAAGCAGGCCGCTGCTGTAGCTGCGGCAGTTCCTGGGGACAGGGCGGTCTGCAGAGGAGGTAGCTCATTCTCTCCCGACCCAGGTCATTTTGGATCTGATTCCGTATGAGAACGTCGCTGTGAAGAGAGCGCTGGACTCGGACCCGCCCGTCCTGGAGAAGCTGGGCGTTTCTTCCCTTCCCTCCTGTTACTTGATTTACCCAAATGGGTCACACGGATTAATTAACGTGTAAGTGCAGTTTGGCTTAAGGGCTGCTTACAACATGCGGTGGCCTCTGGGCTCTGCCCAGTCACCGTCCACTTTCCTGCTGAGACCCACAAAGACCCTGAGAACGCCCTTTGCCTCCGTGCCAGCGGCCTGGGGCCCCTAAGGTCAACCCAGCTCGGAAAAGGTCAGGAAAGGTGGGCGAGAGGCGGCGGCGGGGCGGGGGCGGGGGTGCATCTGTGGGGCCCAGCCGCCTGCGGGCCTGGAGACCCTGGCCCTTCTGCCTGCCTTCCTCAGCAGCTTTGTGGGTCAGCCCGTGCCCTCCCTCGAAGGGCTTCTGTTTCATCTTCTGGAAAGTTTACCTGGGACTCAAAGCACGCCCTGCCCCACCTACCAGCCCCAAGGCCGCAAACACACCACCGTCCCTGGGAAGCTGGGGTTCAGGGTGCGCAGGGCCTCTGTGGCGTCGGGCCGCCCTGCCTCACGCTCTGTCGTCCGGCTCGCTGGGGGCCCTGGGGGCCCTGGGCGCCCGGTGCCAGGCTCACAGCCCGGCGCTGCCAGGACGGAGCCCCCCGCACACTGCCGTCCTGCCCCACGGTGACTGTGGTGTTTCCCCCGGGCACGCTGGGTGAGCCCCGAGCTGCGCGCAGTGCTCGGTGACAGCCCCTACACACCCTCGCGGCGTATCCTGTCCACCTGAGGGCCACACGCACAGCAGGCTTGGGAGCCGGCCGAGGCCGTGGGGTCGGGGGCACCCTCTTTCCCTCCGGCTTCCCTGTCATAAAGCGGGTCCTGGCAGCTTCGCAAACTGACTTAATGTCTCCACTGGACAAGAAGGAGTGGGGGCGCCCGCTACGGCTGGGATGCAGCCTGCGTGGGTTTATCCACGTCCCGGGGGGCCAGGCTGAGGCCTCGGCTGGCACAGCCCGGGCAGGGGGGCCAGGGGGCGCCGTCACTGGGCGTCTAGGCCCAGGGTGATGGGCGGCCCGTACCCACCCGCCCGTTTCTCGCAGCGCGAAGCCTCTCCGGTCATTTTTTGCCTCCTACCTGAAGTCCTTGCCGGGCGTGAGGAAAAAATCGCTTTTGTTGCCTGAGAAGCCAGACGAAGACGAGGACTCTGAAGTCACGGTGTGGCGGGAGTTTGACAGGCAAGCGGGCCGCCCACGGGGCGGGGTGAGCACATGGGGGAGGCCGCAGCCACGGTCGGCTGCGGGGGCACGAGCGGCGTGCCGTGGGGCACGGGGACCCGCGTGCGGAAGGCCGCTCTCACCGGGCCCCTCCTGCTGCGTCAGGTCCAGGCTGTACACGGCGGACCTGGAGTCGGGGCTGCATTACCTCCTACGGGTGGAGCTGGCCGCCCATAGGACACTGGCGGGCGCGGAGCTGAGGACCCTCAGGGACTTCGTGACCGTCGTTGCCAAGGTGCGTGGGCTCTGCTCTGGGCCGGGCTTGGCCCGTGGAGCGTGTCCGGGACCTGCCCCCTGGGGCCTGAGCTGCACATGTGTGTCCCGCTCAGCTGTGTGAGCACTGGGGACGTGGCACACACCTGGGGGGCCAGGCTGGGGCGCGCGTGGGAGGGCAGCTCTGTCCAAGGGCTGGCAGGGGTGACGTGAGGGGAACGTGCCCAGGTCAGAGGTGAGGGTGGCGGAGACGGAGGGGCCCATGAGTCAGCGTGTGGCCCGAGCCACCAGCCCATTGACAAGGGGCGTGGGGGAACAGAGAGCGGTGGGCAGCTGCCTCAGGGAGGGGGCAGACGTGGCTGCTGTCCTCGTCCGTCCTCGCCCACGGCCGGGGGCATCTGTGGTGTAGGCCGGACCCCGGGCGGCGACGGCTTGTATTAGCAGCTACCTGTAGTTCCTGCCCAGAGCTCACAGCTCCGGTGCTGGACTCGGGGCTCACTGTTGATTTCCTGGCCCAGAGAGACTCTGGGGGTGCAGAGCAGCGGGAAGTGGAGGCCCCCCCTCAGGGCCTTGGGGACAGACCTGAGTCCTTGTCCTCATGGCGCCCGCAGCCCTGTCTGACCTCTGGGATAGCTCAGCCAGGGCCGGCCCCCCCCTGTGGCCACGGCGGGCCGGGGACAGGGCCCTTTGCCCCTGCTGCTGCCACAGGGGAGACCTAGCGGCCACCAGTCACAGCACTGTGACCTGCGTACTTGTTATTTACCCGAGAGATGAGAAGACTTGTTTTAAAAGGTTTTTTGCCTCATGGAAGGTCCCTAAATACAGTGATTCATATGCAACACTTGGGGTGGTCAGAGTTTGCTTCGTATGAGGTCTGAGAAAACGAAAGCAGAATTTAGGTTTGGAGGAGGGATGAGTCACCCGATACGTTTCAGATGAATGAAGGAAAGCCGTTTGGACAGGCCTTGGCCCCATGTGGGCTCTGAGTTCAGGAATCTTTGGAGGCGTCCGGTCTCCTTTGAGAAAGCGCCCTGCTCAGCTGCCCGCCCCAGGCCGCTCAGCCTTGTTTCTGGTCCCATCAGTGCAGTGCGCCCACGCCGTGCGCCACCTGCGTCGCTTCTGTAGGTGGCTCAGACTTGAGTTCAGACACTGCTGAACTTCCGTGGCACGGGGCGACCTGCGCCGGGAAAGGAGAGCACCTCGGGGTTGCCTGTGCGCCGTCTCCGCTGTCTGTTTCGGGGGCGGAGGCGGCGGGTTTGGCTCGGACTCTTAAGAGCCGTCCCCTGTGTCCGTGCGCCGGGCGCCGGCTCGCTGGGCTCCGCGCTTCTCAGCCGCGGCTGCACCGCCACGCGCCACTCAGGGCGCCGGCCCCGAACCGTCCCTGAGCGCCGCCCGTCCCCACCCAGCTGCTCCCCGGCCGGCCGCCCGTCAGGAGGCTGCTGGAGATGCTGCAGGAGTGGCTGGCCAGCCTGCCCCTGGACAGGATCCCCTACAACGCCATCCTGGACCTGGTCAACAACAAGATGCGGGTGAGCCAGCCCCTACCGCGGCCCCATGCGTGGACGCCTGCACGCCACTGCGCAGGCGACCCCTCACGTCCCACCGCGCTGGTTACGGTCCCTGCGTCCGTGGCGACTGCGTGTTCACCCCGCCTCTGTCTCTGGTGTTGCCGCCTCCTGCTGAGCCCTCGGGTCAGGACAGGTGGGGACCACCGCCCTGTGCGGCGGCACTGATGTCACAGGCATCGTGGCCCCAGGCCTTTTATTCTTTCATTTAAGTTTTGGGTAAACTCTACACGTTGCACCTAAAAACGAATGAAAGCCACGCGTTGAGTAGGAGCCTGGAAGCCCCACCGAGCTGCCCTGCAGACCCGGGGCACCCAGGGAGGGCGTCCGAGAGCTTCGTAACGGAACCCAGGGCCGGCCTCGCCACCTGTGGCCGTGGCAGGCACACCCCGGCGGGAGTGCGTCGGAGTCCTCAAAGTTCTGATGAGTGTCCCTGTGTGTAACCACCACCAGTCAGGGGACATTCACCGAGTATTTTTATTTCCATCGGTTCAGCTATCTCTTAGCCTTTCCCTTCTTTCCCCAGATTTCTGGAATATTCCTTACTAATGAGATAAGGTGGGTTGGGTGTCAAGGCAGCCGCCCGGAGCTGAGGGGCTACACGTGTGCTCTCTGGAAGCTGTTCCACACGCTGACTGTTCAAGCCGGGACCCGCCCAGAAGCGCTGGATGACACAGGTCAGCGTCCCCGCACGGCCAAGGCGCTGCTGGTCCCCCGACGCGTGTACTGTGATGGCACCTGCCAGAGCTTGTTCTGCGGTGTTCTCCTGCCCCGGGGTCCCCTGCCGAGCCGGTGGAGGGAGGGGCTTCTCGGGCGTCTGCCCAGACCCCACACGGCCCGACGGCGGAGCCCGTGGTCTCAGCGCCTCCCGTCCAGCGTGGGCCCGGCTGGCCTGCAGGAGCTCGGGTGGGAGGACGTGCTGGGGCCCCAACGCGGCCCAAGTGCCTCCACTGCTCTAAGGGCCACGAGAGTAAGTGACCGCCTGTGGGAGCCGGTTTCTCTCCTGTTGTGTCACAAGTGACCCTAAAACTCAGCAACTTAAAACGGCGCCCTCCCCGCCTCACTGTGTGTGTGAGCAGGAGCCCGACGTGGCGGGGCTGCTCCTCCGCTCGGGGCCGGGCTCGCTCCCGGCGGGGGCAGCGCTCACACCCAGGCAGCTCCCGTCCCCACACTGGCTTCGTCAGAGCGCCAGCCAGAGAGGGTGCTCTCTGCGGGGTGGCGCCCGTCCCTCGCGTGTGCTGTGGTCGCTAGCAGGCTCGGACACTTGTGGGGGTGGGGTCCCAGGACGGGGAACGACCGGGGTCCGAGTCAGTCGCCGAGAGCAGCCACCTCGGCACTGCTGTTCTGGGTCCCCCACGACACTAAGGCACGTGCTGGGTTGTGCGGCTGCCGGCAGCGCGGGGCCACACGTGTGTCCCAGCTGTCATTTCCCGCGTCTCCCCCCTGAGGCCACTGACGCTTGTGTCAGACCAGAGGCGGGGTCAGGGCTCGCGCAGCGCAGTGTTTGTTCCAGCGAAACAGAGATTCTTTGACAGTTGCCTTTTGCCGCGTAACTAACCAGCCAAAGTGCTGTGACCTTAAACTGTCACCGTCTCATTTGCTTGCGATTCTGGGGCCAGGCAGTTCGGGGGCTCTTCCCCTGGGCCCATGGGGCTGCCCGGGCATGGCCAGTCGGCTTGGACTCAGAAGGGGCGAGTCCCACAGGCCGGCCTGCTGCCCACCGCACTCGGGAGGGACCTCTCGGGGCCTCCGCCGGGGCCCAGGGCCTCGCTTGCACCACACCCTGCGGGTCAGCGAGGCCTCAGCCAGCCGGGCACGACGTGGGGAAGCAGCATCACATGCACAGGGGGTGTGGGGCTGTCTTCGGAAATTTTTACCACCCTGGCTCTCCTCAGAGCCACGCTGGAGTTCTCCTTCCTGGGGTCTCGCGGGGACAGAGTGGGCTTTCAGACCACAAGCTCTGTTAAGAATCGCACAGAAAAAAGAGCGGCGTGGTTTTCAGGAGAAGCCTCAGAGCTCCCAGGCAGAAGGTGAAATCAGAGGCCGCCAGACCTCGGACCCGCTCCTGAGCTGTGCGCAGCCCCTGAAGGGGCCTCGTGTCCCTGGGGCCCTCCCCGGGAGGGAGCGCACTTTGAAGGCCGCGTGGTGAGAGCCAGGGCTGCGCGTCCCCAGGAGATTCGCAGAAGCAGTGCAGAGCCCAGGATGGTGTCGCGAGGGCGGCAGATGGCGGGCGCACAGCTGCCCACGTTCTCGCCTGTTGGTGGCGTCGGCGCCAGTTGCGGCGATCCCAGGGGCACATCTCACGCCACAGAACTGGGTCAGACGGAGACACCGGATTATGTCTTGGGAGATTTTCCCTCTCCTTCCCGCACGTTTAAACCCCATCGACTGAAAGCCTGCGCGCCCCTAATCCTCCCACAGGTAGAGCTTTGTGGTTCTTGTCCACTTTAAAGATTAGGGAAGGCCGAGCGTGCGGCGCTCTGCTGGGGCACGAGAAGGGGAGGATTACGCAGCGGTGCCCGGCAGATGTCAGCCCACGGGTGCCGGCTGCTGGCGTGGGGCCCCAGGGCAGAGGCCCAGCCCCGAGCGTGGGCACAGGTCGGTCTCACTGCCGGCCGCCTGGCTACCCAGACGACGCTCAGCCTGGGAGAAGTCCGCTCAGCTCACACCCGCTCTGAGTGAAAACACGGGCTGCCCAGGTTAGTGGCAGATGCGGAAGCGTCCCCGGGCTCTGCACGCAGCGCCCATGAATGTGGCCCGTGGCAAGCGGCCCCACTGCAGGCCTCAGGGCTGCATCAGCCTGTGCAGAGAGGCCACTCGCCTCAGATGGATTCAGTCTCTAAAGCACGTCTTTTAATGCTGACTTTAATCTGCTTTAATCTCACGGGATTCTTATTTGTACACTCAACCCTGGTATTAGTTGGCTGCAGGGGTCCAGGCTGCCCCGTGTTTTCCCCAGGGTCCCCATGCTGGCCCCATGGCACCTGCTGCCTCCCGGGCCTGCGCGGTGGCGCTCCTGACGCCTCGTAGTCAGCTCTGTGTTCCCACGTGGGGCTGTGACCTGTGGCTGGGAGAGGCTGGGGGCTTCCCCCATAGAGAGCTGCACAGCCCTTTCTAGGAGGAGTGCAGGTCCGGCTGCCCCCCCGGGAAGGCCAGCGTGGGCCCAGCAGCAGGCCCAGAGCCCCGCGCGGAGGCCACGTTCACGCTTGGGCTTGTTTTGCAAGGATCTCAAAGCAGAACCACCTCCCATTTGGAGCCGCTGCCATTGCCCTGGTGCCAGCCTTTGGGGGGCTTGTGAGGGGAGAGAAGTTGCACACAGGCCGAGACCCCGCAGCAGAGCTGCTTGGGCCCTCGGGGTCCTGAGAGCCGCGGGCGTGGGTCCTGGAGCGGGTCCCGCAGGGGGACGGGGTGTGTGCACGCTTGGTGCTGTGGCCGTGGGCATCTGGACGGTGCTGCTCCTTCCTGCATCGCTGCCCACATGCGCTGGCGTGTCCCTGTCCACAGCAGGTGCGCAGCCCCTTCCCGGCTCCCGAAGCTGCCCCGGCCTGTGGCCCTGGTGGCCGCGGTCGGACACGTCCTCGTGTCTCGTTCCACTGGTACCCACAGTGTTTATTCCCCGGCAGATTTTGGAGGCAACCCCCAGGCCGTGCTGCAGACCATCAGGAGGTACGTTCACACCTTCTTTGGGTGCAGGGAATGCGGCGAGCACTTTGAGGAAATGGCTGCAGAATCCATGGATTCCGTGAAGACCCCAGACCAAGCGATTCTCTGGCTCTGGAAGAAGCATAACCTTGTAAACAGCCGCCTGGCAGGTAAGCGGAAGCCACACTGGGTGACCAGGGCGTGCGGCGGGGGTCCCGCCAGGAAGGGCCTTGTGGGCGGCGGGACGGCAGTGCCACGTGAGCAGCCACGGCCCTGACCTTCGTGCCACACTGCCTGCCCCTGGCCCCCAGCTGGGACGCCTGCCCTGGTCCGATGCCAGGTTCCTGGTGGCCTCGCCTGGGAGCTGGCAAAACCAGCCAGTCCCGGGTCTCCAGTGTTCCTGCTTTTCAGGTGGTTCTCTCACTTGGGGGCTCCTGGGCCATGTGGAAATGGCCCCCTTTATTCCCCCTGCAGTAGCCCGCGAGGACCCCAGGAAGGCTGACTGTGGCAGACATGCGTTATAATTAATTTTCAGGAAGGAGTTTTGGTGTCATTACAGGCTGCTCTCAGACTGTAAACCCAGCCCCTGAGAGCGGCTTTGTCTGAGAAAACTAAATAGGACGCATATATTTTCTCAGACTTAAGTAACTCAGACTGTTCCTAAATCAGTGGCAGATTAAAATTAAGCTTAAAAATAATTCCTCTGAGAAATAAATCTTAACAGGGATGAATAGGAAACATCACTGAACTATTGGTTTTTAGTTAATCCACTATATTATAAACACATAGTGCGACTGAAGCACTAAAGAAAATTGGTTTCTCTCTACACTCCGAGCCGCCTGCTGCAGCCCCAGTCACGTGGCCACGGCCCCTCTTGTCTCTGCCCGGGCAGCCACCGCCCTGCCACAGGGGCCCGGGTGGGGACTCGTCCACCTCCGGTGTCAGGCCGCTCCCTGCGTCTGTCTGTCCTCCACCCGCGCCCCTGGCGGAGGGCCCTGCGGTTACCCTCGCAGCCCTCGCCTCTGAAGCGGGCAGACGAGGCTCCCGCCAGCCCCGCCAGGAGCCCTGTGTGCTCGGCGCCACGGCGCTGCCGCAGAGACAGGCTTTCTACCTCTGCCCACTGCCTCCTAACCCGTAGTCGCCCGGCCCCGCCTCCAGCCTCCGGGTTGTGACCCACATTCCTCGGAGGCCCCAGGGACCGGCCCTGGGGCTCCCTGCCTGTGTGGTGTCACACCCGGACTCCAGCAGGCTCCTCCGTGTCCCTGTGTGTGTCTGGTCAGTGCTCCCGCGGGCCCCAGACCTGGGAGGGCAGGGCCTGCGCCGCCCCTGGTCTGCACCCCCCTCCCGGCCTCACGTGCAGCCCGGAGCTCCCACACGGCTGTCAGAGGGGCTGTCGCTGGCGCGGCTTCGTTGCGTGGGAAGGCCTAGGGAAGGACCCTGCTTGCAGGAGGGCGCGCCTCTGGGCCTGTCCGCACACGGCAGCCCCCAGCTTCTCCTGCAGAGAACCGGGCCTGTGCCCAGAGCAGTCCTTCACAGACCCGGGGAGGGGCCTGGGGTCGGGGAGGGGCCGGAGCAGCAGGCGTCCGAGGGCCGGGGCGGGGGCTGCGTGCGCCCAGAGGGAGGTGCAGGGGTGGCACACGAGCAGGGGGGCCTCCTGGTCCCAGGCTCCGAGGTGAGGTCTGGGCGCGGACCTTTGACAGGCGGGGTAGCTGGGCAGCGGGGAGCAGGGTGCGGCCAGCTGAGCGGCACTGGAGGAAGCCACGTGGGTGTGGGTGCTGCAGGGACACAGGCTGCAGCCTGTGCAGGGAAGGGGGGGTGAGGGGAGTGGGGTCATCTGGAGCACGTGGGAGGCTGCAGTGGGGGTGGGGTGGGCATCGGCGCCCCCCCGAGAGCCAACGGCCGTGGTCCCGGGTGGGCGGGCTCCTTTCGGGAAGGCCTCTCCACTGCTGCCCCCTCCCTTTCCCAGGCCACCCGAGCGAGGACCCCAGGTTCCCGAAGGTGCCGTGGCCCACCCCGGACCTCTGCCCGGCCTGCCACGAGGAGACGCGGGGCCTGGACACCTGGAACGAGGACCAGGTGCTCCTGTTCCTGAAGCGGCACTACGGCAGCGGCAACCTGGCCCACGCCCACGCTGCGGCCCTGCGGGGCGACGCCGAGGAGCAGGACTGGGGCCGCGGCGCCCCAGAGCGGCCCGGAGACCCGGGCACCCAGAGCCTGCGGGCGCCCCGCGTGCTGCCCCCAACGCCCGGCCTGTCGGAGAGGCCGCACCTGGGCCCGGGCGGGGCTGCGGGCCGCCGGGAGGCGGAGGCGGCCGCACCCTTCCTGGGGGCGGGCTTCTCCAGCCTGGACATGAGCCTCTGCGTCCTGCTGTACGTCGCCTCCTCCCTCTTCCTCATGCTCATGTTCTTCTTCTTCCGCGTCCGGGCCCGGCGCTGGAAGGTCCGGCCCTACCCGGCGGTGTAGCTGGGCGGGCCCCGGGCGCGTGCGGCTCTGACGTTTCCGGTCAGGGATTGAGACGCACGGTGGCCCTGCCTGCCCGGAGGGCGACGGCTCGTGCCGTGGGCGCCGCGGCAGGTCGCGGCAGGCGGCGGCGGGGTCTCACTCTTTGAGCCCGAAATGGGTGCGGGGCCCCGCGTTTGGCGCTGCCCTCAGCCCCAGTTCACTGGGCGCCGCGCCTGTCCTGCGAGGCCCTGCTCTGGGCTTGGAAGGAAAGCCACCCCTTCCCGCGCTGGGGGACGGCGGGCGCTGAAGGCCGCGCTGCAGGGCAGAGCCCCTGCATGTGGGGTGCGCTTGGGTTGGAAGCGAGGGTGGTGGCCTGTCTCCCTCCTCAGGGACAGTGCCTCAGCTTGTCTGTTACTCTGGTGACAGAGAGCTCACGGAGTGAGGGCCACCCCAGTCCGCCTGCCACCCCCCCGGCAGTGCCTGCTGCAGCCCCTTGAGGTCCAGCCCCTGCAGGTCCCCGCCGAGCTTGAGGGAGGGGCACCAGGGCTTGCTGGCGCCTCAAGGCCAGACTGTAGGCCGGAAGCGGTTTCCACGAAGGGCCCTGGCGCAGGCCGTCCCCAGGCTTCGGGGACTCATTACCACTTGATGGTTTTAACACATTATTTGTAAAACCCGAAACATTCAGAGGTAAGGGGAGACCTGAACAAACGGCACTTCCAGGGAGACCCTGTGCCCGCGTGTGCGTGCGTGTGCCTGCGTGGCTGGGCCTGTCTGTCGCTGTGACAGCAGCAAGTCCTTTGCTCCGCTCGGCCTGTCCTGCACTCCTGTGACCCTCGCTGCCGTTCACCTGGAGGTTGTACTGAGCAGATCACCGTTGCAGCCGGGGGGGCTCGGACAGCTCTCAGGAGCTTGGAGCCCACCTGAGTGGAAGGCATGGCTGCGGGGAGTGGGGGGCCCTGCCACCGGCACCTGCCGCGTCACTTCTGCTTTAAAGCCCGTGGGCTTGTCTTTGTCGCGTGCCTGTGGTACTGAGACACTGTGCTGTTTCTTGTCAACTTGAAAAGTGGGTTCACACTGCGTTCAGGGGGCGTCCTTAGAAGCATTCATTAGGCTGCCTTTGGTCCCTGCCTGGTGTCCTCTCCCCGGAGTCAGTGTTGGTGAGCCGCGTGTCCGACCTGTGTCGGCTCGCAAGGGTCATGATGACACGGCAGCCAGGGCCACGCTGTTCGAGGACACGCTCTGACGTCCAGAGGGCAAGGTTTTCAGCAGCCCCTGGAGCGGTTACGTGCCAAGGTGGCCATGGGAAGTGCATCTCGCGTGCACGTGTGCACAGGTGCACGCCTCCCATGGCCCGCTCAGAACTGGATGCTACCTTCAGGCAAGGTTTAAGGTCTATTTTTCTAAAGTTGTAAATGTTAAAACAATGAATATAATAGTTCAATAATTTAAATGTATTTATTTTTAATGGAAGAATTTTGATTTAAAAGCTAATTGACATGGAAATGTCAGTGGAATTTCTTACCTGCAAGGGACGTGAACATTTTGTATTTAAACCGTAATGTGCACATTTTGATATAAATAAATCTGACATTTGGGAAAATAATATTTTGCAGTGTGAACTAGCAGAGACAGTGGGGGTGCCCGGTCCCGCACACCTGAGCTCCTGCCGAGCCAGAGGCTCTGGGAGGCAGCCCCAGGCCCGGTGGAAGGTGAAAGGTGGGGAGGAATCCAGTTACCAACCGTCCTGGGGTTGATGTCCTGAGACAGGACAGCAGCCAGCAGTGAGGGCAGCTGGTGACTGATGCAGATGGGCTACACTGGGGGCGCCGTGACCCAGGATGCCAGCGGCCAGCCCCCCAGTTCCGGACATGGGCTTTAACTGGTGGCGGCTTTCCTCGGCCACGCCTGCCACGGAGCTGATACCCAGGGCTTTGCCCCTGAGCCCTGTCTGCTGCCTTAGACTCTGCGCTCTCTGGGTTTCTTCACCTGCCTCCCCTCTTTGTTTTGTGGGAGGAGGTCTCCAGCACTTGTGTGGGGCTGTGGTTTCTGTGGCTTCCCATCCCCAGGGACTGCGTGGAGGCTGGTAGGTCACCCGTCCCTAATTTGCCCAGGCCCCTCCCCCAGCGGGCACAGGCAGCCGCTGGGGTGCCAGCTGGGCAGCACCCCAGGCGGCCGGTGGGGATGCTGGCCACCCCTGGGTCTGAGGATGCTGGTGCGGGCGCAGGCTCACTGTCAGGGACCCTTGAACAGGCCCAGGGTTCTAGCGCTCCCTGTCCTTGAGTCCTGAGTATCTGTTGGGGGGCACCCCAGGTGCCCTTCCCCGCAGGTGCCCTGGGGGAGTGGGGTTGGGGCAGAGGCCTATGGGTGAAGTTGAGTGCTGGGGAGGTTTCAGGGCAGAAAGCTCCTGAGGCTAGCAGCAGCAGTTGACCACCTCTGAGCCGCCCCTGAACCCAGGGCCTGGTGGGGGCCACCCCAGGCCGGGAGCCTGGATGCTGCCTTCCAGCGGCGGCACAGGAGCAGCTGGTGGAGCACCCGCTTGCAGCGAATCCCGTGCCTTGGGGCGGGGGAAGGCGAGAAGGCGGGCGGAGAGACAGGGGACCTGGGGATGTGGGCGGGGGAAGGTGGGGAGGCGGGCCGGGGACGAGGGTGGCGGCGTGGTGTAGGGGCCAGCGCAGGGACGGGCAGCTGCAGAGGTAGGAGGTGGGCCTCCGCAGGAGAGCCTCCGTCAGCACCGCGGACAGCGCCTGCAGCCTGCCGCTCCCAGGTCTGGCCGGCGCAGACTGCGACGCGGACGCAGGCCTCGGGGTGCTCGGAACCCGCAGGGCGGTCGTGCAGGTGAGAGGAGCGCGGCCCTGCCCTGGCCGGGTGGCAGCGATGCTGCTGGAGACGGAGCTCGAGCAAGACCGAGGGAGGCCTGGCGCCCCCGCAGCCGCTGCTGCCTGCGCCTTCGGCGGGACTCGGGGTAAGAGCCCCCAGCCTCCAGCCCAAGCAGGAAGGCCCCAGGAAACGAACGAGGGGAGAAACGAGAAGGGACGCTGAGGCAGGCAGAGGGGCACCTGGGAGTCAGGGGCAGAACAGGCACGGAGGGCAGACAGGGCGGGGAGGGGAGGCTGAGAGACCAGACCTCGGGAGGCCAGGAGGGACAGGAGCACAGGTGAGAGGACACGAGGGGCGCAGGGCCCGGAACTTCCTGCCACGGTTCAGTGGCTGGTGTGGGGGCCTGGCCCTGAGGCCTCACAGGCACCCTTGGATCAAGGGGTGGTGCAGGCCAGAGGCACCAAGTCCCCCCGGAGACCCACGCCCTCAGCTCACAGAGCCCGCCCTGGACCTCCCAACAGGCTCAGCAGCCAGCACCTGAGCCCCTGGGCTGCGTGTCCCGCCCGAGCCTCCCTCCCCAACGGCCATTCGCTCGCACGGACGTCGGGGAGTGACGGGCCAGCCAGACGTGGGGCTGCAGCGGCCGGGGCCCACCCTGCCCCTTCCCATGACGGGGCTGCTCTTGGGCGGGCCTCTGCCGCAGCTGGGCCTCAGCAGCCCGCGGCTCCAGGGCTCGGGCGCCTGCACCATGCCCTCTGGGGGACTGCGGGGCAAAGCAAAGGGCGCGTGCCGGCTGCAGGGGCCTTTGATCAAAACCGAGACACCCACAGACCCGGCGCCTGGAGGCCAGGAGAGGGGCAGGGGCAGCACAGGCCCTACCGTGGGACCCCAGGGGGGGGACCTGGAGGAACACATCAATCTGCCCGCCCGCTTGCTCTTCCTGGGGCCCCTGCCCCCTCCTCGTCCCACACTGCAAGGGGCTCACACTGCCGCGTTCTAACCGTGGTGACTGAGTGCGTGGGGGCCGGCACGGGCCTGTGGCCACGTGCTGTGTGCCCCCTGGGCAGGAACAGCTGCCCGGGAGTAGGTGCAGCCTCTGTACGCAGGATCCCTGCGGGCTCACCTGTTCGGGCGGGACAGGATGTTGGAAAATCAGGTGCAGGGCCTGCCTTCCGTGCAAACGGGGGTGCTGAGGGGTGGAGGGAAGTGAGGGTGAATCCCTGACTTTCCCGGCTCTGTCCCTCCTGACCTGGAGTCCTGGCTGCCTGTTCAGGCCAAGGACATTGGGTTTCCCTCTGGAGAACTGCCCTCCTTCCCTGCGCCCACTCAGGGCGGAAGTCCCAGCAGTGGAGTCCAGAAACTGTTCCCAGCCAGGGTCTGTCTGAGGTCTAGTCTGGCTCCTGGCGGCTTCGCCAGCCCTTGGGCGCCACACTCACCCTCTCTGGGTCTCCATGGCGCTCTTGCGGACCAGATGTTGCCCCTAAAACTTCCAGGTCCAGCTCTTGAGTCTGAGTCTCAGCGGCCGTGGGACCCGGCTCCCTCCCGACCCTCCTCCCAGGCCCCCCAGCCTGGGCGCGCACCCGCGCTGGAGTCTGGGCCTCCGCCCGCGCCCGCAGAGCAGGGGCAGGGGGCTGCGGGCCCGAGCTCGCGCCCACGGGCAGCCCTAACCCAGCTCCTCTTCTGCCGGTCCTCGCGCTCCGGCCGGCACTCGGGGTGGCTTCTGGGCACCACGGGTCCCCGCGCAAAGGCGTGCGGAGCCCGCGGAGCCCCGGGCTGCGAGTCTCGGCGACCCCTGGCCCCGCCCCGTGCCGCGGCCCCGCCCCCCGGCTGCTCCGCCCTCCGCGCGGGCTGAGGCTCCGGGCCGTGGGAGGCCCGTGGGCGCAGCGCCCAGCAACGCTGGGAGTCGCTGGGACGCCGACCGGGGGCCACTGAGGCCGTGGCCTCGCTGGGCCCCGAAAAAGTTCGGGGCCAGATTGCTACGCGCGGGGCGGCGGGACCCATGGAGGCGCGCGGGGAGCTGGGCCCGGGCCGGGAGTCGGCGAGTGGCGACCTGCTGCTGGCGCTGCTGGCGCGGAGGGAGGACTTGCGGCGAGGTGGGTGTTCGGCTGAGCGGCTACACCAGAAGGGGTGGGACACCCCCCCCCCCAGGAGACCCAGAGGTCCTTGCTCCTTTCTGGGCCTGACCACGGGACCCAGGCAGGAGTGGGTTCGAGGCCCCCAGCATGTCCCCGCCTGGGCGCCCCAGCAGCAAGTTTGTGCCTGGGCCTCGGGAGCTGTGTGGTGAGTGTGTGGTCATGGCGTTGCACTGTTCCGGCCGGGAGCCCTCCAGAGCCAGGATGGGTTCAGAAAAACCCTCTCCGTCATCGGGAGAAGTGTGTGGAGAGCCACCATGGGGCCCAGCGACCATGGAGCAGGAGGGTCCCCAAGAGGACAGCCCCCATCTGGATCCTCCACACTTCCTGGGAAGGGAATCCAAAGCCAGGGCCAGGATGGAGCCGGCCCGCGTCCGTAGATCGCCCGCAGCTGGAGTCTCGGCACCTGTGATCACACGCACCTGCTGTTGGCAGGCCCTGGGCTGGTCCTCTGGACCCTTCTATAGCCTAGCCCCCCAACTTCCTGGTGGTGCCAGTCTCGCCCCCAGCGCTTTGGGTCCCAGAGAGTCGAGACCATTCTCCAAGGGCTCCTGGGCTTGCAGGACCCGCGGGATGGAGAGGGGGCAGCCTGGCGCCGCGGGGACTAGTGGGACAGGGCAGGTGGGAAAGGGGTTACATCCAGGCTGTGGGGTTTCATCCTTCCCTGCTTATTTATTTCCCGACGGTTCTTGGGAGGGGTTGGCCGCAGGGGCTGTGAGGAAGGGGTGGGAGGGCGGAGGGGGAGGGAGGGAGGGGAGGCGGGATTGAAGGCGCCGGCGCAGGAGAGCTGGCCGGCAGCAGGCCTGAGGGTTCGAGGCTCTGCTGGGCCCCGCCAGCGCTCAGGGTAGGAGACCCGCCGAGGCTGGAGTCGCCATGCAGCGTAAGGCCGGGGCCGTCAGGGTACCTTGGGGAACGCGAGTGAGGGGTGCTGCGGGGGTGGATTTTGCCGGACCCGGGCTGCGGGACCGCTCGGCCAGGGCGCTGTCCGGGCCGCGGTGCTGAATCGCGCTGCGAGGGGCTGTCCAGCCACCAGCTCTATGCCAGGTGTCTTCGACGCGCTGCCGTCCCCTTTCTGGATGAGGGCCTGGGGCACCCAGCGGACCCCTAGGCTCCGCACCTGGGGCCGCGGTTTTGCCCGACACGGGACCGCGTCCTTTGCGGGTTTCCCGCTGCTGTGGGAGAAAGGTCGATCCGGTTCTCTGGCCCCAGCGAGGTCCTTCTCCAGTCCTCCCATCCGCTGCCCTCTGGCCTGGAGCGGGGGGTGTGCGGGGGGATGTGGGGACCCAGCCAGGTGAGCACGGTGAGGTGGGCACAATCTTTGTGTAGGTTCCAGCTTCTGTGCATGGCTCTCTCCTCTCTGGGAGATCTTTTCTGAGTTAACAGGGAATCCTCACCCCATGAGCACCCTGAAAAACCCCTCATGGACCCAGGGCTCCTTCAGGCCACCCCGAGTTTCTCCAGCCTGGTTTCCCAGAGACCTGCAGTCCAGGGGAGCAGAACCCGAGAGCCCGAGCTGGAGTAATGTGTGGCTCTGTGCTTGGGCACCCACGCTTGGGCGTGAGGACAGCAGACCCATTTGTCCAGTGTCCCCCCCCAAGTACCTCTACGGCCACCCAAAGATGGGGAGGGCATCTGTTTTTTCCTTGGTGGCCCGTGGACAGGGCTGTGAAACTGGACGGACAGGGAGTCTCTTTCTCAGCACTGGGGTGCTTAACTATGCAAACTCATGTGCCCCACGACACACCTGTACCTGGCCCCGAGCGATGGCAAGGACTCGATTTACCGCCCTGCCCTGAAGAGCGCTCCCAGGGTGGGGTTTTCATTTCAGCTCAGTGTGTGTGTGCCCTTCCTTCGCACAGGACCATTTTGTAGCGAACGGCATCAGGCCTGATGGACCGATGGGGCGCCTTCTTGCTCCCCGGCACACTTCTAAACCTATTTTCGTTTCCCTGAGTTTTAACAGCAGGCTGGCTGTGGGCTCAGGTGCTCCGTGCATGGGGGGAGCCAGGCGGCCCCTCCAAGCCGCTGGGGAAGGGGATGTGCAAGGGAGGGAGTCTTCCTGCCTCCCAGGGGCTGGGACAGGAAGGACACCGGGTGCTTCCTGCCCTGGGCCGTGCCCCTGACCACGAGCGGCCCCTTGCCCTGCAGAGACCCCACTGTGTGCCGGCTGCGACCAGCACATCCTGGACCGCTTCGTCCTCAAGGCCCTGGACCGCCACTGGCACAGCAAATGCCTCAAGTGCAGCGACTGCCACACGCCGCTGGCCGAGCGCTGCTTCAGCCGCGGGGAGAGCGTGTACTGCAAGGACGACTTCTTCAAGTGAGCCGCGCGGCTGGCGGGGGGCCGGGGGGATAGCGCCATCGCCGGGGGACCCCGACTCCCCGCAACAGCCGAGCCCGGGGCCCTGGAAGAGCCGTCACCCAGGCAGGGCGTCCCGAGGCCTCTCCGTGGGCGGCTGGGCAGGGCTCACGCCTCAGCACATTATTTCTTTACACAATTAATTTTGTAAAGAGCGGAAGCAGCCGTTGAAAAAGATAGCCCCACGCGTGGAAAACTCTGTTGGCCCTACTCGCCCTTCGTTTTGGTCTTGTTTTTGTCCTACATGCTGGGCGGTGGGCGGTCGCTTTCCCGGAGGGCATGGGGCTCTAAGGGGTGCACCTCCCCGACGCCGCTGAGGTCGCCTCGCGGTACCCTGTGAGGTCCTCCGGGGCTGCAGGGCAGCGGGCGACCCGGGGCGGAAACCGCGGGCCTCCCTGCCCCCTCCCGGGACAGGCCTGCGCGGCGCGCTCTGGAGGCTCTCGCTCCCGCTCGGGGCGAAGGAGCCGTGCGCCGCGCTGAGCCGCGCCCTGTGCGTCCCGCAGGCGCTTCGGGACCAAGTGCGCCGCGTGCCAGCTGGGCATCCCGCCCACGCAGGTGGTGCGCCGCGCCCAGGACTTCGTGTACCACCTGCACTGCTTCGCCTGCGTCGTGTGCAAGCGGCAGCTGGCCACGGGCGACGAGTTCTACCTCATGGAGGACAGCCGGCTGGTGTGCAAGGCGGATTACGAGACGGCCAAGCAGCGAGGTCAGCTGGCAGGGGCGCCGGTCACCGGGCCGGGTCTTTGCGTCCCCCTTCCTAGTCTGCAGAAGGGGGCCAAGGCCCGTCCAGGAGGAGCGGGGAGGGATCCTTACCTCCAGGGCTCGCCAGGAAGCACTCACTACGCGCCGTGAACCTGAGCGCCTTCTCAGGCCAGGGCGGGGAGGGCGCCTCCACCCCACGCCCGGGAGCCGGGCCGGGTGGGAGCAGCTCCCAGACCCGCTATGGGGAGCTGAGGTCCAGGATCTCGGGCCATCTCCCTGGGGAGCGCGGCGAGGCTGATCCGAATTGCGAATTACCACCACTCCCCTTAATTATCGCCCTAAATCCTTGACTGGAAGCCGGGCTGCAGGCACCCGCTTAGAACAAAGAGGACAGGGGAACGGGCACCTGCCAGCGGGCGGGTGAGGCTGGAGGCGTCCGCCATCGGGGGCCGCGGGGCCGCCCCTCCGCCCCGACCCAGATGCCTCCACCCTGTTTTCTCCCTTGCTCCCCGCGCCCACGCCACCTGCAAAGCCCCTCTGTCCCCGCAGCCATGGCGGCCGGTCTCTGGGGAGGGTACGCCGTAGGGGCCCCGAGGTCCCCGCGCCTGGAGGGGGCGGGAGCGCCGGGCGGCCGAGCAGCAGGCCCGGCCTCACGGTTCCCCCACGGCACAGAGGCGGAGGCCACGGCCAAGCGGCCACGCACGACCATCACGGCCAAGCAGCTGGAGACGCTCAAGAGCGCCTACAACACATCGCCCAAGCCGGCGCGCCACGTGCGCGAGCAGCTCTCGTCCGAGACCGGCCTGGACATGCGCGTCGTGCAGGTCAGCGCCCCGCGCCGGCCGCGGCCCCCCTGCTGGCCCCGCGCCTGCGGCCGCTCACCGGCACCCCCTCCACAGGTGTGGTTCCAGAACCGCCGGGCCAAGGAAAAGAGACTCAAGAAGGACGCGGGCCGGCAGCGCTGGGGCCAGTATTTCCGCAGCATGAAGCGCGCACGTGGCAGCTCCAAGTCGGACAAGGACAGCGTCCAGGAGGAGGGTCCGGACAGCGACGCCGAGGTCTCCTTCACAGGTACGGGCGGGCCAGGGGCGGCCTCTGCCCGCCCCGCAGACCCGAACTCCCTCACCACAGAGAGTGGGCCGCCCGGGCCGGGAGGGACGTCGGGCCGGGTGGTTGCTGGGAGCTTAGGGATCCAGATTCCCTGGTCAGTGGCCGCTTGGGCCTTACTTAAAAAAATTTATTTGTAGACCCTCGTCCCCCATCCCTGAACCCTGTGGGCTGGCCACTCAGGCCCTCTGCTCTTCTCCTGGTGTGGATTCAGGACCCCTGTGACCCTGTCCTTCTCCTGATGGGGGGAGAGGTCCGCCTTTTCTGGCTCCGCACCCTTGCAGTGATTTTTAGGAACGGGGGCAGCACAATTTTGGGGTAAATGAGTAAAAAGTCCAGGTTACTCGCTGTTGGGAGGCTCCACCTTCCTCTATGGGGCCCGGTGGTCTCAGTCTTCTGCACCAGGGGACCCCGTCCTGCCCCTTAATGTCCATCTGGAGGCTTTCTGGCTGCGTGTGACCTTAGGCTAGTCATCCAGCCTCTCTGGGCTTTAAGTAACTTGTCTGCAAAGTGGGGGTGGGTGGTATCTGTGCACCCCTCCCAAGGCAGCCTTGGGGATTGTTCTGGAGCCCTGGGTCCATGCTAGACTGTTCCTGGCACCATACCACTAGGGGATCCCCCATTCCTGGGACACCAGTGAGACTGAGCTGAACAAAAGCGGGGTGGAGCCGGGGCAGTGAGAGCAGAAGAGCCTGACTGACCTCGGTGCGATGGGCAGGGCACCCCTGCAGGAGGGAGGCCAGAGGTGAGGGGGGTGGGTACTGACCAGCGCCCTCTGCTTCCATTGCAGAAGAGCCCTCCATGGCTGAGATGGGCCCTGCTAACGGCCTCTATGGCAGCCTGGGCGAGCCCACCCCAGCCTTGGGCCGGCCCTCGGGGGCCCCGGGCAGCTTCCCGCTGGAGCACGGAGGCCTGGGCGGCCCGGAGCAGTACCGAGAGCTACGCCCCGGCAGCCCCTATGGCGTCCCCCCATCCCCGGCTGCCCTGCAGGGCCTTCCCGGGCCCCAGCCCCTCCTTTCCAGCTTGGTGTACCCTGATGCCGGCCTGGGCCTTGTACACACGGGGGCCCCGGGTGGGCCGCCGCCCATGAGGGTGCTGACAGGGAACGGGCCCAGCTCCGATCTCTCCACGGGGAGCAGCGGGGGCTACCCCGATTTCCCTGCCAGCCCCGCGTCCTGGCTGGACGAGGTGGACCACGCCCAGTTCTGACGGAGGCTCCCGCCCCGCTGAGCACCGGACTGGACGGGTCTGGCCCCTGGCTGGTGGCCTGGGGCTGCTCTCTCCTTTCCCGAAGCCCCGGGCCTCCGAGAGAAGCAGGTGCCACCAGCGGGGGACAGGATGAGGGCGTCGGGGAGGGCTGGTTTCTGTGGCGCCCCCGGCCCTCACCGCTGGGCAGGGACTGTCTCGCCCTCTCCCCGGACACAGCGCTGGCCCGCCCGGCGGCCGCCCGGCAAGCCTTGTTTTGTAAGCAGATTTCTCCCTCCCCGCACTAGACCAGCCCTCCCTCGGGGCCTCCTCCCAGCCCGGCACCGCCAGGTGGGAAGAAGCTTTAACTTCTGAAATTAAAAAAATACTGCAGATCACGCCTTTATTGCCCCGGCTCCATCTGTCTGAGCTGCGGAGCGCTGCGGCCCCCACTTCGGGTCAGAGATGGGCCTCCTCTGTCCCGGCGGAAGGGGCACACCTGTGTCCCTTCTGCTCCCTCTGGGGGCCTCCCCGCCACCAAGCCCACCTTCCCCGGAGCCTCCGCACCCCTCCTCCCCGGGGCACAGGGCCCTAGATCCTTCCGTTCTAACTCCACTCCGCCGCCGGTGGAGTTGATGGAACTCCGCGGGGGGCCCTTGTCTCCAGACCTGCCCTTTCAGCCCAGAAGGAGCCCCCTCCCAGCACGGACTGAGTTTTCACCCCTCCCCTGGCCCCACCACCCCAGGCCACGCCCAGCCCACCCATCTCCGTTGCCAAACAGCCGGGGCCCCCTCCCCGGAGCTGCCTCTAACCGCCGCGGGCTGGACGGCAGCGGGAGGAGGCTGGGGGCGGGGCGCACTCAGGGGAGCCCCGCCCCTCCGTCTGACGGTCTCCCGCCGCCTGCCCCAGACACAAAGGCCAGCCCGCGTGTGCCCAAGTCATTCCTGCAGACCTGTGTCCCAGGCTACCTGTTGGTTCTGTGAACGTCCCGTGTCTCTTATTTATTCTCTGACCATCAGCTTTTTCCAAGACTTTCAATAAATTTGTCGGTTGCTGACATTGGAAGGTTCGCGTTTTGGCGAGGCTGGGGCGCAGGCGGCGCGGGGGGAGGTGTTGGCGTGGAGATGGCTCTTAGAAAGCTGGGAGGCCGTGTTGGAGTAGCTGCCGGGGATGGCACCGGTGTGAATTGGGGCCCTTTTGTCCCTGGATCTTGGCCAAACTTCCGAGCGCTGTTAGGAGGTGCAGAACAGACGTGACACCCGTGGGGGAGGGGCTGGGCCTGGCCTCCGTCCCTGGGTGAGGCACCGCTCACCACTTGGAGCTGGCACCTTGGCGGGTGGTAATGCTGAGTCAGCTGGTCAGGAGGTCTGGGCACACGCTCCCGGGGGTCTTTCCAACTTGGATGCCAATCCCAGCCTTCTGCTCCCTTTCTGTGTGACCCTGGGCAGGTGACCTACCCCCGCTGAACCCCTTTTTTCCCTGTGGAGACAGTGGTGACAGCCCCCTGGAACGGGGACACAGGAATCCATGATGTGAGGCTCCCCAGAGGCCCCCACTGGGCAGCTGGGCACTGAGGTGGGTGGAAGAACAGACCCTCGTCGAGGGGAGGGGAGCTGGGTGCCAGATCAGAGGAGGAGGGATACGGTGGGGCTCCCCACACCGGGAAGGAGGGGCAGGTGCTCCCCAGGTATCCCCTCTGCCAGGCAGCCAGGCAGGCCTTGGTCAAGTTGCCCCCCAGCCACACCCGCCCACGGGCCAGACACTTCCCAGGGCCTGGAGACGTGGTCCCCAGATGTTGGGGGGACTGCCACGGGCAGGCCCCAAGTCCATGAGGCCCCTTGGGACCTGGGACAGAGGTCCCAGGGCAGCCTTGGGGTGGGGTGCTAGGAGGGGAACCTCGAGATGTGCAGGGGGAGAAGGGGCCTGACGGCCACTCTAGGGCACACTGGGGACATTGTGGGCAAAGGCGTGGAGGCTGGAGGCTGAGGTGTCCTGGGGGGTCAGGGCCTTGGGGGTGGCAGGTGGGACAGGTCCTGAGGGGGTGGTGACGTTGTTCTCTTTGGGAGGGACCGGAACCCCAGGGCAGGGAAAGCAGCGGAGCCCGGGGGGACTCAAGTGTAGGGGGTTCAGGCCGCCAGGGGCAGTTGGTGCCTGTCGGGCAGCCCCCAGGGGGGACCATAAAACCTCCGCCCTCTCCGGGCCACTGGGACCTGCTGGGCGCTGACAGGTTAATAAAGCGCTAAGTGTCCCCGCGAGGCCCTCGGAGCCCGTTGTTCCCAGTTCCCGCCCCACTCGCAGCAGCTGCGGCATGTCGGCCAGCCAATGACCCTGAGTCGCCCCGTTTCAGCGCGCCCCGAGCGCGCGCGCAGGGGCTGGCAGATGGGGCTCCGCAGGCCACGCCCACGGTCGCCCGACCGCTCATCGCCTAACTTCCCAGCCTCGGTTTCCCCCTCTGAACAAAGCAGGTGGCTTTCGCATTGCTGCGTCTGTCACTCAGGCTCCACCCTGGGGTCCTGCCCAGCCCGGCGGACCTGGATGCCGAGAGGCCCAGCGCTCAGGGAGGGTCGGGGTCCCCCGCGCAGGGGCAGGCGGGGCAGACCTCAGGCGGAGAGGACTCGGACCCCGGGGCCCTCTGCAGGCCCCGGGTCTCCGGAGGGAAGGGAAGAAGGCCCACGCCCATCGTTCCGGGTCCCCTTCTGGAGGGATCATCTGGAGACCACCCGTTTCCCACGATGAACCCCATTAGCACCGTGGAGCATCTAGGCACATATGGGTGCCCCCTGAGAATGCAGGGTTCCTGGCACTGTGTCTCCCACGGAACAAACCGCGGCCTGGGGTTGGGGCCTGGTGGGAGAGGGGCCATCCCTGCGGAGGGGGACCCACTCAGGAGGGGACCCGCCCTGTGCCGGCGCCCCAGGTCGCTCCATGCCTGCCAGGATCCACCGGCGCAGCTGGCAAGGGAACCGAGGGGGAAAGGCGCTGCGAAGCCGGTGGGCGGAGAGTGGGGAGCCTGGCTGGGGTGCGCGCTCTTGCGCCTTTTTGTTCCGGCTTGTTCCGGCGGGAGGCCGGCAGCTCCGCGGAAGGGGCGGGGGGGGGGCACCCTGGCGCGGATGCAGGACCCACCAGGTCTGTTAACCTCGTTTGGTGTGTCCAGGACATCAGGGCTTGTTAACTTTTGAACCCAGAGATTGTATTACATTATCAAACATGAACACCTGATCCTATAATTATAAAAGGATCTCTTTTCTTTTAAATATAAAATTTTCACACAAAGGACCCTCCCAAATCAGAGACAGCGCCGCTCTCTGAGACAAGAGAACACTCCCTCCCCTCCACCTCACCTCCCTCTCACCATCTGACACAGAACCGCAGCTTCATCTGGGGACTGTCCCCTCAGATGGGGACAGGAGGGGGTGGGGTTCAAACCCCTGGGACTTGCCTGGTTGAGTAGCAAGACGATAAATCACTGGGTTTCAGAGGAGTCAGCCCAGAAGCTAAATCCCGGGGGTTGTAGTGATCAATTCTTGAAGCCCATAATTGTTCAAATTACTCTGAGCAACATAAAACATTAATTTTAAGAAATTTAATAGAAAAAAAGCTCTTTAAATCCACAACGAGATAAATAGCACCCAGCAGTGCGACCTTTTCCATACCTTGGTGACATTGAATAATCTGAAAGTTATTTACATTTTCATTCTTCGTGGGAGATGTTGACAAGCTTTCGGCCGTGGGTGAGGTGCGCGGGGTGGGAGCGCCCCCTCCCCCCTAATTAATGGGGAAGCGGCGACTTCATAAGCAGAGCTGTCATCAGTCTGCTTGCGCAACTGCGGTGACGGCGCCTGTCCTGCAGGAGCCGATGCTGCCAGGTTCATTTTTTACCATAAAAATGTTCCCTTGTAACCGCCGAGCCCCTCCTGGCATTCCAGAGCAGAGGTGGGGCTGAGAAGCAGCTCTCAGGGGGTGTCGTGGGGCCAGCCTGGGAGAAAAACCACAGTCGGCAGACCTGAGCCAGCGACGCACCTGCGTGGGCCGTGGGAGCGTTGCAGCAGGTGCGGGGGACGTTGCTGCGGCCGACAGGCCCCCAGACGCACACACAGCCCCCAGCGCCTCCCTGCCACGGTCCCAGCCAGAGGTCCAGGTAAGCGGGCTCGCCAGGTTGCTGAACGTGACAAGTGAGTTGGGTGGGTGGTCCGGAGCTGGGCTTAGGCTGACTCGGGTGGGGATGCCCAGTGCTCCCCGCGAGCCCTGCCTGTCTGTCACTCAGGACGCGGCTGAGCCAGGCGCCCAGGCTGGGGGAACGGACGCTGCGATGGCTCCCTGCAGCTGTGTGACCTCAGGCGCGTCTCTCGACCTCTCCAGCCGGCACAGTGCGGGGAGCACGGCCGCCTTTCCAGGGCTCCTGTGGGGAAAGCGGGGGGCCCCGCAGACCCCGGGCCGTGCCTGAACCACCTTCCCCAGGTGCTGAGGGCAAAGCCCACCGACTCAGAGCACACAGGACCCACCAGGCCCATGCGCCCGCCCGCGGGACCCAGACCCCAGTGCTCTGCACGGGCGTGCGCGCCATACCGACACGCCACACGTTTGCGTGCTCACCACCCGCCCCGTCCTGAGTGCACACCCTTCCCATAGTCTCCCAGGGCAACTGTGGTGGTTGGGGAGGGTCCTCATGGGGGGGACCTCCTGCCCATTGTAAGAGAAGCCAAAATACCCCCCAGCTTCCTGCCCTGGGTCGGGTCAGCTGGGACTTGCCCCGAGGCAAGGGAGGGCAGGCCGAGCTGGGACACCCTTCCGAACTTGTAGGGAATCCCTGCTTTTGTGCTGAGGTCCTGGTCCTGGGGCCTGCTGTCCTCAGTGTCCCTGCAGGGACCTTTCCACCTTGAGGCTCCTGACGCAGGCGCCAGGGATGGGGGACCCAACTGGTGTCAGAGCTGGCTGCTGTCCCTCTTCCGGTGCCCCACAGCGAGTGGGTTGGCAGAGGCCAGGCGGGGACCAGAGGCAGGGGACTAGCCCAAGGGTCACCGTTCCACTTGTCCCCACACCCCAAGTCCCTAGCCATGGGACCAGGCAGTCACTCAGCACCTACTGAGGCCGACTTTTCCTCCTGGTCCACAAGCCGCGGAGGAGCCATGCATGCTAGTCATTAGGGGAACTGAGTCACACCCGCAGCAAGCTGCCGCTGTACCTGTCCCCACGGCCACGATGGTAGCAAAGCCAGCAGACACGAACACGAGTTGGTGAGGGCGTGGGGAGGCTGGACCCCGTGTACGACTGTGGGGTGCAGACAGAACTGTGTGACCCAGCAATTCCACCCCTAGACACGCACCCAAAGGAATTAAAATGGGACTCAAGCAGATACTGACAAGGGCCAAAAAGCGGAAACGGCCCACATGCCCACGGATTAGTACATGAATTAAAGACGTGGCCCATCCGCGCTGCGGTTGTCCCAGCCACGAATCCAAGTGATGCACCGACGCACTGGCAGCATGGGCGCACCTGGCAGCGTGGGTGCACCTGGCAGTGTAGGCGCACCAGTGGCGTGGAAGCGTGGGCGCGCCAGCAGCGTGGAAACAGCGCGCCGGCAACGTGGGCGCACCTGGCAGCGTGGAAACGTGGGCGTGCCGGCAGCGTGGAGGGGCCTCCAGAGCAGGCCGCTAGAAAGAAAGCAGCCGCAGAAGCCACAGAAAGCGACTCGTTTATTTATGTAAAGTGTCCAGACTAGGTCAGTCTGCAGAGGGGGGCTGGGGGGCTGGGGGGGCACTGCCCGTGGGCTCGGGGAGTCCTTCTGAGGTGATGGAAATACTTCAGGACCCTCGTACACTTGAAAATGGCTCTTTTTACAGTATGTGACTTTCACCTCAATTTTGAAAAGGCAGAGACGCCACTCACCCGTCCCAGGCAGGTCAAACGGGAAGTCACGTGCTGAACAACAGCTTCGGGGGGCCAGGGCCCCCACCCACTCCGGGTGCTGCCCTCTCCCCAGAGGTCCCTGGGGGCCGTTCTGCCTGTCTCAGCTGGCCCCTCTGTGTGGACATGGGGTCCGCAGAGCACTGGCACTGGGCCGGAGGGACAGGGCCAGAGGGACACGGCTGGGGGGACAGTGCAGCCCTGCCCAGTGCCTGTGGTCCTGCCCCGTCCAGGCTGGGGGCCGGCAGCAGAGGGACCCTCCCCAGCTGAGTACAGCTGGCCTGGTGTTATCCCCTGCGAGCAAGTGACAGGAGCGGATGTTGACAAGAAAGGTCCTGTGTCTTGACAGGAAGGTGGGACTTGGGAGGCCCGGCCCCGCGGCCCCAGCCCCAGGACCCACCACTGGTCGCGGGCCAGGTGCTCGTTTATAAAGTGACACTCTGTCCTGTCCCCCAGTGAAAAGCTCTCCAAGAGGCCCCTGGCCATTGTCCCCAGGCCAGCCCACCCTTACCACCAGCCTTGTTTGACCCCCAGAAAGGTCAGAGGGCGAGGCCGGAGAAGTTCCAGGCTGACAGGCGACACCGCGCCTCTCCCAGGCCCTGCCATTTCCTTTCTTTGCCTGAAGAAGGAGGCCAGCGGCAGACGGAGTTGGGGACAGGCCTCTGCCCTTCTGAGCAGGGGGCGGGGCCCTCCGGGACAGCGGGTGGCTCTGAGCTGCTGGGCGTGGCCCCTCCAGCGGGGGCAGTGGGGTGAGGACTGGAGGGCCTTGTCCTTGGGGGGCCGACCCAGCCCGGGGCCCAGGTCCCCGCATGGCACAGGGGCCGGCGGACATGGGCGCAGCGGCCTGTAGTCCCAGGGCTTCCTTGCGGACTTGGGGCTGAGAGCCTCTGAGCCCTTCCAGAAGATTCCTCTCCCGCTGCATCAGCCAGAGGCCTCTCTGTAGTTTACACTGGAGCCTCCAACGGGGCGGGGGCGGGGCGGGGTGGTGGCGGCTCCCACGTCCCGACAAACGCTTTGTTCATAGCTCCTGCTAATTTTTAGAATGACAAGGTTTAAAATTTAATTAGCAAGTTCCTCTTATGCAAAGTCAGCTCATTAAACTAAGTGTCCCATTAGTTACAGTGAAGCCCGTGGGGGGTTGAATGCTGCAGGCGGCTGGTGGGGCAGAGAAGGGTCGCCTTCAGCCACTGGAAGCTTTATGGCGGCCTTGGCGCTGCGGGTTGGGCCATAACTTAGGCGGGCGGACCTGTGTCCCCATCCTTCAGGTGACACCGGGCATCAGAAGAGGGAGGAGCCGGCTGTCAGGGGCTGAAATAAGCAGGCTCCGGACACACCATGCCGTGAGGAGAGGGGATGGTGTCACCGATGGGCAGGTGGCTGGTGGGTGCTGCCGCCATCTGAGCAGAGGCCCTGGGCCCTCCCCGCCTGTCCCACCTTCCAGGTGAATGTGCGTGGCTTATTTTTTGTTACAAAAATAATGCATGCTCGTTGTGGAAAGTTTGGAAAATGGGGACCTCCCCCCCGCAGGCTTCATTTCCGCTATGGCAAGCCTGCAGGGTGCCCGTGGTCACAGCCCTCTGGCCGCAGTGTGGGTACATTGTACACCCAGCTGCTCTGTGACCCTCTCCTTCAGGGTCCCACTGTGAACGTTTCCTGGGTCACCAAATGTCCCTTCCGAGACGCCTCCTACCGCTGATCTTAGCTGTGGTCTAGCTTTCCGGCGAGCCCCTCCCATTGGTGCTGTGGCTCTGGGAAGGGTAGGGCCTGGTCCTGCCTTCGGGGCACAGCCTGCCCTGCCGCCCTGCCCCTCTCCCCGTGCCCTGGAGTCAGAGACGTGCGTCTGGGACCCAGGGAAGGGTCAGCATTCCCCTTCTCCAGGGACATTTCCCCGACCAAAGGGAACGGCCCAGCGCAGCCTCCCCTTCCTTTTAGAATGTTCTAGGCAAGGCCACTTTCATCCCCGTTCTTCCGTCCCCTCAGTCTCCGAGGCTCTGAGCGCAGTTCGGGGGAGCCCGCGATCCCTGTGTGGCTCCCAGTGCACCCCTCGCGCTCTTCTCCTGACCCTGGGGTCTCTGATTTGGTAACGGGCGTTTCTCAAGCTTTGGCCATGGGGTTACCAGCCGTCAGGGCACCAGGCGCTGGGCACTGTCTTTAAAATTCTGGGTTTTCAAGTGGGACCACCTGGAGAGCTAGAAAGAAACAATGTCAGTGCTGCGGCCGGGACCCCACCGCGACCGGAGACCTACAGGTCTGAGGCCGGTGCACCGGGGCTTCCGAAGGCTGCCGCGTGGGCTTGGGGGCTGCCTGGAGCCTCGTCCTGTGCACCCAAAGGTTTCAGGGCACACGCCTGGGTTGTGGGCTCGATCCCCAGACGGGGTGCGTATGGGAGGCAGCCGGTCATGTCCTTCTCACGTCAATGTCTCCCCCCCACCCACCCCCATCGTCCTTCTCTAAACCCAAGGAACGTACTCACCAGAACCCGAAGACGGACACACGGCGTGGGCCCTGCGCCGTCCGCGGATTCCTGGCTGTGAAGACGGGCAGAGCTGGGTAAGAGCCCACCTTCCCTCTGCTGTCCGATCTCCCGGGGTCCCCACCTTCGCACCCTCCTCGTCCTGGGGCCCCACGGCGGCCTTTTCCACCGTTGGTCCCGGGCGCTCCTCTGGCCCAGCGGGGTAGGGGGTGCGTCCCCACCCCTGCATCTGGCCTTCCGGGTAGTCCATCTGGCCCTTTGTGCGTGGGCCCAAGGGGCGGGCGGGCGGGCGCTCCATGAGGGTCTAGGAGGGCAGAGCCCCCACCCCCAAGAGGCCTGGCCAGACCCGCCTCCTGTCACCGTCTTTTAACAAAACCTCTGAGGAATTTGTCAGCGAAACTGTCTCTGTCTGACGTCCGCAGGCACCAGGCATGAGAGGAGTTCATGGGCCCGGGCTCAGGGGGGCGGCTGCGGGGGGTGCGAAAGCTAAGCCAGCCAGAGGGGGCCTGGCTGTCCCCTTCTTCCTGCTTCTAAGGGGACAGCAAGTCCCCGGCACCCTGCCGGCCATGGTAAAATTCTGAGTGAGTCCTCCGCACGCCTGGACCTCGTGTCGCTGCCACCTCTTGAGGTCCGCCCGGCGGTCGGGGGGCCTGAGGGTAGGAACGGGGCTGGTGGTGATGGGGGCAGGGGCTGAGCAAGGGGCCTCACTGCCCACGGAGGTGCGAGAAGCCCCTGCTCCAGATGCTTTGGGAAAGTACCCCCTCCGCCTCCCCTCCTTGGGCGCAGGCGCCCGGCCCCGGGGACACGCGGAATTAGGGTGGAAACGTGTCCGCGTCGGGGCTGTGAGCGCTCTGCTTGTTTGCTGCTTCCCCGGCTTGTCTTGGTGAGAAGACCTGGCCCGTTAGTAATCGGCCGGCGTGCGATTCCAACTACAGCGTTTAATTAGAAACCGACGGAAGCTCTCGGGGCCTGTCTGACGCACTGCAGACCCGACATGGGAAACAGTTCCTTCCGTGTCTGCGTGGGGGTGTTTGCTGTGCTTTTTAGGACAGATAAGACGCCCGCTCGTGGGGACTTCTCCTTTCGTGGGCCTGACGGCTGGAGGGGTCAGCAGAAACAAAGCCTTCGGGTTATCAGCGGGGTCGAAACGTTTAAGGGAATTAATTAAGCTGTAAAAGGTCACTAACATTCTTCTTAGAACTTTCCGAGTTTCAAAATGGAGTCACACTGGCAAACTGAACCTCAGACTTAGCAAACAAGCCCTGGCCGGTGTGGCTTGGTCGGCCGGAGCGTCACCCTCACACCAAAAAGGCTGTGGCTCCGACCTGGTCAGGGCACGTAAGGGACGCAGCCGGCCGGTGTCTCTCTCACGTCGCCGCCCCCCACCCCCCAAAGAGGGAGAGAACAATGTCAGACGTTCTCAGGGGAGGACACGAGGCAAACAAGTAGAGTATTAAATGAATCTAGTGTTTGAGAAACCAAAGCAGTTATACTGAATATTTTCTTTGCAAAAAAAAAATCTTCAAGAGTACGGAATTTGATGTTCATCAAATTGCATTTTCATTGCCCGGTTTCGCACTTGGGCTCCATGGGAGCTTACCCTGGGCGCGAGATGACAGACCCCCTCCTGGCCCCAGCCCTTCTTCCTTGTGGCGGGTGGAATTGTGTCCCCCAAAAGACATTCATGTCCTCATCCCCGCGACTTGTGAATGGGACCTTATTTGGAAAAAGGGCCTCTGCAGGCCTAATTAGTTGAAATGAGGCCAGACTAGACTGGGGTGGGCCCTGGCCCCTGGCCCCCGACCTCTGTACTCATAAGAAGAAGGGTGTTTGGACCAGGAGGCCAGGGCGACACCACAGAGTGACGGAGGCACTTCTGTGAGAGAGACTCTGGGTCCCTCGGAGCCGATGAAGAAACCACTCAGACACTCTCCATCTGAGGAAGGCAGGGAGGGGGTTTTCTCTGAGGGAAGTCGCCCCCGTTTCTTTATGAGCCAGGGTGTTTATCCACTTTCCACACGCACAAGTACATAAGGAAATGGTGCAGCCCTTCCCCCAGTGGTCGGGAGGGAAAGGGAAGTGCAGATCAATGAAGGGTGGAAACGCCCGGGTATTTTACACAAGGTCAAAAGCCTTTCCTCTTACTTAATCGTTGTCCTTCGCATCCTGCTGACAAGGATTTGAGGCTATTCAGAGAAAAGCAGAGCAGGTTCCCTTTTTCTTAAAAGCCACTTTGCATTTCTGTTCTATCTTTAAAACCCCCCGGAGGGTGGGACTCATACAAGCATGAGAGAGAAACCTGCTGGTTAAGTCCCAGGTTCCCGTTTGGGGCGGGCTCCGCACAGCGGTCGTTAAAGTCGTTCAAACCACGCCTGCCGGTCTCCCACCCTCTGCAGTCCCCTGGACACCAGCTCTGCTGACACCCTGACTCTGGGCTGTGGCCCCTAGAACCAGGAGACAGGGCGTGTGCAGGACCCCGCCACTAATGCACCCCTGGGGGGATTCTCAGCTTCTTCCCCAGGCTGGTCCCCCACAGCTGACACGCCCCCAGCGGGGCCCCCAGGCCTGGGGTTGGGACACTTGGGTCCCTGCTTCCTGCTGGGCACGGGGCGAGCAGGACCCATCAGTCCTGAGCCAGTCAGCCGAGGGTACCTGCAGGGAGCCCCCCCGCGCGTCCTGGCCCCGCCCCGGCTGGGATGCCCGCCTCTGCCCACCCCAGCCCGCCTGTTCTCACGGGGCTGTCAGCCCCTGCCCAGCCGGCCCCCGATTCTGCCATCGGCTTCTGGGGGCTGGGAGCAAGCCACTGGCCACCCCCTTCTGTGCCCAAAGGCCACAGCGACCCTGGCCCTGGCCCCCCCAAATCTGGCACTGTGAGAAAGAATTTGTGTCCCCGATAAATAATACAAAGTTGAAGCACACCTGCTCCAGCTTAAATGTTCACGTTCCCACTTCTCACCTCCACAGAGAAATTCTATCTGTGGGGCCCCAGCGCAGCCCCCAGCAGAGCCCTGCCAGCTGTCAGGACACCCCTGATGAAATTGCTCTTCCGGGGGGCCGTCAGGCGGCTGGGGGGCAGCCCGCCCACTGGGGGGGAAAGGTAAAAAGCCAGAGTTCAAATTATTTATCTCCCTAATAACCTAACAGACCATGCGCATTAGTGGGCGGAGGTGATATATGAGGGGTGGGCGGGGCAGGCGTGGGGTGTTTGCGGTACTGACCCCACCACAAGGGCACAGCAAGGACTCCTCGCCTTAGAAATGTCCACAGAGCAGGGACCTGCCCCCCTCCGGGGAGGGGTGGGGCCAGCGTGACCCCTCTGGTGCAGCAAGCTGACCCCATATGCCTTCACCAAACACAGAACAGGGACGGGCATGTCCCCAGGGGCACTGTCCGCTCTGCCCCAACCAGGGTCCAGGGCTGGCTTTTGTGGACTTTCCCGTGACCTGGGACACAGCGGGTACTTAGAGCCCAGGGGCCTCGCAGGGGTGCAGGGAGGGCCCTGGGCTCCCTCACGGGTACCGGGGTCCAGACAGAAAGAGCTGGAATTCCAGGCAGGATGGGGAGGGTCTGCAGTGGCTGGAGTGCCAGGAAGAGGGGCTGCACAGGGGCCGTGGCGGGGGAGCTGGGGGCAGTGGAACCCCTGGATCAGCCCTGGGGAGGAAGGGCACATGGCCCGGCCACGGGCAGGAAGCAGGCAGACAGTCCACAGGACGGCCTCCGAGGCCCCAAACCAGGACAAGGCGCTGCAGTGAGAAGCGGAGCCCTTGGTTAGGGTTATAAAGACAGGTGCACCCCACGCCCGCCTGGGGGCCGCTCGCTGGGCCTGCCCGGCTCTGTGGGCAGTGTTTCTGGGCCGGGACCAGGATCTGGGCTGTTTTCTAGGCTCCCCAGCCATGCCCCCCGCACCCCACCTTCCTGAGGAGTCAAGGCAGGCCCGGCCGTCCTGCCCCGTCCGGCCTCTTGGCGCCCACCCCACTTCTCCCCGCACCAGGTCCCGCACCTCGGGCGACCTCCCTGCCATCAGGGCCCCGGGAGAGCTCCAGACCCTGGTTGGTCAGACAGCGGGGCCCCCAGTCTCCTGCCTCCTCACCTTTTACTCACGGCCCGTTCATCTGTGTGTGGCCGGTCCCCAGTATATCTCCACGTATTGATCAGCTTTAGGCTGACAGAAGTTCAAGCTCACGGGGTCCTGCTCTTTGACCCCCAAATAGGGTATGAATCTCAATCGAATAGACTGATATTCGCACACGGCGCCTCCCGGGCCGGAGGCTGCGGGACGATCGATGAAGCGCGCTAATGACGCACGATTTATAGAACACCTGCCATTTTAATATCAGAATAGATGTTATATTGCAGAGGGGACACGGGGGGTCTCGGGAAATATTTCTCCGAGAGCCTTTTCAGCTGGAAATGATGTGCGTGGGATTTTATGAAGTCAAATTTATAGACCTCATGTAGGCTTATAATTTAAAACTCCTCATGAGAAAGACATTAAGTAGGGAGCTCGGGGTGGCGAGGCAGGGGCTGGACAAGTGGGTGGTACTGAACGGGAGGGAGAGGGGCCCCTTGTGGCGGGGGGAGCCTGAGGAGGAGGGCACGGAGCCCAGGGGCCCTCTGGGGAGGCAGCTGCCCAGGAGGACTAGTCTGTACACAGTTGTCTGCACCCCAAGGTCTAGGGACTGGAATCCCTGGGGAAGGAAGACTCATCCCCAGGAGATGAGCCTCCTGCAGGTATGCAGGCACCCCCCCCACGGGGCTGGGCACGTGCACACATGCACACACATGGCCTCGCACATGGCACGTGCACACGTGTACATGGGTGCACGCACACACCTGCTCCACAGCCGCCTTTCCTTGACCTCCTGCTTCAAAGCGACTTCTCGGATTTCCCTGCTGAAGAGGCTCTTGGTCCTGAGCGCCCGTCCTCAGTGGGGCGGGGGCTGGGGGGGGACTCAGAGTCATAAGCGTCTGAGGCTGGCGGAGGGAAAGGGGTCCCCCGAGCATTGCTATGGTGGATAAACTCGCGGGGAAACGCCGCTGGGTGACTGGAGGTGAGAGGGCCTGACTCTTTGTTCAGTAGAAATGGGCTCGGGCCACAGACAGAGCTTCCTCGTCCAGCCTGATCCCACGGCCAGATGAGCACACCGTCTGGACAGCAGACAGGGGGCTCCAGGCACGGGCGGGCCCCGGGATGGGGGGTGGAGACCGGGAGGCCGGGCCCAGGGCCTTAGGGGTCTCTGGGGGACGCCGACAAATCACCTCCAAGGAGCTGCATGTCTGCTGGGGCTGCCCGTGGGCTCCCACCTTCCCCCGAGGTGGAGTGAATCCCGTCCCTCCAGGCCTCAGTTTCCCCAGCTGTAACTGGAGAGATCTGCACCTGACTGGCTGAGATGCCTGATTCCGGGCCCTGGTCTCTGTAGCGGAGCCCTCCCGAGGGGTCACATCCCGGTCTGATGTCACACAGTCCCCGCAGGGAAACCCCCCGAGGCCCAGGCTGGCCATGGGGAGGGTGTGGGCTCTCCAGGAGGTCGGGCCTTGGGGAGCTGGCACTTCCTGAGGGAGGATTAAGGCCGGATGGGGCAGGATTAGCTTTTCTCCTAAGGGTATCATCTTCCCCAGACAGGAGGCCCCGGGAGGGCCCGCCAGGTCCGGGGTTCCTCACTTAACTAGGGAGATTATTTTCAGGGGTGAACCGGGGGGCAGCCCGCAGGCATGAGGCTTGGGGAACCCTGGCCTCGTGTCCAGGCACCCTCCAGGACTGTGTCCTTCCCTGCTGAGGCTCACAAGCTGTTACCACTGAAACCCTAACTGCCGGGCCGGCCTGAGGGGCCCCCTGGGCTGGAGGACCGGCAGCCATGCGGCGCCCCTGCTGAGCTCCCTGCGCCACCCCCGGCTGGTGCCGGTGCCGGTGCCGGTGTGGGAGGGGCACGTGTTACGTTTTCTACTTTATTAAAGGAGGGAGTCGACCGTGGGAACGCTGCCTTCTCTCTGTGGTCAATTCCGCTCCTGGAGGCGATAAATCTGCAGGCCTGTGATTTGTGGCTCCGCACTGCCAATAAATTACATCTTTCTTGATGAAAAGGTGGGTGCTCCTGACTCTGCGTTAGGTCACTCTGTTTGTCCCAAGAAAGTGGCTGAGAAGAAGGTGCGGGCTGGCTCCCCGCCGCCTTCCCGCGACCAGAGCCAGGGGGCGGCCCGGCTGGGGTGGCCCACCGAGGAGCCGTGCGGCTTTGTGGCAGAGCCTGGCCCATGTTGGCGTTGGCTCCAGCTTCCAGGACTGGAAACCCAGCGTCAGGCCCGCTCACGTAACCAGCTGCATCTCTGTGCCAGAAGCCAAGAGGGGTGAGGGCTGTCTTTTGGAAGGACTTGCTGTCAGGCACATGGCGGGTCTGCCCCACCACCTCTTTCTACCACCCATGGCCACTTTGGCTCTTGACCTAAAACGTGTAGAACTCTCAGTAGTAATAAAGAACGAAGCCAGGAGGCAGGACCGGAGCCCCCAGGAGCGAGGCCCAGCCCCTGGCTGTGACCCCGGGATTGTAGGTGGCCTTTCACTGGGGGGTAGCCAGGGGAGTGTGGGGAGCTGAGGCCTTGGAGCCCTGGGCCCAGCTCCCCTCCCACAGCCCCCACGGCCGCCTTAGCCGCTTTCTGAGCCGGGGACCCTAATCAGGACCAAAGGCCAGCCCTCTGCCAGGCAGGCGTGGTGTGAGCGCTCAGCCCGGGGCCTGCTGCTCCGCTGCGACTCCAGCTGCCCGGACCTTCTCAGAACAGAAAGGACTGGGCAGCGTGGCAGTTGCAGAGGGAGTGAGGGAGGCCGTCCCCTGTCCCCTGCCAGCCAGGGGTGGCGTGGGAGGCGGCACCAAGGACAGCCCGGCCCTGGGGGCTGTCCTCTCCCATCAGGGGGGCCGAAGCAAGCCTCTGACCCTGGGTGGGTCCATGTCGGTGCCTTGCAGCCATGGTGCCATCAAGTGGGGTGGCAATGAGGCCTGCATTTTGGAAAGAAGAGATTTATGGCCTCGGTTAAGAGTGGATCCCAGCGAAAGTGCTGGAGAGATTGCTCAGCCCAGGGAGCTGGGGCCAATGTTAACACAGCGGCCAGCTCCGGTGTCCGGTGTCCCTGGGCTGGGTGGGGCCACATTCCAGCCCGGCAGGGGCTTAGGCGCTGGCACCCAAGACAAAAGCACTAACCCTGGGCTCCTTGGACTCCCCAGCCATTATGTTGATGAATCTGGTAGTTGGGAAGCACTCAGGCCTTTTTGGCTGATTGCATCTGGAGACCGCGCCCCTTGCCCCCTTGCCCCCTTGGAAGTCCCATCTATTTATTTTATTTAGTTTTTTGCTTCTTGCTGGGGGCAGGTGGGGAGCCGCCCCTGGTCACGGGGGCCGGTGAGGGCCAGCTGGGGTGGTGGCAGGAGGCCATGGCCTGTGTAACAGGCTCATTTGAAAGCCAGAAATTCTCATGCGGTTTAAACAAAAGCTGCCTTTGTCCTTGTCTGTGTTAAGCTCAGGGAGGACACAGAGGCTGGAAGTGGCCTGGGCAAGGGTCAGGAGACCCATTGGGTCCAGAGTCCTAGGGACTCAGGGACCTTCTCCCAGAGCTGCCCCAGGGAGGGAGGTCCATCCTCAGGGCCCTGGGCCCCTGCGCCCCAGGCCCCCGACACAGCTGCCTCACTGGAGAAACTGGGTGAACCCAACCAGGGCAGGGAGGCTGGACTGCTGCCAGGCTGCAGGTAGGGCCTCCTGACCTGGCTGCCAGGCTGTCCCATAGCAGGTTTCCAGAGTCAAGGTGACCAAAAGCTCTCCCTGGCTCCATCAGCCTCTGCTGACGTCTGTGGCCTCACTGCCAGGGTCACAGGGGGGCCTGCCGATCCACACCCATCCCATCGCCCTCCATCCCCCTCCATCCACACCCGCCCCCCTTTGACTTGGCTCCTTTCTGAATCTCCTGCCTCAGGGCCTTTGCACCTGCTGTGTCCTCTGCCTGACACATTCTCCTTCCCCTGCCCTACAGAACATCAGCTCTGCTGCTCATGCCGAGCTCCCTTGGTGCCTTCACATGGCTCAGCTACTCGGAATCACCAGAGCATGGTTCCTGGTGTCCTTGGCTTGTGGCCACATCCCTCCAGCCTCTGCTCTGTCACACATGGCTTCTCCTCTGTGTCTGGGTCTCAGATCTCCCTCTGCCTTCTTTTACAAGGACACCAGTCACCGGGTTGAGGGCCACCCTAATCCAGGACGATCTCCTCTGGAGATCCTTAACTAACCCTGCTGCTGTTGGCAGCTCGCCTCGGCTAGCTTCCCCGACTCCCTGCCCCTGTGTGCCCCTCTCTGAGATGCACCGGCTGCTCTTGCTCAGAGGACTCAGGGGGCGGGGGGAGGCTGGCTCAGGGCCGGGCTTGGAGCGATGCCGCCCGACAGCCAGGTGGGCCCCGGACTCGGAGGCCTCGCCAGACTGCCTTGCTGAGGTGACAGCAGCACCTTCCTGCTCTCCCGGTGAGATGTCTGCCAGTGTCCTCAGGGTGCCCCTGTGCCCAGGTGGAGGGGAGCCATGGGTCAGGGTGCATTTCCAGCCAGTTTTGCACCATCGAGGCATCGGTCAATGGGGAATGGGCGATTCTGCCCCATCAGTGACTAAGCCAGCCAGTGTGTGCCTCCTGTCTGGGTTGCTAGAGGGGACTCGGGCAGCCTCTGTCTACTGCTGCCCGGGGGCCCCAACCCTGGCAATCACGTGCTGGCTTTGGGCGCCGGAGCGTGCCGCCCGCCCGCCACCTCAGGAGGGGCGCTGCACTCCCAGGCAGGGCCACTGCTGACCCTGGCCCGGCCTGTGCTCATCCCTGCAAGTTCAGAAGCCGAGGCCCGTCGGGGGCAGCTGGTCACTATGGAGCAAGGCCATCTCCACCCCCAAAACCCTCACTGTACACGTGGGCTTCCCAGCTGTGACACTGTGGGCACCACCAGCAGTCACAGCTACCGGCCATGTGGCCAGGCTCCGCCAGGCACCGAGCGAAGCCTGGGACCCAGGACATCTTGGAGGATCTCTGTCATGGGGACCATGAGCCCCAGTTACAGATGAGCAAACTGAGTCCCCAGAAGTGAGGCCACTTGCCCAAGTGCACAAGGAGCTCCAGGAGCCGGGGACTGGGGGCAGCCAGGTCCAAGGCCATGTCCAGCTGACATCAAAGGTTTATCTCCTCCACTCACCAGTTAAAAGTGCTCAGCAGAGCGGAGCCCCCAGGGTGGCCAGCACCTCACAGGGACCCCACCAGCCTCCCAGAATAGGCTTGGGCTGGAGTAGGGGTCAGGCTACAGGCCTCGGCCTGGGGTCCAGATCCTGGAGTCCCCCTGAGCACCATGTGCAGAAATAGGGGACCCTCCCGCAGCCAGAGCTCACCCCTCAGTGCCCCGGCTGCGCCAGGCACGCTGCCCCTCGCCTGACCAGCGAGCACCGTAGGGGCAGGTGCGGGTGCAGAGTGGGGGCAGAAGGGCCGTGTCCCTGTTGTGGGGTGGCTCTGCCAGGGACCTCTGCTGCCAGCCCTGAGGAGCCTGCTCGTTGGCCAGGGAGGGAAGGGCCATCTTCTGGTTCCTGGGTGGCATTAAATTGCACAGGACGGAAATCTGACTCCTCATAGCCTCCATCTGAGAAGGGCACATTCTTTGTTTGCTCTTGGGGGGTAAATTCCAGCCTTGGCCTGGGCACTGCAATTCTGTCAACTTAATTTGGCTTTTGTCTGGGTGGCCCCGAGAGGGGATTACCCGGGAGTACTGTTACGATTCCCAAGGCTCAGCCGCTAATGAGTTCAGGGGCGGGTGGGGAGGTGAGCGCCTGTTCTCCGGTCGTCCTGGTAACAACCGTGGGTGCGTGGCTGCTCGCAGGCTCTGCAAGGCCTCCTGGTGCCCTGAGCAGGGAGGCCACAGATGGGCCATGTCCCAGGGCCTGTGGGGCTGGCAGTCCCGCCGAGAGGGCAGGAGAGAGGGGCCGGGAAAGCCACATGCCAGGAAGATGTGTGATAAGGGCTTTAAACCGAACCGAGGAGGGAAAGGAGTTCTCCCTGCAGTTTCAATGCGGGCAGAAGGGCCTCCGGGCTTGGGCTGGAGGACATCGCAACGAGGCTTCAGTGACCCGACGGAGCCACCTAGGTGTGGTGTGGGGGAGGGCCAGTGTCCCAGCTAGGGAGCAGCAGTCACAGAGGTCCCGTGGTGGAAGAGCCAGGTGTGTTCTAGGGACAGGAGGGACGTCACCCATGTGGGGGACCCCGAGGGAGCTGGGAGCCTGGGGGGAGAGATCAGAGATGGCGCGACAAGATGGGCGCTGGGGGACACGCAGGCCCGAGTGGGTCCACTTTACAGAAGGTGAGACTGAGGGTCAGCGAGCCTCAGAGTCAGGGTCCTGGGGATGGAGCTGACTGACTGACTGACTCAGGGTCAAATCCTGGCCTGACCTCCTTTCCTGACTGCGGGTCCTGCCCCCCCCCCCCCGAGGTCCCTGCCCTGAGCGGAGTCCCCACCACACTGCGCTCCAGCTCATACACACCACCTCCCAGGGCAGCGAGCTCCCCGGGGCACAGAGGGGCCTCTGCTGCCCCCGGGGCTGCTGGCCTCTGCTGCCCCCTGGCTGCCGCTCTGGCTGGGTGGCATCGACCCCATCACATGTCACTTCAGGCTCGGTTTGAGGCCCAACCCAGGGATTTTGCAAACAGGTTCACCAAATTGTCAATTAAGTGAGAATCGATGCTGGGTCATTCATCACAGGCTGCTGGGCCGCCTGGGCCGCCATCGATCGGGCCCTGGGGAGCAATTGAGGCCAAGTGCAGCCCCGTGGCCGCTGCATCTGGGCGGCCTCAGCGATCCATCATCCCAACGGCCACGGTGCCCAGGGGGCGAGCTGCCCGGAGGGTTGGGGGTGGCATAGGGCCCTCTGCCCATCCCCAGAGGCGCCCCTCCCCCACCAGCCCCACAGCCGTGCCCCACCCCTCCCACCCCTTCGCTGTCCCCTTCCCTGCCCCCGGACCACCCTCAGCCTCCCTTCCCCCTCTGCCCTTCCCCCACTGGCACCCACTGTAGCCCTACCCCCAGCACAGGGCTGTGACCTGGCACCTTCAGTGCCCACAGCTGAGCTCAGCCCCCCCCCCCCCCCCCCCCCCCGCTGCAGGGCAGGGACAAGGCCTGGTGAGGCCCCAATCTAGGGGCCAGGCCCCCCACAGTAGGCTGGGGTGCTCCCTCAGGACAGAGACCCCTCGCCTCCTCCATGAGTCCCCGCGCTCACTGGGGAAACCTGCAGGCCCCAGACACGCCTGGGTTTCCAGAATTCCTTTATAATGCAACATTAGGTCGTCGTTTTTAGGATTTTCATTTATTTATTTGTAGAGAAGGAGGAAGAGAGGGAGAAAGAGAGGGAGAGAAACACTGATGTGAGAGAGAAACATCTATCAGTTGCCTCTCGCCCACCCCCCAACAAAGCAAACCCGACACCCCGGCATGCGCCCTGACCGGGAACTGAACCAGCGACCTTTCATTTGAGTGACAACGCCCAACCCACTGAGCCACACCAGCCAGGGCCAGGTCGTCGTTCCCGTGTTAGGAGCAAGTATACCAGCCCCATCGTCCCGCCTGCAACCCACCTGCCCCGGGCCGCCCAAGGGAGCCGTGCCACCCGGACTTCTGGACCCTTGCAGCAGGCTTCGGGGCCTGTGAGCCAGTGGAGGGGCCCCTCTGGGCACCATGTCCCCACTGGACATTTGAGCATGTGATGGGGAAATCCCCCAGCCCCTCGTCCTGGGCTTTAAGGTGGAAAATGGCAAGGGCTGACCCCCCACCCAGAGCCCCACCCCCACCTCCCCATCCAGCACAGGGGTTCCTGCTGTACATGGTGGACGTTCCATGAGGACGTGGGATACATCAGACCAGATGGATCAAGGGACTTACAAATGTTGATACCCATTGACCTCCAGTTCATAGCCAGCCAGCCGCGCCCCTGCCATGGACCAGGAACTGCAATCCAGAGGCAGACAGGGCAGCCCCCTGGCCCTCACGGAGCTGAGGCCCTGAGCTCAGCCTGAGCAGAAACTGCACTCAAAGGTACATGGGAACATGACTCACTCACTTGATCATTTAGTCATCTAGAAGTACCTAGTAAGAGCCCTGGCCGGCATGGCTCAGTGGGTTGGGCATTGTCCTGCAAAGTGAAGATCACCGGTTCCATTCCTGGTCAGGGCACAGGCCCAGGTTTTGGGTTCAGTCCCCAGTCAGGGAGCATACAAGGGGCAACCGATTGCTGTTTCTCTCTCACACAGATGTGCACACAAGTGTACAAGGCACACATACAGGTATGCGTGCTGATACAGACACCGATGCACTCCTGTATGCACGTGCACATGGTGTACACACACAGGTGCACACATACATGCAAACATGCACGCTCAGCGCACATGTGCATATGCACATGTATAGTTACATTTGTGCACACAATGCACACATACAGATGCTCACGTGCACAGGTGCGCACATTCCTGCATACATGCACACAATGCACAATACAGATACATGTATACAGGTGCACACATTCATGCATACACACATGCAATGCACACATACAGATGCTCGCATGCACAGATGCACAGTGCAATGCACACACACAGATGCATACAGGCACACGATGCACACATGCAGACACGCACACGCACAGGTGCACACATTCGTGGATGCATGCACACACAATGCACACATGCAGATGCGCACACGCACAGGTACACACATTCGTGCATGCATGCACACACAATGCACACATGCAGACGTGCACATGCACAGGTGCACACATTCGTGCATGCATGCACACACAATGCACACGTGCAGACGCGCGCATGCACAGGTACACACATTCATGCATGCATGCACACACAATGCACACATGCAGATGCACACATCAGTGCTCACACTGCACACCTGCTGTGCCCGTGCCTTTTTCGATGAGGAATTAAGGCCCAGGGGAAGTGCCCAGTGCAGGCCCAGGGCCACCGTGAGTCGGCTGCTGGGGTTATTCCCTTCTGTCCCAGGCTGCCCGCCATGGCTTCTGCCAAGCTGGACCCAACCCCAGTTGGGTGGCATCTCCCTGCAGCCCGCTGCCCCCTGCCACGGCCCTGTGGAAGGGCATGTAAACGGGGCTCTGCCTGCCCTCCATGCGCCCACCCTGTGTCCCCAGAACAAATGAGAACCTTCCTGGAATCCTCATAAATCTTCCATTCCTAACAAACCAGAAGAAGATGAGGGGACAGGGGGAGGGCAGAGAGCGCAGTCCCTCGCTAATTCTTTCAAACCGCTGTTTATTGAAATGAGGCACCAGGGATAAACCCGCGCTGGATCGATAATGGTCTGTCTAATACAATCAGCGCTGGCTGCCAGCGTCCCGCCCCGCCTGCCGGCCCCTCCACCCAGGTGATGGCTGGGCCCCGGGCCCCGGCACCTGTCCCACCCAGGGAGGCGGCAGGTCCACCTGTAGACATCAGCGTGCCACTCTCTCCTAGCTCCCAGCTGACCCTCTGCATGGCTCCCACCCAGGCCCTCTGGCCCCTGCAGCTCCCTGCCAGCCCAGAGCACGGCCACACTGCGTGCTGCTTCCATGTTCCACGCTCCACACTCCACCAGGCTGGGGCTGAGGCCATGTGCTGCGTGTCCTGCGGTATTTCCTGACCTGCCCCGACCAGCACAGCCCATCTGGGGAGTAACTGGCCCTTGCTGGCTCTGGGAAACTGCTGTCCCCCGCCCGGGGCCTCTGTGATTTGTGTCTGGGAGTCCCTGACACCAGGCAGTTGAGCACACACACAACACGGTGCCTGGCTCCCGGAGGCGGTTCCCTGGTGATGAAGGGCCCAGGGGCTGCTGGTAGCGGTCTCAGCCCACCGAACACAGTGTGGAGACTGACCACACTGGGAAGCACCCCCTCCAGGGGAGTGGGTTGGGGGCCCGGCTCTGGGGGTGGGGGCAGTGGATGGGGCTTCTGTCTCTACTGAGCAGACCTGACGTTCCTGGTGGCCCCGGGCATCAACTCTCTGTCTCCCTCCCTGAGGTCCAGGCCACAGGAGACCTCGGAGAGTCTAGCAAAGGGCGTGGTAACGCAAACCCGCTGCAGCTTCCCAGGGTGGCTGCCTCTACCCTGATCCGGAGGCCCCAGAAGCTATACGGAAGGCCCGGGGTCTCTTGGACAGATCTGGGGCCGTGGGGCCGTCTAGGTGCCTGCTGGAACCCCCAGTCCTGAGCCCCAGCTATCCAGGGATGGCCGCCATCCGCACCCCCTTCACCTCTGAAGCTGACACCCAAGAGTGGCTGTGACAGATGACCTCTGCTGAGCTGAGAGCTACTCTCGGAGAGAGGCTTCCGGGTTCCACCCACCAGGTGAGGGGTGTTAAGGTGGGAGGAGGGACAAGTCACAAGGGGCAGCAGCAAGGTGATGTACTGCCGAGAAGTCACGGGGATTCGCCAATTGTCTGAAAAACAGGCCCGCGTGCTGCACAGCTGGCTTCACGGGCTGCAGACGGGCCCCACCTGGGCTGGGGCCCTGGGCTTGTGCCCCCACACCCCACCCCCCAGCCCAGGTGTAGCTCCACGTCTGACTTTCTGACGGCCCACCCCTCGGGCCTCAGTTCCCTCATCTGCGGGGGAGGGGCCGGGGCGGCCCCCTTGCTCTAGCAGGCTGCGGCTAGTGGACAGGCCGTGCACCCCGGGAGTGGACGTGTGAGTGGTTCCTACCGGCCCGCCCTCGGGGTGAAGCTGGGGCTTCTACGTGGTCTTTGCTTTGTTTGCAGAAGCCCCCAGCAGGGGACAAGCCGGCAGGGAGACGCCAAGGGCAGGGCTGGAGGGGCCACAGCGGGGGGGCGGGCGGGGTGCTGGCTCTCTCTGAGTGCACCGCCAGGCACAGAGCCGGCGACCCTCTGCAGACAGGGCACTGGGTGGCGCCCCTCGGCCCAGGACTGGGGGCTTTCCCTGGCCCAGCCGGCCTTCGGGCTCCAGAGTGGTGGGTGGTGGGGGGCGGCACAGCAGAGACAGAGAGGAAACCAAAAGCAAATTATTTTCGGGATTATAGCTCCGGAGCCCGGGCAAGATAGTGCACATTTTTCATAGCAGACAAAAGCATTTTCCAAGGGATCAATTTTGCCGGCAGAAGTCGCCTTCTTTCAACCCACAATCCATCATATTTCCCCATTTGCAATTTCTCGGTGTCTGAGTGTTTTAAGTTTCGTATGAATTATTTTATAAAGCTTTCCTTCTTTCTGCTGGAGGGCCAGTGACAACGTCATTAGGCCGTGGGCCGAGGGGCTGGCGGTGTCCGCATGCAGGGCCGGGAGGACGGGGCGCGGGTCGACCTTCTGGGCCGCGGGGGTCCCCAGCCCCCGTCAGCCCCTGATCTGTGTGGCCGGCATCCGTCAGAGACCCAAGGTGGACGCGGGCCTGGCCGGGCAGGTGGGGAGCCGTGGGGCCGGCCTGCGAGGCTCCCCGCCGCGGGGTGCAGGGAGGGAGGTGGCTGGGGAAAGTTTTGAAGAGATTTATTCTGATGTGCTGCCGAGGGAGGGTCATCCTTCAAGAAGCCGCGTGTATAAAAATTTCCCGGCCTGTTGATTGGTCTGTCACAGTGATTTGTGGCGCTTCCCCCGAGGTAACGGGGGGCAACGGGGCCCGTGAAAGGCGGCCGGACAGATTGCTGAGCGGAGCGGGGGGAGGCCGTGGCGGCCAGCAAGATTTATTGACCTCGGCCTGAGGAGGTCCCTTCAGCGCTTTTAATCTGGGCTCTCAGCCTGTCATGAGCACTGATTAGGGCCGGACCTTGCGCGCAGCCCCAGGGGACGGAGTCAGGGGGGCCGCCCGCCATCTGGCCCGCGGCCCGGGGGCGCCCCTTCCCAGGGACGCGGCGCGGGCTCCGTCCTCCGCCGCCTGACTCCCCGTCAGCCAGGGCGGCTGCTGTTTTTGAGAGAAAACAACTTTACCGAGCTATAATTCACATACCGTAGAACTCGCCCAGTGTAAGTGCGTAGAGGTGGCAAGACCACCGCACTCAATTCCAGAACTTTATCCACCACAAAGAGACCCTGAGACAGTTGGGGCGTTTCTTACAAAACATGTTCTTCCCTGTGGTATTCACGCCCAAAGGCGCTGAGACTCCCACGCACACAAAGCCCCGCACGGTGTGCACTGCGGCTTGTTCACAGTCGCCAGCACTCGGCGGCGCCGAGACGCCCTTCGGGAGGTGATGGATGGATGAGCTGTGGTCCGCCCAGACGGTGGGATGGTGTTCCGCACTAAAAAGACGTGGGCTAAGAAGCCATGAACAGGCCTTGAGGAAGCTTGCGTGTTGTTAGTCACTGAAGGGTCTCAGTCGGAAGAGGCCACGTACGTGCAAATGATAACCACTTCGGATATCCCCTCACCTGGCGCCTTTAGAATGGCAGCTGTCGATAAGATAAGAGTGACAAGGGCTGGCGAGGGGGGTGCGAGAAGGGAGCCCTCCTGCCCCGCCGGTGGGAATGGCAATCGGTGCGGCCGCCGTGGGAAACCGTATGGAGGGTCCTCAAAACACTAAGAGTAGAGTTACCTGTGACCAGCAATCCTGCTTTTGGGCATTTATTTGGAGGAAAATAAATCAGGGTCTTGAAGAGAGGTCTGCACCCCTGTTCACTGCAGCGTTGTTCACAGTAGTCAAGACAACAGACACCCCCAGTGTCCACCACGGAGGAGGGGACACACAAGACGTGGTCCATACACACCACGGAATATTACTCAGCCGTTAAAAAGAAGGCAATCCTGCTGTTTGCTATACACAGATGGACCTGGAGGGCCTTATTTTCAGTAACATAGTCAGGCAGAGAAAGACAAATGCCACATGATCTCACTTATATGTGGAATCTAAAAAAAAAGACCTCTCAGAACCAGAGAAGAGGTTGGTGGCTGTCAGGGGCGGGGGTGGGGTGACGACGCGGGCGAGGGGCGTGGAAGGTGCAAACGCCCCATTCTGAGATAAATGCGCGCTGGTCATGTCCCGCACGCGCGGTGGCGATGGTGAGCAGCCCCGTGCATGTGGGAGCCGCTGAGAGAGTAGGTTCGTAAGAAGAAAAGTGGAAACCAGGAGAGGGGGTGGATGTCCCGGACCTCCTCCGGCGACCACGCACCTTACGTACATGTATGGAATCACTGTGTATGCCTTGGACTAAGACAACGCTGTGTGTCACTTGTACCGCCATAAAACTGCGTGACGTTCCGGAAAAGGCAAACTGTGGGGACGGTCACGGATCAGGGGTTGCCAGAGGGTGGGGGGCAGGGTGTGGACAGGCGGAGCTCAGGGGACTGGAGGACAGTAACCCCGCCCACTACGAGGCTGTAGTAGTGGACTCAGGACATCAGACGTGTGTCCAAACCCATGGGACGTACAGTACGGAGGGTGACCTTGAGGTCAGGCGTGGGCCCTGGGTGATGACAACGCGTCAGGGTGGGTCCATCGGCTGAAACAAGCGGGCCGTTTCCATCCCTGGCCTCCGCTGATCTGCTCTCTGTCTCTGTGGCTTTGTCTGTTCCGGACGGTCCACGTCAGTGGAATCAGATGCCGTGCGGACTTTGGTGTGTGGCTTCTTCCGTGGACAGGATGTGCCCAGGCCCACTGTGATGTGGCGTGTGTCCCCGCTCCGCTCCTGTGGTGCCGTGGACGGGCCGTTTAGTTCTGCCATCCTCCGTTGACTGGCACGGGGACACGTCCATCTTCCGGCGGTCGGGGACAATGCCGTCACGGTGTCGTGCACGTCTCTGCGTGCGTGGGGGGGTGTTAACCCTCCCCAGGGACACGCGGGAAAGGAGTCTGGGGCACGTGGCGGGTCCGAGTGGGATCGCTTGGGGAACTGCCCAGTTGTTGGAGGCTGCAACTTAATCGTCCCTGACGCGCTCCCTGTCCTGAATCCGTCCAGAACCTTGTCCAGAAGCAGAAGCAGGACAAACACCCCCCGCCCCGCGCCCCCGGAGGCTGGAGTGCCGCCCACCTTTTCCCAGGCCGTGTTCCTCACACCCCAGGACGCTCTGCCTGCTCCGCGGGCACCTGCCCTTCCTCACAGGCTTCGCACTTGGCATAAGGGGCCCGAGTTGTTGGAGCCCCCACCCCGACCCCGCACGGCCCTGCAGACGGCCGGCTGATAATATTCCAGGGCAGGAGCCCCCCTGCCCCCCGAGCTCCCGAGACACAGGGGCGCTGCCTTGCTGGGCATGTGAGCCGAGGCCCCCGGGAGGCGCTGCCCACTTGTGACAGTGCCTGGCAGCCCCTTCTAGGGGCCCGCGTCCCGCCTTGGCTCCGGCTGGCTCGGGGCCCAGTAGCGGAGACCAGGGCAGACCCTTGGGGCGTGAAATGTGGCTCAGACTTGCCTTCTCCCCTGTCCATCTCTGTCTCCCTGGGTGTCTGTGTGTCCCTGGAGGGGTCAAAAGGCACCATGGGCCCCCCAGCCCCACCCCAGGCCCGGAGGAGGGGCAGGAGCCCCACCACCCACAGGCTCCCTTCCTGTCCCCAGGCTATTATTCCCTGGGGACTCTGCCTCCGGCTTCTTGAACTGGCCCCAGAGCAGACACCACTGTGTCCCTCAAGGTCGCGCCCTGTCCCTGTGCGTGTGGGGCGTGAAGACGCGTCACGATGACCCCCCATTTTTTGTTCGTGGTGCGGTAGGCGCTGCTGTTCTGCCCACTTCCCAGGGGAGCAAAGTGCGCGGGAGAGGCTGAGCGCCCTGCTCGGTCTCCAAGGCGGCAGCTGACGGAGCTGGTGCCTCCCTGGAGGCCCCTGTTCCTCGCTCGTGGCTGTCACCTGCCAGCGACCGGGGGGCCCTCCCGAGAGGGGCAGCGGCGCGGGACCCCGACCCCGCAGGGGGAAGGCTCTGCCGGCTCCCGTCCTGAGCGGAGGGCTGAGCCGGGCCACCCTCACGGGGCAGGGGCCAGGCCTGTGTGTGCCGGGCTCAGAGAGTGACCCGGGGTGATCAGAGTGTGTGCCCAGGGGCCCCCAGGGGTCGGCCCCCGCCAGCCTTCCCTCAGGTCTGTGTGGGGTCATGACCCCTGTGCTGGGGCATCTCAGGGACAGGCCCCTGCCCGGCCCCGTCAGGGGGTCATCTCAGGGCAGCCGCATGGGGGGGCTGCGAGCCCCGAAGTCCCTGAGCCGGCAGCAGTGGGCTCCCCTGGGGCTTAGCTACACAGAGCTGGGGGCCAGGTGGCCGCGGGCAGTCCCAGGGCCGGGTCCCCTCCTTTCGGACCTTGCAGGGACCAGGCCTTCTATGGCTCGGGTGTGAGGCCGCGCGCTGTGGGGCTCGGGCTGAATGTAGGATCGGGGACCTTTGCGCTGGGGTCTGGGGGAAACAAGGAGGCCGCTGGACGTCCCATCTGTCACCTTCACGGGGACTAAATTCCCCGTTCTCCAGAAGGCTGGGAAAGCTCTAGCATTTAAAAATCAATACGAACTCCGGCTAAAACCAGCGGCTGGACAGAGACGCTGAAGGGAGGTGACAGAGAGCAAAGGCTCATCGCCCTGTTAAGGACACTTTTTCCGAGGTTCTGCAGCCCGGGGGGCGGCCCTCGGTGTCCTGTAGGTGGCCCGCCATCTATTCTGAGTGCGACTTGGAAATTAAATTCCCCTTAGCCGAAGAGCCTGGTTTCAATCAGCCTGAAGTGCGTCCTCCCTCGTCCTCCATCCCCCGCCGCTGCCCCTCCCACCGGCGACATCTTTTAAGTATGCAAATGGGGACACCTTGCTAACCGGTCAGCCGGATTGATTCTGCTGTTTCATCAGGGAAATGAAATTAAAATGGAAGCGTGGCTTCTGGGCTGCCCCTCTCAATTTGCCCTTCAGCTGCCTGGGGATTCTCCGGACACAGCTCTCCGAGGCCCCTCCCGGCCCCTGACCCCGCTGCTGATGGAGCTGAGCCAGTCAGCGGATAGCCCTGACCTTGAGAACTTCCGGAGGGCATATGGGTGGGGGACACCTGCCATAAGAACCCCCCCCCCGCCAGGTCCCACCACGGTCACTGGCGGGAAAGGCAGGTCACTAATGTGAGAGCCATGGGCCCCCTGAGCAGCCTGGCCGGAGAGCATGAGAAGAATTCAGGTCGCTGGACCCATGGAAAACCAGAAATGGGATGGGGATCGCTCGGGGTCCCCCTCCCCCTCTCCCAGAGTCACCCACACACGTGTCCACTCAGTCATTCCATAGACACCAGTGCGCTGCCCTGACCCAGCCTGGCGCTGGACCCTAAAGACATTCAAAAGACCCCCCAAGCCCTGGAGTTGATTAGATGGTTGCTTCCCACGAAGGGCCCTGGGGAGAGGGAGGGGTCTTCAGGACCACCGGGACGGCTCTGTGGTGGAGGGTTCCAGGCTGAGGGGCAAGTGCCAGTAAAGCCACCCCGGCCTCAGAGATAAGTCCGGACCACTGGCCATTCATCCCGTGGGGTCATGGCCCCGTCTCCCCTGTGTGGCCCCCATGACATGAGTATGTCGGGGTACAGCTGGGCTGAGGGTGGCCTGAGATGACATCAAGGGCTTCCGAAGACAAGGTCAACCTTTCCAGAGCCACTTGGTGCCTGGTCCTCACTCAGGACTCCCAGTCGCTCCCAGACCCAGCCACGTGATGAGGGGCAGAGCGGGGGAGATGGGAGGGAAGCGGGGTGACAGAGCCCAAGGGGCCAGGCCCTCCTCACCACCCACGCCCCCACCTGGCCTGGCACCTGCCACTCCCTCCCCCTCCCCGACCCCCAGGGCCGGCTCCCAGGCTGACCGGTGCCTTTCCCAGTTGGTGGCTGATTTTGCCGCCTGCCTCCCCCACCCCCAGCGTCGGCTCTGGGAGGCCGGGGCCTCCGGGCGAGCAGAGGGGCTGCAGGACAGCACTGGGCCGAGCCCCACCCGCCGCCCCTGGACGTGCTAAGGCATCCGTCCCCGGAAGGGAACTGGGGGCCGACCGAGAGTGGGTCGTGCCCTGGGGACCTGCGCTCGCCGGCCCTGCGTCCTGGGTCTCACAGGAGCGCCGGAGCCCCCCTGCCAGGGTGGGGCCCAGAGCTGTGATGTTAATTATGATGCGTGACTCTCACCGCCATTAAACAGATTCATTCCCAACAATCAAGGCTACACCGCATAATGTATTTAATTAGCCAGATTTCCCGTGCCCGTTGGTGGGACAGAACTGGCAAGTTCTCAGTGTAATACACTTAATTCTGAAATAAATCATTGTTTGGAGAGACACACGCTCGGTCTCCCCCACCCAGGGGAGCAGGGGCACTTGGGGTGGGGGGTTGGCTTGCACCGTGGCCCCTGGCTGCAGTGCTCAGCTCTTCCTGGGAACATTTCCTTCCTGGGGTGGGGAGAGACCCGTGAACTGGGCTGGGCGGGGGTGGGGTTGATGCTGGAAGCAGGAGGCTCCTCACATGCTGCCTGGTTCCCCGCACAGTGGGCTCTGGGCCTGGGCCCTGGGGGTGAGGGGCTTGCTGCTGACCTCTAAGGGCTCACGTCGCCCCCTCCACAGGCTCACCTTCCCTTCCTGTGGCACAGGGACCCAGTAGGTTCTCCTTGATGACCTCACTGGTATTCCCCTGGGACAGGCCCTCCACCCCGGTGACCGCCAGAGGGATGTTCATGACTTTGGTGTTTTGACAAAAGGCAGGTATTGCCAGGGCCTCCTGGCGGCTGGGGACAAGGAGGCACCTGGGAGCAGACAGCCCCGGCGAGGTCCCCTGGCCCTGCAGCGGCCCAGCCCTGGCTGCACAGCCGGTTCCCAGCTTTCCTTCCAGGGCGCCCGCTGCAGCCGGCACAGCCTGCGCGCCACACTCCTGGGCGCCCGTGTCCCCGTCTGAGCTCCGTGAGGACGAGGCGGCCGCTGGAACCTGCACAGTGTCGGTGACTGAGAGCCAGGGATGGAAGCGGGGGGTCCCCAGGCCCCAGTGCCTCAAGACACCTGGGCCCGCACAGGGGGACTCTGGGGCAGGAGGGGCCCCTGCGTGGCCTCCCCCTTGACCGCCTGCTTGCCCCGGGCTCCGGTTACCGTGGGCACCGCCATCTGCCACCCGCGGGGCTGGGCCTCCTACATAATTCAGGCGCCTTGGAGAGGCTCCAGCACATGGTATTGATGAGCTCTGCTGGCCCGATCGGGTGTCGTGACATCGGACACGCGGTGGACAGGACGTGTGTCCTTTTGCCCCGTCTGGGCCGTGGTGACTGGCCGGGCAGGGAGCAGTGTGGGTGGTCTCCTTCCTGGCCGTTGGGTCCTGTTGGCCAAGGTCACAGCAGTCAGGCTGCTTGGAGGGTGGGCGGCGGTGGGCTCAGATCCCAGCCCCCGACCTGCCCTGTGGCCTTGATTCACTCACTGCACCCTCAGCACCTGCTGCTCAAGGTCAGAGGGGTGTGAGGAGGACCCCCCAGTGAGGGCCGCCCCAGGGTCCCCGCCGGCCGGCGCCTGGTGACCGGCCGGAGCCCTGGAGGCCAGGGCTGGCACCGGGGCCTCGCGCACCCTCCCGCTCTGCCCTCTCTCGCTGGGAGGCTGGGGAGGTGGCTCTGCATCGCACGTCTGACACTGGGACGATGTCTCAGGCCCCGGTCTCGGCACGCAGCCCCCGCAGCCCCGCACGCGGCCGCACAGCCTCTCCAATGGGGCTGCCTGCTGCAGCCGAGGCCTGTGTCCTGGAAGTCTGGCCTGTGTGCGGATCAGAAAACACCAGAGCCTGGGGGCAGGGGCGGTCCTCCCAAGGACCCAGGGACCTTCCCAGGCTGCCCAGGGCTCAGGTGGCTGGTCCCGGGACGCTGACCTTGTCTCCCGGGCACCTCTCTTGCGGAGTGGGCACCTGCAGAGCAGGTAACCTGAGCCGCCCCTCTACTGCTTTTTTAAGAAAAGGGGGATCCGTCCCTTAAATAATTGATGGCGGCATGAGCAGTCAGCCCGGAGAACATCTGGCAGGTGGCAGGCTCACACCCCGTCGGCTGGCAGCATCGGGTTTAACTGGCTGTGCAGAAGGGGGGTGCCCAGGACGCCCACAGCCCCGCTGCAGGGCGGGGCCACCCGGCTGGTTCCCAGCAGCCCAGACAGGCGCTCCCACTCCGGCAGACTCACAGGCCCGCACGCACACTCCCGTGGGCACCCCCACGTCACATGTGCGTGCACACACCCCACACACAGTCCCTTCTGTGAGGGACCTGCCGTCTCCGCCCTGACTCTGGGGACCTCCAGGACCTCTTCCAGCCCTTCCTTGTCCTGCTCTGGGGACAGGAAAGGGGACCCGAGGTGTGTCGGGGATGCACCTCCCACTCAAACAGCAGCTGGCAGATCTAGTGACAACACCGAGTGGGCAGACACCCTGAGAAAGGGCCTGGTGACTGGGGTGCTTGCAGGGTGACATGGTGCCTGGGGACTGTCCTTCAGTGGCACACGGGAGTCCCTTTATCCCCAAAAGAGTGCTCTCGGGACAGAATGAGCCGGCACCCACCGCCCGGGCTCATCCCCACTTGACAGCTGAGGACACCGAGGCTGGGAGAAGAGGAGCCAGCCTAGGCCACCCCGCTGCCCCCAGGTGGCCAGATGCCCAAACCTCACTCTTACCCTCCGCCATCACCACCCTGCCCCGTCACGTGGGTGCCTGTGTCCCAGGCGGCCCCGCCCACCTGGACCCTCCAGGGATTCTCAGCAGCTCTGCCTGGAGGCCCCCAGTGCAGTGGAAGGGTCCCCCAATGCCAGGCAGCGCCCCTGCTTTGAGATGGATGAGAGGGAGGGCTTGCACCCCAGCCCAGGGTACCCTGACTGGGGGGCTGCAGATAGACAACCAGCCAAGCAGAAGCCTCTGTGGTCTCGGCCTCAAGACACTGGGGTGCTGCTCAGAGAGGCACCCCTGCCTCCCCTGCCACCCCCCACGCAGCCCCCCAGGGCCTTCTCACACTCGGCCCCACTGAGAGCCCCCAGCTCCTGTGAGGGGTGCACCCGCCGCCCCCAGTTTGTGATTTCCTCGTTACAGACACGCCTCAGACGCGTCCCTTCATTGTGCCTAAGTTGGGGGACTTCCGAGGACGTCACCTGGTCAGTGTCTCTGGCCCTGGAGCAGGGGAGCCAGCCTGCACCAGAGCTGCCGTATCCGAAGGACACTGGCCCCTCGGGAGCTGCCCCACTTCCCAGCAAGTGACAGAGCCCACGGCTCCAGGGCCTCAGTGTCCCCGTCTGTCCCGTGGGGCTCTGCTCCCCCGGTCCCCTCCCAGAAGCGAACCGGCACGCCGCTCCCGTTGTCCTCGCTGTCGTCCCTGACCCGCCGCCCCATCCCGAGGGCCAGCGCCCCTGGCCAGGCCTCCCACCACCCCAGGGTCGAGGTCTGAGATCTGGGGGCACCCGCCCGCCCCACTCCGTCCGTGAGTGGCTGGGCTGTGGGCTCCCAGAGCTCTGAGCGGGCGCCCCCGTGGCCCCGCGTGCGGTGGTGGGATGGACGTGTGCACTGCGCACATCGCCCCTGCAGCCTCTCTCCGGTCACTCTGCGGCCTGCAGCCGCATCCAGCGAGAGCACGCAGAGTTGGCCCGGTCCCGGAGCCCGCCGGGGGGGGCCCCTTCAGCACCAGACTGACTGCCCCGAGCCTGGCCAGGGTGCCCTGGGGAACGGCCCCCGCGGGACAAACGGTCCCAGCCTCCAGTTTACGTCCGCCCCGAGGCGCGGGCCACTGGACCAGGGAGGGACTGAGGCCGGGGCCTCTCATCTTCCTTTGTCCCTGGTGGAGACTTGGGTGCGCACAGCCCCCGTGCACGGGACACAGCGAGCACAGGACCACCCAGGGACACCCGCCCGCTCACAGGCAGGGCGTCAGGATGGAGCTACTGGGACCCCATTGAAGTGCTTGTGGCAGTGACGCAGGCGTTTTGGGGGTCGGGGTGGGTGGGTTAAGCTTTTGAGCATCTCCCTGGGAGGGCAGTGAGCTTCCACGCCCACATGGCCTGCCACCCTCCCCACCCCCTCAAAGTGTGGGGGTGAGGCTGGGGAGCAACAGGTCATCCCAAACACCCTGTGTGGCCGGGGGCATCTAGGAACTGCCTGGCCGTCGGGGGTGGAGGTGGGGGTGCTTCATAAATGTTCAGACGGCTGTGGAGCAGGGATTCCTGCTGGGGGAGCCAGGCACCCCCCACGAAGGCCTGAGAAAGAACCTCTGCTCAGAAATGGTCCTCCACAGGGACACTGGTGTGTGGTCTGAATTCACCTCCCTGGGAAACCCAGAGAATGGTCTGGGGCTGGTGGGCAGAAAGCAGACAGCACCTTGCTTGCCACAGGCGAGGCTGTCCTGGGGCGGCGTCTGACCCCTGCTCCGCAGGGGGCACCAGGATATTTCTGCCCGGCCTCTCCTGGCTCCGAGGTTCTGATCTCTCTATAGCTGGTCCTGGCTGGGCCCAAACCTTCCTAAGAGACGCTAATAAGTTGTGCGGGTGGGAGCCAGTCCTGGACAAGGCCCCCCAGCCTGGACTGAGCCTTTGGGAGGGACAAGAAGGGGCCCCTTCCTGGGCCTCAGAGCTGGGAGGTTCAGGCCTGGCTTGGTGACTTTGGCGCAGAGGGGATCCTGCCAGCCCCTGTCCCTCCCCTAAGGTTGGGGCAGATCTGGGAGGCAGAGGAAAGGTGAGGCCACTCTCTGACCTGCTTCTCCTTTCCTGCCCCCCGCCCCCACCCCGCCGTGTCCATCCTGTGACTGGTCCCCTGCCACCAACTTTGAGGACAGAGCTACAGAGGTGAGTGTCTTAGGTGTTCCTCCAGTGCCCAGAGCCCAGAGCCCCGAGGGGCAGGAGCCTTGTTGGGGTCTCACGGGAAGAGCGGGACTCCCTGTCCAGGGCCCTGCCTCAGCGTCCCCTTCCTACTATGGACCGGTGGTCCTGCCACCCTGGGATCCCAGGAGACCCTGGGGACACAGGACTCCTCCAGACCAGGTCGGGAGCCCACCAGAAAGGGAAGGCAGTTGGTTCTCGTGGCGACTTGGGTGAAGGGCACTGGTGCCTGAGCGTCCCCAGGGGGCCTCCCATGTCCCCATTCACACGCGGGGCCCGGGGAGCTGGGTGCTGGAGTCCAGCAGAGGTGCCAGCTGCCTGCTCATGCCCCAGCTCTCCCGAGGGCAGCATCCCCTGGGCCCTTCGTCCTGGGGGCGACAGCCTTGTCCTCCAGCCCTGTCCAGTGGCCACACCCAGCGGGAGCCCCCTCCCCTCTCTGGACATCTGTATCCTCGGCGCCCTGGTCAGTCTCCGAGGTCACTGAGGTCAGAGGCCACCGGGACACGTGGGGACATGAATCATGTTGGAGGTTTCCCGGTTTTATAACCTGGAGACGGGCTTTTAAACGGCCTCAGCTGAGGCGAGAGGTGGAGGTCTCGCTTTATGAGGGACACCCTCCCAGCCTCTGGGGAACCTCTGGCCGTGACCGATGACGCCGGGCAGCCCAGGGGACAGTCCCTTCAGCTCCTAGAATAGTGATTCTGGCCCTCAGTCATTGATCTCCCTGAGTTTTTAAAGGAAATTTTATTTGTTTGGGGTTTCTGGTCATTAGGTTAAAACCAGTAAAATAGAGCAGAATCAATACCTAGAGGACGCAGCGCAGCCAGTCCGGATTATAACGTGAAGCAGGCGGGATAAATAGCGGCCTGGATCCGGCCTGGGGGAGGGGCTGGGCCCTCGGTGGACAGTGGATATGTGGGAGGGTCCCCCCCAACCTCAAAGGGAATCTCGGGGCCAGGGGATGGGGTGAGCCTCCCTGCGCCCTGGGGCCCCCCCGCGCCCCTGCAGCCCTCCGAGTGGTCGGAGCCTTTTCCATCGCAAGGCCAGGTGCGGTGAACTCGGGAAAGTGAGCGGCAGGGGACTCTCAGCTCCTTCCTGCGGACGGCGCTCACCGCTCAGGTGCAGGGCTGCCTCTGCACGCGGGCAGAGAGCCTCCGTGCACGTGGCGGGAGGCCTGGCTCTGGGTGGGTCTCCCCAGCCTTCCTCTGGGTGCCACCCATGTGCCAGGGCTTCAACGCACTGGGTCACTTACCCTCCCGCCCAGGAGGGGACCCGGCCGCGGGGCTGTGAGCCCAGTGAGGTGGCACTGAGCAGGACTGCGTGGGTACTTGCCTGGGGCCGGCGAGGGCAGGGTCAAGCTTCAGAGCACTTGGGTCTGGGGAGGCCCGAGCTGGGAATGGGCGAGGTTCCTCGAACTCCGGGTGGGGTGGGGGCCAGAGACAGCAAGGGGCCAAGCTCAGGTGGGGCAGGTCCCAGCCGGGAGGAAAGCTGGCTCGGTCACCTGCACAAAAACTTTCTAGAAGCTTCTTGTCGCCAGGAGCCAAGGGTGTGCCTCAGCCAACATGTTGGGCTGCCAGCCTGGAAGCTCTGGTTTCTAGAAAAATCCCACGGCAGCGCAGCGGGGACCCTCCTGCCAGGCCTGCTCGCTTCCCCTGGGGAAATCGCTTGGTTGAGGGGAGCCCCAAGTTCAGTGGGAACCTTCAACTGACAAAACCAAAATATATAGGGGTGTGGGGAAGGATGGTGGGAGAAGAGGAAGGCTGGGGGGAGTAAGCAGAGGTGGGGGAGCGGCCAGGGGGCCCCTGCCACCAGAGCTATGGGAGCCCACCTCCCACTCCCAGGAGCTGGCGGTCTTTGTGCATCCGTCCCCATCCCCCAAAACCTGGGAGTCCACGCGGGAGAGGCGTTTGGTGCTTGGACTCCACAGAAAATTAAATCAATTACAGAGTCTAATGAAGAACCCCAGGTTTTAATTAAACTAGGCTTAATTAAATGGTGAGCACGGCCCTGTCGATGCCCCGATCGGGCCCTGAGGGGGTGGGGTGTCCGAGGAGACCACGTTAGCTCTGGCGGGAGGGGATCCATGGGTCCCACACTCGAGGGCTGGAGGCAGGTGAGGCAGGTGTCACCAGGCAGCCGGGCACCGCAGCCGTGTTCCTGCCTCAAAGCCCCGGGCCCTGCAGGGGGTCAACAGCTTCCAGCCCAGCTGGACAGACCCCGCAGACAGACGACAGCCTGGCCACCAGACAGAGAGGCCAAAGGCCCAGAGCCCCCGCTCCTTTGCCTGGGGCAGCTAGTGGCCCTGTCTCCAGGGGTGTCATTGGCCTCTCAGCCACAGTGGCAGCCTTGGGGCGCTCAGTCAGGCTCTGCGTCTGGCTGGACCTCTGCCCGGAGCTCCCTGCTGAGTCCTGGCTACAGATGGATGGACCCTGCCCTACCCCCTGGACTCCTCAGGCTCCCCTGCCCTGAACCCCGGGTCCTTCCTGGTGGTTGGTGGGTGCAAAGGCCTGGCCTGGTGCAGCGGTTGAGTTTCCATCAGTGCAGTCTGTGCTGGACTGGGCCTCACGCGCCCGCTGCCTGGCCCTGGGTGCTCAGGGCAGGGGAGGGGGGTGTTAAGGGGTGACCTGGTGGCCAGGCAGGATGGGGTGGCTACCTGGTCTGCAGTGTGTCAGGGCACAGGCCTGAGGTGGCTTTTGGGGGGCCAAGAGCTCAGGTGTGCGTGAGGGAGGCTCTGCGTTGGAGCCTGGGGAGGGGCCCGTGGGGCCTGGCGTGGGCAGCGGACCGGCCTGCGCGCAAGTCCTCGTGACTCCACATGTGGGAGCTTCTGCAAATCGGAGGTGGAAACGCTGGGACCCAGGGCCAGCCTGGGTCCCTTCGCAAGGGAGATGAGGGCAGAAAGAACCACATCTGAATCAGCACACACGGCCGGCGGGACCCTCCCAGACCCTCCTGGCCCGGCTCCGCAGCCAGGCTGAAGCCCGAGAACAGCAGGACGCTTGTGCTGTTTCCCCAGGGCTTGGGCAGCCCCAGTAGCAATGGCGGCCTCAAGTGGCCCCAGGGCAGCAAGAGGCCCCTCGCCCCTCGCACCCTGGGCTGGGTAAGACCCCCAGCAGGCCGGGCGATTCCCACTCACCAGTTACAGTGCCAGCTGGAGCGCGGAGAGGGAACCCGCCTCCCCGCTGCCAGCACCGGCCGTCTGGCTGTGGGGCTCCCTTCAGGAACGGCCCAGTGTCCGTGGGGCCTGTAAGCCTCGGCCGACTCTGGCCGCTCTGGCTCACTGTCCCCCTCCCTGTTCTCAGGCTGTGAGCGGCCCTGCACCCCGTCCAGGTCCCCCAGAGTCTGAGGAATGTGTCTACGTGACGCCAGGTGCGGGAAGCATCCCACCTGGACGCCGAGAACCAAACTGCATAATAAGAGAACCCTGCGATTGTCTGATCTATATTTATTTCATAACTGCAGAATTAATAAGATACCGGCTTTGAGGAAACCATGACAACCAAATGCAGAAAGGCTTGTCCTGGCAAATAGATGAATTCATAAATAACCCCGAAGTGTTGATATCAACAGTCGTGGGACCCTGCTGCACTGCTAATGCAGAGCTGCCCCCACCTGGGTCCGGGCCAGGGCCACCGTGCCATGCCCCCAGGGGTGGCAGACCCCAGCTGTTACCTGGGCCTGGCATGAGGTGGGTGAGTGCTCTGGCTGGTGGAAAGGAGCCCTTGTGGAGCTCAGTCCCCCATGGGGACAGTGTCTGCACGTAAACGACCCTGGGGGTGGGAGGGGTTGACCTGGGGAAGCCACACTCTCTCCCTCCAGCTCTGACAGACAGAAGGGGGCGGGGGCGGGGGCAGGGGTGGGGGGAGGGGCTTCAGTCCCGCCTTCCAGGGAAGAAGACTATTCATGTAAGGAGACATTTCTTTACTCATGCAATGCAATCATTTCTTCATCCCGCAGATGTCTCCTGGCCACCAAGAATGTGGGGGGACAAGAGCAAGCAGGGCAGCTGGACAGGGGCACGAGGGGAGCCTCTGTACCCAGGAGCAGGTGGCCGCACGCGATCAGCAATGACTGAGCGCCCTGCAGACTCCCCTGAGCCCCTGACAGAGAGCCGGCTGGCGCGCCCCAGCCCCTCCACACCCGGGCCGCCTGCTTTTGCTGCCCGGGCCCCTCAGCTCATGGTCGCCGAGGGGCATCCACAGGATGTGGCTGAGCCGCACTTCCCAGGTGTGTGTCCTCTGCGTGGGGCTGGGCACTTCCTGCCGCGGGGGCTGCATGCCAGGGCCAGCGGTCAGTGCTCCGCCTGGCTGGCCTGTCCCGAGGGTGTGGGTTCCCTGGGCCAGATTCCCGAGAGCGAACCCCAGTGGAAGGGCACCCCGGGGACGGAGGAGGGAGGATGAGCAGGAGGCGCACAGGGCACGGGGGCGGGCAATGAGGGGGCTCTGTGCGAGGCCGAGCTAGGGGACACGGGACGTCAGGCACACGTGCAAACCCATGGGACGCACAGCACCAGGCGTGACCCTAACGTCAGCCATAGGCGTGTCAAACTGCTCCATCGGTTGTAGTAAATGGGCCCCTCTGGTGGGGCCACCGATAAAGGGGGAGGTTGTGCGTGGGGGGGGAGGGGCTAACCAGGAAACCTCTGCTCCTCTCCGTGATCTGTGGACTGAAACTGCTCTAAAAAGTGTGTGTGTGTGTGTGTGTGCGTGTGTGTGTGTGTGTTTAAAGCGAAACTTTCTGCTGTCGCTGTGCAGACGCTGTCAGACCGTCTCCTTATGAGAGGCCTGTCTGAGCTCCCGAGGGCCGGCCCCAGCCCCGACGGCCCGTCTCTCCCAGGCATCGCTGCTCCACAGTGAGGCCCCCGCACGCCTGGAAGAGTCACTTGCCCACCAGATGTTGGTCTCAAACCCAAGGACCTGGGTGGGGTGGGGGGTAGGGGACATGGTGAACAGAATTGGGGCTGCCTGGGGTGGGAAAAGACCCCAAAACCCCTGGGGAGAGGACTGAGTGAGCCACTTTACGGGTTGCCCACTCCTGTCCGAACCTGCCCTGACCACCCACGGGAGAGCCTGGGGCCAGCGGTGGCCAGTGGCCTGGAGTTGCAAGAATGGTGTTAGGGCCACCAGCTCCCTCAGCACCACGGCCGGGCCAAGGGCTCCGTCAGCTCCAACAGCCTGTGGCCTGGCCTTGCTCCCCTCCCTTCACGGGGGTCACTGAATGCCTGGCTCCCGGATGCGCCGTCACCCCAGCAGGGGAAGCCTCCAGCAATGTCCTCCTGGACCCCCGATCTCGGACCCCACTCTGTCCTCAGAAGGCGTCCACTGCCAGCCTTACCTGCCCCAGTGCCCCTTCCACAGGCGGGCTTCTCACCCAACCCTCCCCCTCCCCCTCTGACCTGTGAAGGGCACTCTCCTGCCTCTCTCCCTCTCCCTGTCTCTGGTTCCTGTCTCTCCCTGTGTCTCTCTGTCCGTCACTCACTCTGTCCCTCTGCCGTTGATTGAAGGATGGACCTTATGCTGCAGCCTGCGGTGGGGGTCACACCTCCCCTCCACCAGTCCCTACAAGAAAACCTGCCGCCCCTCCACACCCACCTGCCGACACCCCTTGTTTCAGGAGGAAGGAAGCGGGCGCCCCTGCAGGCCGCCCGGCGCGGGGTGCGGTGGGGTGGGGTCTTAGCTGCAGAGGAAGCCCTGCCGCCCCCACCGCACACCCACCACGTCCACGCGCGCCTCCCGGGGCGCGCCCACCAGGAGTGCGAGGAGCCCGCGGGGAAGGGCGCGGCCGCCCTCTAGTGCCCGCGGACGGAGCTGCTCGAGGCCCGCACGCCCCGCACACACACACCAGGGTGTCCGGGAGCCCACGGGGTAGGGAGGGGCGGGCTCAGGCCTCCAGGGACAGGGCCTTCGCGGTGCGCCGCCGCGGGACCCCAGGAGTGGGCAGGCGAGGACGCGCCACGCTCCCCTTGGTGTTGCCCACGCCCCCATACCTCTGGCCCCCACTTCTCTGTCCGGCGGCCCCCATGTACAAGGGAGTGCAGGTCCCTTCTCGGCTCGGCGCTCTGCTCGCTCGCTCCTAATAATGGGGCACCCGAGGTGCTCCGGGGAAGCCGGGGCTCTCGGGGCAACTGCACCGCGACCCGCAGCGGCGCAGCCCGCAGTCTTGCTGACGTCCCTGAGCCAGGGCGCATTTCAGCCCAGCTGGCTCCAGGAGGAAACTGAGGCACAGAGAAACGGAGCATCCTGCCCGGGGCCCGGGAGAGAGAAGGGACGGGGGTGCCCTGGGGTGCTGAGCCTGCCCACCCCCACGCCGTCTCAGGGAGACGCTGCGATCCCCGCGCCTGGGGGACCCCGCTGGAGCACGCGTCCTTGCCCGGGGCGCCCCTGTCGGCTGCCGCGCGCACAGCTGGGCCGGGCGGGGGCGCGGACCCGAGGCGCCGCGCGGGACCCTTGTTGGTCGCCGCGTGGAGCGTGGGTCTCGGCGGGAACCTCCTATGGTGCGGCGCGGTCGGGGAGCGCTTCCGCCACAGTGCGCAGGCGCTGAGATATGTACGCACCTGCTCCTGTAAGATGCACAGCTGTTGCTGCTGAAGCCTCCCGCCGTCCCTGGGGGCAGGGGCACGACGGCAGAGGATTATTTTTGCCCGCTGCTGCATAGAAGTGGGTGCGGGCCTGCGGTCCATGCGGCCTTTGGGCTATGGCGTGAGCAGCCCCGGGTGAGCCTGATCATCTCCCTTAATCAAGAGAACCTGCCTGAGGACGGGGCCTGAGCCGGCTCTGGGCAGCTTTCAGAGCAGGCTCCACCCTGCACCCGAGTTCTGGACCTGCCTTTGCTCCCAGGAGCCGGCAGCAGGGCCTCTCAGGACCCAAGGACAGTGGGGGGAGTCCTTCCACCCGCCCGGATGTCATCCCAGCACATCCTGGGAGCGGTGTTCACCTGGACGTGCTCAGTGACCAGAGCAGCGACCTCTGAACCCGTGAGTTCAGCACTAGCCTCTGCACTTTTCAGCACGTGCAGCACAAATTCAGCCTTCTTTTGGGGTCACTAACCCCGGGCACACCTTCCTACTCCACACTTATAAAGTGACATCCTTCAGCTACTTGGCGGTGTTTGGGTATGCACACCCTTGACGGCCTGGGCCATTTCACCAGTGTGCTTAGAGTGAACATGAAGATTTGAACCTGTTGGTTTGCGTGATTTTAGGGGGGTTCTGGGTCAAACGGATAGCGAGCCAGTTTTAGGGGTCACTTCAGGCGTTTCTAAGTGCACAGCTCAGTGGCATTTGGTACCGTCACACAGTTGTGCAGCCGCCGCCACCATCCTCTCCAGGACTTGCCATCTTCCCAAACTGCGCCTGTCCTTATCAAACCCTCACACCCCAGCCCTCCCCCAATGCCGGCAACCAGCGCTCCCCCTGCTGTCTCTCTGAGTCTGCCTCCACCAGGGCCCTCATGTGAGTGGGATCCTCCAGGACTGATCCTTTTCTGTCTGGCTCATATGCTTTTCAGATTCACGGCTTTTATTTTGTTTTAATTAACCTGGTGCCTCTGGGCTAACGCTCCAGGCTGTTCTTTTCGTGGGTGGGTTTTGGTACATTTGCTGGCTGGGGCCATCCTGACCTTGGACATAAAGTTCCAGGAAGGCACCCCCTTCGGCTGTCACGGACCATCACCCTCTGTGCTCGGCGTCTGCCCGGGCGGTCTCCGGTCTTTTCTTCCAGAGACACCCTGAGCCCCCAGAATGAGCGTGACTCCACTGCAGACCTTGGTGGGTGTCTGTGGAGCCCACCCCTCGCCGGTGGTTATGGGGGGCTCTCCTCCTCCAGGGCCTGGGTGCTCTTTGTGGCTTATTTTGGAAATGACAGGAGGCATGATTTTGTTGACTGTTTCTCAGGAGACAGTGTCTGTCCCAGGGAAAGTGGGTGCGGGTAACAGTGGCAGAACCTCAGGCAGGGAGCCCCCCGCCTGCAACCTTGCACAGAGCAGTGGGGGGCCTGCCACACCCAGACTCAGGAGGCTGAAGAAGTGAGCCCACGCCAACCGACCATGCGGGGGCACACGACCTGTGTGTGCACACAGTGTGACTTATAAGCATGGAAGTTGCCATGGCTGCCATGGCTCCGGTGGCTGGGCGCTGTTCCACAAAGGGAGCGCTGGGTCGATTTCCAGTTACGGCGCCTGCCTGGGTCATAGGTTCGCTCCCCGGATGGTGCGAGTACGAGGGGCAACCAATCAACGTGTCTCTCTCACGTCAGTGTTTCTCTCTTCTCCTCCTCCTTCCCTTCCCCTCTCTCTAAAATTAAATAAATAAAATCTTAAAAGCAAAAACAAAAACTGACACCAGTGCATGTGACCAGTCGGAGAGGCAGGACAAGGTGATGGAACGTTGATCACCAGATACACGTGGCCTTCAACGGCGGAGGCACAAAGAGTGTCCGCTGGCGGGGGCATGTGTATCACGGGGGTCGATGCCAGCCTGGCACACAGCACGGTGCCTGTTTTGACAAATAAAGCACTCCACCTGGCTGCTGCCTTGCCATTCAGGGTCCCAGGGCTGAGCTGGCCTGTCCTCTCGGGCCATCTGGCAGGGCGCAGGGGACACCAGGCAGGCAGAATGTGCGTTGATGGCTGCCAGAATGTGGGAATGGGGGAAAGAGGGGCCCTTAAAGCACAGCCCTTTGTGCGGGTCTCGGGGCTGCGGCGGTCTGCTTGGGTCTGGGCAGCCCCTCCGGTCGGGCGGCCTGAGTCGGATGGGAAGCACAGTGCCCGGGGCCCCATCACAGGGGCCTCCTCTCCTGCAGGCCCAGGCACCGGGCACAGGTTCATCCCTGACCCATCTGCCTGTCACCACCCCCCCAAAATAAGGACAAAATGCAGCTTAAGTCAAAATGCTCTCTTAATCAAGAAGCCAAGACGGGAACCAGCGGGCTCTGAGGGGAAGTGGCGGTGCGGACGGAAGACTCAAGGCACAGTTTTGTTCTCATTGTTCTGGAAAGGACGGAGCTGGAGCTCGCAGCCGATGTGAGCGCCGGGGCCTCTGGAGCCCCGCCAGCCGGAGTGGGATTTGTTCTAGACGGTGATTTCCAGGCCTGGCTCATCCAGGCGACACACCTGAAGGCCCATGTTCCCGGGCCAGCACTCCGATGGGGATCTGAGCTGCATGCCTGGCCAATGCATGCTGCCTCCCTGAGAGGGGAGGGGAATAGCCGCCCACCTGAACGAGGTGGTCCTCCGAGGTCCTGCCCCACCTTGCCAGAGGCGGGGGAAGTGTCTCTGCTCCCCGTGGGGTGTGCCCTCACGGCCATCCATCACTCCCCTCCTCCAGATCATTCTGGGCTGATTAAATTAGCGGATGCAATCACAATCTGAAGCAAGGTAATTGAGAGAATTTATTTGGGCCCGACAGTTTTATGCATGTTTGATTAAGTATTATAAGGTTGGGTTTTGATTTTGCATAATTTAACTTTAAATCCTGCACTGGGGGGCCCATCAACCATGAACGACCAAAATAAACCTCTTTTAAGTTGCATCTATTTATAATTTATTTCTGAGTGCAAAGTCTTCCAGATTTTTTTCTTTTTGGTGCAATGTATACAATTCATTAAAAGTTTTAAAAGAAGTACAACAAGTGACGTATAAATGCATATGCGTCCTTCCTGCATGCGGTAGAATGCATCTGCCTGGTCGGGCGCCTGGGAGCCAGACTGATCGTTCACGCCGGACGATGACACCTCTGCCACAGATCTTCCCTCCTGTCAGCACAGCTCTGCTCAATCACCAGAGGACAGTCGTGTCTTCTGTGAAATTCCCACCGGGGGAAAACAGACGGGGGCTGCAGAAAGGGGCCAAACCGGGGTGAGCGCTAACCCTGAAGGCAAGCCTTTCATGGCCGTTTCATGGCCTGGGTCTGGGTTTCAGGAGTGGGCACATCCATTAAACAGCAGGGCCTGCTGCCCGGGAAGAGGTCAGAGCCACTGAGAAGCTGGACCATGTGGCCTCCCCCTTGTCACCAAGCAAGGCCGGAGTCCAGGTGTTGTCGGGCTTACAGAGAAGGCTGCGTGCTTTGGAAGGTGAAGCAGTTTCCCCAATCCCAGAGCCGCCTCCTGCAGTTTGGGAGCGGGGGAGGGACAGGCTTCCGAAATGAGGGCAAATCTGTAAACTGTAAGCTGTAATCCGGCCGTCTGGACGGCCCCCAGCGTCACTCACGAAGTCTGCGGGTGCTTCCACTTTGAATGACCAGCACAAGCCAGGCACTTCAGTGAACCCACTTATTCAGTACCACTGGGCCCTGCTGTGGGCCAGGACCACTGGGCAGGAGTTGCCTGTCCTCAGGGGCTTCTGCGCCAGCAGAGTAGGGCAGGGACAGGCAGTGGGGAGTCCTCCATGCTCAGCGTGGCCTTGCCGAGAGGGAATGACGAGCTCTAGCTGGCCTTGGACTTGGTAAGATGGGGGCGAGCCAAAGGCTGGGGGGAGAGGGAGGAGAGGGGAAGCAGGTGGGATTGGAAGCCACCCTCTCCCCGCAACCGCCTCAAAGGCACAAGCCAGCCAAGGGAACAGAGGACTGCGGCCCCTGGCCAGAAAGGGGCGGGACCAATCCAGGCGGCCTTTGGGCTATGGCGTGGGCAGCCCAGGTGAGCCTGGTTATCTCCCTGAATCAAGAGAACCTGCCAGGGACGTGGTCTGAGCCAGCTCTGGGCAGCCTTCAGCACCCGAGTCCTGGACCTGCAGGAGGAGTCCTTCCACCCGCCAGGATGTCATCCCAGCACATCCTGGGAGCCGTGTTCACGCGGATGCGCTCAGCGACCAGAGCAGTGGCCTCTGAACCCGTGAGCTCAGCACTAGTCTGCACTTTTCAGCACGCGCAGCACAAATTCAGCCTTCTTTTAGGTTATAAGAATTTGAAACTACGTATTGCTCTGCTCAAACCATTTGGGCATGTAATGGCCACCGTTTTGTTGTGCGCAGTCCCTGGGGCACGAACCAGCAGGACAGACAGCACTTCAGGGCTCAGTGCCGTGGGTCTGGGGGCTCAGCTGAGAAGACTCTAGTCTGTGAGTGACCCAAAGGGCTGGGGTCAAAGTCACCTGGAGGCTCCTCCTCTCACAGGCCTGGCTCCAGTGCTAAAACCCAAAGGCTGGCCCCAGCTGGGCCCAGCGCTGGAGCTCCCACCACGCCTACCCTGCCTGCCTTCATATACAGCCCACGTGTCCCCAACAGGACCGCCGAATGCCCCCATGTGGCCCCAATGTGCCCTCCACTTGGCCCCATGTGCCCATCAGTGCCCCTACACGGCCTCTTGCTTCTGCCCTCCACAGGACCCCCACAAGGATGAGTCCCCCTTTAAGACTAGTTAACAGACTTCCCTGAAAGGTCAGTAGAGGGTTCCGGACCTGCAGGCCATTGCGCCTGTCTTTGGGCAACTCAGCTCGGCCACAGCAGGTGCAAAGCAGTCACAGACAACTGGGGAGCAGGGCGATTTGGCCAGGGCACCCTAGTTTACCCCTGGACTCAGAGCCCCACCCGTGTCCTCTTAGGGTACCCAGCAGCCGGTTCTGCGTCACTGCGGGCACTGTCCCAGCAGGTGGCGCCGGGCTGCTGTGAGCAGCTCCACGGCTCACCCGGAGGCCCGGCACTGACCTGGGGAAGGGGACCCCCAGGAGGAGGGAGAGCAGATGGGAACCCCCGCACCGGGGCAAGCCTGTGACCCAACACTGCACGTGTCGGGGGCCTGCCACAGAGCTGGCCTGAGGACACAGCCCTGCCCTCGGGTCTCCTATCGATGGCACTCAGTTTGCAGGTGGGTGTCATCCAGCCCCTGGGTGGTAAGTGTGGTCAGTTTATGAAGCTTCCAGAGCTGTTTAAACCCACGCACATGTGGACGGGACGGCAAGGCAGAAATACGTGTCGTCGTAAGGAGACTGAGCTGGTGGGAGAGCCGGGCCCACGAAGGGGTGTGCGCAGCTTCCGGGGGCGGAGCAAGGGTAGGGTAGGCAGAGGTCTCCCCCAGGGCTCTGCGGAGACGGGGAAGGGGTGCACCGGCTGGAGGGGCCTCCCAGAGAGGGCATATGTGGCCCAGGTTTTGGAGGTTCAGTGGGGGCTCGGCGGGTGGAGGAGGGACAGAGCGGGGAGCACAAGGAAGTACGCAGGGGCAGGCCGTGGGCTGGAACCGTGATTTCCAGCTGTTTCCATCTCATGGCGCACGTACGCACTAATCACGGAGATTCTGCGGCACTCCAACGAATATGTGTTTGCAGATCTACCCCCAAAATAAATGCAACTTTGACTCATTCACACCCCACTGCTGCTGCTGCGTTGGCTGTTGTCACTTTTATTCTGACCATCTACATCATCAGGTGTTTATGGCACGTTTTAAAAATCCTTGCGGCACAGCGGGTGAAAAATCGCTGGGCCGGAGCAACAGGGCGTCCTCGCAGAGCTGGGGCGCTGCCTGTGGCACCCCAAGGGGGCGGGGGGGGCAGGGGCTGGAGAGGAACGCCACCACTGGTGAGGGGGGCGCAGAGCAAGGGCCAGGGTCGCACGCCGCTAACCCAGGCCTGAGCCCTGAGCGGGGATCGAACCTGCTGCCCTTCGGTTCCCAGGCCGGCGCTCAGGCCGCTGACACGCACTCCTTAAACGGCCCCCTTCGCTCTCATCCTTCCCTGCCGCCGCTTCACAGCTGCTCGGGACGCTTTTCAAATCCCTCCCGCCCCTGCCAGAGCCTCCTCCCCGGGCCGGGACCGCACGGTCCTCCCCACGGGCAAGGGCTGGGTGTGAGCCGGCGGGGGTCAGGGTCCAACCGGGCGACCTGCGGGCCCCTAGCCCCTCCGGTGGGCACAGACAGCCGCCTGCACGCGCGTGGAATTGCACAATCCCGACCTTGAAGGACTCCGGGCGACTGTCCCTCTCTCGACACCCCCGTGGGTGTAAAATATTGAAAGCCGCCCACATAAAGGTCATTCTCGGAAAGGCCAACCCAGAGCGTGCGGGTGAGAGGCAGCCCACCCGACTTCCTGCACTTGGGCACGTGTGTCCGCGGACGGTGTCCGCCAGCTGCCCCTCCAGACCGCCCCACGCTCCGGCCCCCCGCCCCGCCCCAGCGCTCGGCCCCAGCGCCCGGCCCCACGCCCCGCGGCAGCGCTCCGAGTCGCAGACGCCTGGGGGCTGTTACGTCGGCCGCAGGCTCCAGGAGCCCTCGACGCAGCGCCACTCCAAGCCCCGCCCACCCGGGCGCGCGCGCCTGCGCACTGCCCACCGAGTCTATCGCAGCGGCGCGTGCGCGTAGGAGCTACCCCGAAACCTCACGCGCTGCCCATTATATGCGCCTGCGCACAAGTGGTCAAGGCGCCAGGGGCGGACGCGGGGCGGTGACATCACGTAACGTCATGGGGGGCGAGCTGCGCAAGCACGCATGCACGTACTCACGCCCTGGGGAAGCGTCGAGTTCCGGGTGTTCAGAGTCGACCCCGAACTGGGGGAAGGGAGGGGCTCTCGGTGTCGGAGGGGGGGTGGTGAGGAAAGTCCTACGGTGGCCGCAGAGGGACGACGCTACGGCTGCCACGCTGGGCCAAACGTCGCCGGCCGCCGGGCGCCGCAGCCCCTGACCCTTCGGGGCAGGTGGGGACGCGTGAGGCACTGGGCCCCGCAGCCAGCGCGCAGTCGGCACCAGCGCGCAGTCGGCACCATGCGGCCGCCCTGCTCCTGGAGCCCCGAGGGACAGGGGGGCCCGCAGGCCGGGACGCCGGCGCGGAGAGGGCACCGGGTGAGCGAGCGGGCGGGCGGGTGGCGGGGTCGCCCTGGGCGTCTCCAGGGCCACGGGCGGGGCTCCGGGGGCTTCCCGGGGATCCCGGCGGGTCGGCTCCGCGCTCGCGGTCGCCAGTTTCCCCGGAGGCAAACGGGCAAAGCCTCCTTGTTCCCGCGACGCGCTGAGCCGGGACTCGGTGCCGCCTGCGCGGCCGAGCACCCTGGCGACAAGGAGCCTGGGATCCCGGGCCGGGCGGTGGGATGGAGCTGCTCCGGGGTCGGCACCGCGCGCCGCGGCCTCGTCCACCTGCCTCGCCCTCCAAGCTCGTGGCACGGACGCCTTGCGCACCGGGAGCTGCTTGCCTCCGGGCCGAGTCGAGATCGGAGGTTGGCCGCGTCCCCGCAGCGTGCAGGGAGTGAGGAGCGGCTGTCGAGTGACCCTCGAGACGAGGACACCGACCGCCTGAGTGCCGTTCCTGGAGGTGGCGGGCTGAGACCGAGGTGGAGCCTGGATGGAGCAGCTCCGGGTCCGGGCAGCTGCCGTGAGGCCAGGTCCTGGTCAAACCCTGCGGGAAGGGATGCGCCTGCGGGGCAGAGGAGGGGTGGACGCTCGGCCTCCCGCGCCCCCGCCTCTGGGAGGCCATTTGCTCTCACAGCGGCCGGAGAGGGAGCTCGGAGAAAGAAACCCGCCTTCTGATGCGGGGCAGATGCCCGGCAGCGTTTCCCGGTGCCCTATAGCCAGCCTCGCTGCTCCGCCCTGACAGTTCTGCCCTTGCAGCCGCCTGTCCCCACCCCGGCTGTCCCCACCCCGGCGTGGCGAGCTCTCAGCGGTGGTTCCTGGGTAAAGCTGCGGGGCCACTAGTGCGGCTCTCCTGCGGCCCAGCCCGTGGGCCCCGTGCCCTGCGGTGCCGCGCCAGCCTGCCAGGCACGGTGGCTCCTTGGTCTGGGGCGCCCGCCTCCCACCGCACCCCTGGCAGCAGGGCAGCGGGGACCCCCGTTTTGCAGGGCTGTCTAGTTCCCAGCGGTTGGGTGTCCGTTTGCTGGAGCGAACTGCTCTGTGTGCGCCCTGTGGGCAGCCCCCCACCCTGGTCCCCTGGTGGGATGCCGCGGGAGGGCTTTTGTTCACCCTGGATAACGGCCAGGCAGGGTACCCGGGTCAAAGCGTGGCCCGTGGGAAGGTGAGGCTGGCTAGGGCTCCTGGTGGCCCTCCGTGGTTTCAGCATTGACTGCCACTGGGGGACCCCCAACCGCCATCCCGGCCCTTTTTCCAGGTGGGTTCGCCCTTTTGGTTTCCACGTGATGGTGGGTCCCCTTTGGAGCTCGTGGCAGAACCGGCATCCTAGGCTTGGTGTCCCTGCCGCCCGGCGCTGCCATGTCCTGCGCGGGAACGTCTTGCACTCGCGCAGGCTGACCTCGCTCCTCTGCTTGTCGCTCTCCCGCAGGCCCACGCCTCCCCCGGGGCTCAGCGGCAGGCCCCCAGGCCCCAGCGCCCATGACGCCGCCCGCCGCCCGGACGCCGCCTCCGCCGCGCGCTCGCGCCGCCGCCGCCCAGGCCCCGATGCCGGTCATGCCCATCCCGCGGCGGGTGCGCTCCTTCCACGGCCCGCACACCAGCTGCCTGCACGCGGCGTGCGGGCCCGCGCGCGCCTCCCGCGTGGCGCGCACCAAGTACAACAACTTCGACGTGTACGTGCGCGCGCGCTGGCTGTACGGCTTCATCCGCTTCCTGCTCTACTTCAGCTGCAGCCTGTTCACGGCGGCGCTGTGGGGCGCGCTGGCCGCGCTCTTCTGCCTGCAGTACGTGGGCGTGCGCGTGCTGCTGCGCTGCCAGCTCAAGCTGTCGCTGCTGCTGCTGCTGCTGGGCCGCCGGCGCGTGGACTTCCGCCTGCTCAACGAGCTGCTGGTCCACGGCATCCACGTGACCATGCTGCTGGTCGGCGGCCTGGGCTGGTGCTTCATGGTCTTCGTGGACATGTGAGCGCCGCCGCGCGCGGGGCCGGGCCCTCCTCGGCGCGGGGCGGGGCGGGGCCCCGGCGCGCTGCGCCCCGCACACGCGTGCGGCCGGGAGAGGGGCCGGCTGGGACTTCTGGGCGGGGGCGCTGCGTCCTCCCCCCGCCGGCTTTCCCCTCTGGCCGCTCTGCGCGCGCTCAGGGGCGCTGTCCCCGCGGCGCCGTCCCCGTGGTTCCGGGCTGTACTCGGAGAGCCTGTGTCGCTGTCCGTTCTCCAGGACACTGGCGGCGTGTGCTCCCCGGGAGCCAGCACCCCGGTCCCTGCCCTGGGGAAGCGGCCGCCTCCACTCACCACACTGCCACTAAGCTGTTCATGCCGCCCTGGGCCCCCGGGCCTGGCACAGCCCGCAGGCCCTCATCCGCCCGGCACCCTGAGACATGCGGGGGTCTCGAGTCCCAGGCCAGTCTCCAGGGTCACCTTGGTTTGCGCAGGTGCAGTCCGCGGGGAGTCACAGGTTCAGCGGGGTCTGGCCCCGGGCAGGTCCGGCGTCGTCCTGGACAGGTCTGAGTGGGGGTTTCTGCAGAGGCATCTCAGTCCCCTGCTCTTTCTTTGAGGGAACACCCAGAGTTGCAACCTGCATGTCTGGAGCAGAGGTCAGAGGTCGCGGGGTGTGCTTGGAGTGTACACCACGAAACTTGGGCCAACGCTGTGTTTAAAAGCACCTCTCAGAGCCGACGGTGCGGCCCAGGGCAGGATCTCTCCTCGAGGGGCTCAGCTGCTCCTTTGTCCCCGCCTTTGTGCTGTTGGCCTGGAAAGCAAAAATGAATGTGGCTGGGAAGGAACAAAGGGCCCGTGGCCCAGGGGCTGCTCTGGGTCACAGGGGACACACTGCAGGGGCCCAGCGTCTTGTCCAGACCCCTCACTCTGACTTTCTGCATCAGGGGGACGGAGTGGCCGTGTGGTTTAGTGGCACCACGGGCCTCGTTAGCAAGTGAGAGGGCACTCCCAGTAACTGTGCTGGGACAGGACAGAGGGCCGATGAGGCTTCACCCCGAGTTACCCCACACCCCTAGGCGTGGGCGGTAGCCCCGTTGACCCTGTCTGCCCAGGCAGGCCAGCGGCCCAGGGGGGCTTTCAGGACTGTCAGGTGCCACTGGAAGAAAACCCAAATCAGGTAGAGAAAGCAGAAACCACTTGGCTGTAACTATGCCCTTCAGTTTGTTTGTAGTCGGCTTTGTAGGACGATTATCAACCTGAGGTCAGTGGGAAGGCTCCTTGGAAGAAGGTGCGAGTTGTCAGTCCGAGTCCCCGGACGGCAGGTGACCAGCTGACCCATGGGGACCCCGCTTCTCAGTGCTGCAGAGACTCTTTTGCACTAAACCATGCTGTTTCCTAAAAGCTTTGTTTTGTGTTAATTAACTCACGTCACTCAGATCCTACAAAGCCCACTGACCCAGGGGGGTGCGTGTCCACGCCAGGGGGTGAGGGGAGCGGTGGCCGTGTGCCCCCCGGATGTGTGTGGCGGTGCTGGGAGTTGACACGTTCCACGTGTAGCTGTTTGGGGGTCTCGAGTGCCTGTGAATTCTTTATGAAATGAGCCACCTGCATTAAACTTATTTTTTTAATGTGTTGATGGTGTGATTTCTTAGGCCTCTACAGTTTATCCTTTAAAAAAAAAAAAAAAAAAAGAACATTAACACTCCAAAACAAGTAAAATTGGGCGCATTTTAAAGCAGTTCCGTGTGATGCCGGGCAAGGTAAGGGTGAAGGGCTGTAGAGGGGCTGCCTTGACCTTGAAGCCAGGGGTTCCACAGGGGAGCCTGCCCTGCAGATTTCGGGGGTCCATGAGGGCTGAATTCAACCAGCAGATGAGCGTGTGGAGTCGAGAAGGGGCGTGCCCTCCGGACTGGGGGGTGGAAGGCGGGACCTGGACCCAGAGCGGACAGTCACCTTTAGGGACGACACACATGCGCACGAAGAGGCAGAAAGCCAGAGCGGCAGGTGTTGTTTAACCACAAAGCACTTTGAAACGTGAGGGACACACAAAGGTTCCCTGGCTTCTGGGCGGGGGACAACGCGATGACAAGGGTGCTGGCCTGCACAGCTGCCCGATGGCCAGAAAGTGACCTCAGGGACACAGGGCTGTTGGCAGCAGCCTGGCTGCTCTTTCTGGACTCGGGGGAGCTACATGTTTGAGAAGAAAAGCCTCACTCGTTTGGGGGTCCAGCTTCTGATGGCAGAGTTGGTGACATCTTCACAAAAGCCTTGGTCCCCAAAGCAGGGGAGGAGGTGAGCTGAGCTCGCTGGGACGCTGCTTCCCAGGCCGGCCTCACCTGTCACCTGATCGGGCCCGGGAGCACCTGTGGGAGAGCCTCGCCGCACCTGCTTCCCCAGATGGGGGGTGTGGTGGGGCTGCCTGTGCGGTCCCAGGCTGGCCCTCTTGCCGAACCGCGGCCTCCCCACCCAGCTTTGCCTCCTTTTGGGGGGCCTGGTGTGGGTCCCTGAGTGGTTCACTAGGCCAGCGCTGTCCAGTGAGGAAGCCACCAGCCCCGCGGGGCTCCTGAGCTCAGGAACCAGGCTGTGGGGGCCGAGCAGCTGAAGTCTGAATGGGCTTGGCCACGCGTGGCCCAAGGTCACTTACTGGCCAGGACCTGGCAGCGGATTATAACAGTGTTTTGTGTGCCAGAAGCCACTTTGTCCTCTTGGCTGGGTTCCCCTGAGGTCCCCCTGCGTGACAGTCACCAATTTCAAAGGTGATGTGCAGAGTGGCCAGTCGGCTGGCAGGACCTGCACAGAACTGGGTCCCCTGGACTGTGCTCTAGTTACCAGTTAAGGACCCACCCAGGGTCACACCGGCTTCCTAGGACACAGGCAGCAGCTGAAGTGCCGTAGAGCAGATTTACTCCTCATTATGGAAATGAGCGGCATGGTCAGAGGCTTCTGGAGTCTTCCAGAGGCTCCTCTGGGAGCCGAGCCAGGACAAAACCAAAACCGGCGGGAGAGTCTGAGACGCTCAGCAGCTGCAGGGCCGAGGGCCGCTGCAGGAGGCGGGTCGGTCCCCCAGGCCCCAGGCCTCAGCGGCTGCCCCCTCTGCGCCCCTAGGCCGCCCGGGCTGCCACTGAGGTGGGGAGGTGGTCAGGCCCCAGTGCCGTGGGCAGGAGGAGGGGGCCACCCCTGCCTGGTGGCCGCAGGACATGCAGGTGGGTGAAGATGGGACTCAGGCCACGGGACGGCGCTCGGAAGAGGAAGGAGCCAGTGGCCCTGGGTCTGGGGTTGGCAGTGCCACCTGCTGGTGACAGCGCCTGGACGATGGTGGCAGCGGACTCTTGTCCATTTGGGGACAGGAGCTGGGTGCCTGGAGGGTGGAGGGTGGGCAGGTGTGGACCTAACTGCACAGGGACCTCAGGAGGAGGAAGCCAGCCACGGGCCGGGGGCAGGCCGCAAGGGAGGGGTGGGTGCAGGGGGTAGCTGTGGGCGTCCGAGGGGCAGCTGAGGCCTGGGGCCCCAGGAGGAAGGTGATCGCACCTGGGGGAGGGTGGTCGCCAGGCAGGGGGGGCGCCTGGAGGGCAGCCGTCTTCCGGATGGCAGGTCAGGCCCTGGCTGCTGTGGCTCAGTGGGCTGGGCGCTGGCCTGTGGACCGGAGGGTCGCAGGTTTGGTTCCCGGTTGGGGCATGTACCTGGGTTTCAGGGTCAGGTTGCCTATTGATGTTTCTCTTGCACATCCATCGATGTTTTTCTCCCTCTAAAAAGTAAATACGTCTTTTTAAAAAAAGTATGGGAGGTCAGTGGTCAGGGCCAAGGGCAGGGAAGGGAGGGGCAGTTCTCCCTTGAGCAAAGGTCAGAGGGGTTGAGGGAGGGGCTTCCCGAAGACGGGTGCTAGGAGTGCGTTTGGCAGCAAGACTCCAGGCCAGACGATGGGAATGAGCAGAGGGGGGCAGTGGGGAGGAGGGCCTGGGAGTTTCTAGAAACCGCACATGTATTTGAGAAAGTCCGGGTGCTGTCCAGGCTCCTGGCAGGGGTGGCAGTCCCTCCCTGCGTCCCCCACCTCCCTGCCCCGCCAGGTGGTGGCAGCTGGCTGAATAGCCTGGGGGATGCACGCTGCCCCCACTCACCCGGGAGGATGGGCCAGGCCAGAGTGTGACCCCGGTGTTCCTGCGGAGGACAGGGCCGCCCACCAGCCGCCTACAGGTATTGATGTTCCCTGACCTTGAGAGGTCCCTGTCGCCTCCAGCCTGGGATTGGACAAGGGGGAGCGGATGGCAGGGCACTGGTGCTGACTCGGCACTTTCTGGGGTGGGGATGGGCTGCCTTCTCTCTGCAGAGGCCTCTTCTCTGTTTCTCCCTTCTGGGTGGTGTTTGGAAGGGACCCACGCTCCCCCGCCTGCGCTCACCCTGAGCCTCTCCAGGAAGGCGCTTCCCCTGCCACCCTAGGAGCTGGCTGTGTGCCGGGTTCTGTGCAGGAGCTGCTGTCTGGACCCCCAGCTGCCCGGCACACCTGACAGCTCCCCCAGGGGAAGCCCCCCTCACTGGCATCCTTGCCTGGGAGGAGAGGCGGACATGTGGGGACATCCGGACATATGGTGCCGCTGACTCAGCAGCTCCTGACTGTGCCCCTCCCCCAGCCCCCGCTGGGCAGCCTGCCCGGGCACGCTGGCAGCTGTGTCACACGGGGCCTCTGGCAGGTTGCTGTGTCTCTCAGTGTGTGGCCCACACTGAGCCTGGGGGTGGTGGGCTGATGCTGGGGCCAGGCTGCAGGGCCCGCGGCAGAAGTGCCCCACAGGAGGGTTGCGTGGGTGAGCGGCTGCCGTGGGTCCCCTGGAAGAAAGAGTGACCTATGCCAAGAGATGGTTACACACCCCTCCCCAGCCCCTGAGGCCCTGTGCAGAGTTCCTCCATCCCTGGCTGGCCCAATCCTGGTCACTTGCTCCGCGGCCAGGACAGGCCGAAAGGGGCGGGGACTAGCCAGCTGACGTGAGCAGCCCAGGCCAGAGGGGGGCAGGGCATGAGCCAGAGCCCCAAGGGCCCAGGGCGGGATGGGCCTGCACCTCACTGCACAGGGAGCTCATGATGAGGGGCAGCCCAGCAGACAGAGGGCAGGAAGGGGCCGGAGCCCTGGAGTGGGCCCTGGTACAGACAAGGCCAGGGGCGTGGGACAGACACCTGGAGGATGGTGGCAAGCAGTCAAGGTCTGGAGCCCAGGAGGAGGGGGCGCGGGGGGGACGGGCACCCCACCCGAGAGCTTGTCTGTGGTCACCTGCAGACTGTCTCAGACCGGAGCCCTGAAGCCACGGGCAGGTCTGAAATACCCACAGCCAAGTCCCCGCCGGCTGCGCATTGGCCTCCTTCCTCCGCGCAGGCAGCGCCGCGCCTGCCTTCTGGGAATATCGACTAGTCCTCGCCGGGATGCCGCATGAGTGTTTATATAGAGATCCATCAGTCCAGCCCAGCAGTGACGTCACAGGGACAGGAGCGGCCGGGTGGCCTTTGGAGGAGGTTGTCCCCTGTGCCGTGCTGGGTGGAGAAGGTGATGTCACCTGGGAGCCCAAAGGCCAGGGCAGGCTGCAGGCCCCCCCTTCCAGGGGACCCTGAAGAAGTGGGCTCTCCTGTAGAGGGGGCCACCTCCTTACACAGGGAGTGGTGATTCCTGCCCTCGCTGGGGTGCGGAGCCGAGATGGAAGGCCTGGGCCCCCGGGTCAGGCACAGCCAGGAGTGCGGAGCGGCATGGCCCATCCTCCTGGGGAGCTCCCACCTGCAACCGGGGGCTCAGTCGCTGCCCATCCCTTGGTCCTACGCCCCCACTGACCACCCGATGCTTCAGGTGACAGAGCGTGGGGACTTCCAGTTCCTTCCAGTGGCAGTGGGCTTGGCTTCATGCACGGGCCCCCCTGCTCTGGCCCTGGGACCTGGTGGCACCCTCCTCCCCCGTCTCCCCCAAGACCCCAGGTTGGGGGCTCCTCTAGGCCTGGGCTGCTGCCCGCCGTCCACCTGAGCAGTGTGCTTTTCTGAACCAAGGGGGAGCCCTGGCCAAGTGGCTCAGGAGGTAAGGGTGTCATCCAGATACGCCAAGGTTGTGGGTTCCATCTCCGGTCAGGACACAACAAGGATAAGTGGAGGAACTAATAAGTCAACGTCTCTCTCTCCAAGACCAATAATAAAAATAATAAAAGACGTAAGGGGGCTGCCCAGGGTGGGGGCAGCCCTCCTGTGACATAAAGCTGGGTGCTAAGTAAATTAATTGTTTGCAACAGCCCTGTGACAGACATCATGGTGACACGAATTGTTTGTACGTTTTCACGTCATGCAGTAACCCCTGTCTTCCCAGCTCCCTCCCAGCATAAAGGGACACCCTTCCTCCGTGACATCATGTGGGGAGCCGACTCAGCGCAAGCTCGCCACCCACCTGTGTCCTGACCAGGCGCCCCAGAGGCACAGCCCGAGGGGTCGCAGTTCCATTTGACCCCCGCCTTCCTGCCACCGTGCAGCTGAGGTGTGCACATGTGTGTGCGTGCATGTCCATGCCTGTGTGTGTGTTTTCCACTGTCCTTGGGTTCCAGTCCTGGCCCTGAGCCCCAGAATAAGGTGGCGGGTCCTGGCTCTTCACCCTCATGCTCAGCGCTCCCTCTGGGTGCTCTTGGACAGAACAAACGGGCCCGGTCGCCCCCAGGAAATGGCCCGGGTCAGAGCGGAGAGGCAGGGGTGCCGCCCCTTTGCCTCGCAGGCCTCTGGGTTTGGTGGGCAGCATCTGAGCTGCTCGGAGTGAGGAAGGGCCCATCCCGGCCGCCCTGCTGCGCGGCTTCTCTCCCCGCCCAGCCCTTCCTGTGAGATAACGGAGAGGAAGTGGAGGGCCCGCTGGGCTCTGGGGAGCTCAGCCCGAGGCCAGCAGTGCCCCGTGGGGGGCCGGGGTGGGGGGCGGCCAGGGCTGAGGCTGTGCACCCTGAGCCGGGGCACACAGGCCCTCTGCGCTGTGCCCCAAACCCGTTCCCTGGCTTGACCTCAGGGACACGTCCCCTGGGGCCAGCCCGCAGGAGGACAGGGCCCGTCTCATGGAGCGCTGGGCATGCTCCCGGCTGCAGAGTGAGCGCGTGAACAGATGAGTGGATGCGGCTGTCCTGTCTCTATCCGGCCCGCTGCTGGGACAGATACCACAGCCTGGGGCGCTTAGGGACCGTGGGCCTGTCCTCCTCAGTCTGGAGGCTGTGAGTCCGAGGTCCCGGTGCCCGCAGACCTGGTGTCGGGCGAGGGCGGCCTCCTGGCTCACAGGGCCGTCCGTGAGCCCTCTTCTCGCTGTCCTAGCGGGTGGGCGGGGAAGGGGCCGGGGCTCTCTGGGGCCTCATTGTGAGGGCACTCATCGCACGTGGGGCTCCACCCTGACGCCCCAATCACCTCCTCCTTCGCCGTGGGGGTCAGGGTTTCGCATGAGAATTGGGGGGTTGGAGTGCACATGTTCAGACAGGAGCATCTCCCTGGTGTCCCCAGGGCCTGTCACTCTGTAGCCCTCTGTACCCACTTTCTGAATGACCGTGAAAGCAGGGTCTCACAGGCAGGACACCTCCCCCCAGAGGGTCCAAGGAGATGAGGTGTCCCGGAAAGGCGCCCACCGTCCAGGGCCGCGGAAGTCCTCCCACTTGTCTCCCCCGGGGCCGCCTCGCCCGAGCCCTGTCCAGCCTCGCCTCCGGGGACTGTGTGCCCCGTTCTCCCCTGAGTCCCGCAGAGGCCCCGACGGCCCCCGCTCCAAGCGTGTGCCCACCCTGGCGTGGCCCGGAGGGGCCCCCCAGCCCTCAGCCTTCGCAGAGGAGGCGGCGGCAGCTGCTGGCACAGCTGCACGAGGCGTTCCAGGGAAATTCAGGACAGAGACGGGGGATCGGAGGCTCCGGCTCACACTGAAGAGGCAAACGCGCTGCCCTGGTTCTCGCACGTGAACCAGAACACTCACCCAGTTTCCTCCTGTGCGCAGGGTCCAAACGCGCCCAACTGGAGTTCACAGATGTGCCCCAGCCCCCGCTGCCACCCTCTCGGGTCACGGCGACCCTCAGACCAGTTCACCGACACACAGACCCGGCTGAGGCTGGGAGGGGTGGGAACATGAAACACCTGCAGACAGTAACCCCCCACCCCAACGACCCAGGGCCTGGGAGGCGGGGCCTGACTGCAGCCTGCCCCTGCTGGTGCCCTGGAGCAGGGTTTTGGGGCGCAGTCTTGGGCCAGGTGGGCAAATCATCTCCAGAGCAGCCTTCAGCACCCCGCGTCTACCAGGGTGAGGGATCTACCCTACACGTGGCCACTGGGGGGGGGGGGGGCCGGTCTGTGAGCCAGGGCGGTGGGGGGCTCCCCCTGCCCAGACCCAGCCCTGCGTGGTGGGGTCCCCATGTGGGGCCCAGTGCTGGGAAAGCTGAGTCCCTGTCTGGGCGCAGCTGCAGGCGGCCTGGTCTGACCCTCCGGGCAGTTCAGGGACCTCTGCGCTCTGAGCCCCCTTGTGCCTCAGCCACAGACCTGTGTTGAGGGGCTGAACAGGAGTCGAACTGGGCGCAGCCCGGCCCTGGCCCTTCTGGTGCAGGGACCGGACGAACGTGCCCGCCCAGGGCTCTGGAGGTGAGGAGTGGAGCGGCGAACAGTCGTCAGCCCAGCTGCCTGCTCCCCCTTCCGCGTGAGTGACAGGCCCAGGGCGCCCTCCCGGGGACCCGAGGCGCCGCCCCAGCGTCCAGAGCAGCACCGGCACCTCGGCAGCCTGGGGGACTAGCGATGTGTGTGGGGGGTGGGGGGCGGGTCAGGCTCCCCCATCGGCACACGTGGCCCTGGGCCCTCGGCACCCCACTCCAGATACAGTCGAACCCTGGACCCCCAGCGGGTCTAACAGAACCTCCTCCGCCCGGCAGCCAGGATCCCTGTCCACCTTGCACGTGGGCAGAGTCCAGGCGACCCCTCCCGCCCTGCGGGACATCTAGGTAGCTGTTCCCCTGTCCAGCCCCCCGCTTGCCACTCACGTCTCAGACCTCCCCTCCGCGGGCAGCCGCCCTGTCCCCGGGCCAGCCTGCTGTTCTTCAGGCCTCATAACTTCAGAGTGACTTACTCTTCCCCACGTCTCCTGCGCGGCTCCGTGGCATCGGGGTCATTCACACAGCTGTGTGGCCGCCGCCACCGTCCTCCCCAGGACTTCCCATCCTCCCAAAGGGACACTCCGTCCCCATGAAACGCCCGCTCCCACCCCTCCCCCTGCCCTGGCCCTCACCCTAGACTCCCTGTCTCTGTGGATCTGCCTCCTGCAGGGACCTCCTACGAATGGGATCTCCTATCAGTGTGACCACACAGGACTGCTCCTCTGTGTCATCTCACTCTGCATGATGTCCTCAAGCTCTAGCCATGGCATGGCGGATGTCAGGATTTCCTTCATTTTTATTTTTTAAGTGTATTTTATTGATTATGTTGTTACAGGAGTCCCAATATTTTTTTCCCTTTGCTCCCCTCTGCCCAGTACCCCCTTCCCCAGCAGTCCCACCCCCCTTAGTTCATGTCCATGGGTCGTGCATATAAGTTCTTTGGCTTCACCCTTTCCTACACTATTCTTAACTCCCCCGTCTATTCTGCACCAACCGATTATGCTTCTTCATCCCTGCACCATTTCCCCATTTCTCCCCCTCCCCCCTCCCAGCTGATAACCCTCCAAATGATCCCCATACCTATGATTCTGTTCCTATTCTGGTTTGCTTAGTTGGGTTTTGTTTTTATTTTTGGATTCAGTTGTTGATAGTTGTGAGTTTGTTGTCATTTTAATGTTCATAGTTTTGATCTTCTTTTTCTTAAGTAAGTCCCTTTGACGTTTCATATAATAATGGCTTGGTGATGATGAACTCCTTTAGCTTTACCTTGTCTGGGAAGCACTTCATCTGCCCTTCCATTCTAAATGAGAGCCTTGCTGGGTAGAGTAATCCTGGTTATAGGTCCTTGCTTTTCATCACATTGAATACTTCTTGCCAGTCCCTTCTTGCCTGCAAAGTTTCTTTTGAGAAGTCAGCTGATAGTCTTACAGGCACCCCTTTGTAGGTAACTCTCTGCTTTTCTCTTGCTGCTTTTAAGATTCTCTCTTTATCTTGAACCTTTGGCATTTTAATGATGTGTCTTGGTGTGGTCCTCTTTGGGTCTGGCTTGTTTGGGACTCTCTGTGCTTCCTGGACTTGTATGTCTATTTCCTTCACCAGATTTGGGAAGTTTTCTGTCATTATTTTTTTCACATAAGCTTTCAGTTTCTTGCTCTTCCTTTTCTCCTTCTGGCACCCCTATATTCAGATGATGACATGTTTAAAGTTGTCCCAGAGGTTCCTAAGCCTCTCCTCATTTTTTTCAATTCTTGTTTCCTCATTCTGCACTGGTTGACTTTTTCTTCCTTATGTTCCAAATCATTGATTTGAACCCCGGTTTCCTTCTCATCATCACTGGTTTTGTGTGGCTTTTCCTTCGTTTCACTTAGCATAGCCTTCACTTCTTCCCTTATGCGTTTGCCGTACTCAAGCATGTCTGTCAAGTCTGTGAGCATCTTTATCACCAGTGTTTGGAATTCTGCTTCTGTGAGGCTGGCTATCTCCTCATCGCTTAGTTCTCCCACTGGAATCTTGGATCCGTTCCCTCTTTTGGGCCATACCTCTCTGTCTCCTCACTCGGACAGGCTCCTGTGTTTGTTTGTCTCTGAGTCCCAGGTAGAGCTGTCACTCCTGTTAGGCTGTAAGGGGCGGAGTCTTAGGGATTCATCAGTACAGGGTGACCTGTTTCACCACATTGTGGCGCTGTCTGTGGGGGAGGGGTCTGAGAGGGAACAATGCCGCTTGCTCAGGACTCACCTCTTTTCCAGGCACCTCTCCCACTTCTGCACCCCTCTAGCTGCTGCCCTGGCCAACGTTCCCAGAGTGGGTGGGTCTGCGGACGTTCTAGGACTGTGGGGGCCCTTTAAACAAGTGGACTTTGCTGAGGGACAGGCAGTTTCTGCCTCCGCCCCGACCCCCACTGGTCTGCACAGTCAGAAGCAATGAGGCTTGATTTTCCCCGGCGCTGGGACTGTGAGCTGCGTGATCTGGTCTGAGGCTGGGAGCACTTCCCAGGTGTCCCTCCTGACTTTTTAAAACATATGACTGTGTTTTCTGCCGGCCTGCCACTGCCACTGCTGCCGCTGCCACTGCCACTGCTGCCGCTGCCACCGTCACCACACCGCGTCCTCTTCGCCCCGGCTCCACCCCTCCTGCCTGTCTGGATGAGTATTTCTTCTTTATATCCTTGTTTGCTGGACTTCCATGCAGCTCGATTTTCTGGAACTTCTGGTTGTCCCTAGTTTTGAGGTAGTTGTGTTCCTTAGTTGTGGAGGGAGACGCGAGTGTCTGTCTGGGCCGCCATTTCGGCTGGAAGTCCCATTTCCTTCCTTTTTAAAGTCTGAATAGCGTTCCCTTGTGTGGATGAATCGTATTTTTGTGAATAACTGCGGTGCACGTGGCTGTGCGAACGTCTCCCTGAGACCCTGCCTCCGGTTCTCTGTGGGGCATGCAGGGGGGGGGGGGGCTGCTGGGCCACGTGCCGTCCTGCGTCCACTCTTTGAGGCCCCGCCACGCTGCTCTCCACGGCGGTGGCCCCGTGCTCCGCTCCCACCGGCAGCGCACGGGTCCCGGGGTCCGCACGCTCTTGCCAGCACCAGCCCCACACAGTGCCACCTGGGCAGGTCACCCCGATGCACGGTCTGCAGATGCCCTCCAGGCTGGGCAACGACCCGCGAGGCCCTGCCCGGTGTCCTGAGCCCTTGTGCCCGGAGCAGCCTGAGGCCTGAGCCACGCCTGACCCCTTGGCCGAGCGGGCCAGCCCAAGCTGCCCTCAGAGGCTCAGTGGGTGCCACCCTGGGGTCCTGGGCGGACGGGGGGGCAGGTGCTGCCTGCCTAGGGGTGGCCACAGGGTGGTGGCCTCAACTTGAACCCTGAGCTGGGGAGGGGGTCGCAGACGCCCAGCTGCTACCCCGAGGGCCTGACCTCTACCCCTGCTTGGGTCCTAGAGTCCAGGGTGAGCCTGGGGGCCTCTCTGACCCAACCGGAGGGGCAGACCTGGCTGGCACAGGGCAGGGTCCCAACGAAGGGGCGCTTGTGGGCTGCTGGCCGTGGCTGCTCCCAGAGCCCCACTGTGTGGGGGCGGAGATGGAGCTTCACCCCTTTTGACAGCTGCCCGGCCAGCGCTGGGGCTGTGCTCCCCGTGCTCCTGACGCTGGCAGGCAAGCCCGTGAAGACCAAGGGAGCCCCGGGCAGCTTCCGGGCTTGGAACCTGAAGTCAGCGGTCCGTTTTGCCGCAGTAAAGTGCTCTTCGGAGGGTAGAGGCCCCCGATGGAAAGGCTGGCCACATCCCCAAGGCGCTTCCGGGCCCCTGACGCCGAGAAGAAAGCGGGGAGAACAGACACACCCGCCCGCTCCCCCAGGCCGGCGGGACAAGGAGCAGTGGCACCGTGATGCTCGGCCGTCAGCGGTGCTGGAGTCTGTTCTCGGGCCAGCAGTCCAGGCCCAGGGCTGGTCCCCTGCCGCCTGCTGTCCCCTCCTGCTGACTGGCACCCAGGACACTGAGGACAGAGAAGAGGCATCAGGCAGGTGGGCAGGGGTCTGGGCCCTTGTCAGCGAGGCCCCAGCACCTTTGGGCTCCACACTGTGCAGCTGTGCCAGGCACCCCCAGGCCAGGGATAGGGCCATGGACAATCGGGGAGCCTCTCGGTGGGGGCAGTGGGGGCCAGAGTGGACTAGTGCCGGGGTGGGGCCAGGGAGGGCTGATGCAGGGGACTTCTGGGCAGAGACCCCATGGAAGGGGCGTCATGGGCTGGGGGCACTGGGGAAGGGGGTGCCGGCGGTGGCCACAGCAGGTGCAAAGGCCCTGGGCGTAGAGATGCCAGCAGCTGCGGAGCCACACGGAAGCCAGTGTGGCTGAGCTGAGCAGGGGTGGAGGTGGGGGCCGCTGAGGGACCCCAGCAGGGAAGGGTTTGCTCTGCCGAGCTCAGAAGCACCTCAGTGCTGCCCTGGAGACAGACCCAGCAGCAAAGTGGGGGGTGGTCCAGTCCTGGGGCTGCTATAGCGGCTGTCCTTGCTGACACAGCTTTCAGGCGAGCGACCGGTGAGGGGGCCAGGTTGGCTCTGGAGTGTGAGGTGGTGAGAAGCCCCATGTGGCTGGCCGTCTGCTGGAAGGATGGAGCGTCTGGGACCAGCTGCCATCCCCTGAGGAGGAGGCAGGAGGACGGTTTTGGGGTGCAGTGAGGGGCTGTGTGTGGCCCTGAGACGTTTGAGGTGGCCACCAACCCCCTAGTGGACAGGCTGAGGCAGCAGCTGCCTAAGGGAGTCTTGGCAGGCCAGGTCCTCCTCGGAGATGAGCCAGGTGGGAAGGGAGCCTCTTTCCAGAACTGATGCTGGCTGCGTACAGACCTGACCAGCTGCATTCGGGGTGATGGTTCGTGCACCCGAGGTCCACACACGGAGCCCTGGTGACACAGGCACAGGCTGGGAGCGTCTGAGCCACAGGAGAGAGCGAGCGGGTGGAGTTTGGGTGCGTGGCCCGGAGGGTCTCAGTTGACTGTGTGGACCCAGGACCCCAGGGGGACAAGCTTCCTGCGGCTCCCTCCTCCACGGAAGCCTTTCTCAGACGGGTCCCCACTGAGCAGCGGCCCCCGACAAGGTACCAAAGGCTTCCACCATCCAGGGGAGGGCAGAGGTGACCAGGCTGAAGCGTGGCTCCTGGAGTCCTCGGAGCCCCCACCCTGACACCGCACCTCGGTGGCTCATCATTATGCGGATTTATCTCTTGTGACTTCCCTGTTCCCCTCAGCCAGATGCTCTCTGAATAAAAGGGGGAAAAACATCAAGCCTCAGGCCATGAAAACTCAGGACCCTTGGCAGCATCTCAGGGGCTGCCGTACTAATCGGAACCCCCAGGAGCAGACGGTGGCCGCTGGCCTGCATATCAGCCAGCAGCAGGCTTACGGGTCCCAACGTCTGAATAGTCACAGATCAAGTGAAGGGAAGGAGCATCTCGCCCCCACCCTTCCCGGATCCAAGTCCCCCCCCACCCCCCGTGCCTGCCCAGGAGCCCTGAGGGAGCGAGCCCAAGCTCCGTCTTTCTCGTCAGTAACACAGGGATAAAGAGAGACCCCTGTGGAAACGATGTGAGGTGACGCGCACAGGACACGCAGCAGAGGCCTGGAGCTCAGCATCATCATCTGAAGCACGCAGGGGTGGGGTGCCTGCATGCAGCCCCAGAAACTGCACCCGCCCCGTTACCCTGGGGGAACAGGTTTCTGGTTCTCTGTGGTCTTCTGAGTACTTTAATATTTTCCAAATGTCCTTTATTAAGGAAGAAAGAATTTCATTAATATTTAGAAAATAAAAGTGACAACCACCACAGTGTACAAATACGTGGGCCAGCTCCCAGGGGGCAGGCTCTCCCAGCCACCATCTCTCCCTGTCCTCGCCTGCTGTCAGCGAGACGGTCATACTTCCAGACCCTGCGTGGGTCCCATCTGCAGGAACCCAGCCCTGGCCACAAGAGGACCTCAGGGAGTGGATGGCTTCTTGTGGCCTGATCCCCAGGCTGGAAGCAGGTAGCGACACCTGTTTCTGCTCACACCTGTCATTTGCAGAGGGCCCGGGGGAGTGTGCGCTGCTGAGCTGAGGGACTGCAGAGCCTTGGGAGCCCCGGGCTGCTGTGCTGCCCAGGCAGGCAGTGCCCTCCCCAACCTGGCCCCAGCGCCTCTGCTGGCCCCCGTGCAGAGCAGGCCGCCCTGGCAGTTTACCTGTCTCTCTCACCTTGCACCTCCTGGGCCAGGAGCACACGCCAAGCCACCTGACAGGTGTCTCTAGCAGATAGCCTGCCCTGAGGGCTTGGAAGTGGCTGTGGAACCTGGGACCATGTTTAGGTGTGAGTGGGGTTCTGGGAACCCGCCCATAAGAGTCCTTGAGGGTTCAAGTTGGGGTTGGCGGTCCAACTATAACCAAGGTCAAGGACATAGGATGAGCCAGGAGACAGGAATAGTTGACCAAACTTCTGACAGTTGTCCTAGGAGTGACCTTGGCTAACTGTCCTGGAGGGCTTTAGCCTCTGATGCCCACAGGGCCAGAATGTGGTCGTGGGGGGGTGGCACCTCTTGCTCTTCCCATCCCCTCCTCCCAGTGACTCCATGCTGGGGATCACTGTCCTGCCGCCCACCCCATTTTCCTGCAAGGACCCTTGTAGGGGTGAGGAAGCCAGGCTGCCTTTGCCCTGGGAGAACCACTATGGTCCGTCCTCTCCTGACCCCCAGGCCCCAGGGTCGGGTGGAGGAGACAGAGCGGATGGCGTGGGAGTAAAAGTAGCGGCGTTTGTGAGTCCCTTCGGGCGTGCAGACGGTTTCATTTCTGCGCACTTGTTCTAAAACGGCACCCGTGTTCAGTAATGCACCGGTGCGGCCGGATCAGACCGGGCCTGAAAGCAAACCCCGCCGCGTCCCCGCAGCCCGCAGCTCTGGGCCCTGCGCAGCCGATGCCGGCGCCCCGCGGTTCGCCCGAGGGCGCTTCGGCAGCCCCGGCCATCCTGGTGTCAGCTTCGGCGGAGGCCGCGCACCCCTTCCGGCCGGCCGCCCCACTTGGCGGCGCATCCTGGAGGCTGCTCGGTGCAAGCGCGTCCGCCGTGGGGAGGGGCCCTCCCGGGCCGGGAGTTGGGGGGTGGGGTGGCTCCGGGGCTTCCCGGGTGCGTACGGGGGTCGGAGGGCCGGAGACTGTGAGTAGACGCCGCCGTCCTAACCTGCCCGGCTCTGCCCTTCCGCATCCGGCCCCGGCCCGGTGCCCGGCGCAGGGTCGGACGCCCGGAGCCCAGGAAGGCTGCGCGCGGAGGGTGGAGGGGAGCGGCCGCCGCCTCCCGCTGAGTCCCTACCCCCCCCCCCCCCCCCCCCGCGCGCCGGATGCCCCGGCCCCGCCTCCCCGCCCCTTCCCCAGCATTTCCTCCCTCCCGCGGACACCCCTCCCAGGAGCCCACCTGGGGACGAGTGCGCGCGCGCGGCCGGCGCGCTGTCCCTTTAACCGGGCCGCCGCGCCTCCCCCGCGTGCCCCGCCCCGCGGTGCGGCCGGTGCTGGGCGAGGCCGGAGAAAGTCCATGTGAGAGCAGCGCGGCCGCCGGAGCACTTCCTGCCGCTGCCCGCCGCCGCCCGCCGCCGCCGCAGGCCGGACCGGGCCGAGCGCCCGCAGGTACGCCCAACTTGGGGCCGCGCGCCGGGGGCCCCGCCGCACTTCCCCAAACTCCGCGGCGCCGGCCGCGCGCGCTGCCGCAGTGCCCGCCGCCCGCCCGCAGCCCAAGTTCACGCAGCGCGCCTGCCCGGCCGGGGTGGCCCAGGGAGCCGGGGCCCGCGGACGCGCCCCGACCCGACGCGGCCCGGCTCGGGGGCCCCGGGCAGCGCGCTTCGGGCAGACCCCAGCCCTGGGCGTCTCCCTTCTCGCCGGGCTTCTCGGGACGCTCGTGCCCCCTCCTTCCCCTCCCGCTCTCTCTCCCGGACCCGGACTAGGTGGACGGAACCCATCCCTCCAGGGTCGGGAGGCCCGGGCCTGTTTGGCCCCGGGCCAGGGCTGGGGGGGACACACCCCTTTTTCCCCCCCGCGAGGGTCCGAGGCCAGGCGCGCTGTGCATCTGTCGGGCCTTGCATCTCTCCTTCCGGGTCCCGGAGGCCCCTTTCATGGGCATTACTACCCTGCTCCCTCATCGTGCGGACCCCAATCTGGGGAGGGAGGATCTGGGGTTTTCTCCAACCTGGGGAGAACCTGGGGGCCGGCAGCACTGCAGCGGGAGGGGCGCCCGCTAGGCATCTGCAGCTGTACCTCTGCTTAAGGAGGTTTTGGGGCCCAGGCCCCCTCTCCAGGAAGCCCGGGGGTGAGCTCTGAACTTGCTGCCCACACCTCCTGGCCAGGGCAGGGGACCTAAGCCTGTCCACTGGTGTGGGGCGGCATGAGCTCAGAGATCACCTCCAGTCTCTGTTCTGGGCTCCTCAGAAATTTGGTCTTGGGGCTGGTGACTCTCCTGGTGCCCTTTCCGCCCGTGGTTTGCTGTGGGTGGGTTCCCTGGAGCTGGGCGCAGGCCATCCCCACCACCACCACGGTCCCTTAGAGTGTTCTTGCCCACGTGGGCGTTTGGCTTCTCCCTTATAGTGGTAATTATTGGGACTCACTGGGCCCTGGCCGTGCCTCCTCTGGCACGTTGTAGCTGATTCCATCCTGCGTGTGATGGGCCGGGCAGGGAGGCTCGGGCGGCACGCTTCCTGCTCTCCCCGAGCTCCCCATCCCAAGCTCCCCATCCCGAGAGCTCCCCGCGAGCACACCCCCGGGCCGCACCCCCTCCCGCTTCCTGCGCCTGCCTGCCTGGTCTGCAGTGGTCTCTCTCCGGTGCTACCCCCCAGCCCCGTTCTGTTGGCCCAGGTGATCACAGTGTGTGTTGCCCAGTAACACAGGGACTCGGGGACAGGCGGCTTCCCACTCTGGCTCCATTTTACAGGCGGGGAAACGAGGCTTGGTCGCACGGATTAGGCGAAGGGTCAGGCAGCCCGCACCCCTCCTGTCTCCCTTTCTTCTGTGGCCCCCGAACCACTCTGTGGTGCCCCCTGGCCCGTTGGCACTCCTCTGAGGGTGATTCCACTCTGGGCGGCCCCTCAGCTGGAGCCCGAGCCAAGAAAGGAGAAGATGGGACCCGAGGGATTGGCCCCCTGCTGTCCCGGTGAGTTGGCTGGAAGGATCACAGAAGTAGAACAAGATACCACTGTCACTGCCCAGTGGCCAGAGATCTGTTGTCAGTGGTCACACCCAGGGAGGGCGCGGGGCTGGACATGGCCTCTGATACCGAGCTGACCGTGCGGCTCCGTCCGCCCTCCTAGGCAGGAGCCACCCCGTCTCCTGCAGGACGTGTGAAGAGGGGACAGTGTGGGTGGTGACTACCGTTGGCACACCAGGCTGCCGCTTGTCTGCGCTCGGTACCCCCAGCGTCTTGTCACAGCCATGTGCTCGCAGGGGCCTCTCTGCGCAGTGGGCTCGGGGGTGACTTTGTACACAATCCTTCAAACCTTTCCATGTTTTTTCAACTAAAACGTGAGCTGCGTTGTTCCTGTGAGAGGGACAATGGCGATGGTCTTTGCAGCCTGGCTCTCCTCGGCCCCTTACCTCGAGGGTCCTGCTGGCTGAGGGACAGGAGGTAAGCACTGGGGTATGGACCCTTCGGAGGCTGTTCCCATGGTCCCACTGTGCACCGCTTCCTCTGAGGCCTGGGCTCCCCGGAATGCAAAGCTGGGGATCAGCCACACAGGACGCAGCTCCCAGCAGCCCGGGCCTCCCGTGGGTCTGACCTCAGCCACCTGAGACCTCGTTCCCTCCACCCCTGCCAGCGAGTCCCGTGCGGCCTCCCCGCGGCAGCCCGGCTGCCTGGCTGCTGTCCCCTTGGGTGTAGGGGTCCGAGGAGCCGCCCTGGAGCGGGGCGCCGTGGGGAGAGTCGGCCCAGCCCACGGAGACCCAGCGCAGGTCAGGGCCTCTGGCCCCGCGCGTTCTGGCACGTGTCCTGTGAGAACCCGGGTCTTTGTAGCGGGAACGGGCGTTGGTGGAAGGTTAGCGGGCCTGGCCTGGCTCGTTCCTGTGGCCGGTGTCCCCAGGGGCCGGCCTGGGCTGAGGAGCCTGGGACTGGCTTCCAGGCCTCATCTTTGAGGGGGGGCAAAGCCCCGTGGTGCCATTGAGTGTGTGTGTGTGGCAGGCGTTTCCCAAGGCAGGGACAGTGCCACCAGCCCCCACCAGCCCCAGAGCTGCTCCTGGGGAGCAGGGACTTGTATAGTCTGGTGGGCCCGGGGGCTGGTGGGGGCTGCAGGACCTGTTCGGGGCTGGGCCGGCTCCCTTGGGCCCCGCATGCTCCCACCGGGGCACCTGTGTGTGAGCCGGGCCGTCCCCTGTGCTCTCTCTGAGCACTCGTTCCATGGGGCACAGTTTTCTGGGCACCCCCATCGGTCCTCCCCAGGTTAGCAGTCTGGCCCTCGTACTTCAGGTGAGGTTGGAACTCCGGTGCTGGAGCCAGGGAAGCGCACAGCCCTCCCCGCCCCTGCCCCAGGCTGAGGCCGTTTCCCGCCCCGCCCCTCCTGGTTTCTTTGACCCTCTGTGTTCCTGAGCTGTGGACCTGAGGCCGGTGTGCCTGGAGGTCATGCCCTTCCCGAGGGGGATGCCCCAGGCGTTGCTCACCTCCCGGGCAGGGAGCAGGGCGCACCCTCCCGGCCTCTGTTTCTGTTAGTAAATTCTTGCTCTCCCAGCCTGGCCCTGATTGAGATAATTAGCAAATAGCTCAGGGGCTGGCCCCGGGTTCCCTCATTGTCACCTGCAGCTGCTGTCCTGCTGGGAGCTGGACTTCCTTCTCCAAGGCCTAGCCTTTGTCAGGTCTGGGAACCCAGTGGGTGCCCTGTAGGGGAGGGTCTCCACAGGGAGGGGCGGGGTGGACACAGGGGTCTGGAAATGTCTGGACTGAACTTAGGAGCACGGCTCCCTGGTGGCCTGTGGTTGGCACCCCGAGTGGAGGCAGCACCCACTGCTCCCCGGGACTGGGAGCACTCTGAACAAAAGGAGTGCAGAGGGAAGCTGGGCCCTCTGGGTCCCGCCCCGCCCCCAGCTGCTGTTGGCTGGGCCCAGAAGGGGAGCTCTTTGGTCTCTCCCAGGTCACATCTGGCCCCAGGCTATGTGAGCTTGGGTGCGTAACTCGCCCTCTCTGAGCCCTGCCCTGTCCACCTTGAAGCTACTCAGCAGCTTCCTTACTCCGTGCTGGGAGTAAGGATGGTGGGCAGGCTGAGCCTGGAGCCCCCGTGCAGGATGGGCTTGGCCCCGGGGGCCCTCTCTCTAAGCCCCCTCCCAGGAAGTGGGCAGGAGCCAGTGAGGGACACAGACACCTTTTAACAGGAAGCTGCTTCTCAGTCTCCAGGGAGGATGGAAGCTACTTTTCTCTGGGATGGCTCCTCTGGCCCCAAGGGGAGTGCAGGCTGGCTCTGGGTCTCTGAAGGAATCTTGTCCTGCCCCCTCGGCCCTGGGCGCTGGCATCCAGGAGGGCACATCGCCATGGATGGGCCGGGAGCTCCTGGGCCCCGCCCAGCGCCTGCCCAGTGCCTGGAAAGCAGACAGGGCTGGGGGCGGGGACCGAAGGGGCCTGAAAGTGCCCATATATAGTCACTGGGGTGAGCAATGAGCCTGGCTGTGTCCCGGCCCAACCGCTGGGGCCCTGAGGGCAGCGTGGACCAGAGCGGGTGGTACTGAGGGCAGCTGGGTCTGGGGCCGGGGGTCAGACAGCAGCAGACGCAGGCTTGGATGTTCCTGGAGTGTTTGTTGATTGAAAATAAAAATCTAGGCCCTTGGTAGTCAGGGCTAAGTGTATGTCTGGGGACAATCGCTTTGGAAATCGGAGGCAGTAATATTGTCCAACGCCCTCTGGGGCCCTCCCTGAGGATGCTTGCCTGTTCGCAGGCCCAGAACGTCCCCCTTGTTACGGTGGCACCCCAAGATGTCCCCACCCCATCCCCCCTGTGTGGCTGGTATTTTTTGGAGTCTGCCAGTGGGGAGAAGGCAGGGGCTGCTGGGTCTCGCACCCCCCTCAAGAGCAGAAAAGTGGCCCTGGGCCGCTCTCCTGCCCGGACCCTCGGCGGCGGCTGCGCCTGGCCCTGTCCTGCGTGTGCCAGGAGGGGCGGAGTGACTTCCTTGGCTGCATCGACTTTGGTGCTGTTAGAAAATCACAATATTAACATAGTTCTGCTCATTTAATTTCGTTCCCATTGCCCATTGCACCGCTAAGCGCTTTTGTGAAATTCTGTGTGTTGATACTTTTTGTTGTTGTCAGCAGTTCCTTCTTCCTTTTTTTTTGGATATAAAGCCATTAGGGTGAGAGAAGATTAAAAAGATACATTACAATTAAAATGTTAATGAAATCTGCATCATACAAGTTTTGAAACCCTTTAGGCATTAATCTTGCCTGTGTCATGTCCATTAAAGTTGGCTATTCTTATTCCACACTGACCCCTGCTGAGAGATTTGTGCTATAATTGGATTTTTTTTTTTTTTTTAAGTAAAAAAGAAAAAAAGCTTTTAAGAAAATAAGAGGTTGAGTGGCGGCCTGGCTCCTAAATGTAGAAATGAGAGGGGAGCACGAGGCGCTCTGTCCCGCTCCTCTGGTGGGGAGGGGGGCCCCAGGTCGTGGGCCCGGTGCCTCCAGCTCCTGCCTCCCCCTCGCCTTCCCCACTGGTACCCGCTGCTCTGCCCGCGTGGGCCCTGCCCCCCGTGGCCCCGGGTCACCTGCCAGGGACGTCTCCCAGGCTGCCGGAGGTGCCGCAGTGGGGATGAGCTGGCTGTCCTCGGGAGAGGGCGCCGGGCGAGGGGTGACGGCCAGGCCCTCGGCGCAGCACGCGTTCCGGTGGAGCCCGAGCCGGAAGACTCTGTTGCCCACGTGTCTGGCTTGGCGGGCCCTGGGGTCTCCGACATGAGGCTGGGCTGGGGGAAGCGGGAGCCCCTCTTGCGCACTCCCGGGGCAGCCGGGACCCGAGCCTGGTGGGCAGTAGGTGTCCCATGGACTTGTCTGCAAAGACACGCCCTTGGCTGTGGGCAGAACCGGGGGTGGTTCAGAGCTGAGCAGCGCGTCGTCTGGGTGGCGTCCCCTGGTCTGGGTGGGGGTGGGGCAGGTGGGGCATGGGGGGGCCTGTGGTGCCGGGCCCCAGCGCCATAGTCACAGCCGCCTTCCTGCGAACCTGGTCAGGTGTTTGGCAGCGGGGCTGCAGCAGATTTCATGTCTGTGTGTTTTTGCAACACCTTTCTATAAAGGGAAACATAATTTAAAATATGATTACTTAGTGTTGTAACAGCCGCCTCAGCTCCACGCTATGCTGAGATCATTATCAGAGGCTGATATTAACTCGCAAAGAATATTATGCAAATTGCCTGCTGGAAGCCCTCTCCGAGGATGCGAGGGGGCACAGGGCGGGTCCCACTGCGGGGTCGCTGGGTCCCCGGCCAACCAGCCCGCCCGCCGTCCGGGGGCTGGGTCTCAGGACAGCACTCTGAGGCTGTGCTTCCCTCCACACCGGCCTCGTCCCTTGTCTGTGGGACTCGGGAGGGACACAGGGAGCGTCAGGGCCGAGAGGAGGCTCCGGAGCAGGGGGGAGAGCTGGCTGCTTGATGTGCGTGTCCTCGGGGTGTCCGCTGAGCCTGCCATGGGGTCATGGTGGTGCTGAGTGAGCGTGGCCTCCGTGTGGGGACCCGGCCGGTGCGTGTGGGCCTTCACTGGCCAGTTCTGCCAATAACTGGGCACTCAGGAGCTCCCAGCGCTTGCTTCTCGGACCCTGAGGACGAGGCGGAGGTCCCAGACTGGCCTCCCGTGGCTTCACCCTGGGTTTGCAGCTTCCAGGGGCTGGGGGTGCGCCCTTGGGGAGAGGCAGGGAACTGGGGCCTGCGGGCGGCGCCTTCATTGCCCACAGCTGTTACTGAGAGCGGTGCCTCCACAGCCCCCAGCTGGTTCTGATTGGGGGGGGCTGCAGTCTAGAGCTTCACGATTCCTTCCAGTTGCCCGCAGCCCCACTGTCCCGAAGGCAGAGCCATGTCCCTGACCCCACAGAGCAGGACCGTTCATGGTTCTCAAGGGCAGTGTCTCGCCTGGTGGCCACAGAAGCCAAGTGGGTCCCCAGATCCTCGCACCCCAGTGCTGGCCGCTGGCATCCTCCCTGTCACACACTCACACTTACTGTTAAAGTCGCCGTGAATGGCGAGTTCGGGGAGCAGGGGGCCTGGTTCCAGGTGCTGCCCCCATCCTGGGGGGAGGGAGGGGCCCTGCTTCCTGGGGCAGCGCAGATGGGAGGTGGACACGGCTCTGGGGGCCGCTGGGCCTGGGTGGGGCCTTGACAGTTCGGGGGATCCTGTTGGCACCGGCCACACCGCCCTCTGCTGAGAGGTCACGGCCCTCAAACCCAGGCTGTGGAGTGACTGTTGTCTTGTGATTTGAACCCCGTCCCTCACTGTGCTGCCGGGGGACCCAGGGCCAACACGGTGGCCGCCCCGTGTGTGAAGTGAGGGGAGCAGGCTGAGCTCTGACGCAGAAACAGGAATGGGGTGCATCCCAGTTCCTGTCCCCAGGTGGCCTCCCCAAAAAGGCCACCTTGTGGGTTCTGTGCAAACTTCCTGGCTAGAGGGCTAGGAGGGGTCCCCATCTGCTTCTTCCACTGTGACCCGCCCACTTCCCTGTTACCCACCAAGTGCACCCCCTTCTATGTGGCCCCCCACTTTGTGACTGCTGGTCTGGGGGGTGGGAGCGACGGAGCCGCTGAGCACACGGAGGGGCGGGATCAGAGTCTGGGGCTGGGTAGGACCGTGACCCTGGGGCCGAGGACGGCAGCCATTTGCCCTCTCGGTTCTGGAGGCCGCAGGTGCAGAATCAAGGTGTGGGCAGGGCTGGTCCCCGCTGGGGCTCCAGGGGAGCACCCCTGCCTCCCAGCTCCTGCTGGTGCCGCAGTCCTGGTGTCCCTTGGCTGGCAGGCACGTCACCTCCATTGCTGCGTCTGTTGTCACAGGGCCGTCTTCGCTCTGTGTGTCTGGGTCCAAATTTCCCTCTTCTTACAAGGACGGCCGTCCCTGGGTGTGGGGTCCCCCTCAACCCAGCGTGATCTCGTTTTGAGATGCTTAGCAAATTGCTGCTGAACGACGCTGCTTCCAAATGAGGTCACATCCTGAGGTGCTGGGGAGACATGAATTTGGGGACATGCTATTCTACCCACTGTGTGGGGGGCCCCATAGAAACCCGGTAGTGCCTGGATGGGGGGCTGTCTCGGGAGGGGGAGCAGGTCTTGCTGGGACATACCATGTGCTGGACCCTGTGCTTGCCCTCGAGGGTGGACAGTCAGACACGGGGTGCCGGGCGCCGGGCCGGCCGGGAAGCCTGGAAGGAGCTGTTCCAGGAGCAGGCGGGGGGCAGGGCGGGAAATGGGGCCACGGTGCCGGAGGATCCTTCTGAGAGGGCGTCAGCGCTTATGTAAGTTTGGGGAGCGCGTTTGTGTTAAGTGTTGTAACCCAGTTTGGTCAGCCCGCCCGTGTCATGGGGGGGTTCTGGAGAGGAAAGGCGTGTGGCCACCGTGGCGGCCTCGGGCCTGGGCCTGGCTGCACACGGACCCCAGACGGGACCCCAGACGGTACCATGGACGCCGGCCACGTGGCCCTCGGGCCTCTCGTCCTGTGCATCTTCCATCCTCCAAGGGGAAGAATAATGTCCTGAAGTTTGGGGAAATAACAAATCGGGCAAAGAGAAAAGAGTCGAGCTCCATCCAGCGGGAGGAGGTGGGTCCCCAAAACAGGCCACAATGTCCAGGCTGCGGTTAGGGGTGCAAGGAGTTGTGCCATTCTTGGGGTTCCAGCAAGCCCAGACCTTGGCGTAAGGGGTTGCCACTCCCCTGGGACCGCGAGGAGCAGGTGGCCACAGCGGGCTTCGGCCTGGGCAGGTCAGCAGGGCCAGGCCTGGTGCGATGGGGTGCTGGCCTTGGGGCCCCTCCTCAGCTTCCTGGTAACCCAGAAAAATGGAAAGCCTCCCACCAGCACCCTTGGAGTCAGCCCCTGGCTCCATGGGTGGGGGACACCTCTGGGTGTCCGGCTGCTGGGCGTGGGTGGGGCTGCTCCCAAGCGGGAGCAGGGTCAGCTTCTGCCCAAGCCCAGGGGCCCGTGGAGGGTCCCGGACACATTGACAGACCTGCTTCTGAAAGCTCTTAGAAATCTGGCCCGGGACTGGGATGAAGCCAGGGGACAGCAGTTCCCCGGGATCGGGCATCCCTCCTGTGGAGGGGCGGTCCACAGTGACAGTTCCCTCCAACCCCAGGGTCCCAGAAGGTGGCCTTCTGGACAGGCAGGCCCAGCTGTTAATGTCACTGGTGGTGTGCCCAAAAGTTAGCGGGTTCAAGTCCTGTGCCTCTTAGGCTGCTTCAGTCTGGGACATTCTGTGGAGGCTTTCCTTGGCTCTCGTGGCCTTGACTCTGGCGTCCAGGAGTTTTGCAGGGCGCCCCCAGTCCGGGCCCGTGACTGTCCTGTTCAGGTTTGGCATGTAGTCACTCCATGAGAATGTCCGTCTGGGGCCCGTGTCCCCCGACAGCACCTGCCAGCCGGGCCTGCGGTCCCAGTGAGGGTTCTGCAGCGGACGGGGCGGGGGGGGCCGCCCAGGGGCCTGGCGTGTGTAGAAAGATTGGGTGTTGGGCCCAGGAACGTTGAGTGGTGAGTGACGAGGGACCTGAACGGGTGGTGCTGGGGTCACATCAGAAGCAACAGTCCCGGGGAAGGCAGGTCTCGGCCTGGCTGGTCAGCGGCCAGGTCCCTCAGTGTCCGAGCACCCCCACCTGTGGGCTCTGGGACTGCGCGCTGAGGGTGGAGTAGGCGGTGAGGGGGTGTCCCCAGCCCGGTGTCCCCTCCTGCTGGTGACGAGTTTGGGGAGAAGCAGGGTCAGCAGAGAGGCGGCCTCCCCAACTGGGTCATCACGGCCCCTCCCCTGCCCCGGGGCCCCTCCGGGCCGCCCTGGTTCTCGGCGGGCGTTGCCTGTGTCCGAGCAGGTCAGTCTGAAGCCAGTGGGTCCCGTCCCGCGGAGCCTGGGCCGAGGTCCCGGTCGGCGTCCGCGGGGTGGGGGCTGTGTCCTGGGGCTGCCGGAAGAAACAACCACAGACCGGGCCGTCTCAAAGCAGAGGTTCGTGCTCTCCTGGCCCCGAGGCCCAAAGGCCCAGGCCAGGGTGTCAAGGCCCCACGCTCCCTCCCAGGTTTGGGGAGGGGTCGGTGCCCCCTGGCTCTCCCGGTCCTGGCCGCGGGCATTCCTTGGCTTGTGGCCACATGGCACCTGGGACGAGGCCTCTCCCCTCAGAAGGACGCCCATTGCTGGACTGAGAGGTCACCCTAAATCGGGTACGATCTCATCCTAACCTGAGCCGTGTCATCTGCAGAGACCCTAGTTTCACATCAGGTCACACTCTGAGGTGCCAGGTGGATGTGAATGTGGGGGGGACCCAGTCACCCCAGTCCAGGAGCGAAGGCCAGATTGTTCCCCTGCCCTGTCCCCTTCTCTCCCCGTCCCCTCCTCTCTCACGCCCCCAGGCTGGGAAGGCACAGCAGTGCTGTCGCCCTGAGCAGCGAGCTGTCCCGCGTTCCCTCGGTGCCTGTGCGGGTCTCCGTGGGGCGGGGGCGTCAGTCCGACAGGCGGGGGGTGCGGCTGGGACGCTGCTGGCTGGAGGCAGGTGGGGGCCTCGCCTTGGCTCCGATTTTTGTTTTGTTTGGCGACTGGTCTGCCTGGTGCTTTCCAGGTAAGGGCTCCCCAAGGCGGGTCTGCCTCGGGCCAGCGTCCCCCTTCGGGTCAGACAGCCTTGCGGTCACCTCTGTCCAAGACAGTCCGCCATCGGCTGGAGGCCACAGGCTTGGGGTGGCCCTGGCTGCCCGTTGTTGCCAACCCCTGAGGCCCTCTGAAGAGAGGCTCCTCCCCGCCCCCCACTGGCCGCAGGGCGTGCAGTGTGGTCGTGGTCTGGTTCCAGGGTGAGCCAGGACCCAGGGTCTCTGGAGAGAGTTCGGTACCGTCCCTCCAAGGAAGGGAGCCGGCCCCGGGGGCTTGGGTTGCAGAACAGAGAGCGTTATTGGGGCTCCAGGGTGCTGCCCTGGGTGGGGTCACCAGCTGCCCCCAGCCCTGTCCTCACCCGGCACTGCCTGCTTACCTGGGCCAGGTGCATCTAGGCAGACAGAGCCCTGGGCCCTGCGGGAAGGGCCGTGCCTCCCGGTCCTGGGTGGGGTGGCGGGTGTGGGGGTGGCCGCCTCTCGCAGGGCCCTCAGGCGTTCCTCTCGGCTTTGGTTCCCCCTCGCTGTGTTTTCCAGCGTTTTCGAAATAATTATAACTGAACGGAGACGCCAGGCAGGCCTGCTCGGAGCCCCGGCAGCTGTGATTACATTACAGTCACTGATTTCCAAGAAACCTCACGAGAGAGGCCGTTAGAGCCCGCAGTGAAGCGGAAGGCCCGGGGGTGCGCCCAGGGCCGCCGTCCGGACACCTGGCGGGGAGAGAGGTGCCCGCGCGCCCGGTGCTGGTGGGAGGAGGTCAGTGCGCTCGGCCTGGGGAGTGGGATGTGCAGGTTGTTGGTGAACTAGGTCACGTTCACATGCTGACCCCTGTCCTCCCCCTCCCCCACGGCTCAGCGCCCCCCGGGGGGCTGGGGGCCTGGCAGGTCCCGTGGTGGCCGTCTGGGCTCTGAGCTGTTTGCTCTCCCTCCCTGGGAACTCCTTCTCATGTCTGGTCAGTTCCAGAATTTATGAACATGGGTGAACGTATTGTTTCTTTTCCTTGAGATTGTTGGGGTCCTTGACCAGGGGCTGTGGAGTCCTAGCTCAGTGCTGCTGTCACCTCATTCATCTGAGCCACCACTGAAGGCTTAGCTGTCCCCGTACCCTCCGCAGGGTGCTGGCCCTCCTGGGCTGTCCCGGGCCTGTCCCCTGCTCGCACTAGCTCCCGCCCAGCCAGCCTGGTGCGGACGCAGGGCCCTTCCGGGGCCGGGTCTCGGCTGCTTGTGTGAGAGCGCTGTGCGGCCTCCCCGTGGGGCCGGGATGCTGCTGTCCCCGAGACTGGCTGCACGGCGGGGTGGCCGCTTACTTGTTCTGGATTTAAAGACTCAGCTCAGCGCTGGTCTGCAAACGTCTGTGTGCTGCTCACGGCCTTCGGCCCCGTCACCCCGAAGCGCGCCGTGGGAGACCGGGGTACTGCCTGCTGCGTGGGGGCAGTGGGCCTGGGTTGGTGCCGCTGCGGGCTGCCCAGCTCGGGGTTCTGGCCGCTGTCCTTCCCACTCCCTGTGTCTGGGGAGGGCACTCCCCACCTGCTCCCCGCAATGGGATAAGCAGGAGCACCCCCCGGCGGCCTTCCTCAGCTCAGTTCTGTGCTGTCGGGTCTGGGTGTGGGCTATGGGCTGATGTGGAGTTTTTGAGACCCCTCTGCAATGGCTGCCCACGTGCGTCCCCTGTAAAGAGCCCCACGGGGTGATGGAGGTGGGGGGCCCACAGCTCCGGGTGTCCTGTGTGTGGACCTTCATCCCTCCAGTCCAACCGGAGGTGAGGAGGGCGGGCTTGGGGGGAGCTGGGGGTGACCCGGGGTGCAGGCCCCCCCCCCCCCCCCCCCCGCTGGCCCAAGGTCAAGCCTGCGCTGACGGAGCGTCACCTGCCTAGAAGCCGGAGGTGACACCTGGGCAGGTCCTGTGGGGCCCGGCCCCCCGAGGTTCGGGTCGCCCAGCAGCGCGGTTTTGGGGAGCTGGCCTCGGGCCTCCCCCTCCTTCCGCTGTGTGGCCGCCTCAGCCCCCTCGCTGCGCGCTTTGTGCTCCGGTGCCCCTAACCCAGGACGGGCGCTCAGCCCCTCGTGAGCTGTTTCCAGGTGCCCTAAACTAATAGGGTGTGCATTTTGTTTTAAAAAGCCATGATTGAAGTCAAATTAACATATTTCCCTTCAGTGCTCCCCTGGGAGCCGTCAGAGAATTGGAGAGGTGCAACGGTGGCTGCAGCGTGCCGTGACGGTGACGGTGACGGTGGCGGTGGCACCTGGCTCTCTGGGCTGGGGGGACAGACGAGCCTCCGGAGTGCTGGCCCCCAGCCGCCCGGCTTCCCGGCTGCTCCAGGGCCCCGGGGGAGGCTGGCGGGGGCTGTGAGTCTGCTGAGCCCCCCTGTGGCTGACACCGGGGTCCTGGGCCGGCACCGTCGTCGCGCCCTCTCTGGCCCGAGTGCCCGGCTCTGCGTGGGGCTCAGCGGCCTTTTCTCCTGAGTCCCGCCTGTGGACACGGGGGCCTCGTGTCTGCCGTCCCCATGCGGGTTGCAGGTTCCAGTCCAGGGCCACGAGCCAGCTCCTCCCGCCCTGACCCTCAGTGTCTGTCCCTTTAATGCGGCGTTTCTCCTGGGCTCAGTTAAGACGCTGGAGAAATGGGAGCAGCTCATGAGAACTTGGGGCTTCAGGTCACTGAAATGAGACCCGGGATTCTTTGGGGACCCCCCCCCAATATGTATGTGTCTGCTCTTCTCGTGGAAACAGTTCTGAGGTTGAAGGGACTGAGGTTTGGGGTGCTTTAGGCTGAGGGCAGTGAGGGTCCCAGGGCGCCCCGGCGGCCGGACCGTGAGTGGGCCCCCGGTGTTTAAATGCACCGTTCAGGTCCCGAGCTGTGTTCTGCCGTTTCCTACCCCGTGAGCGGACGCTTCAGGCCCGCTGAGCCAGGCAGCCCGCAGGAAAGGGCTCCAGCCCCAGTGTAGGGCATCGTCTATGTTGATGTAACCAACACACCTTGGAGACGGGGCGAAGGTCAGGTCAAGGTCAAGGTCTGACCTCCCCCCCCCCAACCTCTGCCCTCCCACAGCAGCATAACTTCTAGTTCCTGGAGGAGCTTGTTCTTGAATCTCCCGTGAATGGGTGGGGCGGGGCCTCCTTTGTTTGGTCCTGTGACTGGCAGGTGCGCAGGTGTTCCCTGGGGCAGATGTTGTAGAAGGTCCCTGGCAGGTATTCCCTGGGGACTGTCCCACTTTCTCAGTATCCAATCTGTTGTACGGGGCCCTTGGGCCATCCCTCCGGGGCGGGGCTCTCCTGAGCACCCGGTGCCTGGAAGGGTGGGGTGTGGGTGCCGGATGCCCAGCTGCAGGGGCCCTGAGTGCCGCCGACCTCCCGCAGCACCTCCCCGATGTCGTTTGCATTTCCCTGGTGACCGGTGTCCGGCCCGCCTTTCCTCGGGTTGGTGCCTTTGGACGATCCCGTCTGAGTTTTCAGTTTCTTGACTGACTCGCAGAGTTCTCCGGCTCTGCCGAGCGCACACCCACTGCTTTCCAGGGATCGCAGGAGCTCCCGCCCTCCAGCCCCCTTTCCTGTGAACAGGCGGCTTGTGGAGTCTCGGTTTTAATGGAGTCCAGTTCAGCAGCAGCTTCCCGTGTGGTGTCTGTGCTGTTTGAGGATTTCTCGCCAGAGGTCACGCCTCTGTTCTTGGACTCCCGTGCCTCTCACATGTGGGTCTGACAAAGTGCAACTTAAAATTTAAATTGTGGTGCAAGACACCACGTTACCACGTCCAGGGCACAGCACAGCGGCATCGGGGTCATTCACGCTGTGGTGTGGCCGCCGCCACCGTCCTCTCCAGGACTTTCCATCCTCCCAAAGGGACACTGTGTCCCCATGAGACCCCCACTCCCACTCCTCCCCCAGCCCCCATCCTGGACGTTCTGTGTCTGTGGATCGGCCTCCCGCAGAGACTCCGTGTGCGTGGGATCAGGCAGGATTCGTTCCTCTGTGTCATGTCACCCAACACAAGGTCCTCAGGGTCTGTGCAGGTTGTACAGGGTGTCAGATTGCCTTCCTTTTGAAGGCCGAGTAACACCCCAGAGAGTGACCAGGAAAGTTGCTCAGGGCGTTTAAGGAACTGAGCTGAGCGTTTCTAGTCCTTGGAGAAAGAGTGCTGGGCCCAGATTGTTCCGTTAGCTTCAGAATTGCCCAACTTCCCGCAGGGCAGGAAGCCGTGCCCTCTGGGGCTGCCTTCGCTCCTGGACAGAAGTCATTTGCATCTCTTCGGGCCACAAATCTGAGCGTCTGTGCCCAGTCTGAGATAGAACCAATAGCAGATAGCAGATCAAACCGAGGGATGAGATAACCTGGTCTTTCCTGCCCCAGGATGCAGGATGGACACAGTCACCCTCTGCTGTATTGGCAAGATTGTTTTTATCCTCACCTGAGGACGTCTTTTCATTGCTTTTAGAGAGAAAGAGAGAGAGAGAGAGAGAGAGAGAAGGGGGAAGCGAGAGGGGAACAGTGATAGAGAGAAGCATCGATTGGTTGCCTCCAGGACGTGCCCAGACCCGGGATCGAACCCGCAACCCCTCAGTTTCGGGACGATGCTCCAACCAGCTGAGCCACACCGGCCAGGGCTGGGGAAGTTTTTGATCATCGTTCTTAGCAGGATCCCTCTGTGATCACAAATAATCTCCAAATAAAGTTTTAAGAAGTGGGTTTTGCTGGGTTCCCTCTGATTTCCCAGCCTCAGCAGGAGGGGCCCAGGGCTGTGGGCACCAGGAGCTGGAACGCTGATCCGCTTCCCTCGGGGCGCCTCCTGAGGAGCGTGGTCACTGTCAGCAGCCTCGGTGGCCTCAGGGGTCGTGTCTGGGCTGCCGCGGTGCCCTGTCAGCGTCAGGGCGTAAGAGGCCAGGTTCCCGAGGAGCGGCTGGGTTAGCTCTTCCGCCACGAAGGCCAGGGACCCCAGCAGCCTCAGCATCTGCATCCTGAGGCCTGGCGTGAGGTTCCCTGTGGCTTGCCGAAGCCCGTCTCCCCGGGCGGCTGGAGACGAACTGAGGAGGAAGAGGGAGGGCCCCCCTGTGTTCCAGGGCCGACACCCACACTTAGATCTCGCTGACCGGTTCTCTCCCTCGCCGCTGTCAGTGTGGGCCTCAGCCAGCAGCCCATGATCCTGGGACCTCAAGGCGTCTGGAGACCTGACCCCTCCCCTGCGGGGTGACAGTTGTCTAAGGGCCGGGCATCCTTGGGAGACACGTGTCCCTCTGTGTGGACAGCCCCTCCCTGGCCCCCAGGGAGCAGCAGCCTGGACCTGGTTACGGAAGCTGACAGGCCGGCCTGGAGGGCTGTGTGGGTGCCGCACAACCGCTGCGTGAGGACGTGATGGCTGGGCCCCCAGGGCGGGGACAGGCGCCACTGTGGAGCGCCCGCGCGGGACCGTGGGAGAGCTGTGGTCCCGTGAGTCACCCGAGGTCCAGGCTCGACGCCTCCTCCCGGCCGCGTCTCACCACAGTCGGGAAACGGGACGGAGGGTGGGCCCTCCGGAGACCCAGGCGGCGGGCAGAGGCAGGCCCAGCCTCCTTGGCTTTCTCCAGGGTCGCGGTCAGCAGAGATGTGGACGTTTGACAAGCGTGACAGTGAATGGGTTTGGGCCGGCTGTCCATTACTCAAAGGACAATAGCGCATTTTAAGTCATCCCAGAAATGAGCCATGCCCGTGGAGGGACGCTTGGCTGTTCCGGGCGTGAGGAACTTGAAGACAAAGGAAAAGTTACCAGTCAGCGCAAAGCAGAGTCGGTCACTCTGGGGGACTTGGGGTCAGCGGCGGGGGGCCCAGGGAATCTTTAGGACCCCACGGGCGGACCCCATGAGCTGGCCTGCTGGGCTCCCTGCAGCAGGACGGACACCAGCCTCTAGGTTACAGGAGAACTACCTTTTAAAAATTACCACATGAATAAACCCATTAAAACTGAGCAAATTGTAGGCCCTGGTCAGGAAGCTCAGTGGGTTGGAGTGTCCCCAATACACCAAGGTTGCAGGTTCAGTCCCCAGGCAGGGCACCTACAAGAACCAACCAGTGAATGTGTAGATAAACGGAACAGCACGTTGGTGTTTCTCTTTCCCCCGCTTGCTCTAAAACCAATCAATAAAAATTTTTTAAAAGTCCAATTTTGCCAAAATTTAACATTTTGTGGCTTCTTTTTGGGCATTATAAACAGAGGGAAAAGAGGTCTCTTTCTGCCCCCACCCCCAGCCCCACCCCCATTTCCCCTGCAGCCACTCGGGGGGTTTCTGTCCCTTTCACATCCTGGAACAACCACTTCTCCCTTTGAGACAAAATGCCTCCTCTTCCTGTGATAATAGAAGCACATTTCTCTGTACACACCTGACCCCTGAACAGTGCTGGAGTTCGGGGTGCTGACCCCATGCAGGCGAATATTTGTGTGTGAGTTCTGGTTCCCCCCAAATGTAACCACTGAATAACCTCCTGTTTTCCAGAACGCTTACAGGGCGCATACACGTCTGATGAGCGCGTATTTTGTATGTGATGTGTAGTTTATGATCGAGTAAGTAGAGAAAACCGTGCCCTGGCCGGTGTGGCTCAGTGGACCGAGGGCCACCCTGCGTGAGAAACGCTCACAGCAAAACACCGGGACACAGAGCTTGAGCGCCAAAGCGAGGTGGTGACTCACGAGTCTGCAGAGCCGGGCGCACCCTCAGCCAGGGGCATGCACGCGCGAAGCAGACAAAAATGGCTGGTTTTATACTAACGCGGTTAGCTCCCCCTCCCCTCCCCTTCTCCCCCATTTCTACTTTACTGGTTAATCCGGGTTCACAATCTAACGTGATTAACTACTTAACTCAGGGTGTGACTAACTAACTAAGGGTAATCTAGTTATAGGTCTGTCTCCAACTTACTTGCAAAGTTATCCAGCTCCATCTTCCCATTTCTCTGTTTGGTGAGGACAGTCTTCCTCCTTTTGACCCCAGAGCTATGTGTGAGGAGCTGCGGAATGTCCTTTCCTCGCCCCTTTTCCATGGTTCCTCTGTTCATTATCTCCTACTGGTTTGAGAGTCATTGGCTTCTTTATCTCTTGGGTCACGGGTTCAGTTCCCAGTCAGGGCACATGCCTGGGTCGTGGGTAGGTCCCCAGTTGGGGGTGTGAGAGGCAGCCAGTTGATGTTTCTCTTGCATGTGGATATTTGTCTCCCTTTCTCACTCCCTCCCCTTCTCTCTAGAAATAAAATTTAAAGAAAAGAAAATCATAAGGAAAATACGGCACTGTGCTTGTACGTGTTTATTGAAAAAAATCCATGGGTAAGTGGCCCCGCATAGCCCACACCGTGTTGCTCCGGGGTCCCTGTACTTGGATCCCCAGCTACACTTCTGGGCCACTGCAGGGCCCGACAGTGTCCCCGCTTTGTTAATCATGCCTTTTAACTTCTGGAACCGACTTCTGTCTGACGGGCTGCAGGTGACCTGCTGGGCTCACCCAGGGGTCTTAGCGCATCAGGCAGACCCAGAGCTCACCTGACAGGGTCCCTGCAACACGGGGGCCGCACACACGCCCGCACGGGCCTCTGACAGCTCATCGCAGCTGCGGAGCGTGGTCACGTGACCCGTGATGCGTGCAGATGAGAAGCAGAAGCTTTCGTTTTAAAGTTCTGTGCGCTGGTCAGGATTTTGATGCTGTACTTGCAAGCTGTCGGGCTGCCTAAACATTATCAGCAAATGAACGTAATTTAGTATTAGTGTGGGCATTACAGCAGACGAGGATTTTGACCTACCGTAGAGCCACATGGTTGCTTGATGATTTTTTTAATGTTTTGTTTTTATTTTTAAGTATATTTTAGTGATTATGCTGTTACAGTAGTCCCAATTTCTTTTCCCTTTGCTCCTCTCCACCGAGTTACCCCCCTTCCCTCCAGCAATCTCACCCCCCTTTGTTCATGTCCATGGGTCGTGCATATAAGTTCTTTGGCTTCACCCTTTCCTGTATTATTCATAACTCCCCCTGTCTATTTTGTACCAACCAATTATGCTCCTCAGTCCCTGCACCTTTTCCCCATTTCTCCCCCTTCCCCCTCCCAGCTGATAACCCTCCCAATGATACCCACACCTATGATTCTGTTCCTGTTCTGGTTGTTTGCTTAGTTGGATTTTGTTTTTATTTTTTAGATTCAGTTGTTGATAGCTGTGAGTTTGTTGTCATTTTACTGTTAATAGTTTTGATCTTTTTCTTAAGTAAGTCCCTTTGACATTTCATATAATAATGACTTGGTGATGATGAACTCCTTTAGCTTCACCTTGTCTGGGAAGCACTCCATCTGCCCTTCCATTCTAAATGATAGCTTTGCTGGATAGAGTAATCCTGGTTGTAGGTCCTTGCTTTTCATCACATTGAATACTTCTTGCCGGTCCCTTCTTCCTGCAAAGTCTCTTGAAAAATCAGCTGATAGTCTTACAGGCACCCCTTTGTAGGCAACTCTCTGCTTTTCTCTTGCTGCTTTTAAGATCCTATCTTGAACCTTTGTTATTTTAATGATGATGTGTCTTGGTTTGGTCCTCTTTGGGTCTAGCTAGTTTGGGACTGTGCTTCCTGGACTTGTATGTCTATTTCCTTCACCAAATTAGGGAATTTTTCCTTTATTATTTTTTCAAATAAGTTTTCTATTTCTTGCTCTTCCTCCTCTCCTTCTGGCACCCTTATGGTTCGGATGTTGGCATGTTTAAAGTTGTCTCAGAGCCTCTCCTCATTTTTTTCGATTATTGTTTCCTCATTCTGCACTGGTTGACTTTTTTTACTTCCTTATGTTCCAAATCACTGATTCAAACCCCGGTTTCCTTCCCTTCACCACTGGCTTTGTGTGGATTTTCCTTCGTTTCACTTAGCATAGCCTTCACTTCTTCCCTTATGCGTTTGCCGTACTCAAGCATGTCTGTCAAGTCTGTGAGCATCTTTATCACCAGTGTTTGGAATTCTGCTTCTGTGAGGCTGGCTATCTCTTTGTCACTTAGTTCTCCCACTGGAACCTTGATCTGTTCCCCCTGCTGGGCCATACTTCTCTGTCTCCTCATTCTGACAGGCTTCTGTGTTTGTTTGCCTCTGTGTCCCAGGCAGAGCTGTTGCACCTGTTACGTTGTAAGGGGCGGAGCCTCAGGGATTCGTCAGTACAGGGCGACCCGTTTCACCAGTTGTGGCGCTGTGTTTGGGGGAGGGGGTGAGAGGGAACAATGCCGCCTGCCCAGCACTCGCCCCTTTTCCAGTCACCTCTCCCACTTCCGTATGGGACTGGCACCCCTCTAGCTGCTGCCCTGGCCGTCTTTTCCGCAGTGGGTGGGTCTGCGGACGTTCTAGGACCGTGGGGGCCCTTTAAGCAAGCAGACTCTGCTGAGACCGGCAGTTTCTGCCTCCGCCCCAACCCCCACTGGTCTGCACAGTCAGAAGCAATGAGGCTTTATTTTCCCCGGCGCTGGGACCATGAGCTGTGAGGTCTGGCCTGGGGCTGGGAGTGCTCCCCAGGTGCTTTATGGTTTTTAAAATGTTGTATTTTAAAATAATCCTAGCTTCATGTTGTGAGAAATCTCACAATAAGAACGCCAGGACACAGGACTTCAGCAATAGACGAGGCTCCGTTTATTCACAGGGCTGCAGAGCTGGGTGCGCAGCAAAGGTATGCGCACCCAAACGAAAAACAAGCTGGTTCTATACTAAAGGGAGTAGGCCCCCCGCCTCCCCTTCGCCCAGTTTTTTATGCTTGGATACTCTGAAGTCACAATCTAAGCATTTACCTGAGGGTAGTAATTTTCTAAATTGTTTGCTGGGCTGTCTAGGTACATTTTCCCATTTCCTGGTGTTTGGTGCTGAGTATCTCCCCCCTTTGATCCCAGAAGCATTTGCGCGGAGCTGCGGAAACCTCACTTCCTGACTTGTAGGTGTGGTAATGCTGTTGACCTGACTCAGGGACCCCCTGATTCAGGATTTAATTCCGTTTGTTCTTTGCTGCCAGTTACTTCCTCCTCTGGTCTGAGTCACCAGTTTCTTTGTGCCTCACCACGTGCAGTTGTGAATAGTGCGGCGTGAGTGGGTAAACAGAGGGGGCCGGCCCTGCGACGGAGTATTACTTGGCCATGAAAAGGAATGTGCGTTTCATGGTGTATGAATTATATCTCGGTAAAGCGGCTGTAAAAGACTGCCATCCTGAGAGTGTATTTAGGCCATTTGCGTTTAATTGGTGTGTCAGGACTTAGGTTTGCCATTTTATTTTTTATTCTGTTTGCTTTTTTTCTATTGTTTATTTCTGGGTTTTTTCCCCCCTGCCTTCCTGTGGGTTCCTTGAACATTTTTCAAAATTTCATTTTGATGTAGCTGTACCTTTTTTTAAGGAACTGCTTTTTTTGAGATTGTAGGAAACAAGGACATAGTGACTCCCAAACCAGGAGAAAGTCATTAGTAACAAAGGGCAAATGGAATTAAAGGGTCTCTGAGAAGGGAGCTGACAGCATTAGCATATTCACAAATCACAACAGGGGCGTTTAGATAATCGCCTTAGATTGTAACTCCGGAGTATCCAGTCATGGAGAAACCTGGGAGGAGAGGGGAGGGGGAGCTAGTTGCGTTAGGGCGGGGGAGCGCTCTCACTTTAGGGCAAGGAGGCTGGTCAATTTCGCTTTGCCGTGGCAATTCCCCGGTGGGGAAGCCAAGACTATAAAACCAGCCATCTTTGTCCGCTTGGTGCGCACATTCTCCTGGCTGTGAGGTGCGCCCGGCTCTGCAGACTCGTGAATAAAGGCCTTGCTTTGCTGCTCAGTCCTGTGTCCCGGTTTTCATTGTGAGCGTTTCTCACAAGATCTAACTCATATACTGTACAATTCACCCACACTGTGCGGTTCAGTGGGTTTTAGCCCATTCAGAGCTGTGCGCAGCCCAGTCAGCTTCATCCCATTTCCTCCATCTTCCCTCTCCCCCGCCGCCCCAGCCCCAGGCGGCCCCTGCTCTGTTTTGCGTCTGTAAATGGCCTGCTCTGGACATTTCCTATGAGTGGAATCACACACCACGTGGCCTCTGGCGTCTGGCGTTTCTCACTGAGCGTGGTGTTTTTGTGAGGCTTCTCCACGTGGCAGTGTGATTCGGTTCTTTATCCGTCATCCATTGGTGGGCATTGGGTTGTTTGCACTCCTGGCTTCTCTGACTAATGCTGCCACGAACATTTCATGTGTGAGCTTCCGTGTGGGTGTATGTCTGCATTTGTCTTGGTTACATACCTAGGAGTGGAATTGGTGGGTCACACGGAAGATCTGTGCTTAACCTTCTGAGGAACTGCCAGACGGTTTTCTAAAAGCGGCTGCAGCCCTTTCTGTGCACTCCACACCCGCCCCAACACCTTGATTCTGTCGCTTTTATTCTGGGTTATTCCAGGTGGGGCAAAGTGCCATTTCATCGTGGTTTGATTTGCGTGTCCCGATGGGACGGTTGTGTCTCCTTTGGAAGAATGTCTCTTTCGGTGCTTTGCCCATTTTATTTTATTTTTTAAGATTTTATTTATTTATTTTTACAGAGCAGGGAGGGAGGGGGAAAGAGAGGGAGAGAGACATCGATGTGTGAAAGAAACTGACTGGTTGCCTCTCGTGCGCCCCCAACTGGGGACCTGGCCTGCAACCCAGGCCTGTGCCCTGACTGGGAATCGAACCAGCAACCTTTCAGTTCACAGGCCAGTGTTCCGTCCACTGAGCCACACCAGCCAGGGCACTTAGCCCATTTTAAAGCCCGTTACTTGTCTGTGTTGAGCTGTCAGAATTCTTCACATGCTCTGGACACGTGGCTCCGGTCGGAAGCGCCAGGTGCAGATGCTCCTTTCCATGCCCGTCTTTCACCCCCGGGGTGGGGCGTGCAGGACCCCATGCTGTCTCAGAGCTCCCTTCCCCCCGCTGTGGCCTGGTCCTCTGTGGTCATAGCCAAGCGTCCTCCACCCTGGCCACGGCCACGGGGATCCGACCCACGCTTCCTTCTCAGTCATGCAGTTTCAGCTCTTACGGTGAAGTCTTTTCGTGTCGTAGAAGTTACGTTTGGCATCTGGCCTGAGGGCAGGGTCCAGCTTCGATCTTTTGCCCGTGGGTGTCCGCTCGGTGCAGCACCGCATTTGGCAAAGACCGCTCTGTGCCCGCGGGGTGGTCTCGGCACCTGGTTGAGAATGACTTGACCGCAGACCCCTGGTTTACTTCTCAACTCTCACCGCTGGGCCCCTGACCCAGGTGTGTCCTTGTCCCGGGACACGCCGGCCTGGTTTCTGCCGCGGATGAAAGCGGGAGGGGTGAGCCTCCAACTCCGCTCTTGGGTGAGAGTGTTCGGGCCTTTCTGGGCCCCTTGCCTTTCCACAGGGATTTTAGGGTTGGCTTGTCGGTTTCTGCCAAGACGTCAGCTGGGACTTGGATTAGGATCGTGTTGAATCTGCGGATAAATTTGGGGGTTGGTCCCATCCTGACATGTGCGTCTTTCCACGTATTTAGATCTTTAGTTCCTTTCAGGAAAGTTTGGTGTTTTCAGAGTCTACGTCTCACACTATGTTGGTTTAATGTATTCATAAGGTTTTATGGGGTTTTTTTGATGTCATCATAAATGGAATTGTTGCCCAAATTTCACTGTGACGTGGTCCCTCGTAAGCACGTAGAACTGCATTTGGTTGTTGTATGTCGCACGTCCAGCTCGCGACCTTGCTGAGCCGCTCTGTCCCCTGGTGGGGTTTTGGTCGATGCTGCAGAGTTTTCCGTATGTAAGACCATGTACGGATAGAGAGAGTTTTCCTTTCCCACTGTGTGTCTTTTATTTCGTCTTCTTGCCCCGTCGCCCTCGCGAGAACCCTGGGGCAGGTCGACCTCGCCTTGCTGGCTGGTCTTAGCGGGAAGCCCCCCGTCCCCCCAGTGTGCTGAGGCCAGGCCAGGCCAGGCCAGCTGTGGGTTTCTCCCCGGGCCCTGACCAGGTGGAGGAAGTTCTCCCAGCGCCTCCTTCGCTGAGTGCTTTGGCTTCGTGTGTGTGCTACGCATGTTTAGATGACAGATGTTGGTTAGAGTTATCTGACAGGACTTAAAACAGCATGCTTTACAATGCATGGAAGTCTAACAAAAATAATTTTTTAAAAACCCTCATCCGAGGACGTGTTTATTGATTTGAGAGAGAGGGGACTGTGGGGAGAGAGAGAGAGAAACATCAGTGTGATGGGGAACCATCATTTGGTTGCCTCCCACACTCTCCCTGACTGGGGATCGAACCCGCGACCCTTCGGTGTACGGGAAGACGCTCCCACCCACGAGCGACCCGGCCAGGGCTAACAATTAATTTTGATATCATGTTGTCAACTATTCAGTATGGTTGAGTATGTAATTTTATATTTTTTCCTGATCTTGAGCACAGTGCAAGAGTGATGCTGGCTTATGGGATCCGTATACAGTAGGAAGCGTGGGAAATCGGGATGGCCTCTCTTCTGAAGAAAAACGTCCCGATACTGAAAATAAGACGTGCTGGGTTTATAAACCAGGGCAGGACGGGAAGTTGTGTTTTGAACGTCAGTGAACAAAGCGGTCAGGCAGGCCCCGCATCTCCCTTGATTGCAGGAATTTGGGGTGCCCTGTAGAAATGCCTTTCGAGCCAGCAGCTCCTCTGACGGTGGTCCCCCCGGAAATGCTCACTTAAGACCCTAGAAGTTCCATTGCTCTATGTTCTGGGGCTTCTGAAGCTGCTCAGTTTACGAAGTTGCTTACTGCCTCTTGGCCCCGAGGACACCGCCCTCTGGGAGACTGAGTCACGAAACCCTTCAGCGTGAGGACGGCTCCTCTCGGGTCCAGGCACACGGAGAACCCGCGGCGGCAGCCACAGGTCGGAAGTGAGCGTGGGACCCTGGTCACCTCCCGTGTCCCCAAGAGGTGCTTCCTTCGAGGGGGATGTGAGCTGTTTCCTTGACAAACAGACAAACAAATGACCAAGCCGGAGAGTCGAGATGCCCCCACCCACCCCGCTGACGGCTCCCTGGTCTCGGGGCTCCGGAGGGCGTGGCCGAGACCAGCCTGGGGGTCCTGGTCATCGCCACAGAAAAGGGACGGGCCCAACAGGAGTGACGCAGGAGGCCGATGGACTGACGGACTTGGCCGACAGCCAGAAGCAACATCAGTCTTGGGGGGAGGGGACAGAGACCACAGAAACAGAAGAGGAGGGTCAGCATAGGCGAGGCCTGCCCCCCCACCCCGGGCCCACTTGGGAGGAGACTCGGTGGGGGCTCGGCCCGCGGGCTGTTCGGGTACCTGTCGGCTGCCGTTGGGACAAGCCCTAAGCGAGTGTTGGGGACGGACTGGACTCAGAGTGCAGGGACCGGCAGGTGGGGCAGCGGCTGGGCTGCGAGGGCGGGGACCAAGGCTCACCCTGGACCAGCCGCCGTCCTGCAGGGCACACCCCGCCGAGGGTCTTCGGGGCTGCCTTGTCTGCGGAGGGAGGCCTTTGCCTCTTTCCTGGGCAGAACGAACGCGTTTTCAGGGAGCGGGACAGACGCCGGGGGAGCGTGTGTCGGGGTGGTCCCCGGGGGGTCCCGTGGTTGCGGGTCGGGCCATGCTTCCCTGTGACGCTGAGGGGACAGCAGGGGACCCTTGATTCAGTCCCAAGTGTGTGGTGACTCCCTGACAGTCCACCCTTGGTCTGTATCTCGGGAGCGCACTCCCTGCCTGCTTGTCCGGAGCCTGGCCGGGCACCTCGTCCGGCCCTTGCCTGGTCTGGCGGTGTCGGGACTGGCGTGGCCGGCGCTCGTCCCTGACCTCAGAGTGAGTGAAGGGAGCGCCCTGCTCCCTGGGCCCCTGGGGAGCAGACACCTGGCCGTTGGGAACCAGCAGATGGGGCGGGGCTCCCAGAGGCCCAAGGGCCAGCGAGGACAGTGCCAGAGCTCCTGAGGGTCTTCGAAGGTGGTCACACACACCCCGCCCCCCGCCCCGTTGGTCTTCGATGCCTTTTACAGGGGAGCACACTGGCCAGCCTGCCTCTGTTCTGCCTGCACCTTTGGGGCGTGTTGAGGACAAATGCCTGGGCCTGATCCTCGGGGACCCACTGAAGGCCTTGCACCCCTCACCTTGGTCAACCAGCTGGTCCTGGGGGTCCTGGTCCTTTCTGGTGTGAGTAGCGAACCCCTCGGTCCCGGGCAAATCTGCTGTCCGGTCCCCTCCTCGGGCCTTGGTTTCTGGAGTCTGTGTCTGCAGACCTCACCTCTGGGCTTCAGGGGAGCGGGGGTGAGGCTGAACGCCGGAGCTGGGGATCCCCATCCCAGCCTGGCACCCCCGCCCTTGCCCCGAAGAGGCAGAGGAGTGGCCTCTGGGAGAGGAGAGGGGTCCGCCGCCCCAGGCCATCAGTCAGGTGTGCGCGGGACCCCTGCCCCTCCTTAACACCAGCACCCCAGGGGCACGGGGCTGCGGGGAGACCGGGCTGCGGTGAGGACTCTCACGCTGCGGCGTGAGGACGTTTCTGTGCGGCTTTTATTTGGCCCCCAGGATTCCTGCTGCATTATCCGTATTTCCTTTAATTTGTGGGATTTCTAGTAAATGGGCTTAAAAATAGGTCTGGGCACGGTGCCAGGCAGATGCGGGCAGCCGGCAGGCATCTCTGCGTCTCTAAAGGCAGAGCGGGTAACCCCTGTGCCACTCGGCCTGCGCCTCCTGCGGGTCCCCCCGGGGAAGTGGGGGTGCCAGCCTGCTCCCCGTTCGTGGACTGGGAGTCAGGCTGGTCCTGCCTGCGCGGGGGCCCTGGGAGCAGTGCCAGGGTTTGGGGCCTGTTTGAGGGGATGGGGACGGGGCCGGCTGTGAGGCTGGGTGAGTGGAGGGACGTCACCTGCCGGGGGTGGCACCCCACCCCCCAGTCTCACTCGGTGATGCTTTGCCTCCATGTCCCTGGGGTCCAGCTGCAGCTAGGACCACAGGGGACACCCTGGGGCCCCGGCGGACAGGAAGACGGAGACAGTGCCTGCCCTGGGGGGACCCTCACGCAGCACGGGAGCCTGGGAGCCGGCACTTGGGCGGGATGGGTGGCTGGGTGTCCCAGCTGGGGAAGGAGCCCCGTGAGAGAAGGTGAGACAGGCTGCAGGGGCAGGGGGGGTGGCTGTGTCCCAGGGGTGCCGAGGGTGTCTCTCAGGGCCACTACAGTGTGGCCGGGACCCCCCTGCCCTGCCCCAGGCCAGGTGGGCCTCCGCCAGCCGTACCGCCGTGCCGAGCCCGGAGTGGGGGCTGGCGTGCCGTGGTCCCGCCTCAGCGTCGTCGCCCCCCACCCACGGCTGGTGCGGTGTTTGTGCGCCGGCTGATTTACATTAGATTTTTAGGCATAATTAGAAATGCGGGGAGCTTTGTGTCTTACCTCGACTATTTATGGCAGGCTATGCAGATGAGGAGAGTGATGAATATTAACGAGGGAGTGCACAGAGTGGCTGTCGGTAAGAGCCAGCCCGGTGGCCGGGCAGGCCGGGGCACGCCCCCGGGGCCCCTCCATCGTGGGCCCAGGCCCTGGGCTGCGCTCCCAGGACCCCAGCCCCCACAGCTGCTCCTGGCCCCTGCAGGCCCGTCAGAGGGGAGCGTCAGCCCCCCCTCCAGTGGCCCCCACAACGGAGCGCAGGGGGTTGAGGGGTTACCCTGCCTCAGCGATAAGGGAGGAGGAGGGGGCTGTCTGCACGCGGAGTGGAGCTGGCTTTTTAAGTTATTAAACTATGCCCCGGGGAGACACTCTTCAAGCTCGCGTTATTTAAATTACAAATACGGGTGAGGGATTGTCGGCTCCGTTCAAAACACTGCCTCAGTCTTGGGAAGCCTGGAGCTGTTTCTCATGGCCGCGGTGGGTCTCAGGCAGGGTGGCTGGGAGGGGGCCACCGTGGGGCGGGCTGGCTCTGCGTGGGCCTTGAGCCCCTGCTCCCGCCCTGAGCCGCCACCCCACTCCCACCCACGCTCAAGTCAGAACATTTGAGTGGAGGGCCGGAGGCTGGCATGTTTGTGGCAGGCAGGTCTGCCCGGCGGGTGGCGTCATGTCAGAGGGAGCCACGGGCTACGTCTTCCACCCGGATGTGGGCTCAGGCGGGCCCCAAAGACCCCCTGACTGGTCCCTCCTCAGAGCTTCCTGCAGAGGCCACGAGCCGTGGGACGCAGGGCCTGCAGCCCCATGTGACGGGGGGGCCCCCCAGCTCGCGTCCAGCCCCGTGGTTCCGTGACTGTCGGTGGTCGCCGGGGGCCCTCGGGGCTCGGGGCTGGGGTCGGTTGGGGGTGTTGGATGGTAGAGCCCCTACGCTTAGCTGGGGTCTCTCCGAGGACCAGCCCTGGGCGGCCAGGGAAGCACTGATGAGCGCATTTCTGAATCTGAGACTCTGGCGCGCTGCCTTCTCTGCTTGGGAAAAGGTTTCCAGGCAAACATTCGTCAGTGCAGTCAGAAGCGGCTTTTAGCCCGAGGCCCGTTCAGGCTGCGGTCTGGGCGGAGGCGGCTGGTGCCTGGCTGGAGGCCGGGGGCCTCTCACCTCTGCCTCTCAGGCTGGGGCACTGTGGGCCAGGGTGGGGTTCAGAGGCGGGGCCCCAGCCCAGGACCAGGGTGGCCCTGAAGTTTCAGCATCCATATGCCCCCTTCCCTCCGCCCAGGGGATTCCAGAACAGTCCAGTGCAGAGGCTGGGGTGGGATTCTTATCCCGGCAGCAGAGTCCTAGCAGTCAGGGGCCAGTCTGGGCCTCAGTTGTCCCTGTGTCCTGCGGGGTCTGTCCTTGCCCTCTTGACGCCTGAAGCTCCTTGGGGACGCTGGGTGTTGAAGACAGGAAGCCAGGGAGGGTGGTGATGGGTGCAGGTCCCAGCCTCGAGGCCTCAGCCAGAAGCTTGCCCTCTGAGTGCCTCAGTTTCCTTGTCTGCACCTGCCCGCAGTGGGTGGGGTTTGGGGGGCAAGCACAGAATAGATGTGGTCGATGTTTGCTGGGGACTGTGCGGAGGGGCTTCTGGCAGCCGGGACCCTGCTCTGGAGCCCTGCTTCTGCCCGCCCGGCGCTCGCGGGGTGGCCAGCCGCCATTAGCAGTGTGGCTGGTGGTCGCCCCGCTCTGCTTTATGGTGCATTAGAAGTTTAATGCAAACCTGCGGCCTGAACCAGTTGGTGCCTTGCCCGCCCCCGGGGGCCTGGCACGCCCGAGCTGGGCAGCCTCCATGTGAACGGGCACCTTGACACCGAAGGGCCCACCGCTGCCCGCTCCCCCTCTGGTCTGCATTAGCGCGCGGGGGCCGGCATGCTCGTGAGCTTCCCTCCTGCAGGCTGTTAACTGGAGCCTGCGCCGTGGTTGAGAAGCAAGGCAATTGCTCTGCAGGCCGCTGTCCACAGCGAGGCCCCCCCGCCCAGCGGTCTCCACGCAGCAGCCTGGCTGTGTGCCCGCGGCCCTGTGTGCTCACGCGTGTTCATGCTGACTCACCGAGGAACCTGCCGCCTCCCTGCCAGACACTGTCCTGGGGATGTGGCCACGGGGGCCTTGCCCCAAACTTGGGAGCTCCTTGACTTTTGGGAGCCGTCCTTGTAGCCAGGCTGGCTTCTGCTGAGTTGGCAGGGCTTGGCCGCCAGGCAGGGGCGGCCCCAGGTGGGGCAGGGGATGGGCGTGGCGAGGGGGGCTCTGATTTCTCTTGCCAGACTGTTCCCGGTGCACCTGCTCCCTCCTTCCCCCGCTGTGGGTGTGTTTAATGGCAGTGCGTTTGCTGAGGTCCAGACCTCTTATTAGATTGGTAAAATTAAATCCTGCAAAATCATTTTATTTAATTTAATTTCTCTTGCCTCCCTTTCCCTTGCCGGTGGTGATCCCGCACAAATTAAACACTGCATTCCTGCGCCCTTGCCACAGGACGCGGTTAGGAATCTGGGGTGGGCACAAGGGCGGGGAGCAGCGGGCCATCCCTCCGGGCTTCTGGGACTTTAGCCCTGGCTGATCCCGCAGCACATCCGCCACGCCTGGGGCCAGGGTCCTGTCCCCTTCTTGCAGGGGCTGTGCTGGGCAGGGGCGGGGCTGGGTGGCAGAGTTCTGGCTGACCACCCCAGGGCCTGCGTCCCTGCTGTCTGGACGGAGAGTCCACAGAGAAGAGACCACCTAGCCACCCACATTTTCTCATTTGGGGGTGGTCTTGGAGCACCGCTGTGGGTGCTGGACTCTGGCTTTGTGGTGTGAGCAGGGGTGCCCTTCTGAAAGGCCTTCTGAGGAGGGGGTTGCAGCGCAGCGGCTTTGGGGACCGCAGCAGTCGACTGAGTTCGGGGTCTCTGCCTGGCTCTCATGGGCATGAGCGTGGAGAGGGGAATGAAATAGGGGGCCTTGCTTGGGAAGCCGGGGCTGGGGAAGCGGAGGCACAGAGGGACAAGGAGGCCCGGGCGGGACAGGGCCCCCAGGGGCGGGGGGGAAGGTGAGGAGGTGCCCCCTCCCACCCCCCCCCCGGCAGACAGCAGTCCCTGCCGCCCTCGCCCGCTCAGGCCCCGGCCCCCTTCTCTCTGGCTGCCGCACAAGGGTCGGCGCTTGGCACGTCCCGCTTTCACGGTCCTGGACGCGTAAACCAAGCCTTTATTTTATTCTTTTCTCCTAAAGTTCAGCTTTGTTCCCGCCCCAGCCGAGGCTTCTAAGAAAGCAACCTAAAACCAGCTCTTGTCGGGCTCCCATGGGCCGGGCCGCGGGGCGCCAGCCTCGCCCGCACAGGTGGCATGAGGACACGGCGGCAAGAGGGCCAGTTGTCCCCGATCCCTGGGGACCCAGACGGCCCCGTCCCCTTCCAGGGCAAGAATGGTCCCTTCTCTGGGCGAGGGATCTGGCCCCCTGAAACTCAGGGCCGAGGCTGGCGTGCGGGGGCGGGGAGGACAGAGACACCCACCTGGACCCTCGCCCTGCCATTCCAGGTCACGGCAGGTGACAGCTCACCAGGTGGAGGGAGTGCCTGCTTCAGCCAAGGGTTTGCTAGCACTGTCTCCCCGGACCCCGCAGTAAATGCGCTCCTGACCCCGAGTTGACGGGGGAGCTTCCTAGGCACCTGTCATCTGCTCGAGGCCACAGGATGTGGATGGGATGCGGCTGGGCCGGGCCTGGCATGTGGGGTGGTGCCCTGTGGGACCCGGGACCCGCTGTCGGAAGGAACAGGTGCCAAGGGCCTCGCGCTGCCCCCTGCTCTGCATCAGGACCCCCTCACTTGGCCTGCCCTGCTCTGGGCTGCTGGGGCCCTCGGGGAGCCGGTGCAGAGAACGCCTTTGCTGACCTCTGTGCACCCCGGCCTGCCTGGGTGCCCCCTCCCCAATTATGGCACAAGATGCCCCTGTCGGACTCAAGTGACCCCATTTTGCGCTCTGGGCGGCTCCCCATGGGGGTGCTGTGTGTCTGTGAGGGGCCGTTTAGGGGCCCTCCCCACTGTGCTGGTGTTGCTGGGCCTTGGGCAGACGGCCCCCCTCTTGCTGAGCTCACAGGGCATGCGGTGCGCCCCCCAGCAGTGCCCACGAAGCAGGGGCCTGAAGGCGGCGGGGGCTGGGGCACAGCCCAGAAGAGGGGAGGGCTCCCGGGGGACTGGAGCGGCTGTGTCCTGAGCCCCCCACTGAGCGCTGCCCCCAGGCTGGGGTTTCTCCCACTTCTCCCTCCCCATCTCAGGCCTGCGGTCCCTCCGTCTCTGGGTGTTCCTGTTTCCCAGGGTGGCCCCTCTGGGGCTGGGTGGGCATGTGGGGCCCCCAAGCCCCACACTAAGGCCCCCGGAAAGGGGGCCACTGGGGTGACACAGCCTGTCTGGGGGCCTGACAGGGCTTCTGGAAGGAGCTTCCCAGGGCTGGGCGCCCTGGGTCTGGGTAAAGCTGGCCGGCCAGGCTGTCGTGCAGACACAGGCCTCGTGTGGGTGACGAGGGGGTGACGCAGCTCCCCAAGGGCAGTGAGGACCAGACACTGGGAGGGGTGTGAGCTGCATGTGCTGGGCGCTAGGGCCCTCGCCCTGAAGCCTGTCCACTGTGGGGCCCGGCTGGGCCCGGCCTGCTCAGGCCGCTACACCCGAGTCCCTGACGTTCCGGCTCGCTCGCTGCCCAGCTGGTGGCCAGGGCCCACCCGGGGTCCGGAGCCCGGCCGTGCAGAGACGGGGCCGCAGAGTGTTGGGGGTCTGAGCCCCCACCCTCTTGCTGGTACAGCCGCGTACCCCACCCCATGCTCAGAGCAGCTGAGTGGGGCCGTTGGTGCCAACACCTCAGTCACAGTCTGTGTCTTGTGTGACCCTCCGGTTGTCAGGAGCCCTGTGTAGGGGACACAGAGCTGCCCCCCCCTCCCCCAGGAGCCTCTGCTGGTTGCTGCTCCCCACGGTTCCCCTCACCTGGATTTCCCTGCTACCCCCTGGCCCCCGGCCCCCGGTCAGCTGCTTTGTATCTGAGCCCACAGTGTGTCGATGGGGAGGCGCCAGGTGTGTGTGGGGGGGTGCTGCCTGTCCCCCTGCCTTCTCCCTGCTCCAGCCGCCCAGGCGAGTGCCGGGGGGTGGCCCTGATGCATCGCTGCGGGGGACCCGACCTCGGCCACCACTAGGCTCAGCCTTGTCCCTTCTTGAGGGCTGCATATGCTCTTCCTAGGGTCACAGTTGGTGGCAGGTGGGGAGACTGAGGCTGGGCAGGCCCGTGGTTTGCAGGGCCCGTGCCGTCCTGCCGTCGTGGCTGGCTCCTGGGAGGGGGTGCCCGTGCCCCAGAGCAGAACAGGCCGTGCACACACTCTCTTCCCAGGAAAGGCCAGGGGAGGCCGGGCCCGTGGGGTGACCCGGAGGGGGTGGAGTCCTTGCTGCTGTCCTGCTGGGGCAGGTGCATCATGCACTGGGTTGCTCCTTTTGGGGGCCCGTGGCCGACGCGAAGTTGCTCTTCCGTAAACTCTGACCCGGGTGGGGGTTGAGGGGACAGGGTGACTACCCTGGGTGAGTCGGCCGTGGATGTGGAGCTGCACTAGCTGGGCCGCCGCTCTGGGACCCCAAAGTGAAGCGAGCACCGGGGCCCTGGCTCTCCGGTTCCTGCCTGGTGCTCCCATCTCCCCCTCCCCCGCGCCCTCCCGCGGCCCCCTCCCTGGCCCCCTCGCCGGGCTGCGCTGCCAGCGCTGCAGACTGTTTGGAATAGTTTAAATGCTTTGACACCAGGGCTGTGCTGGATGGCAGGGCAGCAGTTTACTGGGCAATTCATATGCAAAACTGCACTATAAATCCCCGGGCTGTCGCGCGGCCGCGGCACCACGGAGCGCTTCTCCGCGTACAGTACGGTGTTTCTGCCATCTTTGTTTGCATTGCTGTGAGTCATCAAAAGTCTGTCTTGTACCAACACCCGGAGCCGCGCATTCCTCTGGCACCGGCGCTGCACTGTTTTTAAAGCCGGGGCTGGGAGCTGGCATTTGCCTCGGCTCCCAAATCAAAGGCAGCTATTCATTCCCGGGAGCTGCCTGGATGTCCGTCTGCATCCGGCCTCTTCATTTAGATGCTGAGCGCTGCCCAGGAGAGCCGGGCTGGGTGCAGCTGAGCCGCGGCCGCCCAGCCCAGCGCCGAGACTCTGCCACCCTCCCCCTCCCCCTCCCGCTTCTCCTCCTCCTCCTCCTCCTCCTCCTCTCCGGGCTCCGTGCGCCCTCCCCACCCCAAGGGCTCCCGCTCTGTTTGCTGCATTCCCGGAGCAGCTGGCGGCTGCGGGCGGCCGGCAAGCGGGCAAGCCTGCCCCTGCCAGGCTGAGCGGGCAGTGTGGGGCTACCGGCGGCAGCCGCCAAAGGTAGGTCTCCCCCTCTGGCCGGTGCCACCCGGCCTGGCTGGCAACTTCTCCGCAGCAGGGGCACTGCGGGCCCTCCCGCAGCAGCGCCCACCTGCCCAACTCCGTCTTGGTTCCCAGTGCTCCGCCCTCGCTCTGCCCCCCTCCGCTGGTCCCCTCGCGCCTCCGCGGCCGCCGGCACTTTCCTCCTGCGGGACAGAGCGGCCCTTTGTGCGGCTCTGGCTGCACAGAGTTGAGCCGGCGCCCTCTCCGGCCCGTCCGTCCCGGCCCCCCTTCTCGGAACCAGGCATGGGATCGGCAGTGCCGGAGCCCCGTCTCCAGCCCTGGGGCACCCAGCAGCATCCCCAGCCCTGGCCAGTCCTCGCCCCCGGTCTCCCCATGACCCCTGTGGTCACCTGAGCTTGGAAGGAGCCAGTGGGGATTGGCCGGTGTTGGAAGCTGGGGGTTGGGGGGGGGGAAGGCTGCGACAGGCTCCCAGCTGGTTCTGCAGCCCAGTCCCTAACAGCGGCAGCTTTTGCGGTGAGGGGGGAACCCCCCCCGGCCCTGGAGGTCCCCTCTGCATGATAGGGAGAGGGGCAGATGTGGTGGAGCCTGAGCATCAGAGTTCTCCCGGCTCGCTCACTCCCTGGGCGCCCCCACCCCAGCCCCTGCGCTGCCGCTCTACAGAAAAAAAAGAGGAAAAACAAATGAGACACCCAGAGCCTCCGAAGAGACCCCCTGCAGAGCCCTAGAGCGCTGTCCCCCTTGCCCTGGGCTCCGGCCCCTCCCTGGGGAAAGGCGGTGAGGGGCTTCTTTGCTGCGAACTTTTTCTGGGGAAGAGAGTTGTTTGAGCCAGTGGGTGCCTGCCCTCGCCCCTTCCAGCCGCCTCGGGTTGATGGCCCTGTTCCCGTCCTCCTGTCCCCACCACGATGCAGGCCTCTCTTCTGTCTTCTGCTGAGATGGGTGTCTCCGGCCGGAGGCCTGAATCTCTCTGCTGGGGGGGCCGGTGCTCGGGGGGGTGGGCAGCTCAGGGGTGGTGTGGGGGCCTGTTCTGCCTGGGCATGCAGCTCTGGGAGCGTCTGCGCAGCTCTGAGCGTTGGCTCAGCCAGGATCCCATGGGAGCGAGGTCGCCCCGAGACCTGGGGACAGTTCTGGCTGGAGGGGCCTGGGGGTAACTGGCAGGGGGGGTACGCTGGGGTAGAGCATGTTCTGGGGGGATACGTGGGGCTCTGCCCTTCCAGGTGGGTGCTGGGCGTCCAGGGAGCTGACCACGGTGTTCCCCCCGCCCCCTCCCACAGATGTGCCCACGCGGGCCGCTCCCGTGCTGAGACTGTGAGGTGCCCACGAGCCTGCCCGCCATGTCTCAGATGCTGCACATCGAGATCCCCAACTTCGGGAACACCGTGCTCGGCTGCCTCAACGAGCAGCGCCTGCTGGGCCTCTACTGCGATGTGTCCATCGTGGTCAAGGGCCAGGCCTTCAAGGCCCACCGGGCGGTGCTGGCCGCCAGCAGCCTCTACTTCCGCGACCTCTTCAGCGGCAACAGCAAGAGCGCCTTCGAGCTGCCGGGCACCGTGCCGCCCGCCTGCTTCCAGCAGATCCTGTCCTTCTGCTACACGGGCCGGCTGACCATGGCGGCCAGCGAGCAGCTCGTGGTCATGTACACGGCGGGCTTCCTGCAGATCCAGCACATCGTGGAGCGCGGCACCGACCTCCTGTTCAAGGTGAGCTCGCCCCACTGCGACTCGCAGACCGCCGTCATGGAGGACGCCAGCTCCGAGCCCCAGAGCCCCTGCGCCCAGCTGCCGCCGGCCGCGCCCGTTCCTCCCTACGCCGTGTCCCCCTCCGTGCCCATCCCGCTGCTGACCCGCGTGAAGCACGAGGCCACGGAGCTGCCGCCGGCCCCCGGCCCCGGCCTGGCGTCCAAGCGCCCGCTGGAGTCCGGGCCCCGGGACGGCGCCGCGGTGGCGGCCGGCACGGCCCCTCTCAAGCTGCCCCGGGTCTCCTACTACGGGGTGCCCAGCCTGGCCACCCTCATCCCCAGCATCCAGCAGGTGCCCTACTCTCAGGGGGAGCGGACCAGCCCGGGGGCCAGCAGCCTGCCCACCACCGACAGCCCCACCTCCTACCACAACGAGGAGGAGGATGACGACGAGGCGTACGACACCATGGTGGAGGAGCAGTACGGCCAGGTGTACGTCAAGGCCGCCGGCAGCTACGCAGGTAACGCGCTGTGGCCGCCCGCCGGCAGGCATGGGTGGACCTCCGGGCCCGTGTGGGGACCGAGGCCTGTCTGACCCCTTCCCGGTGGTGCTCCCAGCCCTGCTGGGACTGCAGGCAGACGGGGGCCAGGACACTGGAGAGCCCCAACCCCGACTGCAGGCGCTAGCAGGAGCTCAGACCTGAGGCAGGACGGGTCCTAGGTCGGCCTGGCAGGGCCTCTGTTAAGGGCTTTAAACTTGATCCTGGACGAGACGAGAGGCCAGCAGAAGGTGTTTAGCTGAGCAAAACCCCCCGGAAGCTAGTGTAGCATGGAGGAGCGGGCCTGTCTCCCATTGGACAGATGAGGAGACCGAGGACCCCAGTGGACCAGGGACCTGCCAGAGGGCTCACAGGAGACTGAGTGGCCCGAGCCAGTCACTCACCTGCTCAAGGCCTCAGTGTCCCTGTCTGTGAGGTGCCTGGGCCCACCAGTGCCCCGGCCAGCCCATTGACCTCAGCCCTTTCCACCCATCCAATAAGTCCAGAGACTCCCCGGGACTCGTCCTGTTTGCCGCCTCCTCCCTGGGCTCGGCACCAAGGGACAGGACAGAAAGCGCCCATTGAGCCGAAGGAGCTGCCGCAGGTTAAGGGGGGCTCCCCCACTTGGGACCTGCAAACCCGAGATGCCCTCATTTGAGATGCCTGGTGTGGCAGACTGCGTCACAGTCCCTGGGGACGGCTCAGGATTTGTTGGGCAGAGGGTCCCGTAGTTGGGGCCCCAGATCAGGTGTCCCCCTGCCTTCTGTGTTCCCCGAAAACTGGCTCAGTGCCTAGGCCCGCTGCCTGCCCTGATTTGCATGCGGGGCCCATGTCCAGTGTGCTGGATCTGGCCACGTGTGCCAGCGGGAAGTGATGTTGCAGTGCTGGGGCCCCAGGGGCAGTTGGGGACTCTGTACTCCCCGTGCCCCACCATGTCCTTGTGCCCTGATGGCGCAGCTGCTGCAGTCTCTCCTCTTTCTCCCTCATCTGCCCCTCTCCCTCCAGCAGGGGCTCCTCCATAAGTCCTGGGGGGCGGGGGCAGAGGGAGCCAGGCCCTTGGGACAGCTGGGGTCCCCAGGAGCCGTTAAGGACTAGAAGGCTGGGTCTCGGCTCTGACCTGGCCAGCCTGGGTCGCTCTCGGGATGTTGGGGATGGCTGTTCCCTAGAGGTCGTTACTAAATCTCGGTGGGTAGTGTCGTATTTGCATGAATCCCGCAGGGTACAGCCTGCTCACCGCCCCTGTTGGGTTTGGGTTTTCTTTTTAGTGGCAGCAGGAATGAAGGCTTTGGTGTGTTCAGGACCAGGAAACCTGCATGCCGTGGCCTGGCCCTTCTGAGGGCCCACGGGGCTCAGGCTTTGCAGGGACCTCTGGGAGTCTGCCCGCGTGCCGGCAGCCACCGGGGAGGCGGGGGAAGGGCCATGTGGAGCCCCAGACTGGGCAGCTCCCATGGCTCCCCCTTCCCTGGGAGGATAGGCCACATGGGCCCAGGGCAGGCCCCCTCAGTCCCTGAGGACTCCGTGTCCTCATGCCACCAGGGGCATGGGGCCCTGTAGGGGGTTTAGGGCAGAATCTGTCAAGGGCCCAGGTGGGGGGTTGCTCACCGGTGGCCCATGGTGCTGCCCATCCCCCGGGGGTCGGCCCTGTACAGCGCTCCCTCCAGCCCATGTGGCCTTGGGCCATGGTGTGTTCAGGGGAGTGGGAGAGGCTGGGCGTGGGGACAGCTGGGAGCTGACCCACCTGCCCCTCTGGCTTGGTGAGCCTGGAGCCCCCTTCGCCTGGACAGTGGTGGCCCACCTGTGTCTTTGGGGTTCCAGAGGAGCCAATGGGACAGTGGCCATGGAAAGGCCAGGGTGGGGGTTGGGAGGCCGAGCTGCCCCGCAGCCTCGAGTTGCCTTCTCTCACCAGTGCCCCCACCCTGGTGCTCAGACAAGGGGGTGCGTCCCCTGAGGCCAGGGCTGCAGGCCTGCAGGGGCTCACCCAGGTCTTGGGGGTCGAGGGGAGCCCCCACCTCCCTGGGAGGCGGGGGGACCAGAGGCAGCCCGGGGGTGGGGCTGGTCCTGCCTCCAGCTGGCCCAGGATGCTCTGGTCTGGGCTTTCTGCTCGGTGAGCCCAGAAGTGGGGCAGGGAGGGGGTGTGTAATTTCTTGGCTAAAATCTAGGTTATTGGCAGTGACGTCGCTGGCATCACTGGGCGCTGGGCATGCTGGGAATAGGGGAGGGGCCGTGGGGGCGAGCGGGCTGAGAGGGGCCTGTCCCCAAAGGCTGCCTGCCCCTCGGGTGCTGGCCCCATATCCCAGGCTCCCTCTGCACCTCGGCTTAGCCAGGTCTGGGCCATCCTCATGCCCCCTCTGGTGGCTGAGCAGCCTGCTGCCCCCAGCCTGGGCCACCCCCACCCTCCTCGACAAGGGCTGGGCAGGACTCTCTGGGCTGGTGGAATCTAGAACATTCTAAGGACACTTGTGAGTCCCTTCTCCTTTCTGGCCTCAGTTTCCCTCCCTGCCAAGAGTGAGGTTGGCCTGAGTGACCTTCGGGGGTCTTTGACCAGCAACCACGGCTGGAAGCGGGGACACCGTGACCCCATCTGCACCCTCCCACCCCCAGTCATGGGGACAGTTGGCAGTGCCTCTGTGCCCGCCTGCTGCTTTGGAAATCAAGGAACTCAATATGACAGATAAGGAGGACTGTCTCTGACCCTGGCAGCCTGAACGTGTTTCCTGCCTGTGTCTGACCTGTGGGTCTTTTCTCCCCATCCCCACCCCGTGTCCCGTGTCGCCGTCTGTCGTGTATAGACACCACAGCGATGTGTCCAGGTCGCCATCAAAGGACAGCGGGTCATTTCTATCGTTGATGTCAGGAGTGGAGCCACCAGGAAGGCCCTGACTGGGGGTGGGGTATTGACAAGGACTCCCCGCTCTGTCTCACGGTGCCCCCTCCTCTGCAGGGCGTGGCTCAGAGCCTGGCCCCTCGTGGGGCTCAGGACAGCCTGCTCTCCAGCTCCTGGGGCTTGAGAGCTGTGGGGTGTCCGCAGGTCAAGGCAGTGGGGCCCTGGGGGGCAGCGTGGGCTCTGGCGCGGGTGGACATGGAGGGCAGGCACCTGATGCAGTACGGGGTCTGCCCCTGTGGTCTCCACGCTCCCCGGACGTTGCGTACCCACAGGCTGCGAGGAGTGGTGACCGAAGTGCCTTCACACTGGGGACCCTGCACAAGTATTTGGTTGTGGCTGGTGGCCACTGTCAGCCCAGCTGCCCCTCGGCCCCTCGGTAGGTGAGCTGACAAGCTCGGTGGGACGGGACGCCCACCCGGGCCCCTCCGCCGTTCTGTGCGGGGAGGGTCTGACCCCCTTCCTTGGCCCCGTGCCCTGGGCCAGTGTCCCCTGTGTGCCTGGACTGCAGGCAGCGTCCCCTGGCCCCGCTGAGGCAGGTGTATCGGAAGGCAGACGTCAGCCCCGTGGACGTCTGCACAAATGCACGCCTCCCTCTTCAGACACTGGCCGTGGGCCGCCACGTTGACCCGTTCTGGGGGCGCCGCGCTGACACGCCAGGATGCTCCTGGTGTCCCTGTGTGGTCTCGCTCCGCCTCGGGGCACAGCCAGCTCCCTGGGTCAGCCCACTGTCCCTCACGAGGCACTCCGCGGGCAGGCAGCTCAGGTGTGAGCGTCAGGCCCGGGGACCTGGGCAGGGCTGCACCCTTGGGAATGTCGCGCCTCGGCCCAGCCGTCCTAGCGTCCTGACACGGCACACACAGCGAGAGCCCAGTTGTTCCCGTCCACCCTGTGCCCTGCGCGCTGCAGCAGCAGGCAGGGAGCGTGTACGAGCCCTGCCCCGGCTGGGCCCCTCCGGCCACCTCCGAGGTCAGTGCTGCTGAGGTCAGCCACACCTCTGGGGCAGGGCCTAGCCCGCAGGTGCGGCCCCTCCAGCAGGACCTCCTGCCTGCTCAGGGGACAGGATGCCTGTCTGAGGCGGCCACACTGCCCCAGGCTCAGAACTCAAGGTTGTCACTTGTGGTCCCAGAGAGAAGGGATTAGGTTTTGTTTTTGAATCCCCCCGCCCCCATCCCCCTACACTGCTTCCTGGGCCAGTGTCGCACTGCTAGAGCCCAACCCAACCCCTAGTGGGGCCCTGGAGCCAGGGGCCCGTTTGTCCCTGACCTGGCTGGCTGGGACCCACGTCGGGGGAAGGGCAGGGTACGTCCGGGGAGGGGACTGTAACTTCCCTTTTAAAATAACGCCCCAGCCCTGGCTGGTGCGGCTCAGTGGATGGAGCGCCAGCCTGGGAACTGAAAGGTCGCCGGTTCCATTCCCAGGCAGGGCACGTGCCTGGGTTGAGGGCCAGGTCCCCGGTTGGGGGTTGCATATCAGTGTTTCTCTTCCTCTTTCTCCCTCCCTTCTCCTCTCTCTAAAAATAAATAAATAAAATGTTTTAAAGAAATAAGGTAACACCCCAGCAGCACCTAGGGGTGAAGGAGGTGCCTGTCCTGGTGCGTCTGTTCCCCCAAACACCCAGGAGGCTGCCCTGAGGGCCAGCGGGCGTGACGTCCCAGGCCGCTGGTCCTCCTCTGCTGGCGTGAGGCAGGTACGGTGTCACGTTTGAGCCTCAAAGCCCTGGACGTCCTGCGAGTTCTTAAACCAGGTTCCTGAGGGATAATTTCCGTACCTGAACGGGGTGCCCGTAAACCCCCCGTGTGAGCCTCGGGGGGAGGCCCCGCTGGCCATCAGCGTGCGCCCGACCCCCTCACCCCACGCAGGCAGCTCCGTCTGCACTCCTCCCCGCCTCCCTGCCCCCCTTGGCTGTTCTGGGACGGCCCGTGTGCAGAGTCCGGCGGCATCCCTCGCAGTAGGTACGTCTGGGACTCAGTGCCGTGCGGCCCGGTCCTGCCTGCGTCCTCCCTGCCGCTTCTCCGTGTGTTGGGAGTGAAACATGCCGACTTCAGGTGTGCCGGTGACATGTTCGATAACGGTCGTCAGCCCAGCTCTGGCCACGATCACGACCCAGAGCGCTTTGCTCCCCTAGAAGGTTCCCCATTCACGTGCCCTGCACCCCCCGCTGCTTTCTGCCACCGGAGCTCCTGCCCTTTCTAGAACCTCTGCGTGTGAGTTCATACAGGACAGCCTTGGGTTTCACTTCTCAGTGACCGTGTCTTGAGATTCACCCACGTGGCTCGAAGCCTGGCTCCTCGGTGCTCTTGGCTGCTCTGGCCTCGCCCAGCTGTGGGTGGCTGCGGTGTGGGGGGTATTGTCACTGTGCCCCACCGTGCGAGGCTGCTGTCACCATCCGCGTGCAGGTCACGTGGCCACAGGAGAGCTGCCAGACGGGTCGCTAGTTTTCTTTCCATTTTAATCAAGAAAGAGGTTTGAATTTTATTGTGTCTTTTGTTCACCCCGGCACATGATTATGTGGGTGTTCGCCTTAACTTTACTAAGGTGGTGAATTGTCTCCGTGAATTTTCAAGTTGTTGAACCGTCCTTGCATTCCAGGGATAGACCCTGCCCAGCCGCCGAGTTATGTACTTCCTCTGCGCTGCTGGATTCCTCGTGTTAATGTTTCCCTAAGGAGTTCTGCGTCCGTGCTGGAGGAGGCTAATTATCTGCAGTTTCCAAAGATTGCCTTCATCTGGTTTGGGTGTCAGGCCGGGGCGGGTCTTTCCTTTTGAAAGACTTCGTACTGGGTTGGTGCTCGTTAATTCCCGCGTGCTGGGCGGCACTGGTTTGGCAGCGAGGCCTCTGGGGCCGCAGCTCTGTTGCCCCCCGCGGGGGCTTCTGAGTGACGGCCTGTTACCGTGGGGTTCTCCGTTTTGCCCCACCCGTGGCGTGTGTGTCTTTGGCAGCCCTGACCCACTTTTTATCTGCTTTGGCCTTAATAACAGCCACCCCGGCTTCCATGCAGCCAGTGTTCCGTGGCCTTGGCTGTTCCCCCCATTTCCTTAAACCCGCTGAGCCTCGGAGTACGTGTCTCACAGACGCCCATGGCGGAGATGTGCATTTCTATCCAGTCTGACAGTCTGTCTTGTCTGTCCCCCGAGTCTGTCCCCTGAGTCCGTTTCAATGAGGCGAGGCCCAAGGCTGCCGTCTCGCTGGCGTGGGCTTTGTCGCTGCCTTCGTTTTCTCGTTTCCGGCGCTTTCTGGATTGACTTTTCTGTAGCGTCCGTCCAGCCCCGCCGCTGACTTCCCCAACGGCGGCCCCCGTCACGCCTTGGCTGCGTTGGGTTGGCTCGCGCCTCCCTAGCTTCTCCCGAGGCGGTTTCTCAATCCCATCCCACCATGTAACTTCAGGGTCTTCCAGCCTGTGTCTCCATTCCCCATTCTGGTCCTTGGCGCAATGGTTCTATTATAGTATGAGCCTTATGATGTGGTAGTATTTTTATTTGAAATAGCTAATTATCTTTTTTACCATTTTAGTCGCTTAAAAATGTTAACCACAGCAAAATTTACTCTTGGCTATCCAGTTTTCTGAGTCCAGTCACAGTCATGGGGTCACCCCCACAGCCTGGAGGACACAGAACAGTGTCGTCGGCCTGAAAGCCCCTTCATCAGTCAGCCCCTCTGCGGTCACTTCTTCCCCCTCCGGCTGACTCCTGCCCATCACTGGTCTGGTGTCCATCATGTACATGGAGTCAGAGTCCGTGGCCTTTTGAGTTGGAAAGCAGTTGAGATCCATTCATGTTGTTGTGTGAATTCGTTTTTGTTTTTTTTTTTTTTTTTTATTGGTGAGTAGTATTCCATGGGCCCCTGGCTGGTTTGGCTCAGTGGATTGAGCGTCGGCCTGCGAGCTAAGTGTCGCTGGTTCGATCTTCCAGTCAGGGCACATCAGAGAAGGAAAACTCTGACTCCAAAAAACCTCCGCTGCCTTGCGGCATACCTCTTCAGGGGAAAGGCTAAGGGAGTAAACCCCGACAGAAAATCCGGAGCCGGAGTCCCTAAGGCGGTTTGACGTTGTAGTCAACACCGGCAACTCCTGCGGCGCACCTGAAGCCAAGCTGTATTGACTCCGTCTTTCCCTTGGACCCTTCAGCTGCGAAGAGAGGGGGGGTCTGCTGCATGGGCAACAGCAGACCCTCCATATCACCCTGCCCAGGCTCTGTAGCTTCAGCTTCACTGGAGAGGACACTCCAGCGTCATCGCAAGATGTCGATTCAACACGGGAGGAGACAGATACCGTGTCACTCCCGAGTCGGACTGCACAGCCATTCTCGGCGGTGCAGATAGACTCTTCAGAAGCTACACCATCGTCTCTCGAGACGGACGGCTGCCGACGAGTATTCCATGGTAGGGCTCTACCGCTGTTTATTTGCCAGTTAAAGGATGTTGAGGTTTCTAGCTCTCCGTGATTATGAATGAGTCTGCTGCGAGCACCCGTGCCCAGGCTTCGGCACGCATTTCAGCTTTCGTTCCCCAGGAGTGAGATTGCAGGTTGTGTGGTGAGTGTATATTTAACTGTGTGAGAACCAGCCACGCACAAGGATTCCTGTGTTCTCGTGACACTGGGTTTTGTCTTTTTATCTTAATCCATTCTCGTGCTGGAATGTCATGGTGGTTTTGTCTTCCCGTCACGTCCAAGGATGGGCATCTTCCGTGTGCGTGCTGCTGTTGTGACCTGCCCTGGTCAGCGGCCTCTTCCAGCCTTTGCCCTTCTTATTGGATGGTTTGAGGGTTGAGTATTGTCGAGTATCATGCGTTCTTTATATATCGCAGATCAGAGTCCTAGGTTGGATATGTGATTCATAAGCAGCTTCTCCCAGACTGCAGTTGTCTCTTTAAGTTCTGATGAAGTTAGATGGTTGCTCATTTCTTCGTAGGTCATGCTTTGGTGTTGTGTTTAGGTCTTTACCTAACAAGAGATGGGTTTTTTTCCCCCGTGTTCCCTTCTAGATGTTTGATGGCTTAGGTTACATTGAGTCTCCGGCTCATTTTGAGTTACTTTTTGTAGAAGTTGTGAGGTGCGGCTCAAGACCCGTACTGTTTATTGTAATGCGGATGTCCGGTTTTCTTGGGAAGGCGTTAGAAATATGAACAATGCTCTCGTGTTGAACTCACAGCCTCACCTTGTCCTGCGTGCTTCGTGTAGGCGGGCGTCTCCACCCGGTGCCACGTTGCCTCCGCTCAAAGAATTTCTTCCAGTGTTTCTGACCACCCTGTTGATGGACGAGTAAGGAATTCTGAAAACCTGTCGAAAAGGTTGTTATTCTCACCTGAAAAACGATCGCTTGAAGTATAACTGATGGTCAGTAAGATGAAGCCACCCATCACACCGTTGGTGCCACCGCTCCAGAAGGGCGTGTTTGCTGGGCACAGCATTCTGGCTTGACGGTTATTTTTTTCCTTCAGTGCGCGTTATTCTCTTGTCTTCCGGGTTGCGTGTTTTCTCTCTCACAGGAAACGTTAGCCCTTCTCCTCTGCTGCTCTGTGTGTGTGTCTCACTTGCCTTCCAGGCTGGTTTAACTCTGGGTGAGCTGTGAGCGGCTCCGGACGGTTTCACGGGGTTTGTCCGCCGCAGGGCTGCCAAGCCCTCGGGACCCGAGCGTTCGCACCGTTAGGACTTCGAGTGTCTTCGGGCCCCTCCGCGAGCCCCAGTGAACCTGCTTTGGTCCCGGAGGCCCTGTTTGCTGCTCAGTGGGCAGCCTGTTCCCTGTCCAGGCTTTCGAGCGAACCGTTTCTGTTACTCTCTCTTCTTGTTCCCTGATTTTTTCCCTGCAGTTCCATTTTGTTCTTAGTTACCCTTTCCACTTCTCCCCACTGAGGTCCCAGTTTTAGATTAAAAAAAATTTTTTTCTGATCATGGTTTTCAGCTGGATTAAAGCCTCTGCCTGTTCACGCCCGTCTCTCTGTCACCTCTTGGTCTGTTTCTGACGGGCCTTCCTTCTCCTCAGCCTTTCGCGGGTCTACTTCCTCCTTGCAGGACACGGGACATGGGACCGTCGCATTGCTGAGCACCTGTGGCTCACACGCCCAATCTCTCGGGGTGGTGTTACCGTGACACCCTGAACATGGGGTGGCGTTGGGCACCTTCCCGTGGCCGCAGCATTGGGACGGCACCCCGCGAAGGGGCTGTTTCAGTCGCTTCCACTTTCCCTAGTGACACATCTGCCTGTCCTTACGACTTCTCACGAGCTCCCCGCCCTCCGAGCGGGCCTTCGGTCGGGGCATGTGCAGGTGTCCTCCCCGACTGCAGCCTTCGCTTCCTTAAGGCAGTTTTGATGTAGTCAAGTTTATTGATTTTCTTCTCTATCACTCGTGGTTTTTAGATTTTGTTTAAGGAAACCTTTCTTCACCTCAAGACGATGCTGGTGTTCCTCTCCCTATTTTTAATTGAATTTATTGGGGTAACAACGTCCTCTGTCTATTCTTTTTAAAAAGCACTTTGATTTGCAGTCATTTTAGATTTACAGGAAAATTTCAAGTGCGGAGCATCCTGCGTGCCTTTCTCTCGCTCCCTGGCGAGAACACGCCACGTTTGCTTTATCATTTATACTTTTCCTGAACCTTCCAAGAGCAGCTAGTGTGCCCTTCCCCCCCAAGTACGAGCATTCCTTACAAACAAGGGCGATCTCTTACAAGGACCCAACGCGTGTTGTCACGTGAGGCGCAGGCCCACGCGCACGCCCCCAGCCGTCTCAGCCTTGTCCCCTGTAACACATGTGTCCGCGACCCAGTATTGAGTTCAGAACCCCACCCTGCACTTTGGGTTGTTCTCTTTGGTCTCTTTATTCTGGGACAGCCTCCCAGCCTCCGTCCTGCGTGGCACTGCCCTTCCTGCAGAGCACGGTTCAGTTATTTCGCAGAATGTTCCTCTGTTCGGTCTGTCTGGTTTTGTCCCGTGATCGGAGGCAGGACGTGCGTTTCAGCTGGGATGCCGCCGCCGCGACGCTGGGGGCCTCTCAGTGCGCCATATCGGGAGGCACACGATACCCGCTTGGCTCGGAGCTGGTGACGCTGCCTTTGATCCTCTGGCGAGGGCGACCTCTGCCAGGTACAGTTACTGCTCTCCCTTCGCGAGGCGAGGCGGCATCACCAGCCCCCCCCCCCCCCCCCCCGCCAGTGAGTATTGATCGGGCCCTTCTGCGTTGATTACCTGGCAGTCTTTTTTTTTTTCCATCCTCACCCGAGGATGAGTTTTTATTTATTTTATTTTATTTTTGATTGTTTAATTTTTTAATGGAAGGTTTTTAAATTTTTTATTTATTGATTATAGAGAGAGAAACGTCAATTTGTTGTTCCACTTATTCATGCATCATTGTTGCTTCCTGTAGGTGCCTGACCGGGTTCAAACCCACAATCTTGGTGCATCAGGACGATGCTCTAACCCACTGAGCCACCCAGCCAGAGCCTATTTTATTTTATTTTATTTTTGCTTCCACAGAGAGAGGCAGGGAGAGAAACACCGACATGAGAGAAACATCCGTTGGTCGCCTCATGTACACACCCTGACAGGGGATTGAACCTGCAACCCAGGCCTGTGCCCTGACCGGGAATTGAACCCACGATCTTTAGGTTTACTGTGCGATGCTCCAACCAGCTGAGCCCCGGGGCCAGGGCCGTCAGTTAGTTGGCATCTTTCGTGGGGCAGTTGCTTCCCCAGGTCTCTTGCTGCTTTATTTCGTCCCTTCATTTAGCTGTTATTTATCGAGTGTTAGTATAGAGGTTCGTATGCTGCAGTGTGTTTCATAGCCAGCAAAACAGTCCAGGCCCATACTTTCTGACCCCAGCCCTGGGGTCGGCGCTTTTCCTTCCGTGCGCAGTGGGGCTTGGAAGCCAGGATTGCGGTGCGAGGTTTGCTCGTTGCTGCGGGGTGTCATTGTTTAGCCGTCAGAGCTAAGAGTTTCTGTGTTTAATAACCACGAGTTCATGCCCTGACCGGCGTGGCTGGGTGGGTTGGGTACTGTCCTGCAAAGCGAAAGGTCGCCGGTCCGATTCCCGGTCAGGGCACACGCCTGGGTTGCGGGCCGGGTCCCCAGTCGGGACACGTGAGAGGGGCACCCGATCGATGTCTCTCTCGCACCTGGAGGTTTCCCTCCCTTTCTCCCTCCCTTCCACTCTCTCTAAATCTAAATAAAGAAAATCTTTAAAAATAAAACTAATCATGAGTTCACACTGAGACCAAGAGTCTAATGCAGCACCCTCAGGGGCCCCCGAGCTGCCCAGTCCCCCGTTGTCCACTTCTCCTCCCGACAGTCAAGACACCAGCTCCTGTTGTCTTACTGCGGCGTTTGCCTCTGGCGCCATCTGGAATTGATTTCTTCTTAAGGATTATTTACCTATTTATTTATTTTTAGAGAGAGGGGGAGGGAGGGAGAAAGAGAGGGAGGGAAACCCCCATCGGCTGCCTCTCACACGCCCCCACCTGGGGACCCGACCCACATCCCAGGCCTGTGCCCTGACTGGGAATTGAACCGGCGGCCTTTTGGTCCGTAGGCTGGCGCTCCATCCGCTGAGCCACCCCAGCCAGGGCCGGCATTGATTTTTTTATTGTGAGGCGGGGCTCCAGGGGTGCTTTTCCCCGTTAACTTCCCAGGTCACCTACCACTTTCTGTTCGGGGACCACCTCTCCGCGCTGCTCTGCGGCAGCCACTCTGTGTGGCCTGGACGTCTGTGTCCTAACCGCCACGTGGTGGACGTCCCTCGGGGTTTTGTTCCTTACGGTTGCCTGGCCTTGGCTGCTGTTTGCGCGCTGATGCGCCTTTCAAAAGAATTGACTCGTCGAACTCCACCCCGTCTCTGCTGGAACTTGGGGGGGTCGCACTGCTCTGTGGGTGAGTCTGGGGAACTGATCCCTCTGTCAGAGTGGGTGTGTCCCTCCGTTTGTTTACGTGTGTTTCAGCTTTCCTCGGGACTGTTTTGCAGTTCTCTGCCCATCTTTTGTTAAATTTATTTCTAGAAATTCATTTCTTGTTTTGAGCTACATGGTATTTAAATTTCTTTTTTCATTAGATGATGAAAACACAAATTGGATTTTATTTTAAAAATCTGGCCACTCGATAAACTCAGTTATTTATTCTGATAGTTTACCTGCACATTCTTGAGGCGTCTCTCCGGGTGCAATCATGTCACCTGGTGACAGTGACGATTTTTATTGGTCTGTAGCGTGAACTTCCTTCCTCTCTTGCCTGACCGGACTGATCAGAACCCCCAGGTACCACTGTCTTGTTTCCAAACTCGGGAAGAGCGTTTTGTGTCTCACCTGTAAGTGGGGTATTTGCTCGGGGCTGCTTTTGGGGTCGACTTGATCTCATTAAGGAAATTCCTTTCCTTTCCTTTCCTTTCCCAGGTCCAGAGTTTTTTTTCCATACATACCTAAGTGTTGAATTTTAGCAAAAGCCTTTTCTCTGAGTATTGAAATGGTCACCCAGTGTTCCTCTTCTACTCTGGTGTTTTTTTAATCCACTCCCGAGGACAGGTATGTGTTGGTTTCTAGAGAAAGAGGGCGGGGCTGAGAGAGGGAGGGAGACATCCACGTGAGAGAGAAGCGTTGGTTGGTTGCCTCCCGTCCACGCCCTGACTGGGGATCGAACCTGCGACCTTCTGGTGCCCGGGATGATGCTCCAGCCTGGCCTCGTGGCCAGGGCCATCTTCTGGTCTTACTGTGCTGTATTACACGGATGGTTCCTTGAATAAAAATAAAACGAAACAGAAGTCCTTGCATCCCTGGCATAGGTTCAATCTAAATGCATGTTGTCTCCTTTTTAGAGACCTTTGCATTCGCCACCCTGGTTTTATTTTCTCTTCTTTTCTTGCCCTTTCCTGGCGCCGATTCTGAGGGGTGGGGCCCCCCAGGAGGGGCCCCAGGCAGACACAGCAGGGGCAAGGCCCGGCGTCCAGCAGTGCATGACCTGAGCCCAGAGCGCCGAGGCATTGCAGACGCTGACCCCAGCCGCTCCGAGCTCCAGCCTCAGCAACGGCAAACCTGGAAATGCCCCCAGGACAGCACGCGCAGTGTGGGTGCCGGTGTGGACACCCCAAACCCACATCAGAGGACGCAGGAGCTCAGACCAGGGCCCAGGGCAGTGTTTGGAGCCGAGTGTGTTAGATCGGTGCAGGGCCGGGCTGGGCCAGGTGGGATGAGCCGTCCTGCCTCGTTGGCTAATATTTTCTTCAGGATTTTGCCACCGTGTTGAGAGGGGTGCGTGCCCCCTGGTTTCCTTGTAGGGAAATGTCTCGTGGCTGCTGCCAGATCAAACGGAGGGGCAATTATTTCACTTTTTCTTTAAAGGGTCTAGAAGAGTCCCCGGCCTGGCGGCTCGGTTGATTGGAGTGTTGCCCCGCGCACACACCAGGAGTGTGCAGGGTCCCCTCCCTGGTCGGGGTGTGTATGCAGGGCGACCAGTCGCTGTTTTTCTCTCCCGCTGATGTCTCTCTCTTGTTCTGTCTCCCTTCCTCTCTAACATCCATCAACATGTACTTAAAAATACAAAAACTACAGGTTCTGGGCGAGTTGACGTGAGAGCGTGCTGTTCTTTCCTTAAATGTTTAAAGCAGGCCCCGGGGAAGCCGGGCAGGCCTGTTCCCCTGGGAAGGCTGCCCCTCGGGTGCTGCCCTTGATCCAGGCGTCATGGCCTTTGATTCTTGCGGGGAGTGTTTGGGCCAGTCCCTCCCGTCACTGATCTTTTGGGGTTTACCTGCCGTCCCACGAATCGCTCCTGTTTGTCCCTCTGATCTTGTTGCCCCTCTGCTGCATCCCGGCTGCTTCCCTTCCGGTTACCCGTCTGTGGACGGTGCTCAAGGGCTGGAGGTCTGGCATGCGCCCCAACTCACACGGTCCTTACGTGGGAGCCCCCAGTCCCCGGCCGCATCCCTGTGGTCCGGCCTCTCCTCCTTGTCTACTGGCCCCATTCTACTCTCCCCACTGCCCCACTGTCCCTGTCTCCATCCCTGTCCTGCTGTCCCCATGCATTGCTTTGGCTCAAACGGCCCTTCCGTTGCTGCTTTAAACCGTGGGGTTGACTTCTCTGCGCATTTATTTCCGCTCAGCTCTGCTCTTTCCCCCCCACGCCCTCTCTTCTTGACTCTTGTCTCCGGCTTCATGTCTGATCACTTCTGGGATTCGTGGTCACCACGCACCCCCCTCTCCGCCTGGGGCTTCCATCCCACACACTCCAGGACTTCCGTTCTGTTTTCTGATTTTCTGCTTTTTTGTGTGTCCATTGAGTTACTCGCCTGCTCACGAATCGTCCCGTCGCTCCGTGGGATCCTGTTCCCAGGACTCGTGCTGATTCTGGTTGTCTGGGTTGTCCTCAGTCTCGCACAGGCTTTGGGCGGTCGTGCGGCGGGTCCCCGAGGGCCCAGCTGACGTCTCCGGGAAGTGGGTTTTCCTCATTCTGTTCTGTTCTCTTGCGATCCTGTTGCTTTGTGTTGAATGCCGGACTTCTTGTGCCGACATTGACCTGCAAGCAGGCTCCTCCTCTGAGTTCAGGGACCGCAGTTGGGCTGGGGGCCGCTGCCTGAGGGCTGGGGGCCGTGGTCACAGGCCCGGGGACCGCGGCCTCCTGGGTGACCCTGCTCCTGGACACGGCCCTTTCCGGATCTCAGCTGGGACTCCCCGAAGCGCCTCTCCCTCGGCAGGCCCCCAACCCAGCGTTGGTCTGTCTGGTGCGGGAGACACCGATTCTAGACGTCATTGTGTTTAGTCTCTCGACAGCTTTTTCTGAAGCTCCGGCGGGTGCCGCTTTGTGGTCAACTCAGGAAGTCGCACCGAGGCCGGTTCCCGGGCCGTGATGCCGCCCACGCGGGGGCCCCACAGTCCAGGCAGCTTTTGGAGTTGTTCTTGGGGGGCTGCTCCACCGCGGCGGGCGGCTCCGGGGCCTCACAAGCCCAGTGCGTCAGTGAGCACAGTGGCTGGGCTATTGGAGACCGTGCCGCCGCGGGCCGCCGTTCCCCTGGGGGTCCCACTCAGGCATCCCGGGCGCCTCGCCCAGGTGCGGGGTGCACGTGCGGGGTCCCCTGGACACACAGCCCTGCTGGGGGCTCCCAGTGACTCATGTTGCTTGGTCGGGTGGCTGGGGGCTGCATGGGTCTTGAGAATGGCACCGGGCAAGCCTGGGGGACTCGCAGAAGGACAGAGAGCAGAAAGTGGGGCCAGATTGGCACGAAGAGCTGGTGCGGGGGTCATCGGGGGTGGGGGCTGGGAGACCAGTCAGGGGACTAGTGGGGTCCCCCAGGGCCAGACTAGGCAGCAGAAGACAAAAATAGCAGGCCTCACTGGGTCTGGGGGTGCCAGTGGCCAGGGCAGTGGGCTTGGCGTGGTGGCGCCGGCACCGAGGGGGTCAGGCCGAGATGGGTGGGGTGACACCCAGAGGGGGTCTCACGTGTGCTGAGCGGCCTCCCGGGGGCTGTCGGGGGGTGACCGCGCTCCGTCCCGCGTCGTTCCCAGCAGCCGTGCCTGGGCCCTCCTGAGCTTGGGGACCCCAGGCCCTGCCGCGCCCCTTTCTGTCTCAGCTCCCAGGGGGCACACGTCTTCACATCCTGTCCCCACCTTCATTCTCCCTCCTGCCCGCGGTCCCTGCCTGACCCCTGGCACCTCCTGCCCGACAGACCGTGTTTCGTTGGCTCTAAACGTATTCGGTCCCGTGTTTCAGCACCCACGCAGGGGGTGTTCCCTGCGTCCACGGTGCGTCGCCGTTACACCGGGAGCGCATCTGTCTTCCGACACCATCGTGACCCCTGCTGTCCCCGCTGCACAGGCTTGAGGACCCTGCAGGGGCTGCCCCGGCGTGTTCTAAGACATGGACGGTTGTGCTGGTGCCGATGATGTCCTTTCGGGGGGCCCTTTCTGAGGTGCCGTCTGGTGGGCGCTGGGCTGGTAACCGGGGATGGCGTGGCTGTCCCCGTGGTGCGTCTGTGCGTGAGAGGCCGCCTGCAGCTGAGCGGCAGCTGCTCTGGGCGCCGGGGCGTGTGGCCGGAGCGTTCACGGTGCAGAACAGCCCCATCGCCCCCAGGACTCTGTGCTGCCCCGCGGCCACCCGCCCCCACCACGGGAAGACACACGTGTTCTCAGTGCCTGTACTGATGTCTTGTGGACATCACCCCATGCAGAGGACTCACCCCGCTTTCACCCACGTGAGGTGGGCTCTTTGCACGCAGCAGGATAAGTCCGAGTTCATCCGAGCTGTGCGTCAGTAATTGTTCCCTTCTCGTGCTGAGCTGTGACCCCTTGTCTGGATGGCTCCTTGCTTGTCACCCGCGGCAGGACGTCGGGGCTGTTCCCTGTTGGAGGCCCTGGTGGTCAGAGCTGACGCAGACATTCTTGTACAGGGTGCTGTGGGGACAGTCCTCAATGCTCGTTTCTCCGCGGTAAATACCCGGGAGTGGGATTGCCGGGTCACGGGCCAAGGGTAGGTTTCACTCGCTCAGAAACCAGCCAGCTGTGTCCCAGCATGCTGTGCTCCTCCGTTTTCACCGACGGGCCCGCCGGTCCCGTTGCCCTGTCCTTGCCGGCACTTGCTGAGCTCAGGTTTCAAGCTTAGCCGTTCCCGTGAGTGCGACATGGCATCTCCCGCGGTTTGTGTGTTCTGGGGGCTAACGAGCTGGGGAGGTTTTTGTGCAATCGGTTGGCATCTGGATCTTCCCCGTGAACGGCCTGTCCAGATCTTCAGCCCAGTTTCAAAACTGGGTTGCACGCTTTCGTACTGGTGGGTGCTGAGTGTGCTCTGTGTCTTCCGATACCAGTCATTTACTGGGCCTGTAATTAGCGCATCTTTCCTCTGGCCCATAGTAGGCTGTTTTTTCACCTTTCCCGGACAGGAGACTTCATTTTGATGAAGTCCAGTTTATCAATTAATCGTTTTACGGGTGGTGCTTTTAGCTGAACCCAAGATCACAAAGATTTTCTTTTCTCAGAGTTCCGTGGTTTTAGGTTGTACATTCAGGACCGGGATCCCTTTCTGTTTGTTTTTGCATGAGGTGCGAGGCTTGGGTGGAGGGAGTCTATGTGTGCGTTCTGCCTGGGTGTGGCCAGCTGCTCAGCACCGTTACACGGGCCGTCACCTCTCCGCTGCGTGACACGTGTGCCTGTGTCACGGACCAGCCGAGCATACTCGTGTGGGTCCGTTTCTGGGCCGCAGCGGCTGCCTCCTGGTGCCTGTGCTTCCAGCGTCCTAGACTCGGGCGGCGTGAGTCAGCGCCTACCTCTCAGTTTGGTTTGAAGGCGTTTTTTTCTCTGCCCTTAAAAACCAGAGGGCCGGTTTCTTATTCTGCCATTTTAAGAAACTTCTGTGGCGTGGGCATCACCTCCTCTGTCCCTGCCCAGCCTCCTCTCAACTGGGGGGGCCCCTGAGAGTCGGGGCTGTCTGCACAGTCTCAGAGGTGTCAGCTGGGTGGTTCCCCAGGGACACACGGTGCCTCTGGGGACAGGAACAGGCTTTTCTTCTCCTGGGGCCTGGGGCGGGAAAGCACCCGGTGGGCTGGGGCCGTGGCGTGTGTTGCTTGAAGAAAAGGTCCGTGACTTTCTTTGGATTCCAACTCAGGGACCCACGGGAGGCTGCGAAAGCTCAGGGGCTGAGGCCGGCGTGACCCTCCAGACCTGCGTCACCTGTGACTCCTTCCGTTCATTCTTAAACGCTTTTTTTTTATTGTAGTAAAGGGCACATAGCAGCGACCATCTCCACTGCGTCTCTGTGCCGGGGTCATTCACACAGCTGTGCAGCGGCCACCACCGTCCCCTCCAGGACTTTCCATCCTCCCAAAGGGACACTCCGTCCCCATGAAACCCCCACTCCCATCCTTCCCCCAGCCCCAGCCCTACCATGAACTCCCTGTCTGTGGATCTGCCTCCTGCAGGGACCCCGTGTGCGTGGGGCCCCTCGGGACTGTCCTTCCGTGTCTGGCTCATCTCACTCAGAGGGCTGTCCTTGGGTCCTCCTTTGCTGGCTGGATTCCTACGGGGTCACAGGGTCACTGAGGCGGGAGCAGGCTCACCTGCCTGCGAGCCTGCCGCCCTGTGAGACCCCTTGCCTGTGCCTCACCTTCCCACGTCATGAGCCATCGATGACTCAGCCTCTCAGCACAGCAGCTAATGGCCTCTCGTGCGTCCCACGTCATGGGCCTCACGCGTGGAGCCCACCACCCGGGAACCAGGTTGCTGCTGCTTCAAATGGGGCCGTTGGTGGTGAAGGACGTCGGGTGACAGGAGGCCGCTATGCCCTGTGCCCTGGGACCTCGCTGTCACATGCAGTCTCTGCAGGCGGCCATCTCCTGCCCCCAGCCCGCCCAGGGCTTCCTGCCAGCCTCGCCGTCCGGCTGGAGGGACCCACCCAAAGGCCACGAGGGGCATGCTAGTGGCCCGGTCACTGTGCCCAAGACACAAGTGCTCTGGATTTCCAGAACCAAGTTGTAACTCAGGCCCCTCCTATCCCTGGACAGAGGAGCCGGGCAGGGGGCGGGCGCAGGAAGGAATTCGGGGCGCCTTTCCAGATGCGCCCCCTCGGGTTTGGGTATTTTTAGCTGGCGCGGTGCTGGCACGTGCCCAGCAGGAGTAGCGAGTGCTTCTCCTGTTCTGCATCTGACAGTCTCCGGCTCTGGGGGAGCCAGGCTGGGGCTGGGGGGGCCGTGCGGGGTGCAGACAACTTGTTCTGTTTGGAGAAAGTGCAGGAGAGGAGTGAGCGCTCTGGATGCTGGCGCCAGGCTGCCGTCTGCTGCGCGACCACAGCAGGCTGCGGGGAGGGGTGGGGAATTCTCTTTTAAAATGTCATCGAGTTTTTTCCTGTTCCCCCCAGTCCTCCCCTGGTGATCAGGGGTGGGGAGATTCTCTGTTGCTCTGCTGGCCCCCGTCACCCCACTGTGTTCCCCCATATGTCCAGTGGGCAATGCCTCCCTCCGCAGAGAGGCCCCTCTGACTACCCTGGTCTGTGCAGCTGGGTGTCTGCTAACCGGGGCAAACTCCCTCCTTTCCCCGGGAATTGTGCCGCAGCTGGGGGGCAGGGGCGGGTACGCAGGGCGGGCACAGAGCGGGGCTGAGCCGGGCCTGGGGGCCGGGATGGAGGGCCTGTGCTCTGTTCCTGCCGTGGCTGCTCTCGGGGACCCTGACCGGCCGGTTCTGTACCCACCACAGTGCAAGAGAAACCAGAGCCGGTGCCGCTGGAGAGCCGCTCCTGTGTCCTCATCCGCCGCGACCTCGTGGCCCTGCCAGCCAGCCTCATCAGCCAGATCGGGTACCGCTGCCACCCCAAGCTCTACTCAGAGGGGGATCCCGGCGAGAAGCTGGAACTGGTGGCAGGTGAGGCCCGCTCCGCCGGTCCTGGCGTGCGGATGTCCCCTTGGTTATTTTTTCTGCAGATCTGTAAACACTGTACTCATTACCAATCAGTCAAAAAAAGAGAGAGAACATCTATTTCCTCTAATTTCCTTTTAGAAGAATGTATCATTAAGAGGAGTTACTCAATGAATTAATTTAGCATTTTAATTGAATCTCCTGGGCTGGTCTCGCTTCTGAGTGGCAGGGGTGGCGGCCCCGATGGTGTTTTCATTTAGAGCTCAGACAGAACCCAGTCGCGTGCAGTTTGCTAGCCTCCGCCCCCTGGCCCAGCCCCCCGGTGCCCCCTCGCCTTGTCCATGGTGGCATGGCCAGGGGTTCGGAGCAGCAGCCCGTGGAGACGGGCTGGTCTGCAGAGGAAACAGTGCGGCTGAGTCAGGAGCCCGTTGGAGCTGGTGTCTTTGTCAGAAATATCGATCTCCTCTGTGGGATCGGTTTTCAGGATGTGAGGCTATTCACGGGGATGGTGGGTGTCAATGGCACCGCCGGCCTTGGTGGTGGACAGGGAGCCCTTGCCAGGGGTCTGTCCCCTCCGTTGCCCAGGGTTCCGAACACGGGCTGGCTAGGAGCAGGCTGTCTCCTTCCTCCTCGGGGCTCCCGCATTTGCTCTGTGAGCTGTCAGGTCCCCACGGCTCCTGTCTGCCAGTGGGTGGGCCTAGTCGCCTTCCCTGGCCCAGCCCCTGGCCGGATGTCAGAACTTGGGTCCCCACTGTGCCCAGGCCCTGGGGTTGGGGTCCCCACAGCAAGGGGGCTGAGGGTGGCCTGCTTGGCTCTTGAGTTTGAGGCTCTGAGGACATGAGGTGGCTGGATGTGGGGCCCTTGGGGATCATGGCTGGGGACCGTCACAAGGTTCCCTGTGCAGGACTGGCCGTGGGCCTCTGCCCAGTTGCTGCTGACTCCCCTGCGTATCCAGCTCGTGGGAAGGGGACCGCAGGGCAGGACAGAGTGTTCCCCCCAGACCTCGGCCGAACAAGGGGTTCCCTGGAGGCTAGAAGGGCGGTGTGGGGACAGCCCTGGTGGCAGGGCCTCGGCACCACGAGGCAAACCTGGAGCCCAGGCCCGGGTGGGGGCCCGCTGGGTGGCCGGGCCCCGCCTCACTGTGCTTCTGGCGGCCGCAGGCTCGGGCGTCTACATCACACGGGGCCAGCTGATGAACTGCCACCTGTGCGCCGGCGTGAAGCACAAGGTGCTGCTCCGCAGGCTCCTCGCCACCTTCTTTGACAGGTAGGCCCCTCGGCTGCCCCGGAGCTGCAGGCGACTCCCTGAGCCCCTCACCGCCCTCACCTCTCTGCCGTCACGCCCTGGGGGGGGGGGGGAGCGGTCCGGGGAGGGGCTCTCAGCACTTCTCAGAGGGCTTGGGAACCCCTTAACGAAGTGAGGGGCCTCCCTCCTCTATTCAGGGTGGGTCGGGCCAGCCCCTTCCCCTGGGGGCCTTGCCTGTCTCCCGCCCACCCAGACATGGGGCCTGCTTCCCCGCTGCACCCAACGCGGGGGGTGGGCCCCAGGCCACGGGGGAGGCCGGGTTCCCCTCCACGCGGGCTTCCGGCTCCTCCGTCCAGCACACGGGCGGGGAAGCCCATTCTCGCGGTCACTGCGGCCGGAGCCTCATCCCGCCTCCCTCCCGCCCCCCGCCAGGAACACGCTGGCCAACAGCTGCGGCACAGGCATCCGGTCGTCCACCAGTGACCCGAGCCGCAAGCCCCTGGACAGCCGAGTCCTCAACGCTGTGAAACGTAAGGGGCCTGGGGGAGCCCCTGGGATGCAGCCCGGGGAGGGTGGCCTGTCCCCAGTGCCGGGCTGGGCCGTGGGTCAGCAGAGAGGAAAGAGCAGCTCTTGGGAACCAGGTCTCGAGGTGTGAACGTGCCTGGTATGGTTCCAAGCACGAGGAACTCAGCTGCGAAACTATTTTAATATGTGAAATAGATCTAATTTTCCTTTTTGAACAAAACCCTTTATTTACATTTGGAAGTTATTTTGAGCCTTTGCCATCTGCTCGGCGGCTCGGCCTCCCACTCCCGGGTGCGGGGGCGGTGCCCGGCCGTGGCTGTGGCAGACGCCACCCTGTCCTGCACCCCAGTCTCGGAAGAAGCCGACCGGTGCACAGCGCGGGTCACACCGGCCAAGCGCATGTCCTGTAGCCGTGGGCATACCCTCACTGTCTTACTTTCTTGCTTAAAAAACATACCTTGTTTTAGAGCAAAGAGGGGCCTTTGCAGTCGAGAAAGAGTGGGGGGGCCGGCCAGGCCTCCCGGAAGATGCGATGCTGGGCAGGGGTGTGGCTGACGCTGCCCGTGGCGGGGCTCCCGGCACGGGGCCTGCCTGGCGCGCCTGCCTCTGGGCTCCGCGCTCTTGGAGAGCTGGGTCTTGTGCTGCCTTGTCCAGCCTGCGGGTAGACACGCGGGCTCTGTCCTGACTCCCCCTCTGGCCACGGGAGGCGTATCTATCAGGCTGTGTGACCCGATCCTGGATCCGGGGGAGGTGGCCGAGGGGGAAAGTGGGGCCTGCCCACGGCCACACAACCAGCTGGTGGCCATGTGCTGGAGCCGCAGCCTTGCCCTTGGGGCTGATTGTCTCTCCCCGCTGTGCACTCTGGCCAGAGACGGTCCCAGAGCGTGGTGTGGCCTACAGGGCTGAGTGGGGAGTAGGGAGGCCACATGGTCTCTGTGCCAAGTGGGGAGCAGGACCCGTCCCCCTCCCCAAACGGCCCAGGAGTGGCCCCTCTGACCCCGAGGCCCGTCTGGGGCGTCTCGGCTCTGGGGCCCCTCGGGAGGCAGAGGGGCGGCCGCGGTGGAGCCCTGTGGTGACAGCCCCTCCTCATGCCCGCCCCCCGCCTGTCCTTCCAGTGTACTGCCAGAACTTCGCTCCCAGCTTCAAGGAGAGCGAAATGAACGTGATCGCCGCAGACATGTGCACCAACGCCCGCCGCGTGCGGAAGCGCTGGCTGCCCAAGATCAAGTCCATGCTGCCCGAGGGCGTGGAGATGTACCGCACGGTCATGGGCTCCTCGGCCGCCGGCGTGGCCCTCGACCCCGAGTTCCCGCCCGCCGCGGCGCAGGTGTTCGATCAGCGCCTGTACGCCGAGCGGCGGGCGGACGCGGCCGCCATCGTGGCCCTGAGAACTGACGCCGTGAATGTCGACCTGGGAGCCCCCGCCAACCCCGCCTTCGAAGCCGGCGAGGAGGCAGAAGGGGCCGGCTCGGTCATCCAGGAGGTGGCGGCGCCCGAGCCGCTGCCCGCCGCCGGCCAGAGCCCCCCGCAGCCCTTCGAGCCGGGCAGCGGCAGCTCCAGCCGGCCCCAGACGCCCGCAGCCCGGAGGCCCGAGGCCTCCTACGCGGGGACCTTGTAGAGGGCCAGGCGCGCCGGGGACCGGTACTAGCTGCTTGCATGCGTTACTAATACAGACAAATGTGATCAAGCCACTTACCTACTGAACTGCTGTTGCCTGAAAAAAATGTGATTTTTATTCTGCTTGTATTTAAAATTTATGAAGGAAACCTGCATTTGTGACACTGTAAACAATTAGGCCACTGGCTGCTGAGTCGCGAGAAGGCCCCAGGGCCCCTCTCCTGCTCGAGGTCAGTCTCCAAGCGGAGCTTCTTGCCCCCTTCTCAGGGAGGCGGCAAGAGGCCCCCGGGCCCCCGAGCCCAGCCCTGCCGAGCCTCCCCCCTTCCTGCCCCTCTGCCGGGCGGAGCCGGGGCCTGTGGCGTGGGGACCAGTGTCCTTACCCATGAGGAACCCCCCGCCCCGCCGCTCCGGGCCGCGGCCAGGGCTGGGCCCCCAGAGGCCAAGCTCCTTGTTTTTCCTTCTTCCTGAGACCCGGGGTCAGGCCCGCGGGGTCCGTGTGCGTGTGGGGTGTGCGAGTGTGCGTGTGTTGGACCGTGTGCGGGGGGCAGTGTGACAAGCAGGGTCAGGTCCGTGGCCCCTGCGAGGACGACGGGCCCCTGGCTGAGCCCGTCCTCCGGCCCCTGCCGCCCCTCTGGCTCCGGCCTGCCGCCCGCCGCCCTTCCGGTGGGGCTGCCCTGCCCCGCGGTGCCCTGCCCCAGCCTCGTTGGGATTATGTTTGTCTGTTCATTTGTGTTCGTCCGAATTCAGATCTATTTCATACATGGTTTGGAAACTTTCAGACCCAAAAGAGCAAAAAACTAGGGAGGACTGGGTGTCCCTGCCCCCAATCCACTATGGCTTCAGGGCAGGTCACCTGTATACCATGTCCCCCCACTCCAGGCCAGGTTTTACCTCCTGTTGGGGACAGGGGGTCCCCAGAAGTGTAACCAGATTGAGTGATGACATGGAGGCCACTCAGGGGCCAATCTGGGGGGTGGGGGTCCTGCGTGGTGGGGGCAAGGGGCCCAGGTGGGCTGGAGTGGGGCCCCCATGCTGTACTCTGACCCTTGAGGTGCGCCCCGCTCTGAGGCTGCCGGTGTGTGGGCAGTGGGCACAGGCCTGAGCCAGGGCACTTTCCGGGGGTGCCCAGGGCAGAGGTGCAGAGGCGGGAGGAGCGAGGAGGGGCCCACAGAAGTTGTTGGTTTGTTCGAGGCTGGTATGTTCCCTTTGAAGTTTAGCTGCTGGTTTTGGGGGCGGGGGGCTGGTGGACATGGGTGTCCAGAGTGCCCCTGCAGGTACTCCCTGAGGGCGCTGTGTCCTCGCCCAGGGGCGGCCTTCCTCCCCGGTCCCAGACAGCCCTGGACGTGGCCACGGACGCCCCTCTCTGTTCCCAGCCTTGAAGGGGTCTCCTGCTCGGTGCCTCTGTCCCTGGCGCTCTGTCCATCTGCCTGTGTGTGCACACGGGGCTGGGCAGGTGAGAGGCTCAGCCCCACTCAGGACCCACGGCGCTGAGCTTCCCCAGCTGCAGGGCCACGTAGAGGGTCCCAGTGTGGGGCAGCCTGGGGCAGGGGATACGTTCTTTGCCACTCACTCCTGCTGGCTGCTGCCCTTCCAGCCAGGGCAGACATGTGCCTGACCTCCAGAAAGATCTGACAGCTTCCGGAAAGGGATGGGGGTGGGGGAACCCTCAGTGGGCCCATGGGAGCTAATCCCAGCCCCTCCCCCACTTGTCCCTGTGCAAGTACAGGGCAGACCAAGCCCGGTGGTCCTGGGTCTAAGGAGGCTGTAGTTCATGCTGGGGCTGCACACTAGCTGCCTGTCCCTGGGGTGGGCCTCTGCCTCCTCCTGTCTGCGGCCTGGGCCCTGCAGCCCTCTAGGGACCAGAACTGAGTCCTCCTGGGATTGGGAGGAGGCCATACACCCTGGCATCCTCAGGTGGCCTCAGGGCAGGGGAGGTGATGGTGGGTGAGGTTGACCCCCACCCACCCCCCCATCTGGAGTTTCCTTTGTCTGCTCCCCTCACCCAACTCTGCACTTTAATTTGACCATCCCCGGGGACCCTCGGAGGTGGGCCCACCTGTCCTGGCTCCGGGCCGAAGGGCTCGCTCTGTCTCCATCCCTCGCCTCCACTCCACAGTGGGCACGGCCACCCACTTGGGGCCAGGACGGGGAGGGGTGCCGCTGGCCTGGCAGGGGCGGGGGGGCAGCGGCCGCCGAAAAGGCCTGACCGCGGCTCAGGCCAGCACAAGGTCCCGTGACCTCTGCCCCTCGGTTGTGTATAATCGCCGTCTGTTTTCTTGTTCTGGGTAAGGAAGGCAAAGCTCTAGGGGAAACTTTAATCATTAAATGTGAATGGGTTCTGAGCTCCCCCGGGCCCCGGCGGGCCGGGCCGAGCGTTTTGCACTAATGTGTCCCGCGGTGGACGTGGGTCCAGAGCGTTTGCGGACAGGCGTGGCTGATGATTGTATGTGCCGGGGCGTCCCTGCGAGGCCCCTACGTTCCGCGGGGCGGGCGGCGGCGGCCTGGCTCGGGGGCCTTCCAGAGTGCCTTAGCATCTTTTGATCATTTTTCCCAAGGAAAACCAATTATGAACACCAGACCCTCCCCCTCCTCTGTTTACAAGACGACTGGTCCCTGTCCTGTAGCGTGACCCCGACCCCCAGACCCTGTAGACGGAGAGACGAGCCACTCAGTATTTATGAGATGTGTGCACCTTTATCCCTAAGCTTGACTATTAGCAATACGCATATACTACATAGAGTCTATTTAGAGCTAGGTCATAGCGGGCCTTGTCGAGGAAGAGAGGAGGGACTGATGGCGCGGAGCTGATGCGGCGCTGGCCTGGGGTCCCGCCGCCGCCCCGGCCCCCCGCAGGAGGCGGCTGGGATGGCGTGCAAAAGGTCCCCGGGAAGGGACCGGAGAAGTGACAGATACTGTGAGCGCGGGCGGGGCCGCCCGCCCGGCCGGCGTGCCTGGGTACTTGAACTCTGTCTTGTGTGCTGCACTGTGTCTGGCCTTGCCCAGAGTTCACTGTGGTCACTGAACTAGGCGTTGGATTCGATTGTCTCACCTTGTCCTGACCGTGGATGCAGCTGTGGGTGAGCGGCAGGGGGGCGAGGCCCCGGGCACAAGCCCGCAGCCCCTGCCCGACGTCCCGGTGTGCGGGACTCCTGGAGCCCAGTCTGGTTCTCTGCCAGGAACAGCCCTTCTGTGTTTGTGTTCGGAGCTGGGAGGAAGGCAGAGGCGGGGAGACTGTGCCGGGGACTCTGGTGTGCCTGGCCCTGCCCTGTCGCACTGCACGGGCCCGTGTGGCCATCGCCAGCCAGCTACGGCTCAGACCCCCCCTTTACACATGTTACTTGGGTGGGAATATCTTGCTGCCGTAGAAAAAGGCCAGTAACCCATGAACCCACTGAGAACTGCGAGAGAGCCGGTTTGCCTCCGCCGCCAGGAAGCCCCCCGCAGCCCCGAGGGCTCTGGCTGCCTGCGTGGGCTTTCACTGCTGTTTTGGGACGTTGCTGCTGCCGAAATCGGTCATGGGGCCGGCCCGCCGGCGCCGCGCGCGTCCCCGCTGGAGACCCGAGACCGGCGGGGCTGGGTGCACGGTGTTTCTAACACGGCAGAGGTGTTGGGTTCGTTCGTTTGTTTGTTGTGTTTCTTTGAAAAGGAAAATTGCGCAGAATCTAAAGCATTCAGATTGGACACCCTGCTTGAATTCTGATCGGTCGCTTCGTTGTTATGTTTTGCACATGACTGTAATTTTTATGTCAACAGAAGCCAAAACTTGCAATACTATTTTTAGCAGACAAAAAAAAAAAAAAAAAAGAACTAAATATAAAAATGTATAAATATTTTTGACTTGAACACTTGGATGACACTGGGTGCAAACAGACCATTCATCCTCCGGACGGGATGTTTGGGAAAAAGACTTTTCAGAGGAGACGGTTGTTAAGTCTGGTGAAGGGGTAGGTAGTACTGTAACTCACGACTGTTAAAAACAAACAAATAAAGTGCATAAACTGTTCTTGTGCTGTATAAAGGTTGGTTTCACATGCCACTGTGTTTGGTTTCAGCCACAGAAGATGCTAGCTATTGTTTCTTTGTTATTTTTGGGTTTTTTGTTTTGTTTTTGTTTTGAAAGGGGGAAACCTTGTTCTCACTGCGTCTCCGTGTCTGGGCTGCTGCGCAGCAGAGTGAGACGGTTGCATCTTAGCCGTGGCTGACGCTGTATTAATAACTCAACCTATAGAAACGTCCGCCAGCGACCACGAAACCGGGCTCCTGGCGCGCCCAGAGCCACTTTGTACGTTGGAAATCCGTTACAGGCGAAAGGACGTGATCGTTCATTGTAAAGCGCTTTGTAAAATTCACATTTACAAAATAATAAAGTCAGTTCAAACCCACGTGGCCTGCGCTTTGCTTGGACAGCAGCGTGGGGGTGGGGGCGTTGAGAAGCCAGGGAGGGGGCTGGGCTGGGCTGTCAGGGTTAGGGTGACCAGCTGTCCTGGGACGCCTTCAGGACCCTGGAACTGCGGAAGGGCTGCCCACTGTCCTCACCTGGCCCATTTCCCCTCCCTGCCCCGATGTTTTACAAGGGAAGGGGGCTGCTGGGCAGGGTGTCCTGGGGGCCATGGGCCTGGGGGAGACCCTCTCCTTTTCTTCTTATTGTCTGCAAACGGGGAAAGCCACCTCACCTGGCTCCCCTGCCTGCCACCTGCCAGGTGTGCGGAGTTCTTCCTCCCCTGCCCCGGCTTCCTGCTGGGCTGGGTCTGCCCCTGGGTGGACGGAGGGGGAATTGCAAGTGGACGGAGTGGGCTGCCTGGCCCACCGAGAGCGCCCGGAGCCGGCGGACCCATCTCCCTGGAGGCGCTGCTCCCAGGCCAGCCCGGGGCTCGGGGTCCTGGATTCAGGCCTGGCAGCCGCGTCGGCCTCTCCTCGCCTGCTGGAGCACAGGGACCTTCCTGAGCTGCCCCCGGGCCCCGGGCAGGCGAGATGGACACGGTCTCTGGTCCTCACGTTTGCTTCCCTCACGCGGACACCCCCAGGCGGGATCCTCGCTTCCTTTTGTCCTGGGAGGGTCTCATCCAGAGCAGCCACTGTGACCTTACAGAAGCGCCCCTGGCCTCTCCCCTCTCAGGCTTTGTTGACGGCACCGGCTCTGCCTGAGCGGGGACTGCCTGCCTTGCTTGTTTATCTGGCAGGGGTCCCCCGGTCAGCCCTGGGAGCCAGGGTCGGCACCAGCAGGCACCAAGTCTGAAACGGATGGACGTGGGGTCCAAACCGGCCCTCTGCCCTGGGGACCCCTGCGGCAATGGGTGTGCTCATCTGGGGTCGCCCTGAGCCCTCCCCTCCTGCCGGGGCCATGTCACTCTGGTCCCCCAGGAAAGCCGAGAAGCCTGTCCCCATCCCCTGCCCGGCCCAGCCGCAGGCACTGGGTCTCAGCTTCCTGATTTGGGTCTTGTTTGCAGGGCGGTGTCTGATGTCCGTGCCCAGCTCCTCGGAGTCCACGTGGCCACCTGAAGCCGCTGGGCAGGGTGGGTTGGCAGGGCACCCACCTGGGCTGGTGGAGACACCCAGCCTCTGGGCCTTGGGCCCCACCCTCTGGAAGGCTCTAACACCCCAGCACAAGGCTGTGAGGGCCCCCATCAGGCAGGCCCGAGCCCTCTGCGCTGAGGCCCGAGGAGGCCAGTCATTGGGGGGGTGGGGGTGGGGGCGGGTTATGCGAGGGTGGTCTTGGCTGGAACCCAGGCACCCTGCTGGGCTCCTCTGGGACGGCTGCCCAGCCCCCTCTCCTAGAAGGGGTCCGGGCGGAGAGCGGGCACCTGCCCGCCTGTGCTCTGTGCCCTCCGGCCCGGCCTCCCACAGAAACTGGCTGAAGCATCAGAACGGCTCAGAGCCCGGCCGCCCTGCCCCCACCCCTTTGTCCTGTCCTGGGAGGCCGGTGCCCAGTCAGCAGGACCCAGAGGCTCTGCCCAGAGCCCTTTGTCCTTGCGCAGGAAGGGTGGGAGCCCCTGGGGGTCGGGGTGGGCCCTGAGCTGCTGTCCCAGCCGGGAGGGGACGCTCGGGTGAGGGCCTGGCGGTGGGAGAGCGGGGGCTGGAGCCCGGTGGCCCCCTTCAGGCCACTCCTCCGTGACTGACGGGCCTTAAGTGGCGTGTATTTCACAGCCCCCGCTGACGGGCCCATGCCCTGCCGACCGCAGCCGCGCTGGGAGGGGGTCCCGGCCTGTCCCTGCTGCTGAGCCGGCGCGGGCTGGGCGGCCCCAGCTCTGTGCTGTTCCGGTCTGTCCGGCGGCTCCCATGGGTGGGCGGGAGGGTCTTCTCAGAAATGTCTGGGGGGGCCTGTGGGGTCTTCATCAGCCGAGGGAAGGGGAGCATGGACAGGGTCCTGCCGGTTAGGGCCGTGGGTCAGGAAGGGAGAGCGGGAAGAGGGCCTGGGACAGTGGGGCCGGGGTCAGGCCCCCGAGCGGCCAGGGAAGCCCTCAGCTCCCTCTCTGGCAGCCTCTGCCCCCAGGTGGGCAGTGCTGGTGGGTAGGTTTGGAGAGAGAGGGGGTCCCCCCGCCCCACCCGGCGGCTCCCTTACACCCCGGAGGCCCTGGCATTGTCCTGGGTGGGGAGCCACATGCCAGGGGCCTGGTCAGCTCTCTAGAGTCCCGCTCCTTCCCCCCTGGGGCCCTGCCCTGACCCCTCCACACACACTACAGCTCTGCTCACCCAGAAGCCCCCCCTTTTCTGTGAGAGAGAAGCTGGGGCAGTGGGAGGCACCCCAAACAACACTGGAACACCTATCTGATGCCACCTTTCTGTGCCTCAGTTTCCCCACATGTTCAGCACGGGGTGGACCGTCATGATTCTCAAACCCCACCGTGCTGCGTGTGCCCTGGGCGTCTTGGTGAATGAAGGGCAGGCTTTGGCTCTGTAGGTCTGGGTGGGCCTGGGCCCTGCGTGGTGTCGCCACGGGGCCTCGGCCACGCCTGGTGGACAGACTCGGGCTTCCGCTGCCCACGGCAGACACACAGACGGCGGCACTCGGAAGCCATGCGCCACTGCACGGGCCCACATGCCTCGGGGACCAGCCCCTGCCGTGCGCCTGTGACCCTGCACTCGCGTGACGAGGCCCCGCAGTGGAGGGGGCTTGTGCAGGCGTGCGGGGCCACGCCGCTTTGCCCGCTGTGCCAGGCTCCTGTGGGCTGGGCTCCCGGGGGCGCAGAGGGGAGTGTCCACCCCCTCAACCAACCCTGGGGCGCAGGATGGTTCCAGCTTTCGCCGAATTGGTAGGCCAAACACTACTCTCTGTTCTGCTTTTTTTTTTTTTGAAAGATTTTATTTATTTTTAGAGAAAGGGGAAGGGAGGGAGGAAGAGAACAAGAAACATCAGTGTGTGGTTCCCTCTCACGTGCCCCCAACTGGGGACCTGGCCCGCAACCCAGGCAAGTGCCCTGACTGGGAATTGAACCTGTGACCCTTTGGTTCGCAGGCCAGCGCTCAGTTCACTGAGTCACACCAGCCAGGGCTCTGGTCCACTTTTTAAAATCTCCGGCTGTCGACTCTCCTGCTCAGTGAATGAGGCGTCTGGCGCGTCCGCTGTCCGTGCGCGCTCTGACCGCGGATGGCGGGACCCCGTCGGAGTAGAGGCCTGCTGGCCGCCCCGGGCCCGCCTCCTGCAGTTCGCGTTTTCATGTCCACTCCCTGGCGGTCCTCCCGCCTCAGGACGGTGAGCCCACGCCTGTGCCGTGTCCTCCTGGGCTCCTGCCCTGGCCGTCCCAGTCGCTGAGCTGGGGGCCGCTTCGGTGGGAGGCGGACCAGGCACAGAGGCCGCTCCTTGGGGAAGCGTCCCTGCCGGCGCTGAGCATGGGGAGCAGTGTCATTCCTTGTGGGGCTGGAGTGGCACCAAGGCCTGATCTGTGACTGCATGACAGCCGACAGGGACAGGCCAGCTGTTCCCAGGGACCCAAGGGTGGGCATGAGCCATGCGCACGCCCCAGGACAGGCCACGTGAGACGGAGGCCGCAGGGTCGGGCTGAGGGCCTGGGGGGAGGTCAGGACCTTGAGGCACAAGCCCCTCCCACCTGCAGTGTCCTGGGCTCGGGCAGGGGCCGGGTCTCAGCGGTCGCCCAGCACAGGCAGCTGCCCTGGAGCAGGTCCTGGGACCTCAGCCGAGGGTCAGCAGGGGTGACAGGTGAGCGGAGGGCCACACTGCATCTGGTACAGAACTACAGGGACCCTGGGAGCTTCCTCTGGAGGGGCAGGTGCAGGAAGGGGCCAGAGACCGAGCCACTCAGCCCCCAGGGCTCCCATCAGTTCCAGGGGCCCTCGACTCCACGAGGCTCCGTCCCTCGTGAGGAAGCCACTGCCTGTGGCCACACTCCCCACACAGCGGTCAGCCCTGGACCCCTGTCCTGTCCCTTCAGGAGCACTCAGGGCACCTTCGCCACCAGGCCAGGGCATCGGGGTGGCAGCTGGGCGGGAGGGATGGCCTCTGGGCAGGACTGGTTCCGGCTCCAAGCTTCGGAATGGCTGCCCCCCTCCTTGACCACTTAGCGGGTGAAAATGAAGGCCCCGCCCTCCACCCCGTGGGCTGTGGGGCCCGGACAGGATGGGGAGGCCGGAGGTGGAAGGCAGAGGAGGCGAGTGAAGCGGGAACCCCCAACCCAGAGGCCCGGCAGGGGTGCTGAGAAGGGTCCCTCTGGGCTCAGGGCCAGGCCACAGGGTCCTGGGGGGCAGAGAGGAAGGGAGCCACGGTGCTGGGCGCAGGCCCTGGACACTCACATGGCTTTAGGACCCCACCACCCTGGGGAGCCCCCCAGGTCAGGGCTTTTGCAGACCCAGACGCTGGCTCAGTGCCCTGGCTTCAGCCCCACCCCAGGGAAGCGGACTGCCCTGTCCCGAGCCCACAGTGGCACCTCCAAGACAGTCCCTCCCAGACGGCGTGTGGGAGGGGGTCTGAGCAGAGCAGATCAGCTGCCAGGCGGCCGGGCTGGGGGGCAAACTCAGTCCCTGGGGCCTGGTGCCCAAAGGCACGGATGAGCTCTGCAGCGGCCGCCCCCACGGGGTGCAGAAGTGTCTGGGCTGAGAGCCGGGCCCTCTAGCTTTGCTCAGTTGGCAGAGATGCCCACAGTGCCCTCTGCTTTTTGCCCTTTGATTATACATCTGAGCTCAAAATCCGTTCCTGGAACAGAGGCGGCCGCAGGGACCCCTGGAACGGAAATCAATTTGATTAGAGAGCCATCAGTTACCATGAGAATGGGTGGGCCCCGCGGAAGCCAGCTCCCTGAAACACAGGACACTTTCCGAGGAAAAGCCTGCTGGGAGGGGGCCCTGGGCAGGTGGGGGGCTCCAGGAGGGAGGGGCCAGGGCACCCACAGAGCACCCCCAGCCCCACACGGTGCTTCAAGGTGGGAGGTGTGAAGGGGCCCGTGCCCCTTATTCCCTGCGTGGCCTCGGCACGCGCTCAGCGCCTCTCGGCCTCAGTTTCCTCCTTGGCAGAATGGGATGGTGCTGATGCCGCCTCTCGGGGTTTGGGGGCCTGGAAGGGGCCGTGCTTACAGAGACGCGCCGGGGCGTGGGTGGCGCACGGGCAGTGAGTGGGCCGGGCGGGTTCCGCTGGGGCAGAACTCAGCTGGTGGCCCTGCGCCGAGAATCCAGGGGAAGCTGGGCCCTGCAGCCGCCGCCAGTTACCGGAAAGATGAGGAAGTAGGGAGGGTGGAGGCAGGCCTTGTGGAGGCGAAGACCCTGGCTGGGCTTCCGTCCAGCCTCTGCTCCTGGGCCTGGCTCCTCCTCTACGCCTCGAAGCTGTGGAGGGAGGAGGGATGACCCCCACAGGGCGTCAGACACGCCCACGGCAGCCTCCCCTCTGGTCCCCTCTGCTGAGAGCAGGCATGTGGTGAGTGGGGACCCTTGGCCTCACCCCCATGCGGGGAGGTTGGCTCGGCTCTGCACTGCCCTGTCCCCCGGGGTCCCTCCAGCAGAGTTGGGGCCAGGCCCTGGGGTGGGGTGGGGCTCGCCTGGGTGGGCCTGGCACTTGGAGGAGAAGCCAAGTCGCTGCCCAGGGAGCGTTGTGGGGCCCACGGGCACTATGTTGAGTTCATGCGACGCCCCGCCCTTGTCGAGTGAGAGAGGCGGTAGAGGGTCCGTGGGCGCCCTGGTCGTGGTCAGGGGGTCAAGGAGAGGCTTCCCGCTGCAGGTGCCCAGAGTGCGCTCCAAGGATGTCCGGGCGGAGGCACAGCCTGGGCAGAGGCGGGCACCCTCGGCCAGCCCCGGCAGGCGCCGGCGGAGTGGGGCGCAGGCCTGGGTCGCCCGCTGCTGGGCCCGTGCCCCCGCGGGGCTTCTCGGCTGGGTCTGGGCTGGTGCCTGTCATCCCAGCGCCTCGCTCTCCTGCTCTGAGCCATGTGCTCCCTCGCTGGTATTTAGAGAGTGCAGCAGATGGTGGGCGCAGTAACACTTTAAATTAAGGATTCCAGAAGCACATTCAATTTAGATTTAATAAGACAGTAACTGTATGGGAATTAGGGGCCCATCGATTACTCTTCAAGGGCTAAGGTCCAATCCCTTTTCACATTCACGGCAAGAATTTTGTGTGCGCGCTCTGGGAGGTGGGGTTGGCTCTCCCGGCGCAACTCCGTGGCGCCTGCCTGGTGGGACCTGTCACTGAGCACTCGCTCCTGCTCCTGGCGGAGGCCACACGGGCCTGGGGCCACCCTGGCCGATGTCACAGTGTCCTCCAGAAGCCACTCTTTGTCCATTTTGCAGGAAAGGAAGCTGAGGCTCAGGGAGGGGAGGGGAACTGGGTGGTGCTGGGTGTAGATGGCTGATCTGCGGCGGCTGGGGGACAGTGGCAGGGAGGACGCCAGCCTGGGAGGGGAGCCTGCTCGGTAGGAGGGGACGATGCCCCTGGACCCCGGCCCTGGTGACAGAAGATCTGCTTAGCAGGCGCCATTGGCAGGCAGGAGGCAGGAGGGAGGGGAGCACTTGCGGGCCTTGGCCCCCCCCTTTCCAGGCCCCTCCCCTCCCACTCCCTCACAGGCTTGCCTCCCACACCCAGGCCCAGCCCCCCTCAGCCCCCCCCACCCCCTCGCACCCTGTCCCCACGTTGCCTCAAACCAGGGGCTGGAAGCTGCTACATGCGTGATGGTTTTTTGTGGCCACAGTAAATCTGGCCACTGTGTTGCCCCCGAGATAGAAGGGTGGGCCCTGGGTCTCTAGACGGGAGGAAACCAGCTCCCTCCCTCCAGCAGGTCAGAGCCCTTGCTCAGTTCCTGTAACTGGCAGCGGTGCTATTAATGATCGATCTGCTTGACCCCAAAAGCGGACGTTATCATCTGCTTCACGCCAGCCCAGTGGGCTCTGTGGGCAGCTTGGCCCGGTGGGGTCTGAGCCCAGCTGCCCTCCTGGCTGAGGCCCCGGATCTACCGGGGGCAGCAGCCTGGCTGGGGACTGGCTGCCCGATCCCCGGAGCCAGCCCTCCAGGGACAAGGTCTGGCACCAGCTTCCTCCATGAAAGTGGCTGCTTTGCATGGGGCCTTGCCTCTCCCTCTGTCACCTCCAGGAAAGGACCTTGGGTGAAGGGGGCAGCCAGCCAGAAGGGAGGGGGCGTTCTACCAAACAGGAGCCCCAGGCCAGGCCCAGGGTCAGTCCCTGGGGCAGCCCTCGGAGGGGGAGGGCAGGGGTCACATCCCCGGCTGGTGACAGCCCTTCCTGATGGCTCACAGCAGGTTTTGCCCGAACTTGTACGGGGACCTGTGGCTTCAGCTGGCCTTGGGCTCAGCACCTGGCTGCCCGTCCAGCCCTGGGCTGGGCACAGCACTCGGCCAGAGGGCACGCTGCCCACCACGGCCTCAGACTGGGCCTGTTCCCTCCTTCATGAAGGTGGAGTCGGTGCCCAGGTGGTGACAGCAGCAGAAGCCACCTCACCTGCTTTCATCAGGAGACAGTGAGGACCCACAGAATCACGGCAGAGAGGAGGAGGCACCCAGGAGAGCCCAGTGGGGACAGTGCCCTGCACCCCACCCTCCACCACCCCAGCCCAGAACCCGTGCAGGGTGGGGGCAGACGGTCAGGGCTGGTGGGACCTCTGGGGCCTCATGGGGGTGTGCGGGGCTCTCCCTCCAGCGAGGTGCACACACGGGGGCCGCCGAAACCAGAAGATGGCATGCACCATCTCTGGGTTGTTGGGAGGATCATGCAGGGCAGGGACCCCTGAAAATCCGACATGAAGGCAGGGGGGTGGGGTGGGGGGCGGGGAGCTGCCTGCTGCTCCAGAGGAGGCCGCAGCGCTGGACACTTTGGACCTCGCTCTGTCTCCTTCCAAGGTCAAGGCTGATTTAGCCTACAGAGCAGCTCCTCATGGCTACGATTTCATTGTTTTTCCTAAATTAAAAAATAATGATAATGATAACGATAATGACCCCTAACAATGACAGCGCTCTGTGTGCCTGGAGGGGAGCAGACGCTTTAACGCAGCGGGGTCCCACAGCTCTCTCTGCTTGTGGGGCTCCCCCCTTCCGGAAGTCCTCCTCTGCCCTCCCCTGAGGGGCCCCCTCCCCAGAGCTCTGCACTTCCTCCTAAGGTAACAGCTTCCTGGAGTGTCCAAGCTGTGGGGGTCCGGCACCCCGGCACCCACCCGTCCATGGGCCCCGTGTGGGAGTGAGGATGCGGGGCGCAGAGAGGGGTCCTGCATAGGGGGGCCACTGCCGGCCCAGGGCACAGACTGGGAAACAGGCCAGGGTGAAGGCCAGGCCCCCCTTCCTGTCTGTCTTCTCCCTCCTCTGCCCACTCCCCACCCCACCCCCAGCTCCCGGGAGGCCTCTGGGGGGCTCCCGTGGCTCCCACACCATCTCCCACACACACTGAGGCTGTGCCCGGCGGGCTCCTGCATCCTGGGTGGGCGGGGGCTGGCAGAGCCGCTCTATGGCTGGACGCGCAGGCTCGTGGGCTCATGCGGGGAGGTGGAAGCACCCAGGCCTCCCATCTGTGAGAGGCCGATGGGCCCTGGGCACCCACCCGCTGTGCAGTTGACGGGGTAGGGGGGTCAGTGGGGGGCTTCCACAGACAGCAGTGCCCACAGACCCAAGGCCAAGGAGTGTTTGCCCATGTTTCTTCACAGGCGAGGGCATCCGGCCCAGCCTAGCCTGGCAGCCCCCTGGGAGGGCAGGTGGTAAAGGGACCTCATGAGGGGGCCAAGGCCCGACCCCAGATCTGTCCCAGGGCCCACGGTGCTGACCATCCCGGAGGTGGGAGGGGCAGGCCGGGGAGGGCGGAAGGGCACCCCCGGCGCCCGCCCTGCTCCCTCTCTGCCTCGGCCCGTAGGCTGGCTGCTCACTTCTGCTGAGCGGCGGCTCTCCGCCGGGAAGCTGTTACCCGCAGTCTGCAAACATCCCCTCCTGCTCCTCTGCCGCCTGCCAAGTGCCGCCACCAGCCTGGCGCGCAGGCCTGGCACCGGGCTCCTCCCGGCCTCCCTTTGCTTCAGCTGGGAGGGCTGTCCCCAAGCGCCCTGGGTCTCGCAAAGCCCCACGGGTCCCAGCCTTCTCCCCTCGCGGCCTCTGCAGCCCCTGAGGCCCCCGGGGACCCCGCAGCAGCTCGAAGGCACCCTTGGAGGATTCGCAGATCTCTGGGGAGCTGGTGCGCTGGGAGGGTCAAGGAGCCCTGGGAGGGAGCCGTGTGACAGAGCCTTGGGGACAGGTCACCTCTCGAGGGCAGCACTGGGCCAGCGCCTCAGGACACTGCACTCAGGCCTGGTCGGCCCTCGGCGTCCCGGCCCCAGCTGTCTACTCAGGGTTACAAGTCCCTTCGGAAGGGTGTTAGCACCACTGGATGGGCACCTGTGGGTGGGAGGACCTGGCTGGGTCACACCCCAGACCCTGGTGCGTGCGGCAGGGCGGCCCTGGGCGGCCCAGAGCTCCACCTGCCCCTTTGCAGCCCCGGGCACGCCAGTCTCCCTGGGTCCTCGGCGGGCAGGAGGGAGAGGCTTAGCGCCCCCAACCCCGCCGGGAGCCCCTAGTCCTGGTGCCTGGAGCCCTGGCCTCCGCGCTGTGCCCAGGCTTGGCCCTTCAGGAGAGCGTTGCACAATTTAAAACGAGCAATCGTGCCTCATGATGAAGTGTCTCCTCATCCCGATCACTGTCAGAGGGTGTTTGTTCTCTGGCGAGAAAAAGCCAGCCTGCTTCGGGCGGGAGCCTGAGAGCGGCTCAGTGCCCTCCGCCCTCCGCCCTCCCGGGGAAGGCGCCCAGCTGCCCGGCCAGGCCTGCGAGACTCTGCGCCCTGGCTTTCTTTGCAGACCCGCGGGGGGCTGGGAAGTGGCCCTCGAACTTCCTATCTGCATTTGGGGGCTGCCAGGCAGGATGAGGGCAGCCTGGATCCTGGGCTGGCCTCAGGCTTGGGGCTCAGTGACAGAATGTGGACGGTTCCCAGGTGCTGTGCACACGTGTGAACATGGCACATTAGACTCCATGGCTGCTCTCTAGGGCTGGGGAAGGGCCCTCGCTGGGGCGGGGAGTGGTCTTTGGGTCCAATTTAGTCTTGGTTCTTCCGTTAGGAGCCCCAGTGGGCCTCAGTTTCTTCACCCACAAGAGGAGGTGATGACCTGCCCCCTTTCCTGTCTCCTGGGGGGACAGAACACAGTGGCGGATGGAGGAGAGGATGAGCTGCCCAAGTCCCGCAGGGGTCAGAGCTCGTGGGGCCCAAGGTCACCCTGCAGCACGCTGGGCGGGAGCTGCTCAGGGTAGGGGGTCGCGTCCGCCGGTCCCATCCCATGCCCACAGATAGAGCCCCGGGCAGAGGACAAGCCATTTTCCTCTGAGCATTTAAAAATTTAGGACCAGAACATGCATAAAAGACATTGTTGCGAGGGAGGAGAAAATGGGAAATAATGAGCTAACAAAGGGGATCTGGTCAGACATAATCTTCTAATAAGAATCGACTTTAAAATTATGGTTATTAGCCACGTCTCCTTTCAGAAGCAGCTCAAGACACTTCCGAAGGTGCGGCGGTTAACGCTTATATTGCACGTGACAGCACGAGCCATCGACAAGGCGCAACATTGACCTTCACGTCCTGAGCAAACAGCTGCAGATGCGCGCGGACACGCGCCAGCAGGGCGCTCCCCCGGCGTCCGGCCCGGCAGAAGCAGGGGCCTGAGCTCCGGCTGGTGGACAGGGTCCACCCCGGGGCGGGACAGAGATCGTGTGGGCTGCACAGACAGACCCCCCTCTTGTGACTGTGTGCTCAGCAGCTCAGTAGACGCAGGGGAGGGGAACGGGCGGTCAGTCTGGGGTGGGGCAGAGGTCGGGGCTTTCTGGAGCCGGGGTCGAAGGTCAGAGATGGGGCTGGCCTCTATCAAGACCTGGTTGGTGACTCAGAGCTCTGGGAGTCCTGCTGTCCTGGAAGCTGGCATGGGATGTGCTGGACAGCGGAGGCTGATGGCTGCCTTGGGTGGCTCCTTTGTCTGGCCCCAGGCCTCAGGCCCCTGCTCAGCTAGCGTCTGTCACGTGCTCCCATGGGCCCCGGGCAGTGACTCGCTTCTTTCCGCCCAGCAGCCCCACTTTGCACAGGAGGACTCGGAAGTCAGGACAGCGGGCTGGGCTCACAGCCGAGCGGGGCAGGGCCAGCATTTGCTCCAGGCCAGTCTGACCCCGAAGCCAACGCTCCCGCCTCCCCCTGAGCCTTCATGTCCCCGCTTGGGTCAGGGGTCTCTCAGGTCTTCTCCTTCCCTGCCCTGCGCCTGCTCAGGCAGGGGACCCTGGTCCAGCCACAGCTCGGAGGGCCCCGTGGGCTGGAGGTGGGGCCGCACAGCAGGTCCCCAGCCCCGGGCACCTCTTGCCGTCCCCAGAGTTCCCTCTTCAGAGGCCTGGGGTGGCCGGGGAGACCAGGCGTGAGTGAGCATCTCTTGGGCAGCTGTACAAATGCACAATCAGACACACTGGTGATGGTGGCATCTCCGGTCCTGCTGCCTGGGTGGGGGCAGGCTTGCCGCCGAGGAGTCAGACACAGGCCCTGAAGGCTGGCCCAGGGAACACAAGGACGAAGAGGACAGCCCGGGGCTCACGGGGTGAGGGTGAGGGGACAGGCCTGCTCTTGTCGGGCTTTGGACGCGTGCTCTGGGCCTGGGAGACAGCGACGCCCCCAGCGGAGGTGAGCTGTCTGTGACCCTCGGGTGGCCCGTCTCACGCGTGGCCCTGGGCGGGAGGGTCAGGGTTTGGGTCAGGCCTTTCCTGAAACATGACCCCTTGGAATGCTAAGCCCTGTTAAACCATTTTGGGTTGGGAACGTTGGTGCCCTGTTTTCTCAGGAGGGCCCCCTGAGCCTCCTGGAAGCAGCTATGGACTGGTCATCATGTCCCTCTGTCTCCGCCAGCCCCCCTCTGCTGCTCAGCCACCGCCAGGCTTGGGGTGGGCGCCCGAGCCTGGAGATGCTGATTCAAGGCGAGGAAGTCACACAGGGTGGGATTCCCCCACCTCCAGCCCACGGGGCCCTCCGAGCTGTGGCTGGACCAGGGTCCCCTGCCTGAGCAGGCGCAGGGCAGGGCAGGGGAAGAGCTGAGAGACCCCTGACCCAAGCGGGGACATGAAGGCTCAGGGGGAGGCAGGAGCGTTGGCTTCGGGGTCAGACTGGCCTGGAGCAAATGCTGGCCCTGCCTGCTCGGCTGTGAGCCCAGCCCAGTGTCCTGACTTCCGAGTTCTGGGTGGGCTCTTTGCCGGTCCTTCAGCCCGGGGGTCAGCCTGCAGCCCCTCCTGAGGACGTGACCTCCCCCCGGGCGCTGCTTCCTTGGCGTGCAGGCCTCTGCCGCCCAGCAGGGAGGGCTCGGGGTCCCCTGCTCCTTCTGCACCTGTGAGGCCCCGCCCCACTCCGAGGGCCGGTGAGGAGGGTGCAGAGCGGGCAGCGCAGCGCCCTCCGTATCTACCTGCGGCCTCTGCCAACGAGGCGCCGATGGATCTGAGACAGGGCCGTGCCGTCTCACACCTATAACTTTAAATTAAAAAGCCACGCGTGTTTATAGCTTCTCCCGGCAGCTCCGCGCGGCAGCCCCATAAAGATGATATTATGGTACAAGCCATTATGTGCCAAGCTGACTATATACATTTCTAAATGGTTCGGCAAACAGCAGCCTACTTACGGGCAGGGAAGGGGAGCCGGTTCATTTGGGGTAACAAATGGCCCTTGATTTGATTTTAAATGCAATGACAGCCAAATTTATTTCTTATTTAATCACTTCCCTGTGCTGTTGAGAGCAGGCGATATTAAACCCCACGTGCGGAGCCGACTCTGGAATCCGGGAGAGAGGCGGGCGAATAGATTATGTTTATGGGGCCGAGCGAGACGCGGCGCTGCGCGCAGACCGGGAATGGGGGCTTTTGTCATTTATACGGTAGCTTATATCATTGTTTCTCACCGTTCCCGCTTCTTCGGTCATAAAAATATAGGCAATGTGGTTCTCTTTGCATTACAGACAAACTGTCTTGATTCTATATTAAATATTTTTATTAATCCCGAGTACTCCGAGGTGTTTGTGTGGATAAGCCCGGCACCAAGGGACCCCTCCCCATCTCCGCCAAGCGGCCTGTTTGCGAGGCGCTGTGTGCGTGCTTAACGGGGACTCGTCTGTCAAACTCCGGTCGGTTTGGGAAATGGCTCCGCAGCCCCGTTTTGTGTTCTATTTCATAAGGAATTACTATCTGGGGTCCCTCCCAAGTGCTGGCGGCAACCTGTGGCCCCTGGCAAGCGCCTGCCAGGAAGCTGGGCATCGGGGGGACAGGGAGCAGAGGGGTCTCGGGGCTCCAGGCAGCACCCAGTCAGTGTTTGGGGCCCGAGCAACAACACAGGCCACTGGGGTGTGAGTGGAAGACAGTACCAAGGGGCAGCTGCCCCAGGGACCCTGGTCTTGGGGCGGAACAGCCAGGGCGAGGCCCTGTGGGGAGCTGGGGTGGGGGGCCAGGGGACCAGCTCTGGCCGGCTCCACTTCCCTGGGTGGCCGGGGTGAGCCTCAATGTCCTCTCGCCATGGTGGGGACACATGGCTGAGGGGGGGGGGCCTCCCGATAGAAAGTCTCTTTCCAGCCACCACTGTGGACCCACCCCAGAGTCAAGAGGGTCACCTCCCTGGGGGGCTGTAGAAGGTGGCAGTCCCAGCTGTGGACCAAGTCCCACTACCCCCATCTCCCCTCCCCCTTCCGGACTCATTTGCTCCCAGTGGGGCTCAGCACGGTGGCGCTGGGGTGTCTGCTCTTGGGTGGGCACAGAGAGCAGCCTTCCCAGCTCACGGCTGTCTCTGAGGGGCAGGCGGCTGGTGCCAGGGCTCCGATGGCTCTCGGGACACAGTAAGGCAGCCAGTCAGTGGGAGAGGGGGTGCAGGCGGTTGCGCTGTTGTTCACGGATGGTTTCGTAGCCCACGCTGCAGAGCGTAGCGTCAGCCATTTCCTGTCCAGGCTGCCATCACTCCCTCGCCTCCCCGCCCCGCCCTGCAAATGACAAGGTCGTCCCCTAGGGGCCTCTTGTCAGGCTAGAGCCTGGAGTCTCCAGTCCCCACCCCCAAACGCTCCCTACACAGGTGGGACCCACTGACACCTTGGAAGGCTTAGGTCAGGTACCAACTCTGCCAGCCAGGGGCCGGCGGCCCTGGGCAAGCCCCACCCCAGTCCTGGCTCCTGGGGGGCCCGGACCCCCAGGCCCAGCAAGGCCAGCCTGGGCCAGGAGGTGCTGCTGGAGTTGTCTGGGAGGCTTCATGGAGGAGGCGCTCTGGAGAAGGCCCCGTGCCCAGTGTGAGCACGTGCGAGGCTTGGGGTGCGGAGCAAGGAGGAGGGCCATGCAGGAGGGGCGGGCGGAAGAGGCCCAGGTGCCAGGCTTTGGAGCCGGCGTGACCACCCAGGGGGGTGTCACTCAGCTCTCTGTGCTTGGGGAACAACCACGGGACACTTCTGGAGGACAGCCTGGGGACAGCCACATGTCGGTGCTCAGCACCAGACATTCAAAGTGATGGGTGTCCCTTGAGAGGCGGGAAGGGGGCAGAGCCAGCCTCACACCCAGGTCAGGCCTGAGACCAGGGCCTGGAGGGTGGAGGGGTAACCGGGCATCAGGGTCCAGTCCAGCTCAGGCGGGTCAGCGGGGGCCAGGCTCACACCCTATGAGGTTCCTGGCCCCCCAGCCTCCAGGGCAGGCAGGACCTGCCTCCGACACTTCCTTCGCTCACAGGCCAGCCGGGGTCCTGGGGGCCGTGCTGGGGACAGTGTGTGTCCGGCGGGGGCCCCCGTGCCTGAGAATGCAGCTGCCGCTGCTGAAAGTGCCCGAGGAGGAGGAGGTGGGCGGGCAGCTGCCAGGCCGGGCCCCCGGGGAACGGGCTGTTCCCGCCGCCTCCTTGGCGGGGACCCGGTCTGAATGCCGTGCCTGTGCCAGGCCCGGGGCCGTCCAGCAATGCCAGGCGGGGGGAGGGGCGGGGAGGGAGGATGAGTGAAAGGAAGCTACGGGCCCCCCAGCGGCCACCCCAGCCTGAGTCCTATGACCTTCCAGGGCGGTCCCTCCACGCCAGAATCGGCTGAACGAGGTGGGGCCCCTTGGACTCCTGTCCCCTCCTGAACGAGGTGGGGCCCCTTGGACTCCTGTCCCCTCCCTGAAGGCTCTGTGACCAGGAGGGACTCTCCGTCCTCGCCCACGAAACGGGAGTGAATGCCTGGCTCCGGGGCTGCTGGGCTCCCGTGAGCTGAGCTGTGCTCTCCGCCCAGGGAGACGGGAAGACCTGGCAAGGCCACGTAGGTCCCTAGAGGGGCTCCCAGCAGCCTGGATGCCCCAAGCATGCCAGGTCCCAGGGGTCCAGAGGGAACAGGGAAGGGGCCTGAGGTCCTGGAGAGGGACAGCAGGCAGGGAGGGCAGCGTCTGTGCTCGCTGATGACAGCTGTGTGTGGACAAAGGTCAGCCAAGGTGTGTCAAGGGTCTGGGACAAGCCCCTCTGCTGGCCTCTGGGAGGGGGACGCACCGCCTTGAAGGGCAGGCCATTGTCCTGGGGGATGACAGGGTCTGAGGCGGTCAGTGCGCGCGTGGTCAGAACATGCTCGGGGGTTTTCAGCTTTGAAGAACCAGGGAAGTGTGTGACTTCCTTCCAGAGGAACTCGCAGGGGAGAGACCTGACAAGCAGGCCTCAGCCAGCGACCAAGGTCAACAGCAGCAGTGACTAGTCAGATGACAGCATGCACCCTGATGGGATGGGATGAGAAGGGCTTCTCACGTCCGTGGCCTTTGTCCCCCTAACCCACCTGTCTAACCACGAGCAGCACACCAGACAGACCCCAACATGGGGACAGTCCACGAATCCCTGACTGGTCTTCCTCTAAACCGTCAAGGTCATCGAAAACAAGGAGAGTCTGAGACACTGTCACGGAGGAGCTTAAAGAGATGTGGCACCCGACTGTCCTCTGGGGTCCTGGATCCGGGGACAGGGAAAGGCAGTCGGTAAAAGCTAAGGAAATCTGAATAACATCTGGACTTGAGTTAATTAAAAAAATATATCGCTGGGAGGTGCCAGGTGACCCTGGGGTAAGACATGACCTTGGTCGAGTCACAGCCTTATGGCTGGATGCCTGGGCCAGGGCCTGGGGGGTCCCTCCAGCCCCAGCCCCCAGGCCCTCTCCCCGACCCTCCCTGTGGCACGGAGCCATTGTACCAGCCTCCACCTCTGTGTCTGAGCCCCTGCGTCATGCAGGACCGTCCATCCGGGTGACCAGGTGAGTGACACCCTCCCAGGGCGTGGGTCCTGTGGCCTTGGGGAGAAGAGCCAGGCCAACGGAGGGAGGGGCGGCCTGGCGCTCCGGAAGGGCAGGCGTTCGGAGGGCGGGTGGCCGGAATAACCGCACTTTAACCCGTCATAATGTGGAGGGTTTTGTTATGAAAAACACCAGAAAGCCATTAATGTAAATCATGAAATATTCAGCAAGGAAGCCGCTTAAAGGCCTCGTGTTCCCAGAAACGGCGCCGAATGCTTCCTGCGTCGGGCGCCCAAAGAGCAGCCCCGCGGTGCGTCAGGGCTGTCACCTCGGAGCTGGAAGCATTAGGTCATCGCCTTGGGGGGCAGCCTTCCCTGGGCTCAGCAACAGGCAAGGGGACAGAGGCGGTCCCGGGCAGGGCCACCCACCCCTCCTGTGTAGCTGTGCTGGCATGCACTTTCGGGGCTCCTGCCAGCTGTCCCCCATGGTTCCAGCTCCCACAGATGGCCCAGCTCCTGGGTTCTGTGAGCTGTCCCCATGGGATGGCGGGTGATGGGGTCTCCTGGCTCTTCAGTCACCCACTGTGTGAGCCATCTCCGCATGCCAGGCCCCCCCAAACACGCCGTTCTTCCGTCGGCCACGACAGTGCACGAGCTGCCCGCCACTCATGGTTACAACAGGCTTCTGATGGGCCTCTGTCACCTCATCCTGACAGACTAAGGTCATGTGGCCGGGGAGCGTCGAAGGGAGGACTCGGACCCACACCTGTGGGATCTCAGCCACCTCTGACCCAACACAGGACAGCACAAAGCACAGAGCCACCAGGCGCAGAAGAAGGTGAGGACGCACCATGGGACGCTGCTCTCACACACACTGAAAACTGCAGGTGTCAACGTGGACGTGGTGAACCCGGAACCCTCGTGCCGCGACGGTGGGGCGGGAAAATGGGACAGCCACTGTGGAAAGCAGTGAGGTGGTCCCGAAAAATTGAACATAGGGTGACCCCATGACCCAGCCATCCCACTTCTGAGTATGTCCCCCAAAGAACAGAAAGTAGTTCTTGAAGAGACATTCACGTGGGCATGTTCACAGCAGCATTAGTCACAAAGCCAAAGTGGGAACAACCCAGTGTCTGCTGACAGAGGAACGGGTAACTGAAATGCAGGCCACCATGCAAGGGAATATTATGCAGCCTTGAAAAGGAATAAGATCCAGATGCCTGCTACATGGTGAGTGAGACTCAAAAACATCATGCTGAGTGAAACAAACCAGTCACAGAAGGCAGTCCTGCAGGGCCCCACTCCCACTAAGTCCCTGGAGGAGGCAGATCCACAGAGACAGGAAGTCCAGGGTGGGGGCCGGGGCTGGGGCAGGGGTGGGAGTGGGCGTTTCATGGGACAGAGTGTCCCTTTGGGAGGATGGAAAGTCCTGGAGAGGATGGTGGCGGCCGCTGCACAGCAGTGTGAATGACCCCGATGTCGCTGACACGTGTTATAGCGGTAAATTTTGTGTTATGGATATTGCGCCACAATTTAAACATAAAAATAAAAAGAAGATGAGGATGGTAAGAAGTGCGGTGGAAAGGAGTGAGGTGACGGGAACCCACGGGCAGCCTGTGGTCGAAGGGACGTCCCTGGCCAGGAGGGCAGCCAGGTGCCCGAAGGTGCTTCAGCACCTTGGAGAGCGACAGGGCCGCACCTTGACGCAGGGAGGAGCCTGCAGTCGGGGCGGGAGCCTTTCGGGGCGGCAGCCGTCCGCGCCGGGCCTTTCCCAGGCCAGCTGCGCCTCGCTCCGGCGAATCAGCCAGTGGCTTGCGGAGACCTGCCAGGTTGCTGCTGCATGTCTGGCTTTGCAGGGCCCTCCCAGCAAAGGGACGCTGCTGACCGAGGGCCGCAGCCCACGGGGGTGGGGGAAGGGATGTTGTAAAAGGCCCTCAGGGCTCTGGGCCCCATTTCCCTGCACTGACCTCCCCACCCCCACCCCATGATCTCGTGAAAGCTCCTGCCCATCTCTGGGCCTCTTAAAATTAAAAAAAAAAAATTGAATTCATTGGGGTGACATTGTTTAATAAAATTATAAAGGCACACGTCTGTAATACTCTGGGCCTCTTGACTCCCTGCAGCCCCTGGGTCTTCCTGAAAGCAAGGTGCCCATTTGGGCCCAGGGCAGGGGGCCCAGGGGAGACCACAGGCAGGGGGGAGGGTCTGGTTTCCTAGCTGTGACCTCCTGTCTGAGACCCCTCACCCCACAGCCTCACCTGGGGCAGTGTGGTCCCGGCTCCTGGGGCAGCCGCCGTCATAGGGAAGACCAGGCTGGGCCGTTAGCATTCAGTGTGTGTGTGGGGGGGGGGGGGTCGTCAGGACTCATGGCTGAGCCAGCTCTGCCCCCTGAGGGCCCTCCTGACAGGGCTGACATGTCCCTGTGACAAATCGCTTCAAGTTCAATGTCATTTCAGCAACGAGCACGCAGCTCTGCAGAAACCAAGCCACAGGAGGCCCCAGCCACGTGATTCTCTGCATCCAGACCCAGGGAAGTGAGAGCCACCCCGTCACAGTAAAACTCTTCCGGTCCCGAATCAACAATTTTCAACCAGGGTCCTCGATGCCTTCTGTGCGGCCCACGTGGTCACCGATGGGCCTGCGTTCACATGCTGGCATGCACTTCCTGGGGGGACGGCCGGGGAGGACTGGCTGAGTGCTCGCTCAGAAGCGCCCCGCCCCAGAAGAGGGGTGTTGGTCAGTCCCAGGCCCGGCCCGCCGGCCACGCTGTGGCTGCCAGCAGAGGGCAGTGTGGGGCCCCGGGCGCCCCAATCCCATCCTCACCATGGAGAGCGAGCAGTGACGAGAGGGATCCCCGTGCACCACGCTGTGTGGATGCACACGGTTCCGGGGTGAGCCCATGGCCCGGCCCCTCCTGTGTTCGTTCGCTCATTCATTCATTCATTCATTCATTCATTCAAAACAGCCCAAAACTTGGGGGCTGCCCACTCTCCCATGAGCTCTGTATTAGGGGCTGGAGTCTGGAAACAAAAAGGCCTGTTGTGGAAGAGGGACGGGCAGATAAACATGGGGGTGGGGGAGGAGCAGGATGGAAGCCCTGGGCTTTGACCTCCCCCAGGCCTGCGTCCCTGTGGGCTCCCCGGCGGAGGGGCTCCTGCTGAGATGGAGAAACCGTTGTGGCCCAGCCCGAGGAGGGGCTGCCAGGATGCGGGAGCGCAGGGTGGACCTGCGTACAGCCTGGGGTGCCCAGGCTGGGCAGGGGAGCCTGGCACCCCCACTTCGTCTCCTGCAGGGCAGCACTGGCTCCTGGGAACTGTCCGGCTGACCAGAACAGTCACTGCCATTCCATTATTTTGGGGCCTGGAAAATTCCTGTTCGTGACAGCAAACTTAAACATGAAATACTAAATCCGTTCTTTTACAAAGCAGATTGCGACACCGGAATATTCATGAGCTGCGACTTGGCGGGAAGGGGCAGCGGCCCGGAGATGATCACTCAGTTAAGTCAGCAGCAGAGGGATTGAGGGAAACGGACCTGTCACTCTGAGAAAATGGGCTATTAATACTTCCCCGTTTGCTGGGCCTGAGCGGCCACATTTAATGTCACAATTAATTAACCTTGGGGCCACTTGCATGTCCCGCGTCCCCGTGGCTTCGGCTCCCCTCCCCCCGCCCGCACACGTGAGACCTGCAGCGACCTCTGCGGGGACCCAGAGGCTGCGTTGGGAGCTCGGGGGAGGCTCGCCCGGCGCAGGTGCAGGACCAGCCCCCACTAGGAAATGCCCGAGACCACTCAGCCGGGGCCGAGCAGGGTCCTCCCAAAACTCAGGTGCACCTGGAACCTCAGAACGACTTAAGGTGGAAATCAAGTCTTTGCAGATGTAACAAGTTAAGGACCCCAGTATGAGGTCATCCTGGATTGGGGTGGCCCTCGATCCAGTGACCGGAGTCCTCCTAGGAGAGGACAGAGACCCTGAGAAGGAGATTGGGACACAGGGAAAGACCAAGGAAGACGGGGCAGTGACTGGAGTGAGGTGTCTCCAAGCCAAGGGACACTGAGGGTGTCTGGTGACACCAGGAGGTGGGCAAGGCCTGGGACAGACCCTCCGTCACAGCCTCCCAGGGAACCAGCCGCGCTGACACTTGGGTCTCAGACTGGTGGCGTCCAGAACCAGGAGAGAGTAAATTCCTGTTGCTTGATGCCTCCTCCTCCTCCATGAGACCTTGTTCTGGCCACCCCAGGACAGTCCTCCATTTGGTGACAGTTGGAAGGTAGCCAAATGAGGGGGGAGGTGGGGACAGGCTGGGAACCTGGTGCTGGTTTTTGCTGGGAACAGGATATGATCAGATGCTGTTCCTCCTCTCTCCAGGCCTGGGGTCTCCCACTGCAGGGGGTGGGGCCAGAGCCATGCTTTTCTTTTCTTTCTTTTTCTTTTTAAGTATAGTTTATTGATTATGTTGTTACAGTAGTTCCAATTTTCATCCCCTTTGCTCCCCTCTGCCCAGTTCCCCCCTCCCTCCAGTAATCCCACCCCCCTTAGTTCATGTCCATGGGTCGTGCATATAAGTTCTTTGGCTTCACCCTTTCCTATACTATTCTTAACTCCCCAGTCTATTTTGTACCAACCGATTATGCTTCTTAATCCTGCACCATTTCCCCATTTCTTTCCCTCCCCCCTCCCAGCTGATAACCCTCCAAATGATCCCGATACCTATGATTCTGTTCCTGTTCTGGTTTGCTTAGTTGGATTTTGTTTTCATTTTTTAGATTCAGTTATTGATAGTTGTGAGTTTGCTGTCATTTTAGTGTTCATAGTTTTGATCTTCTTTTTCTTAAGGAAGTCCCTTTGACATTTCGTATAATAATGGCTTGGTGATGATGAACTCCTTGGTAGCACTTCATCTGCCCTTCCATTCCAAATGATAGCCTTGCTGGATAGAGTAATCTTGGTTGTAGGTTGCTTTTCATCACATTGAATACTGCTTGCCAGTCCCTTCCTGCCTGCAAAGTGTCCTCTGAGTAATCAGCTGATAGTCCTATAGGCACCCCCCTATAGGCAACTCTCTACCTCTCTCTTGCTGCCCCCAGGACTCTGTCTTTATCTTTCACCTTTGGCATCTCAGTCATGATGCGTCCTGGTGTGGTCCTCTCTGGGTCCAGCTCGCCTAGGATCCCTCGTGCTTCCCGGACCTGTATGTTCATCTCCTTCACAAAATTTGGGAAGTTTTCCTCATTTTTAAAAATTCTTCCTCATTCTGTACTGGTTGACTGTTTTTTCCTTCCTTATGTTCCAAATCATTGATCTGAACCCCTGTTTCCTTCCCTTCACCATCGGTTTTGTGTGGGTTCTCCTTTGTTTCACTTAGCATAGCCTTCACTTCTTCCCTTATGTGTTTGCTGTACTCAAGCATATCTGTCAACCTGTGAGCATCTTTATCACCAGTGTTTTGAACTCTGAGTCTGTGAGGTTGACTACCTCCTCGTTGCTCAGCTCTCCCACTGGAACCTTGATCTGTTCCCCCTTCTGGGCCACACTTCTCTATCTCCTCATCTTGACAGGCTCCTGTGTGTGTTTGCCTCCGTGTCCCAGTTAGAGCTGTCGCACCTGTTACGTTGTAAGGGGCAGAATCTTAGGGATTTGTCAGTACAGGTGACCCGCTTCACCACGTTGTGCTGCGTGTGGTGCAGGAAACAAGTAAATAGTGACTCCCAAACCAGTACAAAATCAGCAGTAACAAAGGTCAAATATAATTAGAGGATTTCTGAGAGGGGAGTTGACAGCATTGGCATATTTACAAATCATAATAGGGGCATTTAGATGACTGCGTTAGGTTGTAACTCCAGAGTAACCAGTAATGGAGAAACGGGGGAGAAGGAGAGGGGAGGGGGAGCTAGTTGCGTTAGGGCGGGAAGCTAATCACTCTCACTTTAGGGCCAGGAAGCTAATCAATTTCACTTTAGGGTGACAATTTCAGGGTGGGGAAGCCAAGACTATAAAACCAGCCATCTTTGTCTACTTGGTGCGCACATTCTCCTGACTGTGAGGGTGCGCCCGGCTCTGCAGACTCGTGAGTAAAGGCCTCGCTTTTCTGCTCAAGTCCTGTGTCCCGGTTTTTACTGTGAGCGTTTCTCACAGTGGGGAGGGTCCGAGAGGGAACAATGCCACCTGCCCAGCACTCGCCCCTTTTCCAGGTACCTCTCCCACTTCCACATCAGACTGGCGCCCCTCTAGCTGCTGCCCTGGCCATCGTTCCCAGAGTGGGTGGGTCTGCGGATGTTCTAGGACCGTGGGGGCCCTTTAAACAAGCGGACTCTGCTGAGAGACCGGCAGTTTCTGCCTCCGCTCCAACCCCCACTGGTCTGCACAGTCAGAAGCAATGAGGCTTGATTTTCCCCGGGGCTGGGACCGTGAGCTGTACGGTCTGGTTTGGTCTGGTGCTGGGAGCACTCCCCAGGTGTCCCTCCTGACTTTTTAAAACGTGTGACTGCGCTTTCCGCCGGCCTGCCGCTGCTGCCACTGCTGCCACCACACCGTGTCCTCTCCGCCCCGGCCCTGCCCCTCCCACCTCTCTGGGTGAGTATTTCTTTTTTATATCTTTGTCTGTTGGACTTCCGTGCAGCTTGATTTTCTGGAACTTCTGGCTGTCTCTAGCTTGAGGTAGTTGTTTTCCTTCTCAGTTGTGGAGGGAGATGCAGCATGTCCGTCTACGCCTCCATCTTGGCCGGAAGTCCAGAGCCATGCTTTTCAAACTGGGGTCCCCAGTGCACCCACAGGGATAGTGGGGCTGCTTCCTCTTATTGGAATGCCCCAGTACCTCCCCCCTCCTTCCTCTTGATGCCTGGTGGGCCCCTAGGCATCCTTCGCTGCCCAGGCCCATGACCTTCTCTTCCCTGAGGGTGCTGACCGAGCTGCTCTGTCCTCAGAGTTCAGCATACACACTCCCAGGCTCCTAGCAGGATCTGTGGGTGCTTGGAGCCCACTCCTGTCACCTGCGGGTCCCAGCAGGACCGCGGCTCGCCCCTGCCCTCTTGTGGTCACCTTGAGGAATCGCTGGCGGCTGCTGTTGGGTTTGGGACACACCACTCTGGTGCCCTCTGGGCCAGACTTGGAGTCCCTTTTGCTGGGAGACCCTCCCCAGTCTTCCCAGCCAGGAGCTGAATTGGTGGGGGTGGGAAGATCGTGGGAAAGGGGGTTGTCCCCTTGGCTGCCATCACCCAGGGCAGTTCAGGCTCTTCCCAGAGACTGTAGGTGCCGGGTGGCAGCCAGGACCAGCGGGCCCTGCCAGCTCTCCTGGATCCAGTGCTGTGCATTCGGGTGCCTCCCAGCAACGTCCACTTGCATGTCCCCTGCGCATGCAGGTAACCACGGGCAGGACTGAGCTCAGCACACTTCCCACCCCACCTCCTCGTCCTCTTGTGAGCTGGTGGCACCGCTGTGTGGCTCTATGCCCTGTCACCTAAGCTGGGAGTATTCACGTCATTCTTGGTTTTGTTCTTACTTACCTCACCCCACACCGCGCCCCGGGTCTCCTCTGCCCATGAGACTAACAACCAGCACTTCCGTCTCCTGCAGAGCCCCAGGCAGGGGACGGTATCCTGGTCTCCAGCCTCAGTCATGGCTATGTTTTCAGAGTGGCAGGTCTTACTCATGGCAGCGATTAGTAAACACCGGACTGGACAAACTGAATTTGGACCTGTCGGAATGATCGTATGAGGCTGTGTGTACAAGCGGAGTGAAGAGTAAATGCCTGCAGGTGCGGGATGCTGGGACGGGCTCCCCACCTAAACCACCTGCCTCTGAGAACAGCATCTCTGCTCCGTCAAGTCTTTTTTCCCTCACCCAAGGACACTTTTTCATTGCTTTGAGAGACAGAGGAAGGGAGAGAGAGAAACATCCGTTGGTTGTCTCCCGCATGCACCTGGACGGGGTATCATAGGTGCCCGACTTGGGGATTGAACCTGCAACCTAAGTTTGTACCCCGAGGACTCGAACCTGTAACCCTTCCGCTACAGGGTGACGCTCCAACCCACTGAACCACAACGGCCGGGGCTCAGTAAGGGTTTTTTGAATGAAAAAAATGAGCGAGTACAGGTCAGTCACGTGGTCTGGGTCTGGCCCCGGCCCAAACGTCAGCACTGATATTTGTCACCCCATAGGAAGTGTGTGTGTGCTGAGTGCCTGGGGGCAGCTTCCTTTTCTCCGATGCCCGATGCCCGCATGCTGGCCTGAGTGTAGTCAGCGGCTCTGCAACCGCGCGGAGGCCGGGGAGGGGAGGTTCAGGTCTGCGGGAGACCCCATGCTGCTGACAGGTCCCCAGGGCTGCTGCCGGTCTGGGGACCACACTTTGAGAAACTCTGCTGTGAGCAGTGCCCCGCAAAAGAAACACAACAGCAGCCACATACACAATGTAAAATTTTCTGGAAGCCACCTCTTTAAAAAAGTATAAACAGGTGAAATCAATTTTGATATCCTCTTTTACTTAACCAACTATACCTAAACTATTTTGTCAACACATAGTCAACATTAAAACATTGAATTATTTTAGTGCTTTTTCCTGCTCACTCTCGGAGGTCCGGTGTGTAGTTTACACTTGGAGTCCCTCTCAAAACGGGCCGGCAAACTCGACGTCCCGCGTGGCTAGCGGACCTGAGCTGCAAAGCGCCGGTGGGCAGGTGCGGGAGGAAAGGGGCGATAAGAGAACTACATCTCCCGGGGAGCTCCGGGCGCACGCTCTGATGCACTTCCGGCGTGGCCCCCTTGGAGAACCACACCTCCCGGCATGCCCGGGCGCGCCGTGCGACGCACTTCCGGCGCAGAGGCGACAGCGCGCCCCCGGCGGCTGGGCGGCGGGGCGAGGCGACAGCTCAGGCGGCTTTGAGGGAGGGCGGCCGGAGCCGAGGCGGGGCGGCGGCGGCCCGCGAACGAGCGCGCGGTCGGCCTGGCCCCGCCCCCGTCCCGCCCGGCCTGCCCGGTGACCTTCAGGGCCGGGGCGGCGGGCGCAGGCCCGGGCGGCGGCGGCGCGATGTTCGTGCAGGAAGAGAAGATCTTCGCGGGCAAGGTGCTGCGGCTGCACATCTGCGCGTCCGACGGCACCGAGTGGCTGGAGGAGGCGCCCGAGGACACGTCCGTGGAGCAGCTCAAGGAGCGCTGCCTCAAGCACGTAAGGCCCGCCGCCGTCGCCCGCTCTTCCCGGCCTCCCCGCCTCCCGACCCCCAGGCCCGGGCTCCAGGCTGAGCGCTTCGCGGGCGTGCGCTCGCTTCCCGTCTGCGGCCCAGGGGGTCGGGCGGCTCGGGAACCGCCCGCGGGGGCAGGCGGAGTCGGGGTCGCGTGGGGAGCCGGCCTCCTGGGTCCCCGGCGTGGGCGCTTCCTTGCTTTCGGGGTGAGGTTCGGGCCTCCCAGCGGCTCCCCCAGAAGCCGGGCTCCGTGCGGCGGGGGGAAGGGCCCTGCAGAGCCGCCCCTCGGGGCTGCTTCCCGCCGGCCCCTGTGCCTCGGGCGGGACTCGCCCACGGCAGCGCCTGGCGTCCCTGCGGCCTCGGCGTCGGAGCCGCTCTTTCAAGTTCGTCCGTGCGACGCGCTCCCTGGGCCGTTGGCGCCCCCGGTCGCCCCTTCTCGGAGCTGGTTCCCGAGGCGTTATCGCTCAGCCTCTCGACCCAGGCGGGCGGGGTGACATCTGTCCGCGACTCCCGCCGCCTCGGGAAACCCTACACTTGGCGCGACGTCTTGTGTTCTTGTCCGAGTTTAGGTCGAAAGAGGCCTCGGCGTTCCGGGCGGGGCCGCGGTCACTCACGTACCTGCGCGCGCGACAAGGATGCGCTCCCCGGCGGGGGTGGCTGCCCCGGCAGTTCTGAGTCCGTCCGTGAGCGCGGTTCTGCGGACGCGTCCTGCCGCGGGGGCCCGGGCCCCGGAGCCCGCCCCTGGGGACCACGCCGGCCAGGGACCTTTCCTTCTGACCCCGTGGGCGTGGTGTCCCCTGTCGGTAACCACCGGACAGCATTAGGCTAGAAGTCGGGGGGCTCCCGCCGCCCCCAGGGAGGACGCTCCGAGTGTGGCTTTGCGCTCACGTGCCCAGGGCCGGACCACACGGACGCCTGGGTTAGGGGGGCAGACGGAGAGACCGGCGTCCGGAACTGCGGGGACGCCGGCGGGGTCTGGGGGTGAACCCGGGACGTCTGTGAGGGACCCCGCGGGGCGTTTGTTCTAACTCACTTAGGGTGTTACTTCACGGAGGGGAGCAGGGAATGAGAACTGTCCGGTGGACCCGGAGGTAACGTGGCAGCTCAACCTGATGCTAATTATTTTGTTTTTGAGGGCCAGTATCCCAGCCGGTGCTGAGACGTAGCCTTGGGGGTTTTTCGGGCGTCATCCTACTTTAAATCGAGACCTTGTTCCGCTCTGCAGTCCCTGCAGGCACGGAGGGTCCGCGCCCCGGGAGGTGTCCCGCGCAGGGAGCGGGCATAAGTCGGGGGCCTGAGCGCGGAGCCGGCAGGAGGCATCCCCGCCTCGGTGCCCGTCCTCAGAGGCCCTAGCCGGCGAGGGAACTCTCAGGTTGTGCGCTGGAACGTCGCCCTGGAAACCAGCCCCGGAACGTCACGCTGCTGCGGCAGGGCGGCCGTGCGTCTGAGCTCATGTTCCTCCTCCCAGCGCTCCCCGGTGCCGGCTGAGCTGGTGTCCCCATTTCCTCCTGTCTCCTCTCTCCTGGGCCGTGCTTCTGTATCAAGGAGGGTTTCTCACCATCACTCTGAAAGAAGGTCACCCCACTGCTGCGACTCCCTCTCTGGTTTTACACAAACAGGGACCACCGTGGTGGCCTCTAGCCTCCCTCGCCTGGGGGTACAGGAAGGGACAGAGGGAACCATCTCATGCAAGGTCACTAGGAGCTTAACGATTTTAAGAAAGTGACTCCTGTGATGTGCTGGGGTCTTTCTGTGCATTGTAAACCTCCCTGGCATTGCAGCCCGTGACGTGGTCCCTGCTAGTATGTTTGGGGGCATTTCTTAGGTCACTTGAAGGTGTATCTTCAAGTGACAAGTTACACCAAGTGTCCAAGAAACTCCAACTCCGTTCTGGGGAGGAAGCAGGAGCAGTGGGTGTCAGAGCCTCCCTCCTGGCCATCGGCTCTGTGGGGCGTTCTGTACCGGGTTTGTCCACCCTCCTGCCGAGGACAGAGACCGGGTGAAGCCCCAGTGCATCCCGGGGTGGCTCACATGTGTGCCTTTGCTCCTGGCGCACGGGTGACGTGCTGCAGAGTACGGTTTTTCCAGGAACCAGTATGAGGATTGTTTTGGAAAATCTGCCTCATAAACTGTGTCCTGAACTTGTCAAACGAACTAGTGTGCACGTTTTGGAATCAGGAGAAGCACACCCAGTGTTTCTGGGAGCAGGGCCATCACTGAATTCTGGGGAAGAGGCAGGCGGCTCTCCACGCCGTCAGCGGTGGCTGTGTGTCTTCCTGCGGCTGACCCCCGCCCCCAGCCTGCCTCAGCGGTGTTGTGAGCGTGTAGGGGCAGCCCCTGAAGCCGCCCCGACCCCCTGCCTCGTGTAAGCGTTAGGTAACTGCACATTGTAGTTGCTCGTTAAGACGCCGGGGCTGAGAGGTGAGGTGTGTGCTGAGGTTTTCTTCTTTTCTGGTGAGCAGTTGTGCGTTCTGCTGTCTCTGAGCGTCCGCTGTAGCCATGGAAAGAAGCTCCGCACGGGGTCTGTCCAGCCTAACACGGGAAGGTCACCAGGCCCCCGGGGCTGGGTGCATCCTGAGCACTGCCGCAGCTGCCCTCCGGCGTGCACAGTGCTCCCCGCTCGCCCGGCTGGTGCTCAGAGTGCCCAGGGAGCAGAGCCGGGCTGCGGCTTCCAGATGCTCATATTCTGCTGCCATCTGACTGGGGATACGCTCCCTCTGCGTTTGGAGCTGAAGGGCGTCAGCCTAGGCTGTAGAAACGTCCGTGGGTCTTACCTGCAGTGTCCAGGTGCGCCCTGCTTTGCCCAGCCCAGGTACTGGCTCATGGGAAGGGCTGCAGTGGACCCCGTGGGTGCCGCTCTATTGGCACAGGACGTGCCTGGAGGCATCGCCCGGCAGGTGTGCTCCCAAGTCTCTGTACCTGGGCAGGAGTCTGTCCCCCAGGGCAGCGATGGTTCGTGTCACGGTGGCACGGGATCTGGGAGCGGGTGGCTTCAGGGCGCAGGGAGGGCAAGGGGTGTGTGTGCCTTGGGGGCGCCCTGCTGCCTGTGCTGCCTCCAGGGCCTTCCCCATGTGGGGGAGGACTTCAGCGGGTCCTGTCCCCCCTGCTGTGGTCTGGGGTCCCAGGCCCTGGTCAGTGAGGTGCTCTGTGCGTCTCTCACCTCGGATCTCCTGGGAGAGGCCCCCCCAACGGCGCTTGTGGTTTTGGGGTCTCTGGCCATCGTTGGGCTGAGCTGACTTAAGGGTGTCCCTGCTGGGATTTGTGGGTGTTTTAGTGGCCAGGCCCCGGTTCGTTGCGCTCTGCAGACCATCCTTCCCTCTTTGCTGTCTTCCTCTCGCGCGCTTTCTGTGCAAGAAAGAAAAAACAAGTACACAAATCACACTTCGGTCTTCGGATTTCCAGGATGCAAGGGACCTGCTATTTGCATTTTAAAATTCCTCTTCAGATCATTCCAGATTAGCGGGAACTGGTTTGGGTTGCCACTAATTACCAGCAGGGTGTGTCTGTCAAGCTGCAAGCCTGTCTCAGGAGTCCTCGGAGGGTGGGGGGCAGATCGCTGGCCTAGGGGACGGGGGTTGTGGCGCTTCATCTGGCTTCTGTCATCGGCCGCAGCGCTTTGATTTCCTTTGTGCTTTATTTCTCAGCTAGTGAGAAAGCCATTCAATTCCTGGTGTGGCTTGGGGTACCAGGTTCTCTGTTACGATTTATTTTCTATCCCGAAATATTTGATGTTTCCCCCAGTGTACTCATGGAAGCTTGGAAGACCCCAAAAGTGTAACCCACCACAAATTAATACATGCTGCTTCGGAGAGGGTGCTGAGTGATACCAAAACCATCTTGGAAGAGAACATCCAAGACCACGGTAAGAGCCTCCTGAGCAGCGGTGGGAGCAGGGCCGGGCCCAGGGGAAAGGCACCCTCCGTGTGCGTCCGTGTTCAGGGGGGATCTGAGCGAGGAACGGGTCTTCTCTCGGCACTGAGCCGCAGTGGTGAGGCCGAAGAGCCGGAGGAACCAGCAGAGACTGAAACTTCACAGGCAGCGTCCATCTCAGAAAACACACGAGAACTTTATTTCTAATTCTGTTTCCAAGCAAAGTGCAGGTCCCCAGAGGGGCCTTGGGCTTCGTTCTGGGCCGGGGGCCGGCGGTGGCAGCTGTCTTGGGCCCCTCCTGTACACGCCCCTCCAGTCGCCCGCAGTTTTCTGTCTGAGGTGTTTGGGGAGGAATGCCTGGTATTCCGCAGCTCATTCTGGATGCTCTTAAGTGATCTGTTTTGAAAACATCAGAAGTGTTGGAACCTGGGGGTAGCTGACCCCATTGTGGGCTGGAGCTACCCACCCCTCCGACCTCACAGACTTCCAAATGGCCCATTGAAATGGGAACGTTTCTGCAGGATTTCCACCAGTTTTCTGCACAGTTGTCAGGGCAGGGCTTATGTGTGCCTTCTGGGCCACTGGCCACCTCTGGTGACCCATCACTGGTTCCAGCCCAGCCCGGAGCCTGTATGTGAGCCAGGGCATGCAGGCTTAAACACGGAGGGAAGATGGGCTTGCAGAGGTGCCCAGTTCGGGAGGCACCCCAGGGAGCCCCTGCTTTTCTGTCCTGGGCTCACCCTGCTGTTTTGTGGACATAACCAGCTGGATGGACTTTTTTTTTCTAGACGTCTTGTTGCTGATAAAAAAGCGTGCTCCGTCTCCACTTCCTAAGATGGCTGATGTCTCAGCAGAAGAAAAGGTGAGTCTCAAAGTTCAGAACTGGAGATCTTTGTTAGTAAAAGGCTCCCCCATTTAAGACCTTCGGAGACAAGCGTTCTGTGTGCTGGTTGTTCACACAGGAGATGTGGGCACAAGGGGTTTTCTGTCTCGGCTGAGCCGGGTGATTGATGCCTATCCTGGGTGCTGGCCATGTGACCAGTCCTGGAAAACCTGGCTCTGTGTTTAGGGCTGGGCAGAGAGGAGCGTGCAGGCATTGTCATTGTAGGGCCTGCGTGCCGTGCCCCCGCACACCCACTGTGTGTGCCCCCGAACCCCTGTGGGCAGAAGCTCAGGACGCCGCTGACAACCGCCCCACACAAGGAGTGCACACGTGGGGGGTAGCAAGGGGCACGCTCGCCCCTCACCCAGGGGGCCTGGGGTGCGTGTCGGCTTGCCCTGCGTGAGTCCCTGGAGAGCCTGGCAGCTTGTCTGTTCTGCATCTCGCGCGGCAGAATCGGGGTCCCTGGGCTTCGCGTTCACCTGCGCCTTCCCACTGGAAGTTGGAGTCAGCGTGTGTGCCGCGGCTGCCACAAAAGCTGGGTGTAGGGGCTGTGAGCCCAGTGGCGCTCTGTCCACAGGCCCGTTTCTGGTTTCACGTCCGGTCCCAGGGCCAAGTGTGCTGTTTTCAAGGGGGAGCCACATTGATTTTACAACTTTTTCTCATCTTCGTGTAAAGTTTCTTATTCATGCTCTAAAGTGCTTGGGAGAGCGCTCGCCCAGAGAAAGCAGGCCCGCTCCCCTGGGCTGGGCCGAGAGTGCCAGGACTGCTGCAGGTCCCTTCTGGTGCGGGGCGGGGAGGGGCGGGGGCTGCCTCTCTGCCTGCCGCTGAGGCCGGCGCCTCCGGGAGCTGCTGGGAGCTGCTGGGTGGGACGGCTGTTCTCGACCTCTGCCAGGCTCTCTGCCACTGGCAGCCCCCTCTCTGCACGTGTTTGCAGAATGAACGTCGTGAGAGGTTAAGGCCTGTTTTTGTGAATTATTAATTCTAAGTGGAAGCAACACCTGTATTTAAAAAGCCCAGGAACACTGTAAGTCTTTGAATAAAACCGGGTAGCCTCCTGTCCCACCGGCATCAGGCACCCTAAAGGCAAGCACTCCGCAGACTTCTTGTTACTGTTTCCTAACTCTTCCTGATTTCTTTTTTTTTTTAATGATTCTCTAAAATCTGTATTATTTATTTTTAGAGAGAGGGCAAGGGAGAGAGAGAGAGAGAGAAACATGAATGTGTGGTTGCCTCTTGCACGCCCCCAACTGGGACCTGGTCCGCAACCCAGGCCTGTGCCCTGACCAGGAATCGAACAGGCAACCTTTCAGTTCGCAGGCCAGGGCTCAGTCCACAGGCCAGGGCTCAGGCCGCTGAGCCACACCAGCCAGGGCTCTTCCTGATTTCTGAACCCTTGTTTCTTGGACAATCGGTATTACGTGCTATTGGCTTCTAGATGATCTGGGTACAGTCCCCCTCCCCCGCCCCCGTCTCCCACCACAAGGGCTAGATCATGATGCCTGCTGAAGAAGAGTTCAGAGTTCCATCGGTACGATGGTGTAAGTCTTGTTTTCTGCTCTAAGTAGGCGTACTAAGATTATCCTTTTTTAATAACTTCCTTTTTAGTTGATTTCTGTAGGCTTATCGCTGATCTTTTTCAAATTCTTCCCCAGCATTGGTAAATCCCTCTGAAAACAGGGTCCTAGGTACGAAGCACTGCCAGGTCGCGCTGCCAGGTCGCACTGCCCGGGAGGCCCCCCTCCAGGTCCGTGTGCTCCAGTCGCCTCCAGGCCTGGGCAGCCTGGGCTCCCTGCCTCAGCCGCTCCTGGGTCAGTGCCTCGGGCTCCTCCAGCTCTGCATACCTGTCCTGTCGCCACTGAACATGGCCACAGGCTGACTGACTGAACAGTGCAGCCCCCAGGCTGTTAGATCAGCAGTCTGGGTAGGTCACTGGTGGTCACACAGGAGTCTCAGGAGCAGAGGTCCAGGCTTGGCTGGTCTTCGTTCCTCCCCGGAGGCCTGGGGGAGGCTCTGCTCGGGCTTTTCCAGGCGGTTGGCAGAACGTGGTCCCCGCATTGGAGGGGCTGAGGTGCCGGTTCCTTGCTGGCCATCAGCCAGGGCTGCTCAGCTCCTGGGGGCTACTGTGTGCCTTGCCACGCGCCCCCTGCAGCCTCAGAGCTGGGGACAGAATTCCTCCTGTGTTCAGTTCCTCCAGCCAGAAGGGCCAGCCTGATTAGGGCGGTCAGGGCCAGCAAGCGTCACCTTTCCTTCAAGCGACCAGCCCCCAGGGTGGATCTGCCTGCGCACAGCCCAGAGGCTGCAGGCAGGACTGCGGCGGGACTGGGGGCTGACTCTCGCTTGCGTACAGGAAGATGGGCGGTAGGGGGGGCCCACGGGGCTAGGTTCCGGTGGCAGGCAGGTGGGTGGGTGGGCGGGCGGCCCTGACCCTCATTCCCCGCACCCTCGGGGGTTGTTGAGGGTCTCCTGATGCGCTTTGGAGTCCTGACACGTCGCGGCTGCCTGGCTGGGGAAGCTGGAGAGCCTCGTGGCTGAGTCTGGAAGTTTTCAGGGTTGTTTACTCCTCCTGGGATGACTGTCAGTGGGTGTCGGGCTGCTTCTGACCTTGTCTCCCCACTCCTGTGCCTTTCTCGCCAGGCTGCAAAGCTCCTGCGCTTCCCGAGGGCTCTCTGGTCTGGGTCTTCTCAGTGCCCGCTGTGTGCGCCTGCCTCTGCTGCGGGCCAGGGCTCCTGGTGGGGACGCTCTCCCCTCCCTGCCTCTCCCTCCCCCTCCCATGTGTCTTCCCTGTACCTGTTACTTGGCGTCTGTCTCTGCCCTGGAGGCCTTTCCTGCATCCCTGCTCCTTGGCGGCTCCTCCCCGCAAGAAGCCCTGCAGGGCTCGTTGGCTGCTCTCTGACTGGCCGGTGGGGCCGCTGGTGGCTTCACTGTGGGACGGACACTGGCCAGGGTGCCCTCCCGCCACATCCTGAAAGTCAGGCGCGCAGACGCAGGTCTGGTCGGGGTTAGGACGGCGCCTCCTCTGCTGCGCTGCGGCTCCCTGGCGCGGGCTCCTACGGTGGCCTCCTCTGGGGTGTTGCTGGCTGAGCGGGCGTCGCCCTGGTCCCCAGATCCCCTGCTCCTGCCTGGGGGCCCCACCCGGGCTGCTCCCTCTGCACGCTCTCAGTCTCGAAATTGGTGCCCGCACTTGGGTTTGTTTCCCCTCCCTCCCTTTTGTTCTTGTCAGTTTCTGCCATTTTTATTCCTTTACTGACAAGTTGGGGGGGGGCTTCTGACCCCCCTGGGCGTGACTGCACATCTGTGTTCCTCTGGGTCGGCCTTGCCCCCGCCCAGCCGCGGCTCCTGTGGGATGGATGGGCGTCTGTGGCCACAAGGGACAGTGTCCACACTGTCCCCTGTCCTGCACCGCCACGGTCTAGTTACAGTGGTGGAGGTCCCGAGCAGCCTGTCTGGTGCTGCGGGGGGCGTGCGGAGAACCCTCTGGAACTGTCCCCTCACACCCAGCTCCCAGAGAGGACCGACTTTGTCCCGGGTCGGAGTGCTGTGTGATTGACTTACAGAACTGCCGTTTGTCACTCCTGTGTTCACGCCTCACTCTGATCACGTTTCCGTGTAGAAAGAACAAGAGCAGAAAGCCCCGGGCCGAGACGCCATAGTCCGAGCCACCGCCAGCCTGCCCGCCTGCAACATGGACCGGGCCGCGGTGCAGACCGGCGTGAGAGACGTGAGTGCGCCCCGCGGGGGGCGGCCTAGCCGTTCTCGGAAGTCCTGGGAGGCTGGGTGAGAGGGGAACTGGGACTCTGTGTGCTTTTTGAAACTTTCCTATAAACCTAAATTTTTCTTGAAGTAAAAAGTTTTAAAAGACATCTGAAGGCAGGAGCGGAAGGAGAGATGCTTTTGGGACATCAGTCTTTTGTCCCAAGTTTGACGGGAACCCGGGTAGACATCTGATGAGCCCTTAGTTACGTTGCTTGGAAAGCCGTGCGTGAAGGGGCAGAGCGTTCCCAGAGCCCCCGGGGACGTGCCTGCACTCGGTGCCCTTGCTGCGCAGGACAGGGCACCGCCGCCCTTTGTCGGTGTCCGTCTCCTCTAAGGGCTGCCGTGAGCCTGGCCCCAGCGTGGCAGCAGTCCTCTTCTGGGGTCACTTCCAGGGATTCCCATGGTGACGGGGGCCCTGAACTCTGGAGCCACGCCTGTCCCCTGCCTGGGTGTGTTTGTCCCCATGTGGTGTCTCTCACGCGATGGCTGAGGCTGGTCGTGGGTCAGGGGACAGCCGATTCCCAGCCCCATCCATGGCACAGGGCCAGGCGAGCGCCGTTGTGATTCTGTCCCCAGCCGCCCCTCCTCTCTGGTCGAGAGGCTGGACTGGCTGCAGCGGGTGCTGCTCAGAGTCACCTGCAGCCGGGGCAGGGGAGGCTGTGTCTGGGGCCCGAGAACAGCCTGTCTCCTCGGCGGGGCCGGGTGGTGTCACCGGTGTGCTCTGTCACCAGCTGCGAGGCTGCGTGCGCAGCCTGGTGCCACTCTGCTCGGCCCTCCGGGGGTGTGCGTGGGCCCCCCATCCCCGCCCCCTCCTTGGCTGATGTGCTGTTCTCGCGTGAACAGCACGCGGCCCGCTCACTGTCCTGGGGGTCAGCACGGGCCGTGGCCGCAGGCCCCCGGGCACCTGAGGGGCACTTGGTGACGTGAGGCCCTTTCCCCTCCCCCGCAGTTCCAGACAGAGCTCCGGAAGATCCTCCTGTCCCTCATCGAGGTGGCCCAGAAGCTGCTGGCACTGAGCCCCGGCGCCGTGGAACTGTTTACCAAGGCCAATGGTACGTGTGTGTCCGGGAGCGCCGTGGATTTCCGCTCTCAGGACGCGGGCTCGCGACGGCCCAGCCCCGGGTCCTGCTGGTACGAGGGCGGCCGCCTGTGCCTCCGGTTTGCGGTGGGTCCACAGAGTCGCCCGAACCCCTGGCGCTCGGACGGGGCCCTGGAGCTCCACAAGCCCGAGGACGCACCCTGCGCGGGCGCCCCGGCCAGGGCCCCTCACCGCCACGTGTCTCCCCCACAGCGATGCTGGACGAGGACGAGGACGAGCGGGTGGACGAGACGGCCCTGCGGCAGCTCACGGAGATGGGCTTCCCGGAGAGCAGGGCCGCGAAGGCGCTGCGGCTGAACCAGTACGTCGGGCTGCCCCTGCGGGCGCGGGTGCGGGGGCCGGGGCCTGGTCTCACGGGTCTCCCCTGCAGGGGGCACCCCTCCGCCCCGCACCCCCCGATTGAATCGTTTCTGCTGTGGGAGTTATTTTAAAGCCGTGCTTTTGACGCAAGTCCCCACGGTACCTGGACCGAGCACCGCGGGGCGCGGGGCGCGGGGGCCGGCCTGCTCTTGCTCTCCCTGGGGGCGGGCAGACCCTCCCGGGCCCTGTGCTGGGCCGTGGGCCACGTGCTCGCTGTTGTTCCGAGCTCACTCGTGTCACTCACTGTCGGGTTTCCTTCGCTGACGAAGAGGGTTGCAGCGCTGGCCACAGCCTCGGCGCAGTTTGGGGCAAGGGCCCGAGCGTCCCACGTACCTGTGTGGGGGTTCTCGTTGCGGGGGGTCAGCAGCTCGTGCTAGAGCAGTCATTACAATCACAGCGGCGTTCCTGGGGGTTGCGAAGGGACTAAAAGGCCCTCAGTGATGACTGGGAGGGCTGGAGAGTCTCCTGTTGCCTTTCAGCATGTCGGTGCCTCAGGCCATGGAGTGGCTGATCGAGCACGCGGATGACCCCGCCATAGACACACCTCTCCCGGGCCAGGCCTCGCCCAGCGAGGCAGCGGCCGAAGCTCCGGCCGAGGCTGCTGCTGGCTCCAGCGAGGGCGACGAGGAGGCCAGAGATGAGCTAACAGAGATCTTCAAGAAGATCCGAAGGAAAAGGGCATTTCGGGCTGATAGTCGGGTGCGTTCAGGGGACATGGGTACAGCCAGGTGGACCCGCCCTTTCCCTACTTACAGCTGCATTTCCTGAGCCATGGCACTGACCTCGGGCCGCGCTGGCGGCCTGGGGGCAGGAAAGCTCGGTGAGGCCTGGGGGCAGACCCGCGCTCCCAGCGTTCAGATTTGGGCTCTCAGCGCCTGAGTCCAGGCGGCTGTGTTGGCCTCTGAACAGGTAGTTGACACATCTGTCATCTGCTGAAAAACTCACAGCAGGTTCTTGTCGTGCTGCAAGTAGCCATGAGCTGTGGGGGTTCCTGGGGGCACCACCCAGAGCCGGGGTCCTGCACTCTGTGGCATTGCCTGGTGGGGGTGGAGGTGGTGGCGTGGGGTCTGCGAGAGGAGGGACCTGAGGTCTCGGACCCCTCTGGCTGTACACGCCGGCTCTTGGCATTACTGCATTTCTGGTGCTGGGCACCCCATGTTCCCAGCTCTGTCCCTTTAAGAGGCGGCGTGCCCCCCCGGACACGGTCCTCACTGGAGGGCCCGCTCTGCATTGCGGGAGTGTCAGCTTTGGCCCTGGCGGGCGCAGCTCACCACGTGGGGCTCTGCCTCAGCTCGCCTGCGGCTCGTGGTTCCGTGGGATGCCCACAGGCCCGCTTGTGCGGCGCCCTCCTCGGGTGACTCAGCTGTTCCCTGCAGGTTGGCGGGGCCTGCGGCCAGGGGCCCCCTCTGCGTAGGTCACCCGCACGGGGCTGCTGGGCCCCGAAGCGGTCTGAGCCCCCTTCGGGCGGCCCCCTTGCTGCAGAGGCGCATGCGGAGTCCAGCTCCTCTTCTCTGGCAGGCACAGCTCTTCTCGGGGTCCGGGCTGCCTCTCCTACGCGCCCTGACCTGGGACTGCACTGCGGCCTTTTGGCTTATGGGACGGTGCTCCAACTAACTGAGCCTCTCTGGCCAGGGCTCAGTTGAGCCTCTTAAAGATTGTAGGGTCACAGTCAAGAACGAAGTGAAAACGTACATCCAGAAAGCAAAAGGACTGTTTGGCCGTTGTTCCCTCTCACGACAGCATATGTTTTAATGTATGAAAGCTTAAATTTTAAATATGAGATACGAAAATTAATTTTAATCTCCTTTTAGTTAAAGATAAAATGTGAAGAAAACCTCCTTTTTCACAAGCGGCAGTGACATTCTGTCTGCGCTGAAGTTGGGTTTGCTCACATGACCTTTCTCTAATGCCGCTCCTGCCGGCGGCAGGGTCCCTGGGGTAAGCCTGTGTGGGCTGTGAGGACGGTCTGTCTAGGCAGCCACGGGACGGACCCACAGGGCCCGGCGCGAGGCCGGCCGCCTCTGGCGCTGTAGGGCGCTGCGTCCCCCGCCCTCCTGGTCTGGTCTCGCCTGGGGCAGGAGCACCCCCCACCTCCCTGGCTGAGTCCCTCGAGGGTTCAGGAAACCTTTGAGGGGACAGCTGTGACATAGACCTTCCAGTGGCGCTGACTTACAGCCCCTCTGCCACTTGTGCTCTCGAACCGGAGCCCGACTCCCGGGAGCTGCCGGCTCCTGGGCTGTGCTGCCGCGTCCCGGTGCGCAGCGGTAAGGGGCCTGTGGCTTCCCCTTTAGGCCGTCATCTCCCTGATGGAGATGGGGTTCGACGAGAAGGAGGTGATAGACGCCCTGAGAGTGAACAACAACCAGCAGAACGCCGCCGTGAGTACCCGGCCGGGCTGTCTGAGCAGTGACGTCGTCCTCGCCACACAGCGGGGCGGGTGTTCTGTGTGCGGGTGACACTCACAGGCAGGATGGCCTTGTGTGAGGGTGACGCTCACTGGTGGGATGGCTGTTTGGTGTGGGTGACACTCAGGTAGGGGCAGCTATTCTGTGTGCAGGTGACGCTCACAGGCGGGGTGGCTGTTCTGTTTGTGGGTGACTCACAGGTCACTGTTTTCCTTTTGAAGTAAAACAGTGGGTAGATGGTTTAAATTCTATAAACTTTTTCAAATACTGAGAACATTTTGGGCTCTTTCCGAAAAGCACATAGTCTCCGTGTGTCTAATTCATTTACTTTGTCAGACGAGTCCTTAGGTGGAGTCTCACTCTGCACACACACTGGCTGCTGATGGCACTGCTGGGGGGGGGGGGTGTACTCGGGTGGGCTGGCCATGTCCCTTCGTGATGACAGAGCAGCGGTCCCAGGAGCCAGACCACATGGCTGTGCCTCAGACGTCTCCGGACGCACTGACGAGCCTCCGTGGGAACTCTCACGCCCAGGGCTCCTTCCCGGGACAAAGCCAGTGCCTGTGCTTTACTTAGTTCTCCCAGCACGCTGGGCGGGTCGTGCCGGCACCTTGCTCGGTGACGGGATGAGCTGCAGTGCCGAGAAAACCAGGTGGCCTGGCGCGCCCTTCCTTGGTGGCCTGTCATAACCCCCGAGTCCGGGTGGCTTTGCTTGTGTTATGGTCCTTCCCAGTTAGGGTGGCGCCGTGTTCAGTGCTGGCGATGGGCCCAGGGGAACTGACCACCTGCTGCTCTTGCATTGCAGTGTGAGTGGCTGCTGGGGGACCGCAAGCCTTCCCCCGAGGAGCTGGACACGGGCATCGACCCCGACAGCCCGCTCTTCCAAGCCATCCTGGATAACCCTGTCGTGCAGCTGGGCCTCACCAACCCCAAAACACTACTCGGTACGTGTGCCTCCTCCCCACTGCCCCCGGGGCCTGCCCAGAGGACGCAGATGTTCCTGAGAGATAGCACTGCCGGGAGCCGCCTCTGCGTGGCTCCTGCCCGTGCCGCAGCGGGGCCGTAAGTCCGGCTGTGCTCGTGCCGCACAGACTGCTGTGTGCTGAGGCCCGTGCGCCCCGATAAGCCAGCGACGGCAAGGGAGGCCGGCCTGGGCGAGCGGCACACCCAGCAGGCAGACCCCGTGAGCAGGGCTGGTCGAGGTTGCCCACGCTGCCCAAGGGGGACTTCATTGTCATTCTCCTGCCTGTGAAATATAACATACGTACAGAAATATGTAAAAGATGTACAACTTTTGTAACTTCACAGAATGGTAGTAAAATTAATAAGCATGCACTTACCATTCAGCTTTTTTCTTTAAAGTAGTATTTAAAAAGGCGGGAGCTCTCTAGCACCCTGGGTGCCCTGACCGTCCCGCCCGCCTCCCTCCCTCCTGAGGGCCCGGAGTCCGAGTGTTCCTTGTTCCTTTGCTGCCTGGTGACCGCTGTGCGTGTGCAGGGACTTCCTGCCTGTCTCTGTGGGCGGGACCGTGCGGGGCCGGCTTCTGTGACGTGGCTGTCCTAGGGTGCCAGCAGGTCTGCTCTGTTCCCTCACGCACGGTGCTGCTCTGGTCATCCTCACGCTCGCCCCCAGTGCACACACAAGGGTCTCCAGGCAGGTGGCAGGGCCGGGCTGCAGGCGCCGGCTGGGTGTGCACAGGGCCTGTGTTCCGTGAGGGGGCGCGGCTCTCGGAGCCCCTGTCGCTCCCAGGGGAGGGCACCTCCGCACGGCAGGCACAGGTGTTTGTGTGCAGGGCCACCTCCCTGGTCCTCAGGGCCGAGCCCTTCGGGAGGCCGGCCTCCCAGGCGCGCGGCTTGGCTCTCGGCCTCTTTCTCGGTCAGGGCGTCGTGCTCCTCTGTCCCGCGCGCTCCTCACGTGCAGGACGCGGGCCTCTCCCCGCTCCTTGTGCTGTGCGCGCCGTTCCCAGCCTCTGACCTCTTCGTTCCTTCAGTGAGCAGAGCCCCTGTGTCTGATGCACTTGACTGTATCTGTGTGTCATTTATGATGTGACTACGTGAGCACCCTGCGGGCCCAGGGTAGGAAAGGGGCGGGTGCGGCAAGGGCGGGCTTTTCTCTGTGCGCAGACCCTGCGCTTGGGGACACGTCTCACTGAGTTTGCTTCAACGCTTTGTACTGGGTCCCATGGCCCCTTCCGCCCAAGCATCCCCGGCTCCCTGTCCTTACTGACCCGCTGCCTGGGGTCTGCCCCAGGCCTCTTCTGCGGGGCTGTCTGACTACTTAGCCGCTGAGATTGCGATGGCCTCTCGGTCTTTTTAAATTTTTGATGATATGTTTGGTCAGATCAAGGAAGTTCCCTTTTCCCTCCAGTTCAGACGCGGAGTTCTGACTCCTGAACACACGTCAGTGTTCCCGCCTTTCCCGCCTGGCCGCCACCCTGTCGCTGTGCCTGGGGGGACTCAGGGTCCGTGGACCTGCTCCGAGGACTCCACCGCCGGTGGCAGCACAGCAGGCTTTTGGGCACGGGCGGTCACCTCCTGGAGCCCTGCCTGCCAGTCCTGCTGCCCCGCCCAGAGAGGACGGCCCGTCTGTGCCAGGGCCCCGCCTGGCCCTGCTGTCATATCTCCCTCAGGCTCCTGTTCAGACGGTCTGATGCTTCTTCAAATGACCGTTATCATTTTAGGGGAAGTAAAACGCTCGTTACGGGAAGTTTGGGAAATGCAGGGAAGAACGAAGAAGCAAGGAGACGCTGCCTCTCCCCGCATCAGGGGGTCTCGTGATGTTCATGTGCCTCCTGTTCTAACAGCGGGCTGGGAGCCTCGCCTTCTGTCCTTGTCGCCTTGAAAATGAGTTTTTATTGGGGCAGCTGTTTCATTCTGTGGACGAGCTGACAGTGGGTTAGCGCCTGCTGCTGCCCTGTGTCTGGTCATTAAGTGGGTTTCTTTCTGTTGTTGCTCTCAGACCTGCTGCTGCAACGCCCTCTTTGCCCCGCTCTGGGCTCAGCTCGCGTCTCCCGGGGGAGGGGCTTGAAGTCAGGTGACCGGGTCACAGCGTGGGGCGTTTCCCGCTCTGATGACACCCCATAGCGCACTGTCCTCATGGCACGCACAGCATGTCCTGCTGTCCTTGTCTTGGCACATTGGATACATTTGTGCTGGCCCATGCACTCCTCTGCCACACATGCCTCCGTGCGTCCCAGCCATGTCTCCGTGGCGATTCTAACGGGAGAGCTTTGTTGGTAGCTCTTCCAAGTGAAGGGGACCTGTCTGTCCCTTGCTGGTCATTGCAGACTTTATTTGCCCTTTCATTTTGTGTGACACTTTTTCAAAATCCACCAGGTAAGACCTGCAGAAGAAAGTCCTTCCTCAAATATGTATGCTCCCATGTGGTTTTTCATTCTGAACTCCCTTTTCATGTCTCTGTTCAGCTCCTTCCCCTTCTGGGGTGGTTTTGCCATTTGCTGGGAGGAAGCGAGGCGTGTTCCCAGCCCTGGCTCTGGAACTGCCCTTCTTACCTCGCGACACACGCGATGTGTTCTCCTCTGTGCCAGGCTGTCTTTCTGGGTGTGCTTTCTGATGTTTTTGACTGGTTTTCGGAGGATTTTAATCAGGAGGACCCTGCTGATTGTGGAGGGTCGGGTTCTCAGGCCCTATGTGACCCTCAGTCGCTGGGACCCCCTTGAGGGCATGCTTTCCATGGAGCCTGTAAACAGGGCTACTTGCCCTGGGTGGTGGAGTGTGGGCTGAGTGACAGGGTCTGTGAGACCCACCCTTCCCGCGAGCTAGGCCGTCGTGGTTGGTGGGGCTTTTGCTGGAATGAACCTGTGGTTTGGGGGAAAACAGTTTTGTAAAATGGTTTAGAAAATTAGAGTTTTATTTTGAAGTTATGTTCTTAAGATCGAACATTTTGAGTTTTCCAATTGGATAGTATCGTATTTGCAAGAGTCCATTTATACCTAAGTTTTTTATGCATCTGATTACTTTGTTAGGGCAGGATTGGAAGTGGAATTACTGAGTCACCAGCCAGACTATTTTTAAGATTCCTGATAGCTGTTGCCAGATTGCTTTCCATAGTCAGTGTGCCAGGGAACACGTACAGGCACATCACTCTGCAGACCTGAAGACACTGTCCTCTGGTTTTACAGCTACTGGTTTCAGTAGTTTTTTTGTAAGATTGTATTTATTTTTAGAGAGAGAAAGGGACGGAGAAAGAGAGGGGGAGAAACATCAATGTGTGAGATACATCGATAGGTTGCATCTCGCATTCGCAACTGGGAACCAGGCCCACAACCCAGGCCTGTGCCCTGAGTGGGAGTCAAACCGGAGACCTTTTTGGTTTGAAGGCCGGCGCTCAGTCCACTGAGCCCCACCAGGCAGGGCAAAACTACTGATTGGTTGAGCAGACCAGACATTGGGGGCTGTGGTTAGCAGGGATCTGGCGTGACCTGGGCTGCCTGGGCTCGCTTCTATGGAAAGTTTCTCCAGGGCCTGTATACGTGCGCACAGTGTGTGCACCTTTTGTGCACATGCATCTGTGAACGTGCACATGTGTATGTGTGGTGTGTGCACATGTGTGAATGTGCGTGCACATGTCTGTGCTTATGTGCGGGACACGTGCTTTTGTGCAGGTGTGAGTGCATGCATATGTGTGCATACATTGTGTTTGCGTGCATGTGTGTGTGTACATGTGTTACATATGTGTGGGGAGGGCATGGTGGTTCAGTCAGCCTGGCTGTGTTCTCTCCGCAGCATTTGAAGACATGCTTGAGAACCCACTGAACAGCACCCAGTGGATGAACGACCCAGAGACAGGGCCAGTCATGCTGCAGATCTCCAGAATCTTCCAGACCATGAACCGCACGTAGGCCGCGCCTGTACTCTCCGCTGCCCCAGTGGCCCGCCGGGAGGGGGTCGGTCTTGGACGGGCCCTCCTCATTCTCATCCAGTTGTGGGGACAGTGTGAAGATGCCCCAGCTCCCCTGGGCTGAGGAGGGGACAGGCCAGGGCTGGAGGGGATCCTGCCCAGGCCCCAGCCCCGAGCCCCGGGCCCGGCCCTGATTGTCCTGCTTCCATCCTCCTGCTTAGACACTTGTCCGCGGCGGTGTGCCAGGTGCGGCCCGGCCTCCGACAGTGTTTACACACAGGGCCTGTGGGGAGGGTGGCCGCCCCTCTGTGGTCCCTCTGGGCTCTGCAAACGCTGCTTGAATGGAACCATAGGCGCTGCTCGTAAAGTCACTTGCTATTGGAAGACGGCATGTTCCCATCCGCAGTGTTAACATCAAGCACACTCGGTCAAGTAGAGGGTTCACAGATGACTTTTCTTCCATAAATAAATGCCCCTTTCCTATCTTCTCTGGCAGCGTGATTACTATTCTAATGCCAACAGAGTAAATGTTTGCGTTCTGAGTAAAGTCAGCATGCTCGCGGCTCACCTGGGCGCGTGCCGCCACCAGGCCAGCGTTGGGTTGGCACAAGTGTGTGTTCTCGTTGGGTGGAGGGACAGCGACTGGAGCAGGCACCCCCTCCCGCGTCTCCCGTGGCCGAGTTGGAGCACCGCCAGACCGCCCCACCTGCCTCTGGCTGCTTTTAAAAAAAACTACTCGTGATTTAGAGTGGGAAAGCAAGCTAGCCATAACCCCCCGTTTTTGGCCTTCTGCTCATTATTTATCACCTAAAGGAGCTGGTTGTCAGTTGCGGGTTTTTTAAGCTTCTCTTGGGAAGCAGCCGCACCTGCCTGCCCTGCCCCTGAGTTTGCTGGGCCGCCTGCCGGGAGCAGGTGCGGGGACCACAGCGTCCCCGAGCTCAGTGCTCGCCCCCCTCAGCGGAGTGAGGGCGTTGGAGGAAAATGCTGCTTTGCCCTGATTAAGGTTTTTCCATTGTTCTTGAGATTCAGATTTAAAACTTCTGGACAGAAATACTAAAGTAATTTTTAAAGGTCGTGATTCATGTTTCAGCCTTATGAAGACAGAAAGGCCCCTGAAGCTGTGGCGTGCCATGATCTGCGGGGGTCCCTGTTTCCTCTTCAGGGCACCGTCCTGCTGGGGGTGCTGCTCCCACAGGGCCCCTGCGTTTCTGACTCTGGAGAAGCAAGTCTGCTGGGGACACGGGGCTGGCCTGGTCCCCCAGTGAGACTGGCATGTGGGTGCTCAGGTCAGCTGCGTCCAGGGTTGTTGGCTTCAGTTGGAGAAACTGTATCTTCCACACACCTGGAGACAAGTTCCTGGCCTTGGGGGCCAGCCCCCCCAGATATGATGCACAGAGCCCCTGGCAGCCCCCATGGCGGCCACCCGGCTTTTCTTTCCTGTGCCCGCCCAAGGACTTGGGAGCTGCCAGCTGGCACTCAGACCTGGAACCGCGCCCTCTCCCCTCCACATTGTCATCTGCCATCCTCTCGAAGTGCCAGTGGGCGATGCGGGGTTTGTGGCCTGGCAGCCGTCGGAATGTCCCCCAGTGTGGCCCTCCCTGCACACTGTCCCCACGGGAACGGGCTATTTTAAGCAAATGGGCCCCAAAGAAGTGGCAGCGTCTGCCCCAGTATTTTGCCTCCAAAATTCAGAGGGTCCCAAAGAAGGGGACACAGTGAGCAGTTCTGCCCAAGTCACTTGTGTTCCAGGGGCAGCTGGGTGTGAGATCCTGGGGTAATCTGGCCAGAGTGTTCCAGAAAGTTCTGGCCTTGACCACAGGGCTGGGAGACCCTGGCGTTGGGTCTGGGGTGATGGAGGCTTGACACACATGCCAACACCCACTTGGCGGTGTCCCATCTGCCCCTTCCCATCCTGCCATGGGGACTGGAGTCCAGGGCCGGCGTGGAGCTCTGGCGGGAAGTCGCGTCTACCCCGTTGCCCAGTGGCCAGCCGCCCAGTGGTGCAGGACGGGAAGCCAGCAGCACGAGGACAGCGCAGGCTGGGGGTCCAGTGGGAGGAGCCCATGCTTGTCTCAGAGAGGAGCTCAGGGGGAACCACAGGGAAGTCCTGGGCTCACCCATCCCCAGGAACCTGAGGGGACCAGAGGGACAGCAAAGAGCAAAGAGCAGCAGGGGCCGAGGTGGCCCGAGTGATGCTGGGCAGTCTAGCCTGGGAGGTTGTCTAGAGCACAGGGAGGAGGATGCACGGTCCCTCTCTTCAGTGATGGCATGTGTAACACTCAGCTCCAGCAGGCACTGAGTCCTGGCAGGTGGGACAGCGAGTGGGGACAGACCTGGGGTCTGGCTCCAGGCCCTCACTCCTGGTGATGCTCTTGGCTCCCGGAAGTCAGCTTTAAGGTTAAGGTTCAGACCCAGAAGCCAGCACCAGGGACAATGGGTATGACGGGTGGATTGGGGATTGGCACCCTGGATGGTGACCCTGTGTGTCCCACGTCATTTGCATTGAGATCCCTCACACAATGTAGACAACTGTCAGGGTTGCATGGTGTCTGTCCAAAAAGATGCTCAAGTCCAAAAGCCCAGGACCTCAGAATGTGACTACACGTGGGGATGTTTAGGGTGGGCCCTGATTCCACGCCCCCCGCAGGGAGGCAGCCAGGGGAGGAGGCCGGGTGCGGATGCGGGCAGAGCGGAGCCATGCACCACGCGCTGAGGAAGGCCAGGACCTTGACGCCTCAGAAGCTGGGCGAGGCCCAGAGCAGTGTCCCTCAGCCTCAGGAGGGACCTCCGGACACCTGGTGGAGAGAACACAAGTGCCAGCATCCCTGGGGGCTCACCGTCCTCTCTCTCGCCTCCCTGCCACGGTCTCCGAGGCACAGGCAGCCCTGGCGCCGGCGCTGCTGGTGCTGCTGCTGAGGCCATTAGGTGAAGGCAGGTGTGTTCACAACTCTGCCCTCACGGTGCCTCGTGCTGACAAGTATGTGACGTCTTGGAGCCTCCCGTTCCCCTTCCATTAAAGGAGCAGGAGGGGTGGCCAGTCTGATGACTCCAGCGGCCCTTCCTGCTACGCACCCAGAAACGGGAGAAAACGTCTTTATAGACCCCCAAGAGGTGTGTAACTTGCACCTTTCAACAGTACAATATGCCTTAGAATGCACACTCTCCTCCAGGGTGCCAGCTGGGATGGCTCTGTAAGGGGCCCCTGCCCCCGGGAAGGGTGAGGAGGTGCTGGGTGCCAGCCGGGCCCAGGGGTGGCCTTAGTGCAGGCCCACCAGGAAGGACCCCAGCGTTGCACAGAAGCACGCGGGTGCCCTCAAGCCCTGCATTCTCCAAGGGATTGATGCTGTCCCCACGGAGCGAAAAATCCCTTCTCCCTGGGGGAGGGGAGGCAAAAGAAATGCAAAGAATTGCCATGGTTTGAGGTCTTTCGCAGCCCCACCTACCCAACAAGTCTCCCCTTGGGTTTAACTTCTCTCCCAACAGGGAAATTAAATTCTAATTAATTCATTAATTTTTATCCCTGGGGCAGGGGTAACTTAGGAAAGGTTGGGAGGCCGAGCCTCTCTGCTTCCTGGCTGCCCTGGGAACGTTTTGAGCCAAATGTCGGGGTGCCATGGTATTTGGTGGTTGGCCAGGTCTCCGTTAGGAACGGTCAGCCCCCGCTGCATGCATTCAGAGTGACATTTTTCACTGGAAGTGCCCACAGGTTTCTCCCAGGAGCTGGTTGGCTGTGAGGCCCTCGAGTCCATGGTGACTTCGAGGACGGAGCCCTTGCCGGCCGGGTCTCCGCAGGCCGGGTCTGCGCCGGAGCTCACCCTGCAGTGCCAGTGTGCCAGGAGGCTGGTGAGCGCCCCGCTGCGCCCAGCCACGGTGAACACCCCGTCCCACTGCGCCTGCTCAGGGGTTCCTTGCGAGCATTAGACAGAAGGTCCGGCGGCGAAGTCCCCAGACTGTGGCCCCCAGGGACCTCAGCCATCGGTCTGAGAGGGAGCAGCACATGGACGCGTGGCTGGGAACGGCACAGGCCAGGCCCGTGGAAGAGGGGACAGGATCGAGTCCCTGGGGAAGCTGTAGAGAGGGGGGCTGAAGCTCGCTCAGTGGGGCCAGGCCTGGGGCTCCTCCAGCCCGTGGGCTCCTCTCTGAGCAGCGGAGCTGCTGAGCGGCAGCCAGCCTAGGGGCTGGTCTTGAAGCTGTGACTGCACAGTTGGGTCCCAGGTTCGCTCTGTTTTTTTAACAAGTTATATTTTCAAGGACAGTTCTAGGTTTACAGAAGATTGAGTGCAGAGTTCCCGTTTTCATTCCTCCCCTACCTCCGGGCCCCTCTGTGTCACTCACAGAAGAGGTCAGTGTTCTTGCTGTGCCAGACGCCCCCACCCCCCATGTCCTACCGGTGCCTCGCCACCTTGGGTTCCTGACTCGGTGGCTTCCCTGTTCCTTGCATCCCAGGCTCTCCTGTCTCAGGGGTCTGTCCGCCGCACCCCGTGCCCACAGCTGCCCGCTAGATGTGCCCCTGCTGGCCTCAGCGCCCGCAGGTCCCAGCGCTCCCGGCTGCCTCTCCCACAGGGTGCTCGCTGCCTCCTGCGCTGCACGGCCAGCACTGGGGTGTCTCCTCGCAGGACCTCAGCTCTGCCAGGGCCCGAGGCTCCACTGAGGCCCATGGAGCGCACAGCACTGGATACCCCGAGTCTCCTTTCCGGCTTAGGGTAGCTCAGCCGAGGGGAGGTTGGTAGCGTCTAAGACGCGCGGAGGCTGGGTGCCAGCCTGGCCTTCACTCCCAGAACGCCTCACTGGGAGGACACAGCTGCTTCTGCTTTTCTCAAGGCCGCGGGTTTCCGGATCCAGGGGGATGGCACGGGAAGCAGGAGCCCTTTCAGTGTGGCTGTGCGGTCCGCAGGTAGGTACCGCGCACACCCGGGGTTTACGGTGTCGCAATGCCTGGCTGAGCACGGGCCCTGGGACGCCGACTGGGGCAGGAGGAAGCCAGCCCCTTCCAGGGGGCACCGCTGAGGCCCGTGCTGGGAGGACAATGCAGTGTGTCGCGCCCACCTTCCCCGGACTGTGCCCTGGGGACCGTGGTTAGTGACCCCTGGGGGCGCGCTCCCAGGCACGGCGTGCCCCTGACAGGCTATGAGGATCCCCCAAACGCTAAGCGCTGCAGGGGGAGGGCCATGGGATGCCCTGAGAGGTGTCCCCCCACCGCCCCCGCGGCTGCCAGCGTTGCTGGGGGGGGGGGCGGGGAGGGATTCTGGAAGATGCTCTGTGGCGGGGTCCCCGGGCTCAGCCCCGCTGTGGGAGGAGCCGTCCCCCTGGATGTCAGCGCTGCTGCCCGGGAGGGGGAAACCCCGGGGCGGCTTTGGGGTGGAGGGTGGCCGTCGTCCTCTGCTGGGACGGGCCCCGCGGTGTCCCCCAGGGACGCAGGGGCCTCTGCGACAGGCTCGGCTCCGTTTGGGTAGAGGCCGGGGCCTCTGGTCCCAGTGTCAGGGAGGAGGAGGCGCGGCCCAGACAAAGGGCTGCCGTGGGAGCCACCCGGGCCTGTCCACCCACGCCGCCTGCGCCGCGCGCGAGCTCGCGCCCGGCACCCGCGGGAAGGGGTGGAGCCTCGGGAGAGCGCCCACTGCGCCTGCGCAAAGAGGCGGGGAGCGCGCGGGCCGGGGGCGGGGCCTCGGGCAGCGTCCACTGCGCCTGCGGGAAGGGGCGGGGCGGGCGCAGGCCGGGGGGCGGGGCGGCGGCTTGCGCTCACTGCGCCTGCGCTCGGACTGGGCGGTGCGCGCGCTCCCGCCGGTTGGCCGTCTCTTTAGCGGTCTCCGTCGCCACCGCCGCCGCCGCCGCCGCCGCCGCCCCCGAGTTCGCGCACGCGCCCCTCACCCGGCCCGCGGCCCAGCCCGCGGCCCCCGCCCGCTGCCTCTCCGGGCCCCGGGGCGACCCCAGCTCGGCCCCGCAGCATGCAGCAGCAGCAGCACCCGCGGCGGCGGAGGCGGCGGCGGCTCTGAGGAGAGGAGGGCGGGACGGCCTGCGGGCCCCGCGCAGAGCGGTCGCGCCCGGGAGTCCGGCCCGGCCCCACGCGGCCCGCGCCGCGCCTTTGTTGCCGGCGGCGCCGCAGCGCCGGGAGCGTGCGGAGGGCGACCGCGGGCGGCCGCGCGGCCGGGGACGGCTGGCGGAGGATGGAGGCCGCGCCCGACGGCGCCGCGGACGTCGTGCCGCTGGACCGCTACGACCCGGCGCGCGCCAAGATCGCCGCCAACCTGCAGTGGCTGTGTGCCAAGGCGTACGGCCGAGGTGGGCGCGGCGCGGGCGGGGGGCGGCGGGCGGCGGCGGGCGGGGGCCGCCTTTGTGCGGGGTTGGCCGCGCGCGGTCCGCTCGGCGCCGTCGCTGCGCGGCCGCGGGGTCGGGGGGCGGGGGCGGGCCTCCCTGCTGCTCCCGGGCCGCGCGGGTCAGGGCGCGAGCGCAGCCGGCACACGCTGGCTGCCCCGCGGGTCTTGACGCCCACGCCGCCTCGGCCGTGCGGCCCCCGAGCGAGAAGCGGCCGCGGCTGGACCGGGCTCCATCAGAGCGCGCTCCGCGGCCCCGGAATTGCCGGCCCAGGTGGTGCCGGGATCGCCGGGCCCCAGGCTTTCCTCGTTCCCTCAGGCGCTTTGTGGCGGGCACAGCACCGAGCTCTGCCTCGCCGCCCCCTTCCTTCGACGCTTTTTCTAAACGGCCTCATCCTGGGGAGACATCCCTGCGGGGGCCGGAGGGCGGGGGCGCGCTGGGCTGACCAGCTTCGGGGGCTTGCGGAGCAGGCGGCTCCCTGTGACATCTGGCCGTGGAGTGGCCTGTGCCACCGCGAGCCTCGTGGGGGGAGGCCCCGCAGGCCCTGCCGGGGTTCGGTGCGCAAGGAGAGGTTCCCCTTATTTTGCCGATTTCGTTCTGAGCCCCGCGAGCTGCCCCGCGCAGGGCTTTGGGGGCAAGGGTGGAATCCATAAGCCTTGGTAGAGGGTGAAATTTCAGAGTGAGGCGTGACAAGTGAGCCGAGGGACACCGCAGCCGTGGGTGTCCCGCCGTGACCTTGACCTCTGCCGGGGACCTTGACCTCTGGCCGGCCTGCGGGCCTCAGCTCTCAGCCGCTGTCTGGGGCTGGCCGGGTGCTGCCTTTGTAACTCATCGCCTGCCTGTGTCACGTAGGGTGGCGTGCTGTGCGCCTTTGTGGTGAGTTTTCTGAGATACGCATGTTGCCCCGGGCGCGGTGCATCCTTCCCAGCCCCGCGCCCACTCACCTCCCTGCCGTCCCTCCGCTGCGGAGGGTTTCACGGGGACCGCCCCGTCCTGCTTGGGGTCCACCCTGGGCCTGGCTGCCGGGGGCGTCTGGGCCGGGGCCCCTCCTGCTTGTGACGGTCTGCACGTGGGGACGCCAGGCTCTGGGGCTGACGCGCTGCGGACACCCGTGGACCAGGAAGGGCAGGCGAGCTCGCCGACTCTGGCCGGGGCCTGGGATGGCGGGGGTGTGTGTACAGCGGGACCCGGTTGTACCCGTTCTCCTCCCTGTCCTGATGCCGCAGGCTGAACACGGCCCGAGGAGCACAGGCCACCCCAGTCCTTCACATCTGAGTGGCGGTTGCGCTTCAGGTTGTCGCAGTCGTGCCCAGTCGCGAGGCCGTCTCGTCCCGCGTGGGCTCTGCCGGCTCCCGGAAGCAGGCAGCACCGCTCTCCCGTCAGTGTCGGGTTCGTCGGGCTTTATTTCCAGCTCTGGTGGCTCGTCAGTACCTGTTGCCTCAGCGATAAGCAATCCAAAAGCTGGTATTAAAATAGGCTTTTCGGCGTTGACGTTATTAAAGGCGGGTATTTATAGAACAGCGTGAGCAGGAGCTGAGGGCGCCGAGCGGCTGAGGCTGGGAGACGGGGTGGCCTGGGGCCCGTCGCGCACTGATTCGGGGGTCTGGCCTCCCTTCACTGGGCTTCTCCGTTCTGTACCTTGCTTCTGGAAGGGGAGCAGGTGTACATTTTTTCTAGTTGAGACTCTTTAAAAAATTACAAGTCTGGGGGATCCCCATTCAGGTGGCCAAGGACCATGCGCCTCGGCTCCGCTGGCGATCCCGACTGTGTCTCTGGTGTGGGGGCACAGCCAGGCGGGGATGCGCCGCTGCCAGCGTGGGGCCTGGTCCTTCGGAGGACGGGCGGGGAGGGCCTTGGGTTGGAGGGTAGAGATTTCCCCCGTCAACCCTGTTTCTAACCCTGGGGCCCTTCTTTGTTTTTCTGGGCGCCTGCTCGGGGCTTCCCAGCTTAGTTCCCAGGGCGTCAGGTGTGGCCCTTTGAGTCTGCACCCTGGAATCGTAAGCCAGTTTTGGGGGCGTGGTGGTGAAAGCGGCTTCAGTGCTTTACTTGTTAGGCGACCGAAGCAGCTCAGTGAGGGCGCACAGTCTTTCCGGTTGTGCCGGAATGGGAGGCGTGCGGGCGCTGCGGGCGGGTGTGCTGAGGCTGCCTCCTCCCTCCGTGTGCCTTTCGGGGCTCTCGGGGCGTCCGTGGGGCGCCGGCCGCCCTCCGCAGTGAGGCTCGTTGGCCAGGCCTGCGGTGCGTACGGCTCTGCGGTTCCTGCCCACCTTCTTCGCCGCTGGGGCTGCAGCCGGGAGCTGCTGCTCTTGGGGCCTGCCCTGCCCCGGCTGGTGTCGCCCGGTGGATGGAGCGCCGGCCGGGGAACCGAGGGGTCGCTGGCTCAGTTCCGGTCAGGGCCCAGGCCTGGGCTGCGGCCGGGTCCCCAGTGGGGGGCGTGTGAGAGGCAGCCACACGTGGGCGTTTCCCTCCCTCTCTTTCTCCCTCCCTCCCCCTCTCTCTGAAAGTAAATAACATCTTTACAGAAAAGTTGCAATGACGGACATGCACTAGGTAAAAAAAAAGAATCTGCCCCTTGTTTTGGGGGTAACTCGTTCCTTGACAGTGTTATACATTTTTTCAGAAGTAATATAGTGGATGTGCTGGAACGTACTCATTTAAAAGTGTGTGTGAAGGGGTAGAGCCTGCTTAGCTGAAGTATTTTATGCTGTCTTTTGGGTGAAAGTTGTGATAAACTGGAAGAATCTCAAACGGGGTGACTTGAAGTGCTGTGTATTTTATGGGTCAGAGCGCTGGACTGGACTCCCGGGCCCCTGGCGTTTGCTTTTCGGCCACGGCCTCAGGAAACAGAAACATCTAGGCCTTGGTTTGGGGGTTTGAGTAGTAGCTTTTGTTGTCTCTCAAGGACAGCGTTGAAAGAACACCCCAGGGAAAGTTCTAGAAGGACTAGGCTATTTGCAAGCATGTTGCTCTGTGCGAGGTGGCGGCGAGCTCACCCGGAGGGGCCCTGGAGACCAGCTGAGACTCACCACGGCTCGCCTGGCCGTGGCGCTGAGCCGCCCTGGACAGGGCGGGACCCTAGGGGCCGCCAAGGGCCACCTTCCCGTTCTCCCTGCAGCGAGCGGGGGTGGGGAGCCCACGGCTGGTGAGGGGCGGCCCTCCTGTGCCCGCTCCCTGGGCGCAGGAGTTAGCCGCTGACGGGGAAGCTGGCGGTCGTGCCAGCGTCTCTGGTCGGGCCGCGGCCCCTCACGCAGAGCCCAGGGCAGCGCGGAGCCTGTGCCCTCACTGGTACTGGGGGCCAGGGCCCTTCCCAGCGGGCTCCCGGTGGCCGCTTTGCTTGTGGCGACGTGTGGTTTAAGTGACTCGCAGGCGCAGGAGGCCTGCGCGGGCCCCAGCACTGGGAACGAGAGCACGGCCGCCGGCGGTCTCGGGGAGACCCTTTTTCGGAGCGTACGTCACGGTTCGCTCAGGTTATTGGTTTAGGAGCTGAGGTTGTGTTTTTAACACTTTTGTTCTCAGCAAGGGATGTGGGTGCGTCTGAGAAGGGAGGTCGCTGAGCAGCCTGGGGGCACGTGCTCACTGGCACTAGGTCCTGGGGGGTGTCGGTCAGGTCGCTGGCTGGTCTCGAGGGCCCTCCCTTTCGCTGGGGTCTAGAGGCCGGGGGTTCCAGCTGTCCTGCTTCTGCCTTGTCGGCAAGACGGTCAGTGCTCCCCTGCCAGTCTGAAGTGTGGAGGGGCGGGACGCCCAGGAAGGGCAGGCGAGCTCGCTGACTCTGGCCGGGGCGAGAGGTGGCGGGGTGTGTGTGTATAGGTTGTACCCGTTCTCCTCCCTGTCCTGATGCCACAGGCTGAACACGGCCCAAGGAGCACAGGCCACCCCAGTCCTTTACATCTGAGTGACTGTTGAGATTCAGGGTGTTAAATTTGTGCAAATGTTCTTCCAAAAAGCCCTTAATACTTTCTTCTCTGTATTGCGTTTGCCCTAATGGCTCAGAGGCTTCTCCTGCTATTGATTGTGCTGTGCCGTGTCATGTGACATACGGACCCCCATTCTTTTCTGCTTCCTAGTTGAACTATTGAAAAACTCGGATTCCTGTAATTTTTCATCGTATCCGAAGGCAGCCAGGATGGAGCCGATGTTACATTCGTTCAGCCAGTAGTAACCGCGTAGCACCCCTGTGCCAATGTGGCCTGCTCTGTAGGCAACACAACACACGGGCGGCTAGAAGGAGGCCCCCCCTTAGTTTAAAACTCACCCCCACTGTTGACGTGTGTGTGGACAGTGGGGTCAGGCGAGGGCTGGAGGCCGGCAGCTCCGGCAGACGAGGGGGGCCGCGCCGAGCCGAGTGGCAGTGCTGTGACGGACTTTGGGGGCCGGATTGCCCAGGGTGTCGTCCCAGGCTGGCTGGGGCTCTCCCGCGTGGCGTGTGCCTGGGAAGGGTTTCGGGCAGGCACGGCGTGGTGAGAGCCTAGCAGGGTTCCTCCAGCAGCGGGAGTAGGTGGAGGCTGTGGTCAGGCGGCATATCTGGGGCTCGTCTTCATCCGGCCCGGCTGTGGTGGCACCAGGGAGCTTAGGGACCGTGGGCCTGTCCTCCTCAGTCTGGAGGCTGTGAGTCCGAGGTCCCGGTGCCCGCAGACCTGGTGTCGGGCGACGGCGGCCTCCTGGCTCACAGGGCCGTCCGTGAGCCGTCTTCTCGCTGTCCTAGCGGGTGGGCGGGGAAGGGGCCGGGGCTCTCTGGGGCCTCATTGTGAGGGCACTCATCGCACGTGGGGCTCCACCCTGACGCCCCAATCACCTCCTCCTTCACCGTGGGGGTCAGGGTTTATCATGTGAATTGGGGGGGCGCATACGTTGAGTCCTGGCAGAGCTGTGTCGTCTGGCCTGAAGGGCCATGGCCTTGCCTAGCTGGTCTGCAGGGGCCCTGAGAAGGGTGGGCTGAGCCAGCAGGCGTTGGGACCGCGGAATGCCTGAGCCTGGGTGGGGTGATGGCGGGCTGGGAGGGGGCAAGGGGGAGGAAGAGTCAGCCTTGCCCTTGTGGGAGTGTGTCTGCTCTTCATCCCGGGGCGCTGTTCCGCTCCCAGGGCTTTGCTGTCACAGACAGAAACGTCACCTCGGAGTTTGCTTTCCCGTGTCTGACTTCTTTCCTGCGTGCACGCCTCGCCCTGATTTTCTTGTTCACACTGACGAGCTCCCTCATGTGTCCCTCAGTCACTGTCCCCGTCGCGTCAGACTCGCGGTGCTGGGAACCGTGGGGTCCAAGTGCCCAGCATGGCCGTGCACACAGGCCCGTGATGCAGGGGCCATGGCAGAACAGGTAAGGGAGGGAGAGAAGCACCTCTGCGGGGACCTGAGATGTTCCCTGTGGCTTAGGTGGGTGGGAACCAGGTGAGGGGAGGGAACACCCAGAAACCAGGCCAAGGGGGTGCGGTGGGGTTCGGGGCTTTCGTGCTCCGGCTGGTTGGGGTGGGCTGAGAAAGCAGCTGGGCAGATCGGGGACGTGGATCGGGGTACGTGCCTCAGGCCAGCTCTTGGAACGCCGCGCATGGCTGCTGGATAAACGGGGGTTTTGTGGTGTGTGAACAGGGAACCCCTGGAGGACTCTGGGGACGGAGAGCTCTGTTAAACCGGGGCTTTTTGGAGACGTCTCTGTAGGGAAGGTAACGCCCGCCGCTGGAGCCACAGCGAAGAGTTTTGTTTTGGACTTTTGGCTGAGGTCTGCATTACATGCAGCGAAGTGCTGACGTTTGAGAACGCGGTGTGGGGGGTTTAAGTGGGCGCGTGCGCCCCTGTGAGCGGGACCCCAGCCAAGGTGGAGGCCTGCCATCACCACCCCAGGTCCCTCAGTCAGCCGGCCCGGCCCAGAGTGGCACTGGGGTGTTCTGTCACAGCGGGTCCTCCTAGAGGTGTGCACACCTGCAGTCCTAGCAGGTGGGCTTTGTCCGGCCTCCGTCGCGTGGGGGACGTTTTGAGATCCCCTCGTGCATGGGTCCTCTGGCTCAGGAGCAGTGCCATCTCCATTGCTGGGCGCCTGCGCTTACACACGCACATGATGACGGGCACCTGGATGCTCCCAGTTTTGTCTGGTACAGTAAAGCCTTTGTACAGACGTGTGTTTTCGTGTGTCCTGGGGAAATACCTGGGCGCGGGCTTGCTGGGCCATATAAGAGCGTTTAATTGCCGGGCTGTTTCCAAAGTGGCTGTCGCATTCTTCATTTCCACCAGCAGAGTGCGGCCGTTCCGGGTGCTCTTCGTCCTCGTCAGCACGTGGCGTTGTCCATCTTCAGTTTTGGCCGTTCTGAGTGGGCGGGTTGTGATATCGCACTGCGGTTTTGGTGTGTGTTTCCCTGATGACTAATCATGATGAACACTTGACTGTGCTTTTTGGCTACTGGAATCTTTTTTCTATGAAGTGTCTTTTCAGGTCATTGGCCAATTTTTGTTTTTTATTATTATTATTATTATTATTGATCCTCACCCAAGGTTATGTTTATTGATTTGAGAGAGAAAGAGAGAGAGAGAGAGACATCGATTGGTTGCCTCCCATATGCGCCCTGACTGGGGACTGAACCCACAACCTAGGCATGTGCCCTGACCAGGATTCGAACCTACAACCTTTTGGTGTACGGGACAGTGCTCCAACCACCTGAGCCACCCAACAAGGGCCCAATTCTTAAAAATATATTGAACTTCTGCCCTTGTTGGGTAGCTCAGTTCGTTGGAGCGTCGTCCCAGTGTGCTAGGGTTGCAGGTTTAATTCCTGGTCAGGGCACATACAAGGATCAACCAGTGAATCCATAACTAAGTGGACAACAAACTGATGTCTCTCCCTCTCCCTCTCTCCCTCTCTCCCTACCCCTTTCTCTTTCTCAAATCAGTAAATAAAAAAAAGGATCATTCTTTTGTTTTGAGATAACTGTTAACGTGGAGTGTTAACAAATCATGTAGCGAGGTCCCAGCACAGTTTCCTGGGTTCACACAAGACCACGATACAGTGTCAGAACTGGGGTGTTGACGCGGTCGTAAGATAACCTGGCCAGAGTCCCCACCAGGACCTCTCCTGTTCTGTTTCCCTTCAGCAGCCACACCTGTCCCCCTTCCCTCTGCCTGTTGGGGTTTATTTTGCTCTTTCCTCCCCCTTTTCTTGAGATGGGAACTGAGGTGGTTGATTTGAGGCCTCCCCTCTTTCTAGCCAGAGCAGTTGGTGCCGTAAGTTTCGCACGTGGTGCTGCCTTTGCTGCGTTTCACACACGTTGACATGTTTTCATTTTCATTCAGTTCTGTTTATTTCCCTGTTTCCTTTGATGCTTCTTCATTGACCCATGAATTGCTTACAAATGTAATTTCTGAGAGTTGAGATTTTCCTATTTTGTCTTTTTGATAATTCTAGTCTGGTGCCATTAGGGTCAGATAACTAACTCTGGTGTGACGTCTGTTCTTTTAACGGCCCGGGCTAGGTCTGTTTTGGTGACGGTTCCCCGGGCGCCTGAAGAACTGTGTGTCCTGTAGTCGGGTGGGGCCTGCTGCGCGAGCCGGTTAGATCCGGTGGCCGGTTGTGCTGTTCAGGCCCCTCCCCGCTGCGGTCGGTCCGGGGCTGGTGGCCGAGTCTCCTGGGGGGCGGAGGTGTGTTACCGTTAGGTCACGTCCCTCTTGGTCACTAGTCACTTTTATTCTAATTTATCAGCTATTAACACAGCTATTCCTGCTTTAAAAGCAAAACAAAGCAATGTTTGCTTGGTGTGGCCCTTTCTGCCCCTTCACTTCCGACCTACCTGCGACACTGACTGACGCGCGTTTCTGGTCAACAGCGTGCGGTGTTTTTGTCCACTGGGAGGACCTCTGTCTTTTACTTGGTGGACCTAGTGTATTTACTTTTAATGTAGCTGCTGCTGTTTTAGGTTTAAGCCTGACATTTTGCTACATGTTTTCTGTGTTTCATTTTTTTATGTTTTTTGTTGTTGCTTGCCTTCCGGTGGATTGCTTGATTATTTGTTAGGGTTCCGTCTTGATTTACTTGTGTTGTTCTTGGGTGTGTTTCCTACAGTTTTCTTAGTGGTTGCTCTGGGTGTTAAAATATACATCTGACTTGCGACTGTTGATGGTGTTGTTTTACCATCTCTCGTGGGGTGCGGAAACTCCTCTCCACTTGGGCCCTCTGCTCTTCCCGCTGCTCTCTGCGGCGGCCGGAGTCTCCGAGGTGTGGCAGCTGTCTGTCGTGGGGGTGGGGGGGAGTGCTGTGTGCACCCTCTTCCTGCCTCTTCCTGCGGTCCCTTCCTCCACCCTGGCCTTCCCAGAGGACACCTTCATCCTGTCCTTTACGGCTGGGCAGTGGCCTTAGCTGCTCTCCTGAGGTTCGCGAGGACAGGCTTTCAGTGCTCCTTCGTCTGCCTTCCCCTTAAGGGTGGTTTCCCCAGGCGTGGGATCTGCGGGGGGCAGCTCTGTCCCTTCGGCACATGGCACAGTGAGCCACTTGCCTTGGGCCTCCGGCCCCAGGGGAGGCGGGGTCCCCATGGCCGGCTGTCATTTCACTGGGACTGCACTGGGATGGTGTCTGTGGCTTTTGCTTTCAGCAGTTTGGTTCTGTTGTGTCTTGTTGTGGATTTATTTGAGTTTATTCTATTTGGGGTTCACTTCATTTCTTGAAATCTGGGGTTTTGCCATATCCAGGAGGTTTTCAGCCACCATTTCCTCAAATGCTCTTTCAGCCCCACCCTCAGCGACACCCCTGTGGGATCTGTGTTCTCCCCGCAGGCCCCTGAGCCTAGGCTCATGTTACTTTTCCAGGGTTCTGTTTATCTTTCCTTAAGTTCACTGATTCTGTCCCGTTAGCACCACATTACTACTGAGCCCATCCAGGGAGTTTTGAAATTTATTACTCTATTTTTCAGTTCTATATTCAGTTCTTTTTATAACTTATATGCTTTGCTGAAATTTTCTGTTTTTTATTTGTTTCAAGAGAATTTGTAGCTGCTTTAGCGCCCGCGTTAGGGGGCTCCATCCTGGGGCTCCCCGTTCCTCAACCGAGGCCCTGCTTCACCGGGCTCTGCGTGTGGTGGGCGACTTTCCACGGGGTCCCTGACGTGCTGCCTGTCGTGCTGGGAGACCCGGGGTCTGTGAGATCTGTGCTGCCCCAGGCAGCCTCCCTGTGCAGGCGCAGCACGCGGGTCCCAGCTCACTTCTGTGGACTGCGGGTCACCTGGTGACAGTCCAGTGCTCAGAGCCTCTGCGGCTCCATCTGGGTCCGCCTGGTGCATCGGGAGCTGCCGGGGTTCCCGCTGTCCTGCTGGCATTGCTTTAGGAGGCAGAGGAGCTTCTTGGAGGCCCGCTGTTGGACGCCACTGGTGCAGGGCGTCCGGGGCGCTGGCCCAGTCCCGGAGGGGAGGAGAGCACTTCGGGCTGGGTGCTTTGTGGGGGTAGGTGTCCCAGGCTGCTTTTTACTGGGGCTTCCTAGCCGCTCCCTGCTGCTTCCAGCAGGCGGGCCGGTGCAGGGGGGCCTCCTGCCCCGTGGGGAGCAGCAGCGAAGCAGCGAGCCCGCGTGCCTCCCACTGCTCGGCCTGGGTCTCCTGCTAGCGGGGGCCACGAGACACCCTGTTGTTGTGCTGCTGGTCCAGTCTCAGGGTCCCAGACCAGTTTGCCTCCTCTTGCCCCTCTCGGAGTTCTCCTGTGGTCGTCTGTGCCCACGATTTCATTGTGCCTGGTGGAGACGGACAGGTCTGTGCCGCTGTGCCCTGACAGAGGCCCCTCTGGTGGCTGCAGACGTGTTTTCTTTGTCACGGTCCCGGCGGTATCGCTGGGATGTTCTCTGTGCGTAGATTTCCTTCTGTTACCCTTCAGGGTCTCATGAATTTTACAGGCATTGGAGAGTTCTTGTTTGTTATCTGTGGAACTGCTGTTTCTGCCCCCACATTTCTCTCTTTTCCCTCTGGGCCTCCGGTCACTGTGTGACACAGGGTCGGTCAGTCAGTCCCCTTTCCTGCTGTATTTCCCCCCGCCGCCCGCGTCCCGTCTGCTGGGCCACCGCGCGTCGCGTACAGTTCATGCAGGTCTGCGCCTTTCTGTTCTAGAAAACAATTTCTAGTTTTGTGCCACAAGTTTGAGCCTTGCCCCTTCCTTGGACTGTCTGCAGCAGCCACGGAGCCCTGGGGCTGCCCCCCCCCCCCCCCCGAGCGGGCCTGGGCCTGTTCTTACCCTGCGTTGGCAGTTTGAGCCCGAAGGGTCGGCGCAGCTCTTGTCCCCGTGGCTCTGCTGGGTCTGCTGGGCTTCCTGGGCCTGTAAGTTGGTGTCTGTCGCCAGTGACAGTGACGTGGGCCTATTTCCTCGGGTGCTCTCCACACCAGTCTCTGCGGGGGCAGTGACGGCAGGCCTGCGCCCTGGCTCCGGGTCGCTCTTCCCTCTGTCGTCTTTGTCTTTGAGCCCGTCAATGGGTTTTCCGTTGTGCTGTGTTTCTTTAGTTCTGAAGTCTTGGTTCCTTTTAGGTCGTTTTGTGTCTCAGCCGAGAACTTCTGTCTTCCCGTTTCTCTCATGCGTCCTTGCCTTTCCCTCGTGGAGCCTGGCGGTGAGATGCCCACGGTCTTGGGGGAGTCCGCCATCTGGGTCCTCTCAGGGTTGGCCTCTGTCCCTGTCTTTTCCCCGAGCAGTGGTCACGTTTTCCTGGGTCTTTGTATGCTGAATAACGATGGGTTGTGTCCCGGACGTTTTGAGTGGCGCTGTGACAGTTTTCTGGGTCCAGCTAAAGTCTTGTAGGTAACGTTGATATTTTCGGTGGTTGGTTTTGAGCTGGGTTCCTGTAAACTCCGCACGTCCAGACCTTAGTCTGCTTTGCTGTCTGTGGACGGTGGTTCCCAGGTCGCTTCAGTTCTTGGGTCTGTTCTGCACGCACACAGCTCAGGAGGGAGCCCAGGATTGTGCCGGTTTGTACCGGAAGTGGGGGCCCCCTTTCCTGAATTTCCCTGCGGCTCACGCTCCTCCTGCTCTCTGGCCAGAAGATAGGGCTTCTCTGGGTTTTAGCTGCCTGGCTGTCACTGTGCAGTTCGCGTGCCTGGGGCCCCTGCTGGGGCACTGTGGCGGCAGAGACCGGAAAAGGACAGGCACTTCCCCCCCGCCCCCCCAGGCCCTGCTCCTGGTGTCTCTGGGCAGTGGATGAGTTTCTCCTAGCGGTTTGGCTGCCTGCTGTCACTGCAGTTCTGTGACACAAGCGGCTGGCAGAGAGAAGGGCGATAAAGCCCGGGCTGCCCCGACTCCAGTCTGCAGGGCCGGGTTCCTGGTCCTGGGCCAGAAAGACGGGGTTTCTCAGCATTTTGTCTGCTGCGGTGCAGAGTCGGGCTGCTCTGGGGTCCACGTCAGGAGGGGAGAGAGAGCAGCTGGGCACCCTGAGGTCATGTGGTGGCTTCTCCCAGGCTCTGCCTCTCCTCCCCAGGGTGCCTGCTCCTTAGGTAGCTGCTTTTGGTCTGCTGTCCAGAGTGTCAGTGGTGGTGAGTGGGGGGGTCTGGGCTGGACCGACCGCTCCCGGCAGCACCCAGGGCCGTGGCTGCGCTTCTGTCTCATGCTGGCTTTTGTTCAGGGCACGTCGGCATTTTGTTTACCTGCTTGCTTTGCGTTTGTGCTGAGTGTGTGAAGTATTTGAAAGATTGTAGGCATCATCCGAGGCCCACGGTGCTGCCTCCTCCAGGAAGAAGTCACATTTGCTCCTAGACACTAGCGCCAGTTCACGGACTGGGGTGCTCTGAGCCCCGCTGCAGCACTGCAGGGGGCTGTTCTACATCAGGTTCACGCCTGCTGTGGGTGCGGCCTCTGAAGCTCCCAGCCCAGCGTGCGTGGGAGGTTACCAGGGCCCTCTCTTTGATGGGCCCTGCAGTCCAGATTTGTTCTTAAACTTGGGAGGTGCCCGAAGTGCAGCTTGCCCTCTTACTGCCCCCCGGAATAGACAGATGCTCCTGGGGGAGGCTAGACCGCACCTCAGGAGAGAGTGACGTCAGGATGTTGGGCTCTGGGTGGCGGCCTTCTCCCGGAACTTGGCCTGGTGACCCTTCATCGTCTTGTCACCTCTCCCCGGCCTCTGCGGGTGTGTTACGTGTGTACCGCCCCTGTAGCCGTCTGTATTGGGAGGAGGAGGACTGATGTGAGTGTGTGCCCACCATCACTGCTGGATCAGGACCCTTCCTTGCCAGGTGCAGTTTACACTGGTCTTGCTCCTGAGGGCTTGGCTGGTTGGAGCGTCGTCCTGTAAACTGAAAGGTTGCTGGTCAGGGTGCGCACAGGAGACAGCTGACTCAGGCGCCCCCGCCATCGGTGGGCGTGTCCTCAGGCAAGGCTCAGGAAGCTTGCTTTTTCTTCTCTGAGTGGTTGTGAAGACCGCCGTTGTCTTTGTGACTAATGGTGACACTTGGGTCCTCATGGGCTAGGGCCTGTTGGTTGCCGTTGCCCTGGAAGTTGTAGGTTTCCTGGGTTAAGTACATTAGTGTCGTGTCTTGGACCTTCTGACTCACGTGTGAGACCATAAGGTGAGACCACCCGTCCTGGTGAACCCCCTTCGGTGACCATGTTTCCCGGTTGGTTTAGCCGCGTTAGTCCTTGGAGCCTCCGTGGGTCATTCCGGTCTGTCCCCAGGACACTGGTCTGGGCCCTGGGGGAGTTCTCACAGTTGTTGCTGTGCTGATTCCAGTTGGTGTCACACGTGGGCCACATGGGTCACCCGGGACAGTGTACATAGACTTAGCGTCCCTTATCCAGCCCTCTTCTCTGTGGCACTCCACCCCCAGGAGTTCCCGGGGCTGCTCTTGGCCCTCTGGCTGGAAACCCAGCCTGCGCTTCCTGCCCTGAGTTGGCCTCGGCACGGGGTCGGGGAAGAAGAGAGCCCATGAGTGCCGCCTCCCCGCTGCTGCTGGGATCTGGTTTTGTCACTGGTGCCAGCCTGGTGTGGGGGAAGGTAATGGGCTCTGCCAGCTGTCTTCTCTTTCTTCTGCCCGGCATTCCCAGCACAGGGCTAGGGGTCCGGGGTAAGAAGACCCCTCGCGTTATAATTATCTTTGTGCTTATTTTCACGACAAGAAGCCACCTTAGGAGCCACTGTAGTGGGGATTCTCCGTTCATGGGCACCCACAGGACATCCTGACAGCTGGTTTGGGCGGGACAGACGGCCCGAGGTGATGGAGACGTGCTGTCCCGCTGTGACGTTGCTGCTGCAATCCCGTCGCTCGGGCCGAGCTGGAGTTGGTCGCAGCCTCAGGCCTCGGGTTGGTGGGGCACAGTGGCAGCACCTGCTCGGGGTCCTCGCCCTGCCCTGGGTGCCGCGATGTGGCCTTGGTGTGACGGACAGCAGCGGGAGGAGGGCTTCCTTGTCATGTCTGCCATCTCAGGACAGCGCTGCTGATAAGCGTGACAGCCAGCAGTGCTGCTGAGCTCCAGGCCCTGCACTCAGCTCCATGACCTCTGCCTGCCCTCGCTGGCGGCTGAGGTCCCCAGGGGCCACGCAGGAGGTGGCATCCCGGCCTGGCCTGCAGGCTTAGGTCCTGCTCCGAGCCCGCCCACTGCCCTGCCCCCCAGAGCACGCGTGTGCCCCTCCGCTCCCCGGGCCAGCTGCTGCCGTCCTCCCTGTCCTCGCGTGTCAGAGCCCCCGCCCCACGTCTGCCTTCCCACGGGCCCTGCGCTCCTGCCTGGACAGCTAGCCAGCCCTGCCACGGTGCTCAGCCTGCTGATCTTTTGGGAGTGACAGACTGGTGTCATTCTGGATCACTGTCCCCCAGACCACTTCGTCTTAGGCAGTGTCTGCGTCCACCTTGGGTCCTGCCCTGCTTGAGTGCAAGTCAGCCTCCTGCTGTCTGGGGGGCGTCTCAGCCTGTAGCCTCGGCCATACACTTACCTGCTGCTTCGATGTCCTTACTCCTGTCCTGCCATCACAGCCAGGGCTCCAGGGCCCCCCGGCTTTACAGTCTCGGCCTTCACCCTTGGGTCCTGGGACACTAGCAGGTAGTATCCCGTGGCCTCCGGCTTCTCTGATCCCTGACCTTTCCCAGGCTGGCCCGTCCCTTGTTGGGGGTCCTCAGGGCACCTCAGCCCGCCCTGTTCATGGCACTGCGGCCCCTCCTGTGTGGGCGCGTGGTGGGTGCCTGGCTGCGGCCCTTTTGGACCAGTCAGTGAATGATGCACCCAGTTGGGGGCTCCGTGCAGTGCTGAGCTGTGCTGTGTCCCGGGACCTCTCACGGGGGGCGTCTCCTCAGGTTCTCTGCCGCGTCCTTCTCCACCCACAGTGCTGACTTGGGGGCTCATCTGCCCCCAACATTGTGTGGGGGTGGCGGCCTCAGCTGTCTGAAAAGGTGGCTCGTCCTCTGACTCCGTGTTCGGGGCCTGTTTGGCCCACAGCAGGTGCTCAGGGAGGGTTGCTGAGCAGCAAATAACCCTAACAGACCGTATTCCTGGTCCGTGGGGAGGTGAGAAATGAGCCCCTGGAAAGAGGTCCAAGGCTTTTACGGAGCAGCCTTCTCTTACAGCAGCCTCAGCGCTGTGCGCAGACGGTCCTCGCGGGGGCTGGTCCCTGGGCCCGAGGCCGGTGCCCCTGTGTGCGTGCAGGAGGCCTGGGGAAAGTCCGGTGCCTGTCTTCTGTGTGTGCATCGTGTTCCCTGCTTCCCCTCTCTCTGATCCTCACCTGAGGACATGCTTATTGATGTTAGAGAGAGGACGAGAGGGAGAAAGAAAGGGAGAGACATTGATTTGAGAGAGAAACACTGATTAGTTGCCTTTGGTACGCGTCCTTACCAGGGACCAAACCCGCCGCCCAGGCATGTGCCCTGACTGGAATCGAACCACAACCCTTCAGTTTGTGGGTGACGCTCCAATCAGCTGAGCCACATCAGCCAGGGCTAACCCTCGTATCTCGATTCTGAAATTGATGTGATTCATTTATATGATTCACATTTACATATTTACATTCATCACAGTTTAAAATTTATGTGACAACTTATGTTGGTATATTTGAAAGTTCTGATAAACGGGCCACCATGTGGAAACAGTTTCAACTTGGTCGACTGGTGAAGAGAAGCCCGCTTCAGCGCCGTGGTTGCTCTTCTCTGCAGCCTGGCCGGGTCCGTGGTCGGCGGCCTGTGCGCCTGTGCCGCGCGCGCCCGTCCTCGGCCCGTGTCCGTCCCTCCTCCAGAGCCGTGACCTGCGGCGCGGGGAGCTTTTCCCTGCTCTTGCCGGTCCTGCCCTCCTAGAGGGGAGCCTGTTGGTCATCCAGCCAAGAGAGGAGGGGTTTTGGTCTGAGGGAGGCAGTGGCACGCAGGTGGCTGTGGCGTGGGGGAAGCTGTCATTTTCTGGTCACACGTCAAAGGGGAAGTGTGCTGGGGTTGCCAGCAGGTTGGCAGGAAGGGAAGAGTGGAGGCTGCTGACGCTTTTGGTCTGAGCAGCTGACCTTGACATGAAGCGCGGCAGAGGCAGGCGTGGGAGGTGTTGGGGTTCACTTAGAAGCGGATGAGGCTCCAGGGCCCCCAGACCTCCAGGAGGAGAGGGGCAAAGGAGCTCAGGGAAGCGGCTGGGGTCAGGACGTCCGTTTGGGGATGACGACACGAAGGAGGTCCTTTAAGCCCCAAGACTGGCTGAGGTCATGTGGGCAGTGAGGCAGGAAAGTGCCTTCCAGCGCTTGAAGCAAGGCGGGAGGGCCTGCAGAGGAGCTGGAGGTGGGGCAGCATTGAAGAGGAGGGGCGGGGGAGGGCGTCCTGACACGGGCACAGGAGCTCCGGCTGACTCTGGCTGCGTCCTTCCCCCAGCATCTGGCGTGGATTTCTGAAACTGTAACAGGATCGTGGGGCTCCCTGGCTCGTCGTCCTCCTCTGACTCCTGTCCCGTTCAGAGCCAGGTCCTGTGTCCCGTGTGTGTCCTCTGAGGCTGCTGCATGTTCCCGGGACCCGCCCCCTTTCCTCCCTTAGAAAGAGGGCCCTTCCCGTTGGGCTTTGCCCGGGCCCTCTGTGCTGTGGTGCGCCCTGCTTTCTCAGAAGTCCAGACGGTTCCAGGGTGGGCTCTGCCATGGCCCCCATGTGCCCGCTAAGCCGGGGTGAGTGCTGCGGCCCGGCGGGGCCGCGGGGTGCTCCACAAGGGCACACCGTGGTGCTTGGAAGCGCAGGCGTCCCCTGAACGTTTGTGCTGCTGTTAGAAATGAGAGAGCAACAGTGAAGTGCTGGGACGTGGGGGAGCCGCCCTCATTAAACGACTCGGGAAAGTGGCGCCTGAGAAGAGGGTGAGGGCGAGGAGAGGACCAGGGCACCCCCTCCCTGGCCCCGGTGCGGGGACAGGGCTCAGGTGTCAGCGTCAGTGTTGCGGTCCCCCCCGGTGTTCCTGGTCGTCCCTTAACTGCCAGGCGTGTGTCCCAAGGCCCCAGTGGAGGCCCAAACCACAGCAGCAGTACCACGTCCTGTGTGTCCTGTGTCCCCCCCTCATGCCCACACCTCCGCTGGCGTCTGACTGAGTGTGGCAGAGATTAGCGGTAATCACGGTTGAGTGGGACAGTGACAGCTTCCCTGTGCTGAGCACTGTGGCTGCAGTCCCTCTCTCACGGCGTCTCGCTGTCCTGCGCTCACCATCACATGGAGGGGAGCCCCGTGGGTTCTCCGTGGCGTGTCCCAGTCGCCGCTCCCTGCCCTTGTGCTTTGGGGCCGTTGGAAAGTGAAATCGGGGCTGTTTGAACACAGGCACTGAGGTACCACGACAGTCAGCTGACAACCAGGTGGCTACTAAGTGGCCAAAGGGCAGGTAGCGTATGCAGCGTGGAGACGCTGGACAGAGTCCGCGTCCTGGTGAGACAGCGGGACTGCGCGCGGTTCCATCATGCTACTCAGGACAGCGGTAATTTAGAGCTTATGGGTTGTTTATTTCTGGAATTTTCACTTAATGTTTTCGACTTAGTGGGTAACTGGAACCGCAGTAATGGGGCACCGCTGTGCTGGGCTTTCTGGACTCTTCCAGGGGTGGGATTGTTCCAGAACGTGTCTGCGGGGGAGGTCTCAGGGCACGGAGCATGTTACGGGTCCTTGTGGAAAGGACTCGGCTTAACTCTGTGGAACTTGGGGTTTCCTGATGTGCTTGCCTCCAGCGCCTGCTTTGGGGGACAGCGGCTGACATCCTGCCGAGCAAGCATGAGGGACACTGTTGGTGAGACTGTCTGCCACCCAGAGATCGGGTGTCCCCAGCTGCACACAGGTGGCTGGTGTGTGTGAGCGCTGTGGGCCACGCTGGGGCTCAGCTGGTTTCCGCCCGCCAGGACCGTGGGCACGTTGCTTTCTTTCTCTGGGCCTCGTTTCCTCGTCTGTAACCTTGGGACCAAAGTCTGGATTTGGGAGCGTTGTGGCCATGCTTAAGTTACATGGCCCGTGTGGGGTCTAATGGCGCCCGGTCCAGAGGAGGAGGCTGGTGGTTCTGCCCTTGTCACAGCAGCAGGCCTTCGGTAGAGAGCGTGGGGTGTGGCCCCACTGTCACCTGCGTTTTGCCATCAGAAGAGCAGGCCCTTGGCTCCCTCCCCAGGGCTGCTTCCAGGTGTGCCGGGCCTGGCTGCACCCTGGTTTTCCTGGGGCCCCGCCCCTGCGGGTCGCTGTGCCCATCAGGAGGCCACGCCGAGGGCCACGCACTGCCCACACCTGGGGCGCAGTGCGGAGCTAGTGTGCCAGGAGCGAGGACGGGGGGTTGGGGACCAGCTGGCGTCTTTGTACTCTGTTAGTTGCCCGTCATTATTGGCCCCTCTGTCCTCGTGGGCGCTTTGAGTGTGGGTGTCGCATTCACACGGTCATCTTCTCCTTGGCTCAGATAACATCCCTGAGGACCTCAGGGACCCATTCTACACCGACCAGTACGAGCAGGAGCACATCAAACCACCGCTCATCCGGCTCCTGCTGTCCAGCGAGCTGTACTGCCGCGTCTGCAGCCTCATCCTGAAAGGGGACCAGGCAGCCGCCCTGCAGGGACACCAATCTGTCATCCAGGCCCTGTCCCGGAAAGGGATTTACGTCATGGAGAGTGATGACACCCCCGTGACGGACCCTGACCTCAGCCACGCGCCCATAAAGATGGTGAGTGGCCCTCGCTGCCCACCCCTGCCCAGCGTGTCCTGTGTGTGTGTCGGGGGCAGATGACGGCCCCGGTGCCGTGGACACTCATGTGGCGCACCAGCCTGCCGTGTCGCCAGCTGTCCCTCTGCTGCTCAGCTACAGATGAGGCAGAGCCTTCTGGGAACCTCAGGCGCATGAGGGGCACACGAGCACCCAGCAGCTGGCCGGGGTCTGTGCGTGGGGCGGCCTCTGCGTCCTGCGTGGCTGAGCGCACGTGTGTTCTGGGGCACGGGGACGTGTCTGTCCTGTGGCGAGTGCACTGAATGCCGACAACGCTCAGAGACATTGGTGGTGAAACTTTGCAGACGCTGGGGTGGGTCATTGTTGGGCCCATCCTGTCGATTGTTGTATGTGCGTCTTGTAAGACTTTTGTAACAAGATAGAGCAATGGGTGCCACTTCCTCCCCTCAGCGCCTCCTCCCTGTCTTCTGAGAGCCGCTCCCGTCTGAAGGGGCTCCCCTGGGCCACGCGCAGCCCAGGCCCGCAGGGGCCCCTGCGTCGCTTTTGTTCAGGCCACTCCCTGTGGTCTGACTCTCGGACGCTGTGACTGACGCGCTGTGGGGCTGGGGGAGGCTGCTCAGCTTCTGGGGAGAAGCAGCGTGAAGGCAGCGTGGGATTTTGGGGGGCAGCGCTCCTGCTGGTGGTCACATGGCACTGGACGCGTCTCCCGCCCTCTGTACCTTCACCACAGCCCTGGAGTAGGGGCCCCCCCACCCCCCGGGGTTGTCAGGGTGATTAGGCAGCAGGATGAGACCCCCACCCTGTGGGGCTCCGGGCTGACGACCCCGAGGAGGGGCCACGTGCAGATGGGGCCTCGCTGTCTCCTTACGCGGAGGGAAGAGGAGCAGCTGCGGGCCGAGTTTTGAGTCTGAGCAGGGGCCGTGGACGGCGGTGGGGGAGGCAGGTGGCAACTGACTGCTGCCCCCGCTTGCAGAGCGCGCACATGGCGATGGTGGACGCCCTCATGATGGCCTACACCGTGGAGATGATCAGCATCGAGAAGGTGGTGGCCAGCGTCAAACGCTTCTCAACATTCAGTGCCTCCAAGGAGCTTCCGTACGACCTCGAGGACGCCATGGTGTTCTGGGTCAACAAGGTGAGTGCGCCTGCGTGTCGTGCTGAGGCCCCGCTCGGAGGGGCGGCCGGGGCTGGACGTGCTGCATCCAGAAATGCAGAACGCAGTAGCGCGGACAGCTGTCCCTCCTGAGCGTGGGGGCGGGGGGCGTGCGCAGAGCGTGGGGCGTCTGTAGTCGAAAACGCAGGCGTCCTTGCGGTCCCAGTTAACACGCTCCTCTTTTCTTGAGCGCCTGTTTGCTCTGAAGGGGTGCGTTTTGATTAAGAGGAAGCTGTTTTCTGAAACGCTTTTGTTCCTTTTATGCTTACAAGCTTATAATGTCATCTTTTGTGCAGTGTATGTAAAGAATATTTATTTTTAGTCATCGTCATCGGCAGCCGTCCGTCTCGAGAGACGATGGTGTAGCTTCTTAAGAGTCTATCTGCACCGCCGAGAATGGCTGTGCAGTCTGACTCGGGAGTGACACGGTATCTGTCTCCTCCCGTGTTGAATCGACATCTTGCGATGACGCTGGAGTGTCCTCTCCAGTGAAGCTGAAGCTACAGAGCCTGGGCAGGGTGATATGGAGGGTCTGCTGTTGCCCATGCAGCAGACCCCCCCTCTCTTCGCAGCTGAAGGGTCCAAGGGAAAGACGGAGTCAATACAGCTTGGCTTCAGGTGCGCCGCAGGAGTTGCCGGTGTTGACTACAACGTCGAACCGCCTTAGGGACTCCGGCTCCGGATTTTCTGTCGGGGTTTACTCCCTTAGCCTTTCCCCTGAAGAGGTATGCCGCAAGGCAGCGGAGGTTTTTTGGAGTCAGAGTTTTCCTTCTCTGATGTGCCCTGACTGGAAGATCGAACCAGCGACACTTAGCTCGCAGGCCGACGCTCAATCCACTGAGCCACACCAGCCAGGGTGCCAGCAGAAAGTGCAGTCACACATTTTAAGAAGTCAGGAGGGACACCTGGGGAGCGTTCCCAGCTCCTCACCAGACCTCGCAGTCCATGGTCCCATGTGATTATTTATAGGATTACCTTACCAAAGTCTTCTGGTTGGTCAGTCTTCTGATTTGCAAAAAGGTGTTCAATTGGTGACACTCTGCTAATAAAGCAAAGGAAACGAGATTGAGCAGCTTCGTGTACAGTTGTTTGCCAGTTTTAAGTTATTTGATGATACAGCCTGCACACGCATTCTTTATTAGGCGCGGACTTTAGCAGAGGTGAGACAAAAGTCAGTGGCCGTGGGGTGAGTCCGGAGCGTGGCGCTGCCAGCCGTGGTGCGGCCTCCCATGGCAGCCAGGCCTGTGTCAAGGACATGGCACCACAGTTCAGGCGGTTGCCCTGTTCTTGACTTGGTCTCCTACCTGGATGCAGGTTTGGGGGCTCAAGTGGATGGACAGACTTACCCGAGGTGGGATTGGGGGGCCCTGCGTCCCGTGGCGGTGAGCACCGGCGGCCCCCCACCCCACTGGTCCCGGCTCCCAGGACGCTGTGTGTGGGAAGCCCCCGGGGAGCTTGGTGGGAAACGGCGCTCAGGACCCCTGCTCGCTGCCAGGGCCCGAGCCTTGGTTATGTTTCCGCAGTCCTAGCATGAGCTTCCTGCGGCCTCAAGGCCAAGGCCTAAGTGGTCTTCTATTAACACCTTTTATTTTTCCCCTTGGATGAGCCAACAGAACAAAATATAAACTCACAAGCATATCGTCTGTGTTTGGAGTAGTCTCATGTTTTCATTCCTCTGGATGTAATGCGTGGATTTAAAGGCACAGTTAGTGTCTTCCAGGCTCTGGCTGGGAGCTCAGGGTGGCCGGGGGCCTGGGCGGGCTCCGCCCCCCAGTACGCCCCTCGCAGTCACTGTCCTTCCCTCCCACACCTGCCTGGTGGGCGGTGGCCGCAGTTTGGCTGAGGTTCATTTTCAAAGTCTTCTGGTTGGGTTTTGCCAAACTTCTGCCATAAAGGTGGTGCTGGTTTCCTCGTGCTGGTAGTTCGGGGGGTGTCTTGTACGTGTGTCTTCCCGTGTGCTGGGTATTATTTAAAAATACTTGTCAGTTTGGAAGGTGAAAAAGTAGTGTCTGTGACTTTTATTTCTTCATTTACCAGTAAAACTGAAGTTTAAAAAGTGGAGTAAATATCCTGTGGAGAGTCTTCAAAAAATTATAGAGCTGCCATACAACTCAGCTAGTCCACCTCCGGGTTTGTTTGTTTGTTATAGTTTTATTCATTTGATTTGTATATGTCAAAATACATTTTTATTTCCAAAATAGTGGGTTTTGCAACTAGTTTCATGCCACTTCTGGGTATTTATCTGAAGAAAATGAACACTAATTTGAAAAGATACGTGCACCCCTGTGTTCATTGCAGTGCGACTCACAGTAGCCAAGATGTGGGACCGACCTCAGTGCCCATCAGTAGGTGAGCGGACACGCGCTGTGGTGCGTTTACGGGGGACACTACGGGGCCATAAAAAAGAAGGAAGTCTTGCGCTTCGTGACAGCGGGGGTGGGCCTGGAGCTGTTCTGTCCAGTGAAGTCAGTCCGTCAGAGAAAGACAAGGACCATATGATCTCACTGATGTGTGGAGTCTAAAAACAACAAATGGACAAACAAAGCAGACGCAGACCCGCAGGTGCAGAGAACAGGCTGACGGCTGCCCCGGAGCAGGGCCCGGGGTGGGGGGGGTGGAAGAAAGAGTCTGTATTTGGCTGGTTATCTTTCTTTTTGGTAGATTGCTTGCTTGTTATCTTTGGCCACATTTTTTGGGGGTGGGGGCGATTCCTTTTCCCCCCCAATTTCATCAGGTTTCTCATCTATCAAGGGTATTATCCATTTGCCATATTAAATTTTTTTAAATTTATTGATTTGAGGGGGCAGTTAGAGAAATGTCGACGTGCTGTTCCACTTATTCAGGGGTTCCCTGGTTGCTTTTGCATGTGCCCTGGCTGGGATCGAACCCGCAGCCCTGGAGCCTCAGGACAACCCAACCAGCTGAGCGACCTGGCCAGGGCCGCGTCTTACCGAGCGACTTCCCAGATTGTCGTGGCCTCTGTGGGCCTGTGTCCTTGGCTGGGGCGTAGATGACCGCCCTCTCAGTGCTGCCTTCTCACTGGAGTCCCCTGGCACTTAAAGAAGAGCCCTCTTTCTGACCGGTCCATCTCCGATGGACGTTGCCTCTGACTCGGTCACGGGAGGTGCTGATGTAGTGCCTGCAGCCCTCCCTTCTAGTCCCCGCTGTGCTGTGCGGTCGCATGGACCACGGGGGTCACCCCTAACGTCAGTGCAGACTCTTAGGTGTCAGGGAAGGGGAGTGAGCCCTTGCTCCCGGGGAGGCGTCCCCCGCTCCCTGCCCTCGTGGGCCTCTCCCAGGTGTGAGCCCCGGGCTGGGGGAGGTGCTCCTGCACCCCTGGCATTGGAGGGTCTTCCCCGGTGAGGCTGGCCAGCCCCTCCTGCTTAGTGAGGCTGGGGCCCTTCTCGGGGTGTGCCTGCAGCGAGGTGTGTGCGTGGCAGGGTTTCTCCCCGTCACCCGTTCTTTGATGCCTGGCGGGGTCTGAATTCTCTGTGAAACGGTCACAGGTGCTGTTTCCTGGGTTCCTGCTGTGGGCCTGCCCCTGAATGCAGACTTACGCTGTCAGGCGTGTTCTGACCTGTTCTCACCTCTGAGCACATCTGTGCGGCTTACTTCCTTTTCATGTGACTGGGCCTGGGGGCCGGGGCTGGGTCTTACCCCCTCCAGCGGCTCCGGAGTCCCAGTCAGGCCTGTCAGGTGAGCTCTGAGTCTATGTGGCATCGCTTTCAAGGCTGTCCCACCCTGGGTGAGATGTCTGCTCCGTGTGCCTCCTGCACACCTGTCCCTGGGCGCTGTCCTCGGCGCTGCTTGGGCGCCTTCTCCCTTTGCGCTGGGTCGCCCACCTGCCCCCGCGCACCGGCGCCTGGGTGGGGAGCAGTCTCTGCAGCGTCCCAGGCCCTGCTCAGTAGAGACCCTGCCGCCCTGTTCTGGAAGGGCCTCAGCTGTGCCTTCCCTGCTCTTCCGGGATTGGGGGGCATGCCGAGCGGCCAGAGTCCTGTCCTGTGTGTGACGCTGTGGCCTGCGCTCTGTCCCGGCAGTTCCGGAGTTTCACCGTGAGCCCAGCCAGTTGCTTTCAGTCTCAGAAAACCAAAAACCAAAACAGCTTTAGTGATACATGACTTACATGCAATAAGTGGACCCCATTTCTCGAGTTTTGACAAATGAATTTGACGTTCACAATCCAGGTAACATTTCCACCCCCCTGAAAAGTCCCCTCCTGCCCCTTCCCAGCCAGCGCCCCCACCTGGCCCAGGTAGCCAGCTTTCTTCATGAGGGTGCTCTGGCCTCTTCTCGGTTTTGATGGAAACGGAATCATGTGGTTCGCCCCCTTTTTTGTGTCTTGTCTTCTGTCACCGGACAAATGCTTGGAATGGAGTCACGTCTGGAGTCCCTGTGTGAACGGACCGCAGTGTGTGTCTTGGTCCCCTGTTGGGGGCATGGGTGCCCCCAGGGCTTGCATGATGAATAACGCTGCGGGGAACCTCTGTGCCTGGTCTCCGTGTGCAGGCGCGTGTTCGCGTCTTTGAGAAACCGCTCAGGAGCCGAGGAGCCGGGCCCCGTGAGGAGTGTGTATCTGACTTGGGGAGGACCGGCCAGCCGCTTCCCAGCGGGATGGTGCCATTTTAAGTCCCCCGTGGTGGGAGAAGAGCATCCCGGTGGGTGGCAGAGGACGTGCAGGGTGGCTCAGCGAGCACTTGCGGAGTGACCGAGGACCTTTGCATGCAGCCTGTCATTAGGTGTTTGTTCGGGTGTTTTTGTCTTAATGAGCTGCAGAAGTTCTAAAAGTAGCTATGTTTACGAATGAAGTGCTTTCTCTGTTGGATAGACGTTCCTGGTCTTTGCTTCTTGCTCGAGGGTCGGGGACGGAACCCACAGCCTCGGCCCGTCGGGACAGCGTTCCAACCCACCTGAGCTAGCTGGCCGGGGCTCGGTCTTATTATGGCTTTTTCCTACTTAGTTTGGATTTAATTTGCTCTCCTTTCTAGTTTTTTAAGGTAGGAGGCTGGCTCTTTTGTTTGTTTCTAATATAAGCAATTAAAGCTGTTAGCCCATAGTAGAAATGAAAAACAAGAAAATTTTAAGATACTTGTTAGTTCACTAAAAAAAGAGTGAACTCATTTCATGTTAATATAATGTATTTTTTATGAAAAATTACTTTTCCAAAATAAAAGAAGTGGTGATGTTTGATAATTTTGTGAGCAGCCTTCCTCTCACCCCCTGGAAGACGGCGGGGCTCTCCTGCCTGCTGTGCGCAGACCTGTAAAGAAAGCCCGGCTCCGTGTGGCTAGGTCGTTAAGTTGGAAGAGGAAAGAGTGTTTTCATAATCTTTCTAGATAATTATGCATATTTTTTTAATTCTGTACCAGAACTTTGACAAATGGTAGTATCTTGAAGGTAAATTGCAGTGTGGAACTTGAAGCCATTGTCAGTTTACTTTTTAAACGACTGAGATGTCATTCACCCGCTATAAGATTCACTGTTTCAGGTGCGCAGTTCAGTGGCTGTTCATACATCCGTCAGGTTGTACAGCTGTCGCCACTAATCCCAGACACACCGGTCACCTCCCAGGAGACCGTGTGCCTGTCAGTGTCAGCCCGACACGCCCACGCGCCTCCTGTCCACCCTGCGGACTGCCTGTCCTGTGCACGTAGTATACGTGACGTCACACACTGGCCTCCGGTGTCTGACCTCGCTCACTTGGCGCAGTGTCTCCCACTCTGTCCTGCCGCAGCTCTTCACGGCGGGGTGGGGGTGGGGTGCCTGCCCCACCCACCGCGTGGGTGTATCCGCCCCTCCCTGGGCACGTGCTCCCGCCTTCCGGCTCCCGTGAGCAGCGCTGCTGTGAGCTTCCTGGCGTACGTTTGGTGTGGGCGTGTTTTCCTTCTTCCTGGGTAGCTGCCTCGGAGTAGAACTGCTGGGTCGTGGGGACCCCTCTCTGTTTATCTTTTGAGGACCTGGTTGACTTTTTCACAGTGGCTGTACCTTTCCCATCACACCAGCATCACCTGAGTTTCCAGTTTTCCTTGCCCTCGTGAACGGGGATTTTCCGATTTTCTGATTCTAGTCGTTCTGGAGGGCAGGGAGGGCGTCTCCTTGTGGTTTAGGTTTGCGTTTCTGGTGACTAGTGATGGGGAGCCTCTTTCCATGTGCTTGTTGGCCATTTGCAGATTTTTGGAGAAATGTCTGTTCAGATCTTTTACCCATTTAAAAATGGGATTATTTGTCTTTTTATTGTTGCAGGAATTCTTTTATGTACTCTTAACACTAGGTCAGTGAACTGTGCTGCTTCTTCTGGCCTCCTTCCTGGCCCTTTGCTCACCCCTGATAGTGTGAGGTCACACACTGGCCACCCAGTCACAGCTCACGCCAGTGTTGCCGCCCCTCCCAGTGCCGATCGGAAGTCACGGGTGTTCATGTCCCCACCAGTCGAGCAGGAAATCCTTTGAAAACAGGCTCAGTTCTATGCCTTTTCCTTAGATCGCAGCTTTGACTCTGTCCCCTCCCACCCCCCGTCAGCATCAGTGAATGCTTTTCTCCATGGGAGTATTTTACTGTTGCACTTTAGATTTTATCTTTGACTTAATAACTCCAGGAGAGAGTACTTTAATTTCTATGCACTTGTCTTACTGTTTAAGGCGCGTGCAGTATACGCATGGTTCAAGGTCCTTCAGTGTTGGTTTGGTGCAGTCGGGGATGCACGCACCAACGTTGGGCTCTCCAGAGGGGAGTCTCAGCAGGCTCCTTACCAGTGGCCTCTGTTGATGGTGACGGAGGACAAGCACACCGTGGACGTGAGGTGGCAGCCATGCGTGGTGTGTGGTGCTTGGGGGCCCGGGGGCCTAGTGCATCTCCTGGACGGGAGTCACAGGCCACGTGGGGTCCCAGATTTCTGCACCGTGTCACCATCTAGGTAATCCCTGCCCCTCAGAGCCAGAGTCAGAACAAGGGTCTGGGCCCTGGGTGGTGATATGGATCTCCATGTTGGAAAACAGCCGCCTTTTCAGGATCTTTTCTTCTCCTTTAGGTAAACCTTAAAATGAGAGAGATCACAGAGAAGGAGGTGAGGCTGAAGCAGCAGCTGCTGGAGGGCCCGGCTCACCAGAAGGTAAGGCCACCGGGCTGCTCGGCAGTGCCCCGGTGAGCATGGTCCGGGAGGGGTGTGTCCTCTTCCCCCGTTGTGATCCTTTCTTACAAGGCAGGAAGGGGTCTCCTGCACCCTGGCAGGCTGGCTCCACGGCACCTCGGGGGCAGTGGGCACGCAGCCTGCACCCCCTGTCCTTGGCAGCGGGGTCTTGTATGTAACTGGGGGGTGAGGGGGATGTCGGAGGGTACGGGGGTTCTGGAAGCTGGCTTCTGCAAATCTGCAAGTGTGGGGGTTGCCTCCAGCCAGCGGCCCCTTGCAAACCCCTATACTGCCTGTGAGGGCCTGGGAGGCTGGCACTGTACCCTACAACCCTGCGTGGGGTTCGGTGGGGCTGTGTGATGCATCTGATGAGATGACGCAGGCGGCGTTGATGCATTCTGGCCATTTCTGTGCGTCCTTCCCCTGGCATTGGTTTTATGGCCACGCACGTGTGTGACTTAATCCACATCCCTTAAACGTGCGTATGATGTGGCCCAGCTGTGTCTGCGGTCTGCCGGTACCCCCTCTGGGCTGTGGGGGTGAGTGGGCACCCCGCGTGCCTGCTTTTGTTCCTCTCGTTCCCAGACGAGACAGATGATGCATTGCACCCCCCAGGTGCAGTCGGGTCTGTCCTCTTTGGTGTGCAGCCTGCTCCTCCCACAGAGGCTGGCGGTGTAGAGGTGCCTGTGACCTGCCCCTTCGGTCACGGGCACTGATTTCCTCACGTCTCTGCTGCGCCCATGTGTGTATGACGCCGTGCACACATGGGCCCGGCCTGCTGACACTCCTCTCCTGCCTTCTTCCTCCCTGCTTCCCGGGAAGTCTCCCTCCAAGTGGTACTGGAAGCTGGTGCCTGTAAGTGGACCCCGTGCGCACCGCTGCCGCCGCCGCCTGCTCCCGTCCCCGTTGCCCGCACCGGCCTGTCCCTCTTGCTTGAATGTCCTCCCGGTGTCGTTGTTGTGCTTGGTGCCGTGTGAGCAGCAGCCTGGCCAGGGCTGGACAGCTTCGCGTCATAGCTAAGGGGATGTTGGAGCTCCGAGTCTCGTTCCCTAGACAGCACGCAGTGCGGCTGGGCCCGTTCCCAAGGTCACGTTCCAGCCAGTGTTTTATGTTTCTGCTCACGGACACAGAGGTCTTCTCTGTAATAAATGCGAGCATAGTGACAGGCTCCGTCCTCTGCTCTGAGGCCTGATAGATAAGCTCCGGTGGCCCTGTGTTTTGTCCTTTCTGATGGGCCATCCCTAAGGTGGCGGGACCACCCGGTGGTTGAAGGTGATCGCGGGCAGATGGCCCTCCTCTGCTGTTGCCTCCTCGCCAGGCAGGGCTTTCCCTGAGTCCCAGGGATGGAAGTCTGTTTCCCACGTGGGGAGCGAGGGGGTGGGTGGCTCTGCAGTCCTAGCCTTGCCCTGCGGGCCCACCCTGGAGGGTGAGGTGTGCTTGGAGGGGGGTCTGGGACAGACCTGTCAGCTGCCCAGTCCCCTAGACTCATGTCCGGGTGACCGAGCCTCAGATCATGTCACACAGGCGACCCCCTGGGGACGAGCCGGTGGTGGGCCGTGTGAGCTGGGCTGTGGCTGCTGTGTAGCTGAGCCTTGTTCTCTGTGGACGAGTGAGGACCAAGAATAAAGCCCTCTGGGAGTGTTCGCGTGTCTTTTAATTTTTTCAGTCCTGGAAGTGGAAGAGCTAAATGTTAAGACAGTTGTGTGCCTCAGTGAGGACTCTGCCAGGACTTCAGCTGTCCTGCAGGAAGGAGGTTTCAGATGAGAGGGTTACAGGGACCGAACAGGGACCGAGGCCGCGACCCTTCCCGCCTCCTTGTAGTCGTTGGTCACCGTGGCAGTCAGACCACCGTGTCCAGCAGAGAGGCTAACGAGGACGTGTGAGGGGAGGCCGGGTCCGAGGTCTCACCGTGTCACTCCGCAGCCCTGACCAGAAGGCAGCTGGTTACACAGGCGTGTCCCCCGATTTTAAGTTCACTCCATCCATCTTCAGTTGAGAATCCATTTGCTTCACTGCATGCTGTGGTCGGTCACCGTGTGTGCTGTCCATCTGTCCGTGTGGGAGCTGGCCTGGCGCATGCCCTCACGTCTGCATGCTGGAGCCCGGGCCGCCCGGGCCATAGCCTGGGCTGCGGGCTGAGGGACAAGTTCAAGTCTGCGGCGAAACAGGCCTAGTGACACGAATGAAGCCTCGGTCCAGTGTAAAAGATGTCACAGGTGTTTCCTACTCAGTGTCCACGCTGATGACGCTCCACGATGTGCTCATTGAGACCCCGACCTGCAGTTCCAGGCTGCTGAGAGGCCTTCTCTCTGGGCCGGCCCCTGCCCACCCCGGGCCGGCAGTGCAGGCTGCTGGCTTCTCCCTCCAGTGCATCTGGGGAGGGCGTGGCTGCGGGACAAGGGGCAGCAGCATGTGTGGGATGGGCGCCTGCCGCCGCCCTCGGCGGCCTGGTCCGTGCGCCTCTCCTGCCCCTGGGTGGTGGGGGGCCGGGGCAGCCCGACTCGGCACATGGTTCCCTCGAGGGTGAGGCCCAGACACCCCACGAGCACCTGTCCCACATGGCGCCCTGCGTGCTGGGCTTGGGTCTGCCACTTGGGGGCTGCACTGGCGACGCAGGACACAAAATTCTGTTTCCCTGGTCTCGGAAAGTCCTCGGACTGTGTTACTGCCATTTTGCGTTTTTTTTTTTAATGGCCTAACCCGATGACCATTGCTAACCCAGAGGGAAGTACCTGTAACTTAGGGGCATGCACGCGTGAGGCTGCTCACACTTGTCCGCATCTGTGTGCGCACCCGGTGCGGGGCGGTGTGGGTGTGTCTCTGCCTTCGTGCTGCGACACTTCAGGGCAGGCGGCCCTGCTGTCATTAGCAGGGGGCTCCTGTCACCCAGTGCAGCCAGGAGCTCAGTTCCCCAGCCTTGACATGTGTGTTCCAGGCAAAGCTGTGTATGTCTGAACCCAGACTTCTGAGCTTTTCTCCTGCGATTGCCCAGTTCTAAGCATTGTCCAGCGGGCATTACATTAACTGGGTCTACATCTCCTGTGACGTGGGTGGCAGTGAAGGCACCTTGTGTAGAGACCGACTTCTTTTTGTCAATCGCAGGTGCGCTACCGCCGAGAGCACCTGTCTGCGCGGCAGCCGCCCCACTTCCCGCTGCTGGAGGACCTGATGAGGGACGGCAGTGACGGGGCCGCTCTCCTGGCCGTGGTTCACTACTACTGCCCGGAGCACATGAAGCTGGACGGTGAGTGCGGAGCCCCAGCGTGTGACAGCCCGGGAGCGCCACACCCCTGAGTCCTCAGTGGCAGCTGGGGGAGAGGGTGCACACAGCCCGTCAGGGTGACGTGTCTGTGCCTGACGGTAAGAGTGCGGGGCTGGGCGCAGCATGGCAGGGTTTGCCACTCCTGCTACGGGGCTTCCAGCAGTGCACTTCACGTGGGGTGGAGACTCGCCGTGGCAAACGATTCTCTGTGCTTGTCGGTGACGCCAGGTGTCTCTGCGGGGCGCCCACAGCCTGACAGCGAGGGAGAGCAAGTGGCGCCGTGAATGGCCTCATAGGGAGGTCTGCACAGGGCCACAGGGATGGAGTCACAGCTCGGGCTCGCTGTGCTCCCTTCTCACTGAGGGAAGGCGTGTGAGACCAAGAGAATGTCCAGAACACTGCCCCGTGCGTGACCTGTTCATGTTAGACTCTGGCACTGGGGGGCTGGGCTGACAGTCCTGTTCCTGTCCCTGCTTCAAGTAGAAAAGTGCAGGGTTTTATGGTTTTATAGACAGAGAAGTTTGAAAATACTATAGCTGGACTTGAGAGCAAGGGAGTGCCGGGTGTCAGAAGGTCTTTATCTTTGAGTGAAAACCCCCTAACGGACACCTGGCTGTCCCCGGCCTGTCGGGCCTGTCATGCTCATCCAGCCTTGGGCGTCTATGCGGGAGGGAGGTGTGACCAGGACCCGGGAAGGGACTGCGAAAGCCCCACTGCCAGCCAGGAAGGAGCCAGGGACCCAGGTGCCTGACGCCCTGGGGTGGGGGCAGGGCTCTCTGCTGCTGAGGGAGTGGGGCCACCAGTCTACACTCCGGGTGGGCGGTGGGAGGGGCGGAAGGCACTCTCCCCTCGGGCCCGGGAGGGTACGTGCAAAATCCAGTGGCCTGTTCTGGAGCGTGTGGGTCCCGGCAGGGAAAGGACACAGTTGTGCTGTGCTGTGCAGACGCCACAAGCCGGGGCACGTCACATACCCACGGAGAACCCTCCTGAGGATGTGGCCCTCTCCCGACCCAGCAGGGACAGCCAACAGACATCGCTGACAAAGAACCCGAGTGGGAACACAGGTTTACGGGGCTGAGACACGAAAGAAGAAACCACACGCGTAGAGAGGCCGGGGACGACTGGAGGGTCTCTCCACCCCTGCGCCGCTTTGTGTTTCCTTCCCTCTCACTCCTGTGCTCTGAGGCCTTTCCTTGTCGGCCTCCGGGTCACGATCCCAGTTGGTCTGGCCTCAGTGGTGTCCAGCTGCTTCTGACTGGTCTGCTGGGGACCATGAAACCAAGGACAATAGGATAGAGCGTGGCGGTGGTGGCAGGTGAAAACCTCCGAGGCGAGGCAGGGTTGGAGCTCGTCATACCTGATGGCAGAGCATCAGTGTCAGCACGGTCTTTTCTTAAATGGGGGACACAGGAAAGGCACAGGCATGGTGCCAAGCACAGAGGCGGGTGGGGAGAGTTAGGCCGCAGGAGACGCGAACCCGGAATTAACACGGTTGCCCGGCGCACCAGCCACTGTGGACTTGGCTCCTTCAGGAGCAGTGAACGTGGCTGTGTTCACAAAACACAGACGTGATGGAGGCCGTGGAGGAAACCTCAGCCGGTGCACAGGCCGTGGCTTCCCCGCAGTGCGGCGAGGCGAGGAGCCAGGGGTGGAAGGTGCAGCCCCTTCCCCTGCCCTCTGACGTCTTGACTCTCAGAAAGGAAGACCGGTATCTCCCGGGTCACCGTGGGGCCCGTGGTGGAGTGAGCCCTGCTAGGGCGGGGTCGCTTTCTGTGGCTTGCTGCTGTACCCCAGTCGTGGTTGGGCCGCCCAGGGGCTGGTTGTGAATAAACAGGGGAGTGCAGCCCCTGCCAGGCCTGTGGGACGCAGCTCAGAGGGGCAGGGAAGGGCCGCTGGTAACCTCAGCCTCGGTGCATGTTCTGAAAAGAAGGGATTTTTAAAATTAATGAACAAGGTTGATCTCAGTGCATTAGAGAAGAACATGGACGTGAGCCCAAGGATGGTTGAGGGGCAGGGAGATGAAGAATGGGTTCCGGTGTTGTCCTCCAGCCAGAGGATCTGGGTGGCGGAGGACCCGGGGTGCAGGCTCCACTTGGAGGGACCCGGGATCCCTCTGGGCTCGGAACAAGGAGCATCTGAGGAGGAGGGTGGAGGAAGCCAACCCCAGGAGCCAGCTAGCTCTGGGTGGGGCGGCATTTACCCAGGAAACAGTGGGAGACCCGACTGGAACCCCACGACGACATGAGCGGACTTTGGAGAAAAAGACGTCCACACAGACTGGCTGTCAGGAGACTCTGTGTCATGAGGACTGTCCCGGGCAGGGTGACCCCTGACCCCGGAGCAGAGTGTGGAGCAGGGCGTGTGGGAGAGGGCAGGCCACGCTCCCTGCAGTGCAGATTGGAAACCTTCGGAAGGCCCGGAAGCTAAGAACTGGACAGTGAGCGTCTTCTCCGTGGTTCTCAGTAGGCCTAGCAGAGAACGGCCTGTTAGAGGTCACTGCCCTGTGTGATGGGTGCTCTTGGCCTGTGTGTGACCTGACCTGACCCCCTGAGATTCCTGGCCCAGGCTGCCTCGAATGTGGTTCTGTGAGAGGCAGATTCTCAGCTGGACTGGGCAGCAAGGGGTCCCCTGCGGGCCTGCTCTGTGCACCTGCCCTGCACGTGGGGGCCACTCACTGGGAACCTGGTGGACATTGAGCTCTTAGTGGTGTCTGGGGCTCAGTTCACAAAAAGACGAGACCCCCCTGGGAGAGATGGTAAATTCCCATAGCAATGCCAAGAATCAGTGTAAAGATTATAATTTCCCAGCTGGTTCAAATTTATTACCAGTCTAATAGATACTTTTTTTCAAAAGTTGACAAGGTAACTTAAAAATTAGGAAGAGTCAAGGCCACAGGGACAGAGTTAATCTTTGTCGCATTTACTTGGACACAGTTTAACTTTTCAGAGGAGCACACAGGAGTCCCTGCGTGCCTTTCCCCCGGTTCTCCAGGAGGGGCCTGTGGTCCCGTCTGTGTGCTCTTTCTCACCTCTGAGCCGGGAGAGGCCCGTGGAGAACAGGCGCGCCCGTCGCAGCACGGTCAGGAAGGTCAGCCGCAGCTCAGCGCTGACTGGTCTGCTTCCGTCTCGTCAGCTGATCCGGCACGTCCTGACCCGCTCTCACTCCCCGTCCAGGCTGTGGGCGCCTGTGATCTGGAGCCAGTCCCCAGCCCTTCTTGGTCTGCCTTGGCCTTGATGTTTTCGAAGACTGCAGGTCACTTCGTTTGTTGAGTGGCCCTTGTTTGGGTTTGGGCAGTGTCCCCTCCTGATTAGATCAGGACATGCAGTCTCGGTAAGGACGCCGGAGTGGGCCTGATGTCGGTGCGGCCTGTGTGAGCGGCACCCGCGTGGTCACTTGGCTCCGGCAGCGTGTGATGGGCTTCTCTCTGAGGTCATTCTGTTTCTGCTTTGTAGTCAACTAGTAGTTTGGGGCAGAGGCTTTGAGGCCATCAACACAGGGTCTCCTTTTCCATCTGTCCCTTCACACCCTGCAAGGGGGCGTTGTCTCCTGTCTCCGCAGACTCCTTACACAGCTGTCCATTTGTGTGAGGGAGGCCTCGTGGGTTATAATCCGTCATGCCCAGTGTTCTGGTGCTCAGATGGCTCCAGATTTCAGGCAGCTTGGTTTGGAAGAGTAAGAACGTGGGGTCCATGCTGTACGAAGGCCAGGCTTTGTGTAACTTGACGTCAACTAGAACCAGAGGGATTTGGGCTCAGGAGTAGCCGCGTGGCTCTCTGGGGCGAGCCCACAGCTGATGGGACGGGCACTTCCGATGTTTATACTATTGGTGTTGGGATGAATTACTTAGATTACGAAACAGCACAAATAATAGAAAAGATTCTTATATTAACCACATTAAAGTTCAGTATGGTAACACAGGGACATTATCAACAAAACGGTGATAAACTGTATCCACGAAAAGGTACTGGGCGAAGGATCATTGCACAGCCCTGTTGTCACAGTCATGCAGAAGGAGTTCCTGCCGGTCAGTAAGAAGGCATATGACCCAGAGGCTCCTCCCAGAAAGGGAGTCAGGGAATGCAGTGTCACCAGGGGCACGCAGAGCATGTCCACCTAAGGAGGGGTGGGGGTCGGGGGTACCAGGCTTCAGAGTCGGGTTGGCTGGTGTGGGGAGAGCCCCCCTTTTGGGGGCATGGAGGCGCACAGAACACATACAAGATTGGTTCTCATGGCATTTTTTGAGATAGTGAAAATTGTGCAGTGCAGTGTAGCCATTAAAGGGAATGACTGAAGTCCGCCCACATCAATGTCGACCTGTTTGGAAGACAATACTGAGTTCAGGGAACAAACAGGCGACAAGATGATAGGCATATTGTTATCATGAATGTAGAATTAAGGACACCGGGTCAGCAGTGTGCCGTTCATGGCCACATTATTTACGGCACAGTGAATGGATGGAGACACAGGCCCCCCCGGGCAGTCACACAGCTGTGGGGGAGCGGTTGCCCGGAAGTGGGGCTTCCAGTGTCTGCGGTTTTATTACTGAAAGAGAACAGAATTGAATCGGATTCGGCGATGGTCATGTTTGTTCCATTTGGGTACAAGGTACCTGGGGGGCGGAGCTGTATATTTGTAATGTTTCATGATCATAAGTTAAAAAAGCTGTCTCTCAGCAGTGGAAACATGCAGAGTTACTCAGCTTCCACCGGTGTCTCTGAGGACCCCTGGTGCTGGGGTGTCGTCTAGGACAGAAGCCATGTGGGTCAGGCCACCTTGAATCTAACTAGTGTCCACTTCCAGTCCCTTGAAAACGACTCCTTAGGGGCTTGTCCCCTATCTGCTCATCTCTACAGGCAGAATTAACTTAAGTCATCAGTGCAGCTACTTCTGGTTTCGTCTTGAGCGGTTCTTGTCCGAGAATCCCCCACTCATGCTCCAGGGATGCATGAGCGAGGCGGTTTTGTGGCCCCTGAGGTCCCTGTGCTGGGACTGGCTGATGGCGGGCCTGGCAGCCTGTGGAGCAGTCAGAACAGACAGTGGTCCCGCCCCAGAGGCTGCGAGCCCACGGTCCCCCACCTGTCCCACAAGGGAGCCTCCTGCCCCGCACAGCCTGCTGGGTTGTGGGGTTAGTTGTTGCTGTGTCATCTCGTGGGCCAGCCTGGCAGTGCTCATTTTTGCTGCCCACCCCCATCACAGGGGCAGCTTGTGCAGAGGTTCCCGACGGTTAATCGTTGGCCAGCTTGATCATGTCCCTTTAGAAACTGAAGGGCGGTTGTTACTGCCCGATTTGGAAGCCTAGTTTTAAAACCTTAAGTAATTTCTGTTATGCTTTTTACATGTTAACAGTTCAAGTCAGATCCTGGACGTTTCTCAGGTCTTTATGTTGAGTGTTCTTCCTGTAGTTGGTGGTACTTGTAATGCTGTGACGTTTAAATCTCTTAGTGTTGTAACCTTTTAACTGTCACCACTGCCTGCGTTGAAAATGTCTTGCAGTTTGGGACTTTTTTATATGTACGCACTTTTCAGTCCGAATCCCTTCATCGTGAAGGACGGTTTTCTTTTCAATTGTTAGATATCTGCTTGAAGGAGGTGACGTCAATGGCCGACAGCCTGTATAATATCCGGCTTCTGCGGGAGTTCTCAAATGAGTACCTGAACAGGTGCTTTTACCTCACCCTGGAGGACATGCTGTACGCTCCCTTAGTGTTGAAGGTACGGTGAGTTACTGAATCTCGTCCTTAAAACCACGTGTGAGTAAGCTGCTTATCGTGTCCTTGGTTTATGTTTCTTCTTGTAGCCGAACGTTATGGTTTTTATAGCCGAGCTCTTCTGGTGGTTTGAGAACGTCAGGCCAGATTTTGTTCAACCCAGGGATGTCCAGGAACTGAAAGACGGTGAGTACGACTGGTCCGTTGACAGCCGTTTGCGCCGAGACATTTTCAGGGCTCAGAAGGCGTCCCTAATGCTCCCTAACGGCTTCTACAACAGTGGTGCTGGAGTGTAAATGGTCTCTCTGGGGAGTCCAGGTCTTTGCCCTGTCTTCACTGCCTTTCCGGGGCCCTCCTGCATGGTCCTCGGGCGGGACTGTCCTTGTCCCGGAGCCAGAGCCGAGGGGCCACAGGGCTCTGACGCACGTCCTTGGTGGGGGCTGCGGCTGTGCGGAGTCTGCTGCCCCCCCCCCCCCACGGTCTCACGTTTGCCCCTGTTCACCAGAGTAAGATCACCTGTCAGCCTTGAGACTCTATGAGGGGGGACCCCCAGAAAACCTAGAATTATCTTGTGGAGGGCAGGCCCTTTGCAGTACAGGCTCCCCCGCTAGGTGAGTGTCCCCGGACCCCGTCTGCGTCGGTGCACAGTTGGCGTTGTTGTGAGAGGCTGTGCTCAGCTTCAGTGGATTTTTTTGGAGACTGAACGCACCTGCCCCTTTCATGATGGGTGATTTACAAGTGCACCTGCCCACACTGCTGAGTGTGCAGCGGTTGTTTGACCCACAACAGCGTGACCCTCGTGCCCCACCCTCCTTATTCACCTGCTCTCGTCCCTAGTGACTTTTGTGTTTCCATGGGTGAGAAAAGTCCTCAGAGGGAAACGTTTTGCTGATATGGAAGAGGTGAGACAGAAAACGGCAGGGGCTCTAAAAGGCATCCGTATCGAGTTCAAAACTGTTTTGAGCCGTGGGAAAAGCATCTCTCTAGGTGTGTTACAGTGAGTGCAAGGTAAGAGGAAGGTGACCGAAGTTTAAATGTGTAAGAATAAATACACAACTTTTCATTATAAATTCCAGGTTTTCTTTCGGGTCTTCCCTCATATAAAGCTTCTAGGAGGTCACCTGGGAGAGTGTGTTTGTGTCCTTGTGACTTCTTATAAATACCCAAATATTAGCCACAAAGGAAAAAAGGGGTGATTCAGCCACATTAAATTAAGCCTTTTTTTTCCATTAAAAGATGATAAAAACAGTAAAAACTAAGTCAGCTGTTCCAGCCAGTAATAACGGGCCCCTGGGGTGTGTAGAAAGCCCCCTCCCAGCAGTGAGTGAAGGAGCAGCCAGTAGAAACAGGAGCAGAAGGCTGGCCCTTGACCACACACTTCACAGAAGTGGGGTTCCACATGCCCGCTTGGCCACAGAATGGTGCTCCTCTCCTCAGTCGTCCCGGCAAAAGGCATTTGCGACCCCACCAGGCTGTGGGGGGACCACTGAGCAGAGCTGAGCTCAGGCTGTGCCAGGGGCACGTCCCTCCACCCGTCCCCAGCTTGGGCACCTTGGTGTCGCCCCTCGCTGGAAGGGCCAGCAGCCTGTTCTGCCTCCCGGCCCAGCTTCTCCCAGCACCACCCGGGGTTGCGGGAGGTCGTCCTCCACACCTGCTCACCGCGCCGCGGGCTCGTGCTTTCCCGGGACGGAGCCTCTGCCGCCCTCCCTCCCGGGCGCTCTCAGCAGCCGGCTGTTGCGCAGGAGCGGGTGCAGGGTGCTGTGGGGTGGGCGCTGGCCGTGCCGCCAAGAACCCTGCGGACGCTGCGTGGTTACCTGCAGGGCACTGGGCTGTGTGCTGCACCCGGAGGATGAGTGTGGTTTTGGGCACAGTGGGTGGGTGGGTGGGTGGGTGTGCAGGCGGCAGGGCCGGTAGAAGGGAGCACAGGCAGGAGCGAGGCTGCCCTACTGGCAGCATCTTATTGGTGACCTCTCCTTGCCTGCTGAGCCTCAGGGCACAGGGCATCCTGGCCGCCTCGGCCTTCTGTAGTGCACGGCAGGCCTGGTCACTGCTGCCGCTCGGTGTGGGCTGCGCGATGGTCCGCACACGCCGCTCACCAGCTTGCTGCTGCACGCGTGTCTTGGGCGGCCTCCCAAATCGCCCTCCCCCTGATGTGGGCCCGCCTTGGCTGCTTCCTGGCCCTGCTGGCTCCCCCGTGTGGCCTCCTCTTCCCTGTCCGGCCCAGCCCGTGCTGGTAAGCCTGGTGGCTGGAGGAGGGTTGGGGAGCAGGTTTTGCAGGGCCACATGCCATCTATCAGAGGCCCTGGCAGGTCTCCAAGCGCAGGGCAGAGGTGTAGGGTGTTGCTGGTTCTTCACCGGGAGGGGCGCCTTCTTGTGCAGATGCTCAGAGCTCTAGGGAGTCTGGGAATTCTGGTTCTCCAGACCGAGAAGTCCTGTCCCATGTGTCAGGGTCCCACGGAAGCCTTCTGGGAACCGGCTGCCCTGTTCACTGTGCAGGGCTGTAGCAGAGCGCAGCTCCGTGTCACGGGCCTTGTGCAGTTCTTGGCCACCTGTTGCTGTCTCCTCACCCTCCAGTGGGCTCAGGCAGCCACCCACGTTCACATCACCTCGGCTTCTGTGACCCCTGCCAGCCACCCTGGTGGACCGCCACCCATGCCAGGGCTGTCTGGGCTCCAGCCAGCCAGGGAGGGTCCAGCCCCCGAGTCCAGCTCCTGCCACTCTGGACTGGCCCTGGCACCACTGTCGGGCCAGCACTCAGGGAGGCACTTGGGAGACAGGGCTCCTGGTCAGCTCCGGAGCTGACGTGGCCACTGAGTGGCGGGGCCACACGCTGGGGACTGCTGCTTGGTGGTCAGAGACACTGGGGCTGGTTTCCCCGCTTCATGTTCTGACTTGTGTCTCTATTTTAAATTTGGACACAGTGTTCACAGTAGTAGCCACTGTCACTGCAGGATACCTCGATGGGACTGAAACCAGTGTTTTTGGAGAAGCTTCGTTTCAAGTAAAAGTGGGCTTATTTTTGGTGCTTAGAAAAGTTGCAGGGCTGCCCTGGCTGGTGTGGCTCAGTGAGTTGAGCGCCAGCCTGTGAACTGAAGGGTCGCCAGTTTGATTCCCAGTCAGGGCCCAGGCCTGGGTTGTGGGGCCACGTCCCTGGTTGGGGGTGAGCGAGAGGCAACCACACACGGATGTTTCTCTCCTTCTCTTTCTCCCTTCCCCTTTGTCTAAAAGTAAATAAATAAAATCTAAAAAACAAAAGTTGCAGGATGTTTTTGGATGCTTCTTGCTATTGTAAGGAACCATAAATAATATGAATATTGCTATAAAATTTCTATTTCCACAGCGAAAACAGTGTCACACCAAAAAAGCAGCCGGCCCCCTGTTCCGATCTCCAATGCCACCAAGCGCAGCTTCCTGAGCAGCCCCGCGGCAGCAAGCCCGGCTGAGCTGCAGCCCCCCGCCCTGCTGCCGGCCGAGGGTGGCCATAGGTACCCCCCGCACCCCGAGGAGCCTGAGCATCTGTAAGTCCATCTGCGTTCGGAGTTGAGTTACTGTCCACTCGTTTTATCTGCATCCAGAGGTCAGGATGTCCCTTGGTTGCAGTTTTGGGTTATTTATATCAAGTGTGAAGTCTTTGGTACTCTTTGGTTCTTCTTCTTTTTTTTTAAATAATAAATTTTTCTCAGAATCAGTGAATTTCTCATAGACTGTGTGAACTCGTGACGGCCTCTGTAGTTTCTTTTGCATTTGCTTTTGAACTTGAAGGTTGCTAAAGCAGTGGTGTTTCTCTCTGGCTCCTTTCCCTCAATTTAGGGGGAAAGGGACTTCTTCCTTCAGCCCATCGCATCCCTTGCTGCCCCTGAGACAAAAACAGCAGAAGACGGTGCAGGGAGAGGACCCCCCAGGTAAGAATCCCTTCCCTCTTCTCTTCTTGCAGCTGTTTACGACAGCGACGGCCCTCAGAGTGAGGCACTCCTACTATAGATGAGAGTGTCAATGATGGCCGCAGCACAATGGATTCCATTTGTATTGATGTGCCTTAGAGTTTATTGTCTTTGTCGTGGAAACACCATTAAATCTAATGAGTCGTGCAAAGCATACAGAAAGTTTCCGTGTTGTGCTTAAGCAAGAACTTATACTCATGCTCCCTGAAAGCTCTGATTACTTTGCGATTCGGACTGATGGCCCCTGAGGTGCACACCAGGTACCGCTGACGCTGACGGGCTGCATTGTTGCGGCTCTGCTTTCCCTGAGCAGCGGGGCTGGTTCTTGTGCCAAAAGTTTCAGACGGCAGAGAACTGTTCCTTACCACTGAGCGCACTGACGGCTTCTTCCGCCCTGCAGACCAGCGACACCGGTCCAGTTCCTTGACCCGAGTGGATGGGCAGCCACGGGGAGCAGCCATAGCATGGCCAGAAAGAAACAACAGGTGAGCTGTCTCCTTTCGGGTTACTTTCTGTGTGATCGCTCCCTAGACTAACAGCGGGGTCTCTTGCCGTGGCCTGGGGCTCCGGGCGTCCACGGGGCAGCCCAGCTCCAGGATGTTCCCTGCAGCTGCTGCTACCCGAGAGCGCGGGCGGCACGCCGGTGGGGTCAGAGCTGATGGGGTCAGAAGCAGGGGTGAGGGCCCAGCGGGCAGCGCTGAGACTTGCAGGCATGTGAGGTCCTGCAGCTCCTCACAGGGTTAACTTCGGTTTTAGGAAATGTAGTTGTTTTCCATGTGAAGGGGATTTGTATCGCCACTTCTGACGCACTCAGAGCTTCCCGCCGTAACTTCTAGGACAACAGACATTGACTGATAACAATAAACATGATAAGCAGAAGCTCTTTGGGGTCCTCTGTAGTTTTTAAGGGTGTGAAGGGATCCAGGGAGCCCTGTGTGGGAGAAATGAAACTGTGGTCCGTCCCGTCAGGAGAGGGACCGTCTCCCAGGGAAAACCTGTGCTGTGCTCTCTTTTAATAACTGGTGCTGCCATCACTCCCGGCGGGGGTCGCCGCTGGTGTGGTGGCGGCGTGTCCCATGGGCTTCTTCCCTGCCTTGCAGGCCCGTGTCCCAGCCAGCGCCCTTTGCTCTCCATCACGGTGCGAGCTGTGACGCAGACCCCGGCTCTGGCGACAGCATCAGCTTGGCCCGCTCCATCAGCAAGGACAGCTTGGCGTCCAATGTCCTCACCCTGACCCCACAGAACCAGCCGCACCCCTCCGCCCCGAGGGCCAATGGGAGGAGCCTCCTGAACAACGTCGACATTGAGGATGAGGACGAGGAGCTCGTGGCCGTCATCAGAACGGACGGGGCTCCCCATGGCGGTGACCAGGGCCCAATGGCAGGTGCCAGGTCTCCCCAGAGACTGGACGGCACTTCAGAGAGTGAGCCTGACGGCTTCTTCTTGGAGCCGCTGATGCCGGCCGTCCTGCGGCCCGCCAAGGAGAAGCAGGTGGTTGCCAAGGAGGATGAGCGTGGGGAAGGGCGGCCGAGAGGCTGCACAGCCAGGAGGCTGGGCGAGGGCCACCTGCCTCTGGGGCGGAGGAAGACACCCGGCAGTCATGCCAGTCGGGACCTGAATAGGACTTTTACCCCCATCTCCTCCTCAGAACTGCGCCCTGAGGCAGGGCCACAGGCCAGGGAAGCCCGTGGTGGGCCTCTGTCCAGCAGTGGCTTTGATCCGTTTTCTCAGGGACAGGCTGCCGACGGCTTCTTTCTTCACGTGGCCAGAGCCGACGAGGGCATGGAGGGCAGGCTCTCTGCTGGCTCTGCAAGAAGTCCCTGCGCCCACGACCCGGAGCCTTGGACTGTCCTGAGGCAGGACTCCGACTCGGACGTTGCAGACCTGGAGGAGGCCGAGCATGAGTTCATCGGCGAGGACCACGCCGTGCTGATGGCGAAGTACGTGGGCGAGGAGGAATCGGCCAAGCTGCAGGAGGACATGAAGGTGAAGGAGCACGAGGACAAAGATGATGCCAGTGGCCGCTCCAGCCCTTGCCTCAGCACCTTCTCCCAGGTCAGCAGCGTCTCCGTGGCGAGTGGGAGTGTGAAGATGACCAGCTTCGCGGAAAGGAAGCTACAGAGGCTCAACAGCTGTGAGACCAAGTCCAGCACCAGCAGCTCCCAGAAGACCACGCCCGACGCCTCAGAGAGCTGCCCTGCGCCGCTGACCACGTGGAAGCAGAGGAGGGAGCAGAGCCCGGGCAGGCAGGGCAGAGACCACGCCATCCTGCTGGCCTCCGAGCTGGTGCAGCTGCACATGCAGCTGGAGGAGAAGCGGAGGGCCATCGAGGCCCAGAAGAAGAAGATGGAGGCGCTCTCCGCCCGGCAGCGCCTGAAGCTGGGGAAGGCGGCCTTCCTGCATGTCGTCAAGAAGGGCAAGGCCGAGGCCGTCCCGCAGCCACTGAAGCCGGAGCACGTGGCTCGGGAGTGCTCTCAGCAGAACGGGGAGGACTGCTCTGGGGCTGTGTCTAGGACAGACGTGTTCCTGGTCAGGGACCTGGGCAGGGATGGTCTCGGCGAGGGTCAGGGTGTGGACAGAGAGAGCTTGGCTTTCCTTCCACAGCTCACACAAAAGGACCCTGCCACCCTGCTGGAGCTGGAGAAGGGCAAGGCGCTGTCTGCTGTCCTGGGCGACGCTGGAGACATGGCTGACGTGGGCGAGTGCGACCTCTCCATCGAGAAGCTCAACGAGACCATCAGCACGCTGCAGCAGGCCATCCTGAAGATCTCCCAGCAGCAGGAGCAGCTGCTCCTGAAGTCCCCCGCAGCACCGGCCACGGGCCCCAGGAGCAGCTCCCAGGACGCGAAGGCCCAGGCGTCCGTCCCCCTCGTGGGGCCGCTCTCCCCAGCTGCAGCGCCGGGCCACCGCAGGCCTCCCCGTCTCGGGCAGGGTCGGAACTCCCGGTCGGGAAGGCCAGCTGAGCTGAAAGTTGCAAAGGACAGGCAGCAGGGCCCCCGCAGCAAGACCCCGACGCCCAGCACGGAGGCCCTCCCGCTCGGACGGCCCTTCCCACCTCGGACGCCCTCTGACCCAGGCTGGGACAGCGCTGCAGACCCTGGGGGTGACCCCCACGAGAAGTGCTTCTTCGGCAGCTACCGTCTCCACGATGAAAACAACCAGCGGGCATTGGGCCTGTCCTCGCCCAGAGATGCCAACGTCCTTTCTGAGCAGGCGAGCCTCAGAGCAGGGCTGGACGCCGGCCTGAAGGAGTCGGGGCTCAGCGCCCCGGCTGTCTCGGGGAGGGAGGATGTCCCCGTGGACGGGCCCCTGAGGAGCAAGGCCAGCCTCATTGAGGTGGACCTGTCCGACCTGAAGGCCCCCGACGAGGATGGACAGACAGAGGGTCCCGAGCGCATGGTGGATCCTGGCAGTGAGGGCGACCAGAAGTCAGGGGTCGGCTTCTTCTTCAAGGTAAATGGCTGGCGGCACCGTGTCCGGTGTGGCCACGTGTTGTCACTGTCTTAGTCACGAGGGTGGGGCCCGCAGACCTGTCTGCGCGGGGCCAGGGAGTAAAGGTGCAGTTTGGGGCCCTGGTCTGTCACTGGGACTCCACTCTGCCTGCAGCAGCACAGCCAGCACTGCCGGCTGAGCATGTGCCCGCAAAGCCTGGTCTTTGGGCCAAGACGCGGGCTTCGTGCAGCTGTCACGTGTTGGGAAGGTTTCCCAGCTGCTCTGAAATGAAAGCAGCCTGCTCTTCAGGCTCCACGGCAGCCGGGGAAGCCGAGGCTGCTGCCCCGTGGGGAGGCTGACGGCCGACGAACCTGGAGAGCATGCGTGTGTTCTCCGTGCCTGGCCTGTTGTTTTCTCAGGAGAGGAGAAAAGGGAGTTGTGAGAACCTCTTGTGTGTTTTACTAGCGTGCCCGTCCCTCCAGGCCGTTTTGAAGGCGGGCAGACCGCTGAGCCGTGAGACGCTCCTTAGCAGAGGGTGCTCGCCCTACTCGGTGCTGGGCTGTCGGGGGACAGCTGGGCAGGGCTTCTGTGGAAACATGTGCGTTTTTAACGCAGACTGAATGCCGTGTGGGCCTTTGGGAATTGACAGCTTCACGAGACCTTTTTGGGTGGGTGGCGTCTTTCCCATCTGCATCGTGGCCTCGTAAAGACGGGCTGGTCCTCGAGCTAGAGAGTAAGCCCGTCCCCGGCCTGTGCCGCAGCCGCAGCCAGGGCGAGGCGGTGCGTGCGTGCCCCCAGGCTGGCCCTGCATCGTACACGGTGTCTGTCCTGCAGGATGAACAGAAGGCGGAGGACGAGCTGGCCAAGAAGCGGGCGGCCTTCCTCCTGAAGCAGCAGCGCAAGGCCGAGGAGGCCCGCGTGCGGAAGCAGCAGCTAGAGGCGGAAGTGGAACTCAAGAGAGACGAGGCCCGGTAACCTGGCTCCGTGGAGGGGGTGGGGACGGGCTCACAGCATCTGTGTGTGAGCAGCTTCGTGCCACGTCCTCTTCCTCCCACTTGGGCCTATGCACTTCCTGGGGGTCGTCCCCTGAATCCCCCCCACCCCCCGGCCGTGGGAGGCGTCTGCGTTGATCCTGTCCTCAGGCGCCGGGAGACGTGTTCCACTGGGCGTGGCTGTGGCTGTGCAACAGGGCTGGGTCCTGTGGGAGGCGAGTCCCTCTAACCAGGACCGTCTCATCGTGCTCTCAGGCGGAAAGCCGAGGAGGACCGGATCCGGAAGGAGGAGGAGAAGGCGCGCCGGGAGCTCATCAAGCAGGAGTACTTGCGGAGGAAGCAGCAGCAGATTCTCGAGGAGCAGGGCCTGGGCAACTCCAGGACGAAGACGAGGAAGCCCCGGCCCAAGTCAGTGCACCGGGAGGAGCCACGCGGTGACACGGGGGCCAGGTGCCCCTCTACGCGTAAGTAGGCCCTGTGGTGCGGGTGGCGGCGTGGGCCCCTCTGCCAGCGGGACGCTGCCCTGCACACGAGCAGGTGGCTTCCCCAGGGCGGGAGATGGGGCTGTGCAGCCCGGGGTGTCCCCCAGGCAGCAGCCGGTCCCTGGTTCTCTCTGTTGTGTGGACGTGGCAGGGGACAAGGACATGTCTCACGAGAGCGCTTCTTTGTCTCTGGCAGCGGATAACCTGAGCCGGGCCCAGTCGGGCTCCAGCCTGTCCTTGGCCTCCGCAGCGACGACCGAGCCCGAGAGCGTTCATTCGGGGGGCACACCTGCCCAGCGGTAAGGACACGGTGTGGGAGGCAGTGCTGGGCCCCAGGGGGTGGGCTCGTGGTTGGACATGTCCTGCAACGGTCACCCCATTGCCATTCCCCCTGCCCCCCTGCCCAGCGTGCGTCTGCCTGCCTCCTTGCTCCTGAGTTGGAGACGCTGTGCTCTGTCCTTAAATACTCGGCGTGAGTTCCTTGTGAGTGGGACGAGCCAGCCTCGCCATTGGCTCCATGCCCACGCTCAGGCGTCCTCAGCTGTGGGGCAGTGGCCTCGTGAGGCCCATGTGTGCCAGGGCAGTTCCACAGTCTCCTTGGTCTTTCTTGACCGTGACACTTTGACACATACAGGCTGCTTACCTGTTGGCTGCCCCTCAGCGTGGCTCCCCATGTGCAGGTCAGACAGAGCATTTTGGGTGGGAACCGCCCCAGCACCCTTCTCAGTGCCGCCTGCGAGTGGCCCTGGGGCAACAGAGGCTGGTCCTTCCTGAGTGCCCCTGATTGACGAGAGATCTGGAGGAAGGTGCTGGTGCCCCCCCCAACCCGTCCTCCATTGTGTGTGCACCTGTGGTCACAGCCTCAGTGTCCCCCCTCACATGCCCAGTGGTCCCTCATGGCCTGAGCTCTGTGGAGGCTGCCTCTCAGGGACTCGGTTCTGGTGGGACTCTCATCCTGGCGGTCGGTGGCCTAGGCTGGGCTCCAGCCCTGCCTGCTTCCCTCAGTGGGCAGTTCTGTTCCGCTGTGCCACCAGGGACACCGGCTGTGGTCAGGGCAGACTGCCCCGCAGGACACTGCTCGGGCCTGCCAGGGCTCGGATGGAGAGTCGCCGAGGCCAGCCTGGGGTTGGGCTTGGTCCCTTGTGCGGCTGTGGTATAGATGGCCCAGCTCCCCTGCCAGAGGCTGTGGAGGGGACCTTCTCAGTGGAGGCGGGCCCCCTGGGGTTCTGCACTGTGCTCCCCGGGGGCAGCCAGCACTCCTGTCCCTCTTGGCATCCCCTCCCCCCGCTGATGGGCCTTCCTGCCAGTGGGGCAGCTGGCCTGGTTCAGGGTAGATTCCGCAATCCAGTGGCCAGCTGTGGTGACGGTCCCGGTCCTCGTTCTGTCCCTCCCGCAGAGTCGAGTCACTGGAGGCCTTGCCCACACTGAGCCGCAACGCCAGCAGGAGCACAGACAGAGACTGGGAGACGGCGTCCGCAGCGTCCTCCCTCGCCTCAGTGGCCGAGTACACAGGTGCCAGCCTTGCCCTCTGTGCAGGTCGTGGGCACGCGCCTGAGTCGGGGGGTCGCGGGCGTGTCTGCATCTCAAGTGGGCCTGCCTGGCTCTCAGCTGCCTCGGTCACAGCTGACGCGCCTGCCGGTCTGCGCAGCTCCGTGGCTGAGTCGTGTGTCTGGGGCTTTGGAACCTTAGCCTTTAAAGACTATTTCCCAGTTTTGTTTTGTCATTTTTATATCAAAGAAGCTGAAGTTAGGGGATAAATAATATATTAACAACCCAGCCTTTTCCTTAGTTTATTTGAAGTTTGTAACTCAGAATTCTTTCAAATAACTTTGAAGCGGGTCCCCCGTTTTTAGAGGACACGAACCCCCCTAACTTAGCCGCGCCGTTGCTGGCTGTAGGGAACCGTTGGTTTCCTTTGGCGCAAGTCCGCCTTGGGGTGTTCACTCTGCACGTCTGGCCTGGTCCCCACAGGCCCCAAGCTCTTCAAGGAGCCCAGCAGCAAGTCCAACAAGCCCATCATCCACAACGCCGTGTCCCACTGCTGCCTGGCCGGGAAGGTGAACGAGCCCCACAAGAACTCCATCCTCGAGGCAAGTGTCAGGTGGGCCCCCAGGGAGAGCTGGGGGGGGGGGGGGGGGCGTTTGTAAGGGAGGGTCTTTGTAAAGGCAGACGTCCTCGTCACTTACGCACCTCCCGTCACCGTGTGTGTGGGTCTGCGTGTGCGTGCGCTCATCTCTGCGTTGTGCCACCACCACTGACTGGGGGGCTTCAAGCACAAGCAGGCTGCACCTAGAGACGCAGGAGGGGCTGCACTCGGGACGGAGCCAGGGGCCCGGGGACCAGTGAGAAGCCTTGTGGTCCAGAGTGGGGATGGGGGGCGGGGGGGTGGGAAGCTGGTGACGCTGTGCTGGCCAAGGGCAGCGTGGCTGGGGTCAGGGGGGTACGGGCAGGGCAGATTGGGAACTGCGTGCTCCTGAGGGCGGCCACGTGTGTCAGCTTGGGGACGGGAGGGGCTGACGGGAGCGGGGGAGAGGGGTCCAGGGCTGAGCGGGGGGGGCGGTGTTGGCAGTGGATCCGGCTCTGCCTGGACCCCTGGGAAGTGGAAGTTCAGGGGGAAACGCTGGTGGGCTTTGTTCTGCTGGGTTGACTGTTACCCCCCAAGGCCACGCTGTTCTCCCCTCTGCATGGCCGCTGTCAGACCCGGGCCCTGATGGGAGAGACGCTGCTGGCCTAGCAAGTGGAGAGCCCCGGAAGGCAGTTGGAAGAGAGGGTCAAGGTAGACTTGTGTGCCCTGAGCCTGACGGGGAGCTCGGTCTCAGACACAAGGATGTCCCCACTGTGCTAGAGCAGGGGCTCTCTTCACTCAGTGTCATCACTTGGAGCTGGGCTCTGGCATTCTGGGACATGCTGGGTCCCTGGGTGCACCCCCAGAGGTCACACAGGAAAGGTGTCCAGCTCAGCTCTGATGTTGCGGTGTGGAAACCAGCCATAGACAGGTGCACGCGCGGTCCTCATAAAGCTGTTTTACAGACCGGCGCTGCCGCCTTCGGCCCTTGGGCCACAGGCTGGAAGGTGATGAGTGACCTGGAAGAGAGTAATGCAAGGCCCAGGGCAGCTGCGGGGTCAACTGGCCGTCGCAGGTCTCACTGGAGGAGCAGGGAGGGCCGTGCAGAATAGGGAAGAGAGCTCCAGGTAGCTGGAGGAGCTCCTGGGAGCCCAGGGGGCTGGGGCTAGGTCAGAGGTCACAGGGCCTCCATCAGTGGAGACGCCCCCAGCTCTGCTTTGAGTAAGAGAGTGGACGCAGCTCTGGGCCGAGGGGTCACAGGCCAGCCCCTCCTTCCCGGCCCCATTGCTGCCAGCCGAGGGCAGGCAGGAGGGGGTAGGTGGGTAAAGAGAGGCAGAGGAGAGGGGCCAGGCCGCCACCAGAGCAGACCAGGGGGCCTGGATGTGTTTTATCACAACTTCAGCGCAGTTACAATTGCTGTGAGGTATGTCGTGTTAATTCTGGTCCACTTAATCTTTTAAAAAATATATTTGGTTATTTACTTAAAATAACACATCCATTGTATGTTGACAAAAATAACACACATATTTGTGAAAAATACTGTTTTCTAAAACAGAAATCGTGAGGAGACTTATTGTTCTACAGTGTTACCAACGCTTCTGGCTCCCAGCTCATGGAGGGCAGGTGGCCCTCTGCTCCCACAGCTGCACTGAGCGCTGGGACGGTCGGGCAGGCCACGCGGCAGGGCCTGGGCCTTGGGGGCCCCTGCATGGGTCTCAGGGATCCCTGGCCCACCCTTTAGAAAGTTCAGCCAGATGTTTTCAAGCAGAAAGGGGACGTATTTTAACAATTACTAACACAAGAATGTTTCAAAGTTCAGAGCTTGATACAGCACACTGTCATGGTCCTTTGGTGCCAGGTTATGGACAGGTCATGCCAAGTCCACGCGCAGTGCGGCGGCCTGTCCGCCACCCACCCACCTCCTGCCCCATCGGGTCCCTGACCACATCCTTGGAAGGAGCCCGTGCCTGTTACGCTCCTTTTCACGGCTGACTCGTGCCCTGTGAGCACAGAGCACGTTTGTGTGCAGCTGGTGGCTTTCGGGCTGCATCTGCTTCTTGGCTGTGATGAACCGCTGCTCTGAGCGTTGTGTACGACGTCCTGTGGGCACGTGTTTTAGTCTCAGGGAGAGCGGCCGAGTCCCGTGTGCAGGGTGCCTGGCGTTTCCAGCAGTGTGCAGAGGATCCAGTCTCACCCTTCCAGTGCCACTGTCCGTCTGTCCAGTTGTAGCCGTCTGGTGGGGGCGAGGGTCTCCCTGTGGTTCCGACTTCCGTTTCCCTGGTGGCTGATGATGTCAGCCTCTTGCCTTGTGAGTTTTCACGTAATTTGCAAAGCGTTTGTAAGTAAAACCTGAGCAGCATCTGACGCCCCCCTGCGTGGATGACCGGGGGGTCCGAGCAGGGTGCTGCGGTAGCTTCCGTGAGCTTCCCACGGGGCTGCTCGCCGGGGCGGGCGCGGCACCTGGGGCCACTCTGAGGCTCCCCCATCTCTTCCCTCCTCCCCCGATGCAGGAGCTGGAGAAGTGTGACGCCAACCACTACATAATCCTGTTCCGCGACGCGGGCTGCCAGTTCCGGGCCCTGTACTGCTACTACCCCGACACAGAGGAGATCTACAAGCTCACAGGCACGGGGCCCAAGAGCATCACCAAGAAGATGATCGACAAGCTCTACAAGTACAGCTCTGACCGGAAGCAGTTCAGCCTGATCCCAGCCAAGACCATGTCCGTCAGCGTGGACGCCCTCACCATCCACAACCACCTGTGGCAGCCCAGGCGGCCCGCAGCGCCAAAGAAGTCCCAGACACGCAAGTGACCCGTGCCGCGCACGGGCTGCGGAGGGGCCCGCAGTCGGTACTTCCTTTCTTCCCCTTGGGTACGAAGTGTGCAGAGTCACAGCCTGTTTTTGGAGAGACTTCTGGACATCAGACGAAAACCATCCCTGACTCCCCGCACACGGGACGCCAGTGGAGCAGGCTGGAGGGACGCATGGCCGGATCCAGGCCGTGCCGCGGTCCCCAGGCTGCCCGGCAAGGGGTGCGCGTGGAGCAGGATTCCTTTTACTTGAAGTTCTTCGGTGTAAATTAGAAGCGACTGACTTTGCTTCCTGGCCGCTCGCCTCACCCCCTTTGCACACGGCCCGACCCCTCACACTGATGGCCGCGACCTCGTGAGGGAGGAAGACCGGACCAGCGCTCCGGTCAGGGCGCTTGAATGTCTTCAGGAAAGAAACTCATATTGGGGGTCTCGTTCTTTTGGGAAATTGTATGATATTTATTGATCGTGTCTACTGCCAACGTTTATATCCAATTCTAAGATTTCTGAACATGATTCTTGTTCCTTGCTGCTCAGAAAAAGTTTACTGAAAACAGCAGTTCACGAAAGCACTGGAATCTGCGGGGCTGCCTCTGCTGCCGGCACGCTCACCGCCCGGAGGGGGCCGCTCCCGAGCGTGCGGGGCCGGGCGGGGCTGCGGGGTGAGCGGCGGGCGGCGTTCGCCACGCTCGGGCAGCGCTCTCACGGTTTGTTCGCTTGAATAAAGGCAGGTTTGGGTAAAGTAGAAGACTTCTCACTCAGCATGTTTCTCTTCAGAGGTGATACACGTGAGCTGGCAGTCCCCCCAGCGTTTCTGTCGTTGTGACTCGTCCGTCCTGAGCAGCGCGGGCCTCGGTCCGCCCCGGTCGCCGCGGCCGCCGACTGAGAGCCGTCCAGCGGTCACTGGCGGTCTGCTGCGGGCTCTCTCCTGGGCCGCGCGGCCTCACGCTTCTCCAGAGCAGACATTCCCTGGGCGCCGGCGTGGCCCTGCCCTGGCGCCTGCATGGCGGCCGCTGCTCCGACTGCTGGGGGATTCTGGGGTCACTTGTGTTAGTTTTGCACATTTTTCCGGGGGGTGTTACTTGAATCTATCTCGCACTGCAGAACGGAATGAAGGTTAGCGGAGGGGCGTCGGACAGGTGCAGCTGTCTCCTAGTTGTAGGTAGAGGCGGGGCGGGGGGGATGGTACGAGCCCGGGAGGGGACGTGGGGTCCCCGGGGTCCGCGGCGTCGGCCGGCGGCGCTGCCCTGTGCCCGCGGGCGGGCGGTGCTGCGGCCGGAGGTGCTGCGTGTTGGGCGTCCCGTGAACCCTGTTACGTGCTCTGCACGGGTGTGCGTTGTTCCTCACTGTCTGTTTGATACCCTATGATATTTATTTTAAGAAAGCACTAAACTGTAATAAAGGAATCGATTTGCTTTTTATTAAGCACGTGTGTGTGAGGTGGTCGTGGCTCATTTTCTTGGTCATTGTCCCCAGCTACTTTAGGGGATTTCTTGCTGTTTTTAGTTAATGCACAGCCTTTAACGAGTAAGTGACATTGCCTTTTCCTCTGGAATGCCAGATGGGCGACAACGGCTTCTTCTTGTAAGACGGTCCTATTGACTTTCATGAAGACAGACCCCAGGGCGCCGCGCAGAGGCAGCCCGAGGAGGGCCCGGACCTCAGCAGGGGCAGCCCGGCAGGAGGTGCCGCTTTCCGTGAGCTTCCGGCCTGCTTGGGGCTAGTGCTGGGGGGTTCCATCCCGCCCACCCCAGGTTCTCTTGACGTCATCTGTCCACGCACGGAGCCTCCTGCGTTGCTCGTGGGCCTGCGGCAGCGTCCCATCCCATCGGCTCGGATGCAGCAGCTGCCGCGCGCTGTCCGGGGCCCGGGCCTCCGTTCCTATGAGAAGTTTCAGACACGTCTGCAAAGCAGCCACAGGTGTGTGTCCCGTAGCACGTTTCTTACCCAGTGAGGGCAAACCCCTGCCCCGCCTCTGCAAACCCGGCAACTGAAGGCCCTGGTGGGCGGGCTCTGTACGGGGGCACCGGCTGGCAGACGCCGCAGTGACGGCCATGCCCCAGGGCCCAGCGGGGGGCGCAGAAGGTAAAGGCGCCTGAGTGAGCACGTGCCGTGGTGGTGCGAAGCACGTGCAGAGCCTCGCCTTGCTGCGTGTGCGCACAGGCGTGGATGCGTGTACACGTAGGCGCCCCCGGCGGCTCCTCACGGGGGCCCGGGACTTGCGGTCTCCGCTGATGCCGCAGGGCCGTCTGATCAGGCGTCCCAGCTGCGTCCTTCGCTCGGCAGAATTGAAAAGTGCCGTGGTTCTCAAGTTCCTTCGCAGTGACTTTGTCCTCGAACTGTAGTTATTTGAGGGGAAGGAAGTGTTTACCGGAAGTAAAGCTCCCTGCTCACGTGACTTGGATAGCCTTTTAGACTGATACCGCTCAGTTCCTGGGAAGGGGGATGAGCAGGTACAGTGGCCCCCACAGGCGCAGTCCCGGCCGTGGGCATCCGAGTCGGACATGGCGGGACTGGCTACGTGGGCCTCGCTGTCCCGGCCAAGGCTGGCATCGTCACCTGGGAAGCGGGGTCAGGGCTGCACCTACCCCTCTCTCCCTGTCTCTGTCCCCCATTAAAACAAGGTTTCCCATAAAAATGACATCCAGGCCAAGAGTCGTGTGATGGTCAGAAGCTAACAAACTGGGCCCTGGGGTCACTTCTCTGGGCCTCTTTCCTCACCTGGTGATCGATGTGGAAACAAAGACACCTTCACTCTGGGCGCAGCCTGCCTTCCAGGTGTCCTTGTGCAGTGGCCTCTGTCTGCACATAGCTGGCCCCTGGGGACAAAGGCTGTGACCTGAGCACCACTCTCCAGGGTCAGGTCGCTGGGACGGCCATTGGGGCTGCACATCCCATTGAGCCACGTGGCCCTGCTTGTCCCCTGGGCCTCAGAGCCCCTCTCCAGGCCCACGCGTGAGCCAGCCTGGGCTCCTAGGGACTTCTCTGCCTCTGTCGCGTACGGGTGCCAGCGCACCCTGTCCACACGGGCAGATGTGTTCCTCCTGCCTCTGCATCTTCCAGGGAGGGGCTAGGTCCAGCCCCCCAACTACTGACCAGGGAGAGAGACCATCCCTGCCAGAAGAGGCGGGGCCTCTGGGCCTCTGGGCCCTTGCAGCTGTGGCGTGAGTCTGGTCCTCCATGAAGGCAGGGCTGCTGGGATGGGCATCTCCCCCAGAGAGGAAGGCACCCCATGCCTGGGGCTCCCTGGGCCTGTAGTGTGTGCTGGGTGGGGCCAGGAGTGCCACAGAGAGTGGGGTACCTGCCATGTTCATGGCTTGGGGGGCTCCACCTGCTGCCCCCTCCAGGGAGGTGCCCCTTCAGCGCCACGGACAGGGATGGCCACCCTGCGGGCCCCGGGTTCTGGGCCAGACCTGAGGCTGCCAGGCCAGACCTGACGGTGTCCTTCCCAGGTGGAAGAGACCAGCGACAGGTGCTGTGGGCTCATGGGAACCCGCTGCCGGGCCGGGCCCAGTCCACTGGTGCGCAGGCTCAGGCTGGAGGCCCCACCCTGAGGTGTCCCTGAGCTCCCGCGCTCCTGCTGACCGCACTGGGAAGGAAGGTGGTTCTGGTCAGCCGGCTGCTCCGGGGGCCTGGAATGCCAGCCCTTGGAGGCCCCAGGCAGGTGGGCCGAGGCCCTGGACCTCCGACCTCAGCATGCTGCGCCATGGGCAGGGCCGCGGGGCCGTGCCTGGCCCTCAGGAGCGCCGGCTGGCCCGTTTCAAAGGAAAGCCTACGGTTCCTGGATCTCCAGCCGTCACAGTGTGTGCAGCTTTCAGGACTCCTGACTCAGGCGTGAGTAACCCCAAAACGGAAAAGGCACCTTTGAGGCCGTCGGGATATGCACCGGGTAAAGTTGAGGTCAGGACTGGAGGGTGCTGCCTCAGTGGTCCTGTGGGGGCCGAATGAAGGCCTTGCTGTGGGCTCCCCGGTCCCAATAGCGCCCTCGTGGCACGGGGGCCTCGTTCTCCATCTGTTTGCGGCTCTTTTGACCAGTGTTCTCAGTGCTGGGCGGGGGAAAGGCGCGGGCAGTCTGGCCTCTGCCCGGCCCCTGCCAGCTGTTCACTGCCTTGCCCTACCCGCCTCGGTGCCCACCGTCTCTGGTTTTACCCGGCCCTTCACGGGATCCCAGGTCCTCTCCCCTCCCAGCAGCTCAGGTGCACTCTTTGTGCGAGAGTTTGGGTGTCTGTGGTTTACAGTCGGACTCATGCACGTTGACAGCGCTTTGTGGGGCGCACGGGCACCTTATCGCTGGGCCTCGGGCGCCACTGACTCCCCGTCAGCCCTTCCACAGAAGCAGGAGTCGCCCGGTATGGTGTCGAGTCTGTCGTTTGGGGCAAACAGCCTTCTATTTGGGAACGAGGAAAGCAGAGGTTTCTCACTGTGTTGAGAACTTCCACCATGAAACATTGGGGCGCCTTCTCTTCGCCGCTCTGGGTGCTGGCAGGGCCTGGTGTTCACTTCCTCCCCCTATGCTGGACATCCTGCCTCATCCCGACGTGGCACGCAGTGGGAGGGTGCCGTCCGTCCCCGCTGGAGGGGAACCCGCGCCCCACCACCCCAACCTGTCAACCGCGAACTCAAGTCCCGTGACTTCCCAGGGTGGTGTCTTCCCAGTGGGGGGCCCCGTCCAGTGACCAGGCAGGGGTGCCAGGTGCCCTGTGCAGGTGATGGGCCAGAGGAGACCCCAGGAGCCACTGACACCCCGCTGGGAGGCCACCCTCGCCCACATCTACAGCCCATCACTCCATGAAGAGCTCTGGGGTCCCCCCACCCCAATCCTTAGCCCCTCCCTGATGCCCGTCTGTGGTGCTACCACTCAGGGACTTGCAGGCACCATTAGGGCAGAAGTTCCCAGGCTGGAAGGAGGGGCAGGCCCCTGGGTCACACCCTGCCTTCGATCAGAGCTTCTCTACCACCCGTGCGGTCTCCAGCCACCCCCACCCTGGAGCTGTGTTGGGCCTTCCTCTTGGGCCGCTTGGGGTACTGTGGGCAAGGCTGCAGGGCTGGTGCTGGTGAGGTGCACACTGCCCCCAACAGCCCCACAACTGCTCGCGGCTGTGGGCAGAGCGTGGCGGTCCCGTGCCCGCCCCAGGGGATTATCAGGCCTCTAGGGCTGGGCAGCTCGCCAGGGGGGCCCCCCATGCTCTCCAGCCACGACTCCCGCTGCCAGGACCACACAGGCCTTGCCTCCTGCTCCAGGCAGAGCCAGGCCAGCAGCATTCCCTGGGGCCAGGGGCTTCCCTGCAGGGGTAGGGGGGTATCAGATCAGGGGTTTCTGACTCTTGCGATGGGGAAGCTGGGAGGAACACCCCAGGCCCAGAGCGCACAGCCGCGGAGGGGTGCCTCACAACCGTGCTCACGCTCGCACAAAGCATCCGTTTAATAGAAGGTGCTGCACTGACCGTGCACACCTGTCCGTCACAAGGGAGCCACTGCGGCCCCAGGGGCTGACCGCTGCCCAGGGACCCTCCCTCGAGGCGGAGGAAACCTCCGTTCCCAAGGACATCGCCAGCAGCCCAGCAGCTGGATTGTGCTTCAGATTAGGCGTTAAAAGGGCATCAAACAGGCCGCGGAGAGGCACTGTTCTCCACCCGGTCGGTGCCCCGGAACGCCGGGGCTGGGAAAGTCCAGTGTGAAACACAGGAGAAGGCCCAAGTCGTGGCTGCGGGAACCCCGATGTGTCTGGAGGTCTCCCAGCAGCCCACCTCCCTTTTCATGCGTCCTTGGCCCCCCGGCCAAGCTGTGGGACCCTCCTGTGCTTTTGATTTTCTCCTGAGCAGGGCTCCCTGGCTTACCCACTGGCAGGAAGCCCTTCGCAGCCCGACTGGCCCAGACGCTGTCAGTCCTGCGCCTGAGACCAGCTGGGACCCGCAGAGCAGAGAGCCCGGGAGTGTGGGCGAGCCCCGCGGACCAGACGTGAAAATGCAGGCTGGGCGTGGGCAGAGCCGCTCTCCTGTCCAGTGCAGCCTCCATCCGGGGCTCCCGTCCCCGCACCAGGCCACCCGGTCACAAGTTGCAGTGTTTGTGTGGGGACACGGATCGTACAGATTCATAAAAACAGGTTAAAAAAGGCTTCCCGCCTGCAGTCTCCTCCTCGCCCCATGTGAGGTCTCCTCTCGGGGTCACGTCTGCGAGCAGCCTTGGGTGGTGGCCGGGTCGTCCACAGGTCCCTGCGTGCTCATGCATCCCGCCGTGGGCTGACGGGGCGGCTCAGAGCTGCGTCTCGTCGCGCGTCTCGGGGCTGCAGGAGGCCAGCTTGTTGCTGCAGCTGCTCTTGCGGCTCTGGGAGCTGCTGGCCACGTGGGCCAGGGGGTCGCAGCGGATGAGATACCTGCGGGCAGGGCGGGGGACCCTCGGTGTCAGTGCTACCCTGCGTGCGGCTGGGCGCCCAGCATGCCGGTGCAGCGCGGGTATCCACACTGCTCGGGACCCAGTACTCACACGATGTCGTTGGGCTCCAGCCTCGTGTCGGGCGGGGGGTTGATGAGGACATAGGACAGGGTGTTCTGGTGGTCATTCATTTCGTCTGCAAAGGAGACAGGCCCCGGCCAGCGGTCACCACTCAGGCCCAGCCCACCTCCCCTTCCCCCGGCCTGGGGAAGCCAGGGACTCAGGCCCAGCTGCGGAATCTCCCCCTTTTCTGGCTGTCCTGCCCGAGCCCCTTGACCTAGCAACTCCCCGGTGGACACCTGTCCTTGGCACTGGAGGCCCAGCCTGCAGAGGTGCAGTCAGCCCTGAGGGGCAGGGGCACTGGCTCCAGCCCACACGCCAGGGAGCTGGCTTATCCTAAGCAGCTAATATCTCACAGATGTGGCAGCCCTGAACGGAGGCACTGAGCATACACCTGCCACCTGCGCAAACCTGTGGACACCTGCCTACCCACCTGCACACACCTGCAATCAGCTACACACCCATACACACATAACTACCTGCATAAACCAGTGGACACCGTGCACACCTGCACACGGCCACAGACCACCTGCAGAGACCCGTGGACACCTGTACACACCTGCAGTCAGCTACACACCTGTATTTATGTACTATCTATGTAAACCAGTGGATACTGTACACACCTACACATGGGTGTACACACCACCTGCACAAACCTGTGGACACCCACCTGTACTCACTGCCTGCCTGCACAAAGCAGTGGACACCGTGCACACCTGCACATGGACACACACACCGCCTGCACAGATCCGTGGACACCTGTACACACCTGCAGTCAGCTACACACCTGTATTCACTTACTGCGTGCACAAAGCAGTGGACACCGCGCACACCTGCACACGGACACACACACCGCCTGCACAGACCTGTGGACACCTGCACCTGCCTGCGTACAGCCACATCTGCAAACACAGCCTACCACATCTACTACCTGCATAAGCCAGTGGACACCGTGCCCACCCGTATGTAAGCCACACACACCACACACACCCCCTAACCCAGCCCTTAGGCTTGTCATGGGCCCAGGTAGGCCGCCTCTGCTCTGCTCACTCTGCTTCTGCCTCCTGTGACTGTCTGCTCAGAGGGAACCCCCGGCTCATGCAGGGCCTACGAAGGGGACAGCTGGTGTGCAGCTCCCTGGGTGATTGTGGCATGCGGCCCACAGGAGTAGGATTGGGTCCTGGAGAGACGGCAGTCACCTCACAGGTACCTCTCTGGCCACCATGCCGGCGGCAGCCCAAGCACTCTGCGGGGCGACAGAGGCTCATGGCCTCTGTCTGCCCACCTGGTGGTGACTAAGGGCACCTCCTGGCCCAGGACGGCCATCCAGGGATAGCTCTCCAGAGAGGGCCTTCCCTGGGTGGCCTCTGCCCCCAGATCCTCATGGAGGGAGTGTACAGGCTGGAGCCACTGACAAGGGGACAGGAATGCTCTGCAAAGCTGGGCAGCTGCCGTGGGCCCGCCAGGCCAGGGGCTGCGGCTTGTTTGAACCGGAGCCTCCAAGCCACAGCAGCCCCACAGCGATCCGACCCCCCGAAGCAGGTGGTGCGCAGCACGCTTCCGGGAGGTGGGCGGGCGGGCACGGTGCGGACCCCGGTGGCCTCGTGGTGCCAGGACCCTTTGGCGGGAGCTGCCGGCTGCTGAGCGGGTGGCTCATGCTGGAGGCGGTGTGGGGGCCCCTCGGGGGGGGGGGGGCAGCACGCGACGGGGCATGGAGCGGGCCGTAGTGGGTGACACAGGCTGGGGGCAGGCGGCTTTCAGGGTCCCTGGCCACGCTGACACGCACACCCCCCGACGCGAGTGGAGAGGCTGGGGGCTGCCGGGGCCTCTCTGCTGAGAGCTGGGCGCCCACCTCGCGTGCTCGCTCACGGCGGCCTCGCCCAGCCCTGTGGACCCTCCCGCCCCAGGCCCTGCTTCTCCCCAGGGTGGGCGGCCACACATCCCACCTAGAAGGCCGGACCGAGCCAGGCCCGCTGTGCCTGAGGGGGTGCAGGGCTGCAGGCAGGGGACACGGTGGCCACAGTGCCAGCGTGGGTGTGGCCCGTCAGGAGGGTGGGCCAGCTGCACCCAAGGTGGTGTGGGGGCTGGCCGAGGGGGGAGGGCACCTCACCCTGCCCTCATCCTTGCATGCCCACCCCACCTTCCAGGCCTCCACGGGGGACCCCGGCCCTGGGCATCCACTCTCTCCTTGCACACCTCCCCGGTTTCCTCCGCTATGATTGGGAGTAACTGGAGCCCTCCCTCTGAGCGGCTTTCAGGAAGGGGTCAGGTGTGGGGGGCTGTGGGGGCTCTGCAGGGCAGGGGGGCCTTATGATGACACTCGCTCGGGGGGCACCTTCCTGCAACCCTGTTAATGGGGTCACCTGCCCCCAAGATCACGCCCCCCCTCCTGGCTGTGCATTCTGGCCCCGGCACCCTCAGCGTCCTCACATGGTGGAGTGCTCCATAAGCACCACCCACTGTGTTCTAGTGACCCTGCGGGGAAGCCACCCCCACTGCCAGCCTCCACAGGGAGCAGGAACGGGGCGGCAAAGCCACCATCCATGGAAGCCGCCTCGTGGGTCTTCAGAAAGGCGGGTGCGTAAGCAAAAGCCCAAGGCGCCGGGAGATGCTGACACCAGCCCCACAGCTGCCGGGCCTGGGAAGCACCATTCCTCGGCCTGGGCCTGCCCCACAGCTCCCCTGAGCTAATGCCTCCCTGGGCCCAGGAGGCCTGTCAGCTCCCATCACCACTAGATGGAGGGGCGACCCCCAAGGACCTGGGCTCTTCTGAGGCCACAAGAAGTCTCCCCCAGGGAAGGAAGGGGTCTCAGCAGCGAGGCCTGTGGCCTGGACTTGCTGAGGTCTCAGGACGGGACATCAGCCATCCACCTTGGTCAGGTGGCCTAGGAATTCTCCAAAGTAGACTTGTTCCCAGGCTTCACCACGCCCCATCACGAGGGGGGACCCTGGAGTGGGACCATCCATCTGGATGCTTCCCAAGGGAGGCCTGGGGGCTGCTTGGGGTTCTCGGGCGTGCAGGGGGCAGCTGCAGGCTGGGGTGACGCAGGGCTGACCTCAGCGAGCAGCGGAGGGAGCACGGGGTAGCTCAGGGGCTGCCACGGGACCGGCCGGACCACGCGCCCTCCCGGCCAGCCTATCACCGGCAGCCGCCGGAGGAGGAGGGCGCTCGTGGTCCCTGCACGGGGATCTGGGAGCACCGAGGCCCTGCCTGCAGGGACCCTCTCTGGTGTCCTGTCTGCCGGCCTGGCCGCGGTGGGGCAGGCACCGGCTGCCCATGGCCGGAGCAGAATTACCTTGCAAATATCCCAGGTTTACCCGATTCATGACATCACTGGCTGTTAAATTTGCTACATCCTCTATGGAACACACAGGAAGAGGGACAGACAGAAACAGAGAGAGAGACAGGTCAGCAAGCAGCAGGCAGCCGGCTCAGCGGGACTCAGGCCCTGAGCAGCAGGCGCCGGCCTCCTGGGGGCGGGTCTAAACGGAGCAGAAGTCAGGTCCTTCTCTGCCGGCTCCAGTGGGGTGGAGTCTCGAGGCGGGGGTTGGGTGGGGGGCATTTGGGCAAGAACCAGCTCTGGGTGTTGGTGGGCTGGAATCTCCACCTGCCCACGCTCGCCGTGAACACTGGACACCCCACTCAGAGCCTCAGCATCAGTTCCCTCTGGTGACAGCACCCACCAGGGCAGGGACACCAAACAGGACAAAGGTAAATGCAGCTGGGGTGTGGTGGGGACAAGGGCCACCTGTCCCCCAAACCTTGACCTGAACTTCCCGTGGGCCCAGGGCTGCCCGGCCAGTGGACGGCCTGGCCCGAGAGACCCCTGGGCTCCTGGATGAGCCCCAGCTGGTCCCACCTGGAAGGGGGCTCGCAGGCCCTGACCCAGGGGACAGACGGCAGGAAGCACGTGGGGGAGCAGGACAGAGCCAGGCCCGAGCGATGGCAGAGGCCCCAAGCAGAGTCCAGCGCAGGTCAGTGCAGCGTGGGTGTGGACAGGGCGACGGCAGCAGTGGGGAGCGGGGGCCCCCCGGACAGAGGCAGCGTCCAGAGTGAGCTGCCACTTCTGAGCCAGCCGGGCCACCCAGGCCTGCTCCCCATGAAGCTCACAAACTGCTCCCCAAAGCCAGCTACTGAGAGAGGAGGGGCCTGCCGACGAGGATGCCATTGCCCTGGCCAGCAGGAGCGGGGTGGCTGTGCTGTGGGGGCGACGGGGGTCCCCTGAGGCCGAAGGCAGTCTCGGTGCCATTCTGCCTGCACACCCCCTGCCTGCCCCCACCCCACCCCCGCCGCTGAGCACTGACTGCTGGGAGGGTTGGGGAGGGTGCTTGCCCTTCCCTGTTCCCCATGACCACACAGCAGCCCCTGCGTTCCTGATGACCAGCAGGACTGGCCTGAGGTGGCCCATCTGTCCCCAACCAGAGCCTGTGCTGTGGCTGCTGCTTTCAGCGAGCCCAGCCCAGGTGGCCCTCCCCACCCCGCAGCCTCCTCCTGCACCCCAGGCTCCGCCAGCTCCAGCTGGGGAAACCGAGGCCCCAGAGCGGCAGGGCGAGCCCTTCCTCAGGGGTTCGGCATCGGTTCCCGCAGGTCCTGCACGCTCCCCACCCCAGAGGGCTCTGAGCAGCCCTGGCTGGTGCCTGGGGCTGGCCCTGCCGGCAGGCGGGCGGACAGATGGACAGATGGACAGACGGGGGCCACGGCCGGCGGCTGTCCGTCCTTACCGTAGCCGGTGGTGGGCAGCCCCAGGTGCTTCATGCGGTTCTTGACCAGCTCGGACAGCTCCTGCCGCTCGGAGCGCCGGTACAGGCTGATGCGCTGCTGGCCCATCCACTCGGCCGCCGCTTTGCCCCCGTGCTTGGGGCTCTTGCGGCTCAGCTTCCGTGCCCACTGCAGGCTCTTGCGCCGCAGCAGAGGGTGCTCGGCGGGGTCGCCGCCCACCGAATGTCGGCCGTGGGTGCTGCCGCCGCCGCCACCGCCGCCAGCCCCTGTCCGTGCGCCCCAGGGTCCCTTCACTTCTCGCGTGTCCTCACAGTCCTCCACGTTCACCGAAACCTGAGATTGGCCGAGGCAGGAGGGTGAGGGCCGGAGGGCGAGGAGCCCGGGAGGGGGCGCAGCTAGGGAGTCGTCAGTGGACAGGGGCAGGAGACCAGTTCCCGGCCTCCTGCTGGGGGCCCAGGCCCCTCCTTCCCCAGCAGAGAGGGGCCAGGCCCAGCCTCCCTCCTCAGGCCCAGACGCCAGCTCGGGGCCTGGCTGCAGGCCTGGCTGCACGACCTGCTGGACGCAAGGGCAGCTCCCTGCCCCTGGGCCCATGTGTCAGTGGGTCCCGTCCGGGCCCAGCTTGTCCTGACTTCGCCCTGGAGGGTCACCTCCTCTCGGTTTCCCCATCTTGAGGGGCAGAAGAAGCCCGGGGCGGGAAACTTGCTGGGCTGGGAAGCACCAGGGCCTGTGCGTGGCTCCGTGGGCGCATGGGGCTCTGGGGGTGATGTGGGGACCCCCACACGGGCAGCACCTTAAGAGACGGGGGGCCAGGGACATGGAGGTCAGGCCAGAGCTGGGGGGGCAGGTACCCGCCTTGATGGGGCCACAGCATGACCGGCGATGCCCCGTGTGGCTGGGGGAGCCTGGGCCTCCCACCCTGGGCCTCGTCCCCCCATCTGTACGGGAGGCTGACGATGACCCCTGAGCTGCTCCGTGGCCAACGCATCCTGGGACTTGCTCCCGGATGCCGGTGCCGCCCAGGGCCCTGCGCCCTCCCAGGCCCAGGGGGTCTGGGCTCAGGCAGGACTCAGCAGATGCCAGGACACCTCAGTGTTAAGCGTGCGGGGGCGGCTCACCTGGGCTCGAAGGTCGTGTGGCTGCAAAGGAAACCGGGGGCAGCCTGGGTGTCTGGGTGCTTCTGCCCCCCCCCCCCAACCCGGCCTCGTGGGGTCGGCGGGGCAGGTCGCCGGCTGCGGTTCCGGGAGCCGCAGGGGCCGTGCCCGATGCCCCACGTGGTACAGACGGGGATGGTCTGCGTCACACAGAGAGGCGGGGGGCTGCCCGCTCCTCGGACCCCTGACCCCCACCACCTCGCGAACCTCCGAGGTGGTGAAGACGTGGCTCTGGGTCCGGTAGATGCCGATGGGGATCTCGGCGCTGGAGGAGCACAGCTTCTGGAAGAGGCGGCCGTAGGTACCGATCCACAGGTCACCCTCGGTGACCTTCATCTGGAAGGTGAGGGCGCCGTGCTGAGCCAGGGCGGCAGCCGGCGGCCTCCCGAGACGGCCCCATGCCCGGCCTGCCGCTCACTCACCGCACAGAGGTAGCCGGAGCCCGGCGTGGTGTCCAGCCCCAGCAGCAGCCGGGTGATGGAGATCATGTAGTCCTTCACGAAGGACTGGCGGGAGGGGGGCGTGGTGAGGCCGGAGCACCGCGGTGGCCCCATCGCCTCGCCCCCGCCAGGCCCGCCAGGCGCCCACGGCCTCCCGGCCCAAGCACAGCTCAGTGAGCAGACAAGCGGGGGGCCTGGCCAGGCCTCGGTCCCTAATTCACTCGGCCAGTTAGGTCATTAGGGACCTGGGCATGTCCTCTGGGAGAGGGCCTGGGGACACTTGGAGGTGAGCCCCTGCTGTGCCCGGGCAGGGATGGGCCCAGAGCCACTCAGTGTTGGGCAGCCGCCCCGTGACCTGGAGGGATGCTCAGAGGGAGGCACGTCCCTCAGATGGGGACTGGACGGGGGCTGAGCGCGGGCGGGCGCCGTGGGCCCCCCACCCCCTCTTGCTGCTGACCTGATACAGCAGCGTGTCCAACATGCTGATGCTGAAGACGCGGCCGGCGGCGAAGGGCAGGCGGAACATGAAGGCCAGGTTGGAGCCATTCTCGCGCTCCCGCTGTGGGAGGGGGGGGTCAGCCGGGCGGCGCCGTGGCGGGAGGGGTGCCCACGTGGGCAGGCGTGTGTGGGAGTGTGTACACATGTGCGTGGCATATGTGTGGCATGCGCTCATGTGCGTGAGTACACACACCAGCAGAGCTGAGCACAGGCCTGCACACCCAGCTGCGTGGCCCCACTGGGGCTCTGGTGAGAAGTGGGGCCCAGGGGTGTGGCCGGAGCAGTCACACAGAGTGCCACGCTTGGTGTTAACCCTCTGCCGTGGCCACCCTGCAGTTCTGAGTAACCTGAGTGACTTTGTCCAGAACCATGTGCAGCGCTCAGGGGTGGTGGAGGTGCCTGTGAGCGGGACCAGCTCGCCCGTGTGGACACAGCACCCGGCGCCCCGTGAGCACTGACTCGTGGACATGTCGCGTGTGGTGTCCGGCTGGGACCTCCTCGGAGGCAACTCGCCTGCTCCCTGGCCTCCGCCGGGGCAACCAGAGCCCTGCCCTTCGCTGTGGGAGGCGCTGCTGGGGGCAGGTCTGCGGTCGGCAAACGTAGGGCACACCTCCGGAGCTGTGGCCTGCGTCCCTGTGGCTTGTCCCCATGCCCCTGGGCTCCACATCAGACCCAGCAGAACCCCGTCTCTGGTCTCTGAAGCCCCCGGCTGGAGAAGGGCAGGTTCCCAGCCTCTGGGGCTCCCTGGCCCAGTTCCTCCAGGCTCTGAACCTGGCAGCTCAGACCGGGCGAAAGGCAGGGGGCCCTCACCTTCTCCAGTTTGGAAAGAGCCAGAGAGTAGCTGTCCTTGGCGCGGAACTGCATGAACCGCATGTTGGAAGGGTGGGTGAGCTCCGTGGTGATGCTGAGGCTGGGGAAGAGCCTGCGGAGGCAGTCACGGGGGTGTCAGGGGCTCGGGAGGTCCCAGGGTCACGGAAGGGGGGCGGGGTGCTCAGGGCAGGTCCCAGGGTCCCAGGGGCCGCCCGAGGCCCCTCACCGGAACATGGTCTGCACGTTGACGATGGTCTTGGCGTCGGCCATGTAGTCCTCCTCGGCGCTCATGGTGCTCTCCTTGTCCACGACCACCAGGTTGTCCGCGTAGATGATGCCGCACTGCAGCAGGCTGTCCAGGCTGGCGGGAGAGCGCGGGCCGGCGTCCCGGGAGCCGCCCTGGCATGCGCCGACCACCCCCCCAGCCCCAGACCGCCCACACCCCAGGAGCAGGAGGAAGAGGGCAGGGTCCCTCTGCTCAGAAGTGGGCGGACGCCGGCCCCGGGCTCACTTGTCCACAGAGCCCTCCATGTAGTAGACCATGGGGAAGCAGCAGATGGCCTCCAGGAAGTGGGGGTCCGGCCTGTGGGGACAGCAGGGCTGTGGGTGGCCGTCCTGCCCTGACACCCACCCCATCCTGGGGTTGAAGGGCTGGGCAGGGCAGGGGGCCCCAGGGACTGGGGGGCAAGAGCTTTAGAAGCCAGTGGGCTCTTCTTAGTTTCCCTCAGGGGAAACCGAGGCCCCGGGGGGTGGGACTTGCCCAGGCTGGGCAGCCAAGGCTGGGCCCTGGGCCCTGGGCTGCCATGCCTGTGGGGGAGGCCCTGGAGCTCACAGTTGTTGGGGGGCACAGGGACACAAGAGGCCACGAGGGAGGAAGATGGACAGCTGCCAAGAGACAAGAGGGAGCTGGAGCCAGTGAAGAGCTGGGGACGCCTGCAGGTGGGGAGCAGAGACGCCTGCAGAGGGGAGCGGGGGACACTCTCCAACACCCAGGCCGAGCCTCACTTGTTGTCCAGCAGCAGCACGATGGGGTTCAGCTCCTTGCGGGACCGGTAGTAGGCCCGCAGCGGCACGATGAAGTTGTACAGCCCGTTCCCTGCCGTCTCGGCAGAGACGATGATCAGCTTGTTCTTGAAGCCGTAGGCCTTGGCGTCCTCGTAGCTGTTGTGCTTACAGCCCTGCAAGGAAGGTGCCGGAACTGCACTGGCGCCGCAGCCAGGCCGGGACTGGGGACCCCGCGAGGCGGAGCCCAGGCCCCTCGCGTGCCATCAGACCCCTGGCCTCCCCGCAAGCGCTGCTCCGTGTCAGTCAGCCCCTCCCAGAACAGTCCCAGTCATGTCAGGGAGGGGGCGGGGTCCGTGGGGGCACGTGGTCTCAACAGACGCAGAAACGAACGCGTGCGTGTGCGAGTGTTCATGTGCGCGTCCGTGTTTTCTAGCTCAGCTCGTTGAGAGCCCCAGACACAGCGACACCCCAAGCGCCCAGACCCGGGTTTCTAATGTCATTTCCACTCGAAGGAGAAGGGGCTCCTTGGCCGAGAGGCCGGTTCTAGGATGGGAGCAGCGCAAGTGCGAGGGGGATGGGCGCGTTGCTGGGTGGGCAGCACGGGGCGCTCCGAGGACGGCGGCCCCTGCGTGAGGACCCACGCCAGCCTGAAGGGCCCACCGGCAAAACCGGGAAAGGCTGAGCGTTGGTGTCAATGCCGACTGGGACGGGTGACAACAAGCAGTGGGTCGGGGCCCACATGCCACCCACCGGGTCGTCTCGAGGGAGTGTGAAGGGCTGTGGGGTTAGTAGGCCAGCGTTTGATGCAGCCCCACGGGGTGGCAGCTCCGGGGCAGCAGCAAGCCACCTAGCCTCCATGCCCCTCCCCTCGGTGACCACGCTCTGCCAAGGCTGAGCCAAAGGCTTTCTGCAGCGGAGGAGCCTTGCCGAGCCCCCAGAGCCATATGATGGAGCTGGCCTCACCACCAATGCCTCCAGAAGGACACACGTCACTTCAGGTGGTCTGGTCCCGAGGGCACAAGCTGTTCTCTTGCACAAAAACATTTGCAACCCCACCTGTGCTTTGAAAACTGCCAAGACCAAGAGACCCGAGGGAGAGCGACAAGACAGCCACACGCAGAAGGTGGCGGGGACAGCGTCACCGTAAAGGACAACAGCCCATCTGGAGAATGGCCCATGGGTCAGACACCTGTGTCCTGACTTTGGTGAGTGACCTGTTACAGGAGGGACGTCTGGGGAAAACACGCCTCCAAAATAGAAATGGTTGTCGGGGGAGGGGGGACAGGAGAGCAGCCAGCAAGAGAGCCCGGCTGTGAGTCAGCCTGAGGGCCAAGGACATCCCCGTCATTATCGCTACAGTCATACCAAAGCGCAGCTACCCGGAGCCTGGCAAGACGCGACCTACCTTGTCCAGCCGCAGGCAGCAGAAGGGGGCCTTCACGGGCAGAAGGTGGCACAGGGTGGGGGAGCTGCCGATGTAGGGCGAGTTTGGGGGGTAGCCCTTCACGTACCTGGGGTGGGACAGGGAGCCTCAGCATGGCCAGTGCCCCCCACCACTCAGGGCTGCCAGCTCCACCGTGCACTGCTGCCCGGCAGGAGTGACCACACGGGGGCGCCAGGCCCCAGGTCACCCCCTCCCTGATGCCCCCAGCTCTGCCCCCACCCCCCAGGCCCATCTGTCCTCACATACTCCACCCCAGCAGCAAAGGCCAGGAGCAGAGACTGGCTGTGGTGGGGGCCCAGCGGGGAGGAATGGATGCCCAGGCCGGTGGCTGGGCCCTGCTGTCGGGCACCCGTCCTGCCTGAGGCCAAGTGGCCAAGAGTTGCTGAGGGCAGACGGGAAGTTGCTCAGAAGACCTGGCCCCAAACCCAGGGCAGGATGACAGCTCAGGACTGGCCAGGGGCTTCCAGGCCTGGATGGCACACCGCTGAGGGCTCCTTATCTGTGACCTCTGCAGACCATGCAGGCCCTGTGGGGCCATGCTGTCGGGGTGCAGGGGTCCCCAGAAGATTCCATTTGCCAAACAAGGTCTCCCTTGATGCCGTTTGGAGGTCTTGATTCAGAGCATGGCTGCCGCCCAGCTGGACCCCCAATTCCTGGATGCCCTGCTCTCACGGGGACTCTTCCCTCCCCGAGTTCCGCTCTGCCCCCCACGGGCCACACTCACTCCACCACAGACAGCCCCTCGTCCTCCGAGGGCGTCATCTCGTCCTCTGACTGGTCACTCAGCAGGTCGCAGGGCAGCAGGGCTGAGCTGTCGGCCACCTCCAGGACGGGCGCGATGCTGGGCCGCCGGCTGCCCGAGCCGTTCTCAGTGGGGAGCGCCAGCTTGCTGCCCCCACTGCCCTGGGCTGGTGGGCACTCCGTGTTCTGGAGGTCCATGGCCACTGTCCCTGCGGCAGAGCAGTGACTTGGCTGCAACCCCTCCCCGAGGCTCTCCCTGGGAACGCGGTTTCCCTGGGAGGTGGACACAGTCTTCTGCTGAGACCCAGGGGCCCATCCAACTGCACCTCCCCAGGGGAGTCTGGCGCCCGAGCCTCGGCTTCCCCCTCAGTACAATGGGGCCGATGGCCCCAACGCAGCGTGACCTCAGCCAGGCGGGCACTCGGATGCCGCTGCAGGCAAAGTGTCGGCAGGCGCCAGGGCTGCCCTCTGGACGGAGCGCACACTGAGGCCTGAGCCCCGGGACAGCTGGGTCCCGGGGGGATCGGCTGGCCCAGAGCAGGGTTGGCCTGGGAGCACTCCGAGGGCCTCACCCACGGAGGCGATGATGCTGTGCACGGGCAGGCGGGAGGAGCCCTGGCCCAGCCCCAGCCCCAGCCCTGGCCCCGCGAGGCCCCGCCGCCGTGTCTCCTCCTGCTTGAAGGTGAAGGCCGAGTTCTCCTCCTTGGTGATGTTGATGTAGAAGCAGGTGTCGGAGGCGGCCAGTGTGTGTCGTGGCCCCGGGTTCAGCAGGATGCTCTTGTTGTCTTCCCGCTTCAGGCCGATGAGACATACGCCATACCTGGGGGAGGGGCGTGGCTCAACGTGGCCCCACCCATGCTGTACCATATGGGCGTGGCTATATGTGCCCCCACCCACACCGCACCCGGGCGGGCATGGCTAGACATGTCCCACTCGCGCCACACCATTTCCCAGGTGGGCGTGGCTATACTGGGCCCCGCCCTACCAGGGAGGCGGGGCTCGAAGTGGCCACACCCATGCCATACCCAGGTGGCATGACTCGGCGTGGCCCCACCCACACCGTGCCGTGGGCGTGGCTCTACGTGGCCCCACCCACAGGCGCCTCTGCTTTGTGGAACCAACTCTTAGGCCAGGGTTTGGCGGCCACTTGGGGTGGGGCCTTTGGCGGAGCCCTCCCCTCGGGTGTGGGACTCCCCCTTCGCACTGGCCCCAATGGCCCGAGGTCAGAAAAGGGAAACCACGTGGTGGGGCAGACCCAAGCCTACGCAGACTCTGACTTCCAACCCCGAAGCCCCGCCCTGACCTGGACCGGGTGGGGGTGGCCGAGCCCACGCCCCACAGGCCGCCTACTTCTTGTGCGCGTGGAAGGCAGCGTAGGTGAAGCTCTTGCCCTGGTATTCGCGGAAGAACTTGCTGTCGCCCATGCGCACGTGGTAGACCTCGTTGCCCGAGCAGCGCCCGTACATGCGTTGCCACTGCTCCGGGGACTCCTGGCCTTCCCTGGGCGGGCGGGGACATCACCGCGGTGTCTGAGGCTGACAGGGTGGGTGGAGGCCAGCAAGGCCAGCTTGACCCTCACCTCTGACCCCTCCCTGTCTGGCTGAGCCTCGTGGGTGGCCTGAGGGGTCACTTGGACAGTTTTAAAAATTCATAAACACAAGGGTCTGATATTTAGGGGGCACCAAAATGTTTTGGGGTCAAGGCTGGCCTCCACGGCTTGTGAGGTCCTCCCAGGCTGGCAACCCCCTCCCCCTGCCTGGTCCCTGCCCCAGGACTGCCCAGGTCCCACAGTTAGCCAAGGGCCTCTGTCGGGGAGACCCCAGCCTGGTCTCCTCTGCTCCCGCCCACGTACTGTGAACCAAGCGCGCCTTTCCACACCCCTGCAACCAAACCCCGCCAGCCAGTGCTGAGTCTCCCTGCCCCATGGCCCCTCAGTCTAGGGGGGCCCTGCCTGCCATTCCCAGCAGCCCCTGGCCACCCCCACTTGGCTGCTCAGAGTCTCCAAAGCCCACTTCCTGAGTGGGCCTAATGTCTCAGCTGGGCCCACACATGTGACCTCCCCACCCCAGCATCCAGCTCCCTGGACGAGACGTGTGCCCGCAGCACACGCCGCTCCCTGTCACAGGTCTCCTCACCCCCCACCCTATCCCCCAGCGGGCGCAGGGTGGGGACACTCACTGGCCGCGGGACGTGTGCACCAGCAGGGTGATGAGGGTGGACGTGGCCGGGCAGATGCAGTTGAGGGCCAGCATGGCGTACTTACACTCCTCCTCACACACCACGTGGTCTGCGGGCGGGGAGGTCAGCGCTGTCCCCGGGCAGACCCCCCGGCCCCCTCGGCTCTGCACACACCCCCTCACCCTGCTCACCTGTCCCCAGGTGCCCAGCTCAGGCACGCCCATGGAGGGGCTCAGCAGAAGCACCTGCCCTCCTTGCCCTCAGCTACTGCCCTCCCGGAACCACATCCCCCAGGTGCAGGACCTGCAAGGGGTGCCGTCCACCCGCCCCTGGTGAGAATAGCATGCCTGCTGCCCCCCGGCTGTGTCTCTCCGTGCTCCTGGGCCTGTGCTCCAGCCCCCCACCTGGGAGGAGCACGCTCACCTGCGTGCACATGTGGCCCCCAAATGTACGTACCTGCGAACTTGACGTGAAACTTGTTTTCTGGCTTGAGGATCTGCACATAGAGGGGGCAGTTGGGGGCAAAGTCCTTCACGGCCCAGGCTCGCAGGATGGTCTGGTGGTCCTGGGGGTGGGGAGGGCGTGGTCAGGGGGTGGCACTGCATGCGGGCACCGGGCCGGGGCCTGTGGCACTCACCGCCGCTGTGCGGTCGACCTCGTTGCGGCTGCTGAGGATAAAGCAGGCCTCCCCATTGTCCATCCTGCAAAGCACAGAGCTGAGCGTGGCCTGGACCTGCCACTCTCCCGCCTTGGCTGGCAGGGGCTCTGGGCAGAGGCTGGAAGGGGAGGTCCCCTCGAGATCCCACCTCTTTGTGCTAACAACCTGCTGCCGGGGCACTGACCACTGTAGGGGGGCTGGGGCATGGAAGGAAGGGGAACACTTGTCGGCAGAGACGCTGGGCCCTGACTGCTGGCCTGTCCCTCCCGGGATGGGCTGCCCAAGGTCTGGGGACCTGTGACCAGTTCCGCTCCCCTGCCACCCAAGGACCCCTGGCTGAAGAAGGGGTGTTGCAGACACTGTCCACTCCCGTCCGGCACAGGGGAGGTCGGAGGCCCGGCTGTCCCTGTCGCACCGCCCTGGAACCCGCCAGTCCACAGCTCGTCCCTGCCCTGGCAGCCACTGCCTCTCTCCAGCCCTCGGGACTAGAGCTGGGCAGTGGATCAGCTGTACCCCGGACCACCAGCACCTCTGGGCAGAGGGCTTGATTCCCGTCCCGTTTTACAGGTGAGCTCAGGAGGTAGGCGGGTGAGGGCACCCGGGCCTCCCCGAAGCCTCAGCACAACCCGCCTTTCACCACGAAAAACATATCCGTCTCCTGGGATGAAATTGAGACGGGGGGCTCCCGGGGGTCCCCGAACGCGCACAGGCACATTTGGGAAAGTTCCACTTAAGCACTCAGTCTTCTCACCCCAAGTCACCCTGTCAACTTGGCTTTAAAAGAAACCCGCCCACAGTCATGTCTTCCCCCTCAGGCACAGCGGTGACTGTCCCACCCCTTCCACTCAGCCTCTCCTAGACCCTGAGGAAGACTGTGCCCGGGACCCGGGGGCCGGGGAAGGGCCGCCCTGGAAGCAGACGCGCCGGGGCATGGAGATGGGGCTGGGCCGGGAGGCTGCGGGCGGGCTCACTTGGCTCGCATGAGGTCCTGGTCCTTGAGCGCAGAGCCCTGGAGGTAGATGACCCGCTGGGACCACAGGGGTATCTGCAGGACCCTTCGGACCTGGATGTCCATCTCAGTGGGGCACAGGATGACCACGTAATAGTCCTGCCGGGGGAGGTAGGGTGCAGGTGAGCCCGCCCCTGCCCGCGTCTGGGACCCACAGACGCCCCCTGTGGTGCGGGTGGGGGTCCCACCTGCCCAGGCAGGGGCGGGCTGTGGGCAGGCTCACCTGGAGCCGGGGGTGGGCGTAGAATTCGTTCAGGAAGTCCATGAGCAGGTCGATCTTGAGGGAGCTGACGCACAGGACCACGTGCTTCTCTGTCTGGGCCCGGTGGCGGCTGTAGTTGCCACCTGACTTCTGCCGCTCCATCCACAGGTACACGAGCTCCTCAAACTGCGGGTGGGAGCGGGTGAGGGCCGGGGGCCTGGGCTCGGGGCTGTGAGGGCCCCGGGCGAGGCCGCTGGGACCGGCTGTGTAGTGATGGCACTGTCACAGGGGCCTGTCTCTGTGGGAACCGCAGACGGCACAGAGTGGGGCGGGCGGCCAGCAGCTTGTGCGGACACGAGAGGAGGAGGGCGCCGGACAGAGGCCCGAGCAGGACCGAGGAGGCGCGCCACGCAGAAGCAGCGAGGATGTCGCAGCTGGCACACGGGGCAGCGAGAGACACGGCGTGTCCAGCTCGGGCCCCAGAGGCCACGCGGCCATCAGTGGATGACAAAGGCTGCGCCAGCACATCCAGGTGCCATTCATGAGGCCGGTGGGCCTCCCTCAGCACCCGAGGCCCATTCGGGAGGGACATGAACGTGTGTCAGGAAATTCTCAGCCGCAGAATTAAGAATCTAGGCTCTGGTGTGAAAGGGACACTTTCAGGACCCATGGTTACAAGCAAGTGGGCGATCTGAGGCTGCAGGTCTGGGGACAAGTCCACTGGGGCCACACCTCTTGGATGTGAGCTTCGAGTGATGGGAACCATTTTAAATTAAGAAACTGGCAGGTGAGGGACAGTGGAGGTGGTGGACCTGCTCGGCGCTGTCCCATCCAGGACCTCTGTCTACAGTCCCCTTGACTCCACATCTGCAGTGGGAGGGGCCTGTGAGGGGGAGGGGCCACAGGGCAGAGGGAGGTGGGGAGAACGGGGCTCCAGAGAGTGGGAAGTGGGGCGAGGATGCCTATAGGGTGCTCCTTGGCTTCTGTGTCCCTATCACACACGCTGTGCTCTGGACAAGGGGGGAAGAGGGAGGACAGGGGGCTGGCTGGGGCTGAGGGCTCCCCTGGAACAAGTGCAGGGTCAGCAGAGGGCCCCTGTATCCCCCCACATCCCGAGAATGGACCAGGGGTCCCCTCTCCAGGCCTCCAGTTCTCATATCTAAGTCCAGGTGGGGGCTGGGCTAGGTTCTTGCCCCACCTTCCCATGGCTCAGCCAGCAGATTGGCTTCGGTGACAGGTGACAAGGAAGTAGCTGGGGGCGGCTGGCAGCTGTGCCCCCTGTGGCCCTGACAGCTGCTGCCACATGAGCTGAGGCTCCTGACTCCCAGCCCACGGGACACCCTGTCAGCCCCTCCCATTCTGCTCTGCGCTCTGCCGGGTCCCAGGAGGGAGCTGGCTGATGGCCCCTGCTCGCCACACTGATGGATCCTGGTCCCACGGGTCTTGGCCTCGTGGCCCCTCTCGCTGAAATGGGGGGGCGGTGGCTCACCTGCAGTGGGAGCACCACGAGGGCCACGCAGATCATGATGACCACCAGCAGCTGGGACGGCCAGATCTTGGGCGTCACGTCGCCGTAGCCCACGGTGGAGAAGGTGACGATGCAGAAGTAGAATGACGTCAGGAGGGACAGGTTCTCGCCCGCACGCTCCAGGTGCTGGATGCCACAGGTCCTGCAAGTCCGGGCAGTCAGAGGCTGCAGCCGGGCCTCGGCCACCTCGGGGCTCCTGGGGCGGAGCTCTGCCCGCCCGCGGGAACTCGCGTCACCCTGAGACTCCGGTATGTCAAGGCCTGGTCCTCACCCAAGAGGTCAGTCCCCGGTGGCACACAGCTGGACAGTCCCTCCCACACTCCACCCTGAGTCCCCAGCCTCACACTGGGAGGGGCCGATGGCAGGGCCTGGGGGCCACAGCACACACCATGGGGCAGCGCACAGTGGCACTCAGGGACCCCGCCCCACTGGGATGTTCAGTGGGCTGGCTGCTGGGAGGGAGTGGGGAGGGGCACCCCATCTGGCTCCACTGAGGTCTGCATGTTGGGGGAATGGGGGGAGGAAGGGGACGCAGGAAGTGCATGGCCTTCAGGACCAATGGTGCCTGCCCCTGGGCCTTGCAGGGGATCGGAGGGGGCAACCACCGGGCAGGACCAGTGTCACGACAGGAGCACAGGCCGATGTGGGGGATGGGCTCCCCACTGTGTACTCTGGCTGCTCCCAGACCTTCCTCTCAGCTGAACCTCAAGCCAAAGGGCCCCACCCGGCTAGGGGCCAGGCCCTGGCCACTGAGTCCCCTCCCAAGGCACCATCCAGGCAGCCCTGGGACCGTGGGCTCCACGCTGCCCTCCTGACCCCTCGGTCGTGGGGGCCCGGCTGCGCCCAGGAGGTGCTCACCCCGTGAAGACCAGGCACAGCAGGGTGCAGAAGAGGATCAGGACCTGGTTGAACATGGCCGACTGTGTCCGGAGGATGGCGCGGTGGAAGTCGTTCTGTGGGACGAGGCGCGGCAGCGGCAGGGGCTGGGACCCGCCACCAAGCCCGGGGCCCCAGGCTGGGGAGTGGGGGCTGAGGACACAGGACTGGGGAGCCCCCACAGGCCAGAGGCCAACACGGAGTGCTGCAGCCCAGTGCACAGTGAGCATGGGGAGCACCAGGCCCGGCGTTGGGGGGGGCGGCGGGGAGGACACAGTCCCCCGCTGTGCTGACGGGCCTGCAGCAGGACCTGCTCAGACACTCAGTGGAGGGTCTGCGAGGGCTCCGGTTTGCTGTGGCCTGGGGCGCGCGGTCCTGGATTCTGTGGCCCTGGGTCTGGGGATCCCGGTTTGTGGGCCCTGCCCCCGCTCGCCCTCACACAGCACCTGCCCCCTCATCTTTTCAGGGTGAGGGAAAGGGTGAGTCTCTTCAGGGTGATGGTGACAGAGATGACAGGTTTCCTGGCGGTGGCGGAATTGGGGGCAGGGGTGGGGGAGGGGCAGGCAGAGGCAGGCGGGGCTCACGATCATGTTCTCCAGCGCGTGCTTGGCCAGCCAGCAGTTCAGAAACACGGGGATGAACAGGTTCCGCAGGGGCGCCCAGAAAATCTGCGGGGGAGACGGGTCAGCGGGCGCGGGACCCAGGCGGCCCGTCCCTCGGCCGGCGGGGGCTCACGCACCGTGATGATGAAGGGCAGGGTGTTGATCATCTCCAGGATGAAGGACACGCGGAAGACCTGCTCCCAGATGTTGCCCTGGGAGCCCAGCAGGCGGGGTGGGGAGAGAGACCCGCCAGAGGTCAGCGACAGGGCTGGGTGGGGATCAGAGGGGAGGGCGGGAGCCCCGAGAGGGCCAGGCGGGGCCGGGCAGGGCGGGCGGGCGCTCACTTTGTAGCTGAGGTAAATGAGGAGCATGGTCTCCAGGAAGCTGATTATGGCCACGATGACCTGCGGGGAGGGCAGAGCGCAGGAGCCTGAGTGGGGGCGGGGAGAGGGCAGGGCGAGGGCAGGGGAGGGGCAGACCCCCGCTCACCTGGATCGCCCACAAAGCCATCTTCCTCTCCACCCACAGGATCGGCGCCCTGGAGAAGAGGGGCGTGAGCTGGGCATCGGCCAGCCTTATCCCTGGAGAGAAGGGAGGCTCCGGGAAGGAGGCCTCCGGGGCAGTGCCCGGGCTGCTTGGCAGGAGGCGGGGCTGCAGGCTCTGAGGCCCCAGGGGCCCCTGGGGCCTCTCTCCCCCTGGCCCTGGGGACAGAGCTCCTAGGCAGGCAGGTCACGGAGGGGAAGTGCTGACCTGTTTCCCTGCAGGGCACCGTGAGGCCAAGTGACAAGGGAGGGCTGCCCACGCAGAGACACTGGCAGCTGTCAGAACGGAAGGACCCGGGCTGCCCCGTAAGGCTGGGGGTGCGAGGGAGGGGCAGGAGGCCGAGGGGCCGTCCTGTCACCTGAGCGTCAGAGAATGACAGGGAGAAGCGCCCACGGGATGCATGGGTGTGGCCAAGACGTCCTCTCCTCTGGATCAGGTGTCCCCCCTTCGCTCAGGGGTCACGCTTACAACTGACCGATGGGGCCCCGCTTTCCTGGGCTAACGTGGCATGAGCTGACTCAGGCGGTCCTGAGTCTCTGGCCCTCCCCTCCCACCCTGGTCTGCCAGCCTCTCTGAGGCCACTGGGCCGTCCTGTGGTGACAGCCCAGCTCTTAACTTGCTCCTGGAGCCTCAGGGTGCCCTGCGGGACACCTCCCATGCTGCCCACCACCTCTGTCCCAGGGTCAGGTGAACGTGTCCTTGGGGAACCCAGGGGCTCAGGGGCTGAGGCCGGGCACCTGTCCCTGTCCCGGACCTCTGTCCCCCCCACCCCACAGCCCAGGAAAGCTGGCAATGACCGTGACTCACCAGTTGATCTCAGTGGATGACTCATTGAAGGTGTAGTTCTGCTTCGGGCAGCCCCAGCTGAGGAGACAGAGCTGCCCTGGCCACAGCCCTCCCAGCCCCATCCGCGGGACCCTTCCCAGGGTTGCCAGGGGCTCAAGGAATGTTTGGGGCACTGTCCCTCCGACCCAGGGTCAAGCCGTGCACCTCAGAAGGGTGTCTGAGGCAGCTGGGAGGGCCTGTCAGGCGTGGGCAGGTAAAACAAGGAGGAAACACCCCCTCTGGGGTATGAGAGGTGCCCAGGGGAGAACTGGGACTCAACCCAGAGGCAGAGGCGCCGCAAATGAGGCCGGGCAACGTCAATGGGATGGGGCACAAGGCGGCTCCCACGGGGCTGACGCTAGAGGGCCTCCCTGAGTCATCCCTCAACACAAGGCTCCCCACCTGGATGCGCACTTGGGGGCCAAGGGCATGGTGGACATGCTGGCTCCGCCCCAGAACTTAATCTGTGCTGGGCGCTGAGCAAGGGGCCCTCGTCCCATACAGTCCACGGTGACAGGCAGCTCCCACCCTTTTCTCTCAATGGCCCGCTTCCCCGCAGCCTCACTGTGGCCATTGTGGGCGGCCACCCACCACCACCTACCTGCCACCCATCCATGACCACCCACCGCCCACCCGCCCATCCATCTACGCCACCACACCCAGCAGACCCTCCCCAGCCATTCACCTCCCACCACTGTGTGCCAGGCGCTGTGCGATGACAATAGCCCTGTCCCCGTGAGGATGTGGGGCCAGGTGCCCAGGGGCCTCTGGGATTTGGGGAGGTGGGATGAATCCAGGAAAGTGGTGTCAGTTCGAGCCCCCAGTTTTCCTTCCAAAACCACCTCGGTGGGATCTGCCCTCTCCCCTGGGATGAAGACCTTTGTTCTCAGCAGAAAGTGACAGGCCTCCTTCCCGGCTCAGCCCCAGGAGCCCAGCCGCCTGTCCAGGGAAGAGGCGGGAAGAACACGCCCTGAGGAGCCAGCCCGAGAAGTGTCACCCAGGTGACAGTGATGGCCCGGGCCACAGGCCCTGACCGAGAGGCCTCTGCACAAGCGCCCACCCCCCGTGCAGGGCGCTGAGGGTGCCAGAATGGGAACGAATGCTCTCAGCGTGAGCTCAGGACAAGCGGGGACTGAGCATCCGAGGACAGCCTGAGAGAGGAAAAGGGTGACCTGTGTCGCCCCGAGAGACGCGGGAGGGCAGAGCACATCCACGGCAAGAACGGCTGGCCGGCCGGGAGGGAGTCCCGGGAACTGGGAACATGGCAGTGGCCGTGAGAAACTCAGCAGAAGGGCGGAAGAGAAGCTAAGGAAGCCCCCCAGTGACAGCAAGAGATGGGAAACCGGGGAGAACAAGAAACACACAGGGTCACCCCAGTCCCACGCCCGAGTCTCAGGAAGTCCAGCGTGCCTGGGGTCGGGGAGGGGACCTTCAAAGCCTTCACGCAAGACAGCCTGGCCCTGCGTGGACCCAGCTCAGTGTCCCCCGGAGCCACAGAGGCAGCGAGCAGGGGGCACAGAGAGAAGCCACCCGCATCCAGGGGAGAAACTGGTTCCCACCGGGATCCGAGTGGAAACGCGAGCTTCTCCCCAGCAGCCGTCACAGCCGGAAGACGAGGCGGCAAGAGGGGAGGGGCCCTCGGACCACCTTCTACTGGGGGCCCAGGCCCCGCATGCTGACCACCTGCCCCTGGAAGTCAGCACAGCGCGTGCTCCGTGCAGACGAAGGAGACCGAGGGAGAGGCGCTCTGGGCCCAGGAGGAACCAGGTGGGAGCACAGAGCTGGGGCTGAGGCCCTGCGTCTCCACGCGGACAGGGAGCTGCACCCGGACTCAGGGGAGGTCCTTCCAGGTCCGGGAGCAGCCGCAGTCCGCGGACAGAGGCGCCCTTTCCCCCTGGGGAGCTGGCTGGACAGCGGGACCCGAGGGCAGCGTCCAGGGTGTGGCTCCCTGGGGGGTGGGCACTGGGGCAGGAGTCCCGGGGGGAAAGAAGGTCTCTCCAAGGCCCTGGGCAGAGGGTGACCCAGGACCCGTGTGGGGGCGGGCACAGGCCGCTGTGATGGCAGCAGGGCCCCCGGCTGCAGCCCGGCCCACCGTCACCCACCATCCGATGCCCAGGGCCGGGTCGTCGAGAAGGACGCGGACGATGTATAGCAGGCAGGTCAGCAGCTTCAGGGAGAAGTTGAACAGCCGGATCCTCAGGCCTGCGAGGGGGGCGGAGTGGGGGTGTCAGGGCTCCCCGGCCGGGGCCCCTCCTGCCAACGGCTGACCCCTGTGCCCTGGACACCTGAGCTGGGCTGTCCCCAGAGGAGCAGGGGAGCCCCGAGTTGCTCCCTCCGTGGACAGGAGGTGTGGGGCTGTGGGGAGCACACTTGTGGGCTGGGACTCGGGGCCACGACTTCCATGTTCCATCCTGCACCCCAGGAGGGGCCCGAGTGGCCAAGCTCCCACCGGGCAGGCAGTGGACAGAGCCTGCAGGGGAGGGGCAGGGACACACTGAGGGACCAGGGAGCACCCTAGGGGAGGGCAGGGGAGCCAGGGGCCACAGCAACGAGGCTGAGCTGGTGCCCCTGACCCAGCCCAACCTCCAGCAGGGTCCCCACAGGTCCCAGGCCCACCTCCTGCTGGGTGGAAGGAGGCGTGAGGCCGAGGTGAGGGAGCACTGACCGTGGCCCCACACCCGCCGTCTGCCCACACGGCCCGGGCCTCCCCCCCGCAAGCCCCAAGCACAGCTGGCCCCACCCCTGGGGACGCGCCCCCGCCCCGCAGGCCCCACTTACTGGATCTTTGGTTTTTGATGAAGAACAGCTTGAGCCGCTCCTTGAAGGTGTTCTCATTGACATAGAATTCCACCTGGACCCTGGGGAGCAGGAGAGGGGCGTGGGGGCTCGGCCCAGCAGGTGGGCCGGGGCCAGCTCACAGCCCAGAGCAGGGTGGGCTTCCCCCGCGCTGTAGGAGCCCAGGAGATGGACGGATGGACAGTAAGCGGCTGGGTCAGCACCTCCGCCTTGGACAGGAGGCCTCCAGTGCCCCACGCACCCACGCGCCGCGGCACACCTGCCTGCCGGACCTTCCGAAAGCACCGGGTGCACCCGGGTGCCTCCACGCTCCCCGGAGGCCAGTACTCCTGGGCCCCCAGCCTCGGCGGGCACGGCCAGCCTCCAGGATTAAACATGCCCTGTGTGGCCCTTGGCACGGGGCTCAAACATGTCATGTCATCTATACAGAATGTTCTAGAAGCCAGCGGTCAGTTGCTTTGTCTGGGGGCCCCCGGTGGCTGTGCCTGAAGGTTTGCTGCCCCTGTCAGGGACATGGGCTCCCATCCCTTGGGTGACCCTGGACCCCCCGGCCAATCCCCAGGCACCCTGAGTCCCTGCCAGCTTCTCGGCAGGCGGGGATCTGACCCCAGCGGCCCCAGAAGGATTCTGTCAAAGGTAGGGGGGCATGCTCGGTGTGGAGGGCCATCCAGTCCTGGGAACGTGGGGCCCGGGGACAGTGAGTCCCTGCCCCACTGTACGGCACACTGGCCAGGGCCCTGGGCAGGTGCGGCTCACACTGTCCCTCCGGGTCGCAGGGAGCATACCCCCAGAAGCCAGTGACTCGGGGTGCTGGGTGGGCTCCTGCTCTGGGTTGGTCCCGGTCGCCCCCCACGCAGGGCCTCTGGCACCCTGTCACAGGCTGCGCAGCTGCCCCCGTTGGCAGGACGGCCTTAGGAATCCCACAAGGCCAGCCTGTGGGTGTCACCGTGGGCCAGATGCCCCACGAGACAGGGACCGGCAACCTTGGGGTTGGGGTGAGGTGGGGGTGTGGAAGGCCCTGCCCTGAGCCTCAGCTGACCCAGTGACGGGGTGCTGTGGGGGGCGACCAGCCGGCCAGCCCCTTCACCGTGCCCATGACACGGGAGGCCAGAGGGACTTAGTGCCCCAAGGCACAGCCATGCTGCCTGGACAGGCCCTGGAGGCCAAGCTGGGGCCACAGTGTCCTCTGCTGGTTCCAGGGCTTGAGAAGGGCCCGGGAGAACGTGGGGTGGTGTGGGGCCCTTCCCCACGCCCTGGTCCTGGTGCAGATTGGCCGACTGGCCACGCTCTGGGCTCCTGGGGCTGGGACAGCAGGACAGGTCTCCCACAGACAGTGGGGTCCCAACCCAGAGCCAAGGGCCATTGTACCCACTCCGTCCCTCCGTCCCAGAGCCCCGCGCCCCCGAGGGTCTCTTGGGGGAGTCAGTCAGATGCCCTTCTCTCTAAAGTTAGGGCTCAGCCTGGGCAGACGTCCCACAGCCGAGTCCTGGTGTTCCTCACAGACCACACGGCCCCAGAGCACCCTGTCCTAACACTCCCCTGCCCGGCCCAGCCAAGCCTCAGAAGAGGAACCCCCAACTCCTCGACCCCCCCACTCAGGTGTGCTCCCCACAGGGCCCTTATGTGGCCCCGCTGGGCCCCCCTTCCATGCCCTCACCCCACCCCAGCAGGTCCTCTATTTTCCTCCACTCCCAACAGAGCCCCAAGCTGGGGAACTGAGGCCAAGACCAGGAAGCAGCATCGGTCGGCTCCTCCTCCCTGTGCCAGGGACCCCCAGGCCCTCTCCATGGACCCCATCCTCCCATCCTAACCTCACACCTCACTGCCGGGGGCAGGACCGCGGAGCCAGGACTCGCCAGGCCCCTCCCCGTGCCCAGAACCGGAACGTCAAGTCCCCCCAAGCAGGGCCCGTGCTGGTCAGCCCTTGAGCCCTCGGCCGGGGGCTGCGGACCCCCGTCCAGGTGGCCCCCAGGCCTCAGCAGCAGTGCCCCAGAGGGAGGAGGGAGAAGCCGCGGGCAGGCAGGGCCGTGAGGTCGGGCCTGCAGGGCCAGCGACATTCACAAAGCCTCTCACTTTCAATATTTCATGAGCTGCGGCTGCCTGCTTCCTCCGGCGGCTCCACAGAAAGTAAATCACAGACTCCGTCACCCTGAAGCACGTTTAAGGCCTTGGGCACAATTCGGCCCAATCGGGCCGGTGCCGGGCAGGCCCGCGGACACAGAGAAGCCCCCTCGGGACTCTCAGCCCCCGCTCCCCGGGGCTCCCTGCACGGGCTGGCCCGGGTGAGGACGGGCCCCTGGCTCAGCAGGGTCAGGCCCAGGTCACTCAGCCAGACGCGGCCTGTCCCTCACCTGCCCGGCCGCTTGGCAGCCCTGCACCTGCCTGAGCCTCAGCCTCCTCGGCGGGGGACCACGCAGGGACCAGGACCGCCCCGCCCCGCGCGGTGGGTTGTCGGGCAGGGGCTGCTGCGACCACTCTGCGTCTCAGGCTCCGCCCCTGTGAGTCCCGGCCACACGCTTGATTTCAGGCGGACCACTAACGGGAGACCACCCTCGGCCGCTGCAGGGTCACCGCGGCCCCAGCAGGGCTGGCACAGGCCTGAGCCGCCCGCCTCCCCGAGGCCAGAGGATGCGCTGCTGCCCCCGCCACGGCCCCCTCCCCTGCGGGACACTTACTGAGACAGGGAAGAGTCCAGGCTGAAATCTTCCACAGGAAGCCTGGGGGCAGACACCGCATGGACACGTCAACATGGAAGACGGACGGATGGACAGAGGGCCCGGACTCCTGGGCCAGGAGAGCGCCCAGACAAGCGAGGTCCAGGGAAGCGGGGCGCCACGCACACAGCCCCGGAGAGAAGCAGCAGAGCAGCCCACGGCCCAGCACATGCGCCTCCTCCCGGGCCGATGGGGCGACGGCCACACCTGCGATGACCCGCCATCAGCCCAGCCCGCAGGGACCGATGGGCAGGCCTGGCCGTGCCCCTGTGCCTGTGCGGGTGCCGAGGGACGTCCAGCAACCAGGAAGGGACACCGTTACCCCACTTCGCACCAGGAAGCTGAGAGCAGCCAGGAGCTGTCCTCTAGGGTCACCGGGTGGATGAGACAGTCGGGGGTCAGCACTGCCTGGCACAGCCAGGACTCTCTCCCTCGAGCCTGTGGACCCCCCTCCCCTGCCCCGCATACAGGCCAAGGCTGGGAGCTGCCTCAGGGGCGGCCTGCAGGTGGGGAGAGGCCGGTGGGAGCCTGGGGTCGGGGCTGGGCAGGGCCTGCTCCTAGCCGATGAGGCACCGTGGGGTCAGCTCCTGCGGAGGGCTCCGGGGCCCTCTCTTCGTCCTCAAAGGAACCATTTCCCAGAAGAGGAAACCAAGGTTCACAGAGGACCCCTGCCTTCCTGAGGAGGCCACAGCAAAGAGGGGGGGCCGGCAGGCAGTGGTGGGATCACAGGCGCATGCCTGCTGGCCTCTGCAGGGCCCTCTGGGTGAGCAGGATCCCCACAGGGCCCCCCAAATCCTGGTGCCTGGGTGGACAAGGTCTCGGCGGGGAGGGGGAGGGGGCTCCGTGCAGAGCAGGGAGCCTGGGACACGGCCTGGGGTTGCCGGGGGCTTCCAGCAGGTTCTGCGTGTCGGGCCAGCTCGGGTTCCCTCTCACCGGCCCGGGGCCGCCCTGGCTCAGAGTCGGGGCAACAGCTGCACCAAGGGGTGGCAGGCGCCTGGCAGACCCACAGTCCGCGGCAGTGAAATGAGGAGAATTCACCTGGAGTGGGTGAGGGGTGAGGGGTGTGGGATGTGGGGGGCTGGCCGGGGAGAAGAGTCGGGAGGCAGAGAGTGTCCAGGTGTGGATTTGCGTGGCGGGGAGGGGGTCCCAGGGACACCTCCTGAACGCAGGGTACCACAGTGAGCAGGTTTCGGGGTTCTGTCTGCTGCAGTTGAACTCTGACAGGCCTGAGGTCACAGTTAACACGCGACATTGAACACAGGGCTCCTGGAGGAGCCGCGGCCCCATGCACGCCCGCACGAGCGTCCTCATTACCCGTCTGGGCTCTGCCCCTGGAGCTCGGCCCCTGCTGTGCCCCCCTGTACCCCACACCCCTCTGTACAGAGTGCTGCCACGCCTGCCACGCTTGCCACAAGTCCTGACTCTCAGACCTCAGCGCCCGCATCCTGGCTCTCTCTGTGCCCCCCCCCTTCTCACCGAGGCCACCACCATGCCCAGGTGTCATGCCTGGGGAGCGACAGAGGAACCGGGCCTCCCTCTCCAGCCTCACGGGCCCCTCCCTCCACCTAGTCCTTCCTTCCAGGTCGGAGAGCCCAGTGCTGGGCCACAGCAGCTATGAGGCAGTGCGCAGCCCCTGGAGGGGCAAGGCCACCAGCTCCAGGTTGTTGGGGACACGAAGGAGCCCAGCTCAGCCCTAACCCACCCAGGTGTTCAGTACACGGCCAGCCCCCCTCTCACTGGCTCTTTAGCTCAGATGCCCTGGAATGATGGTCTTCGTTACCCGTCCCCCAGGTCGACTTTCTAACCAGACCCCGTCTCCCCACCTCACACTGGGGGCGTGGGGGCCAGAGAGGAAAGGAGAGGCCCACAGGCTCCAAGCCCAGGGAGTCCAGGCTGGGTAGGTGAGGAGGGGCTGTCACCAGCCCACAGTGTCCAGCAGACGGAGGGTGGTGTGCCACGGTTCGGGCGTGATGACAGTACCGGGCATCTCCCCACGGCGCGGTCCCTCTGCCCACTGCCTCCTCAGCAGTGCTGAGGTCTCCTGGGGGCCTCGGGCCCAGTGAGCCATGACCCTGGCCGGCTCCAGGAGGTGGCTGGGCATGCAGGTCAGGGGCAGCTGCAGGAGCTCTGGCTAGCAGCTCCCATGACAGAGGCACCCGTCGCCCTACTCGGGTCACGCTGGAAGCTCCATCAGACCTGTGTTCCTAAGGCGCAATCCCAGCAAGTCCTCCTCTGCTCAGGGACCTGCTGCAGCTCCCTACTGCCCCTGTCCACAGCACGCATCCAACCCCTTGGGAGAGGAGGCTGCAAGGCACCAGGTGGCAGGAGGCTGCAGACAGCTCCTGTCTCTCTGCTCTGCAAAAGCAGGCTGATTGGGACCCTGCACCTCATGGGCTGCTGGGGGACTGAGTGAGTGAGGCTGCTCAGGCAAAGGGTCAGCACAGGATGGGGGCCGGAAGTGGTAAGCATGGGGGAGGGCTTCCTGGAGGAGGTGGCCCTGCAGCTGCATCTCCCATGCAGTACTGCAGGCTCAGATGCAGCCTGGGCAGCACCTGCTATCCCTGCAGGAATGGGATGGTGCAGGGAGCTGAACCCTTAAGGGGCCAGACTGGTTGTAACCAGAGCCTCCAGAATTCCTGCCCCACAGGAGAAAAGAATCTGGTCCCCAGGACGTGGGCCAGTTCGCCTCCCTCCTGCCCAGGGGCTGCCCACTGGCTGCTCCAGGGCCTGTTAGGAGCACTCGCTCTCCAGCCTGAACAGTCTCCTCGGCCAATGGGAACACGCTGGGCACCAGCCTTCCCTCATGGGGCTTTGAGGGGCAGGAAACAGGGTGTGGGAGGAAGGGCCCCCCAGACAGTCTGTGGCCAGGTGGGGGGGGGCATGGCAGACTCCCCAGGCACCCTCGGTCCTGCCATCTGCCAGGCCGAGTCCCTGCCAGCCCCCTGCCGCAGCCCCGGCAACCGTCCCCAGACAGTGGCCCTGCTCTCCCCTCCGCCCTCAAGCTGCGCTCTCCTCGCCCTGGCCCAGACTGCGCCTCTGCCCGGCACAGGTGTCCGTGCCCGTGACGGGCCCACACAGGGCAGCTCTGATCTAGGAGGGTTCCGGGCACATGGGAGGGGCCCGCTGGCCTGAGTGCCGCAGGCCCAGCCTCAGCGTCCTCATCTGTGCAATGGGGGTGCTGCGCTCCACCCGCCCGAGCTCACAGAGGGGCTGGGGAGGGGTGGGCCGGGCCGAGCAGGCCCAGAGGGCTCTTTCCCCAAGGAACTGGCTTCCTGTGCTCTGGCTGTCACCAGCTCCAGGTGCCAGTCCCCCAGGGGCCTGAGCCCTGGCCCGGCTCCAGTCTGCTGTGCAGCCTTCCACCAGCCTCCTGGCCGCACTGGGCTGCCTCTAAGTGGGGACACAGGTACGGGCCCTGCCTCCTCCGAGTGGCTGCTGGAGCCAGCATGAGTGTGGTGTCCAGTGGGACAACGCTCCAGCAGGGGTCACCCGGCACAGCGCCCCCAGCCCCACTTCCCTTCTCCCCTAAGAGCAGGAGAGAGCGGGTCCCCCAGGGTCCCCGAGGCAGGCTGGAGACACGCTGGGTGGTCGTGGCGCTTAGGAGGGGGATCCAGGGGACACTCGAGCCATCTGCCCCCGCCCCTTCCCGCGGCTGCAGGCGACATGCAGCCCCGCGGAGCGCGTGCAGGATGCAAGCGGCAGAGATGCAAAGCCCCTCCTGGCGGCGGCGGCACGCAGGGTCCCGGGCCCGCGCCCCTACCTCTGGCCCACGTCGCTGCCCATGGAGCCCCCGCCATGGGCCGGCAGCAGCGGGCTGAGCCCGTGCGGCTCCTCGGGGGCCGAGGCACCGGCCGGAGCGCCCCCGGGGCCTGCCTTGCCCTCGGACGGCGAGCGCGGCAGCTTGGCCCGCGCCATCCTGCGGGAGCGCACGGCCGCGGCGACGGAGGCAGGAGGCGGGAGCTACCATCGCAGCACCGCCCCGCGCCTGCCCCGCGCCGCCGCTGCCGCAGTGGATCGGCCCGGGGCTGGGGGGGCGCCTGGGAAGCTGGGGGAGGCGCCCCCTCTACCGAGGAGTCAGAAGACCCAGGCTCCTTGCTCTGCCCCTCCCCAGGAGGCCCCTTGCGCCAAGGACGCCCCTGCAGGAGAGGGTCTCAGCGCCCGTGGCTGCTAGGGGCGCCCTGTAACGGAAGTAGTAGGATAATCACGACAGTCACGGCGCCGGGGGGGAGGGAGAGTGGCACGGTGACAGTTGGTGGCTCTTGGCCACTCACCTCCGCGGGCAGGACTGGAGGAGGCAGAGAGCCATTGGGGCTGCACCATGTGCCCAACTCACAGCTGCCCGTGGGCTCTGGAGACCCCGAGGTGCTGCCCAGGAGGGCCTGCCCAGAGGCCCCTCACTGTGCAGCCCTGACCCTGGTGTCTACCCAGGTTGGGTGGGTCCACCCCTCTCGCCTGGTGGGACATTGCTGCTGGTCGGTCCTCCCACCCACAGAGACCCAGGGTCCACCTTCCCCCCATTTCCTACCCTCAAAGCTACCAGGGAGTCCACAGGGATAGCCACTCATCGGTGCCTGTACCCCAGGCTTGACCTGGTGCTGGCCCGAGGTCCCAGCCATGGACGCTGCTTTGTGGCCGCGGGTGCCCTGCGGGACTAGCCCTGACCAGCTCTCTGAACACCACCTCCAACAGGCAGGGCAGATTTCTGTCTGTTTTGCAAAGTGGGGAAACTGAGGCCCTGCCGCCCGAGAGGTGGCTTGCCCAGGAGACCAAGACAGGGAGGAGTGGAGCAAGGACCCCCTGCCGACCGAGCCTGGGCTCCCTGCTGCGCACTTCCTTCCATTTCACAGTTGAGGCTGGAGGCCGGGAGGTGAGGGGACTCGTCCCGGTCACAGCTGGCAGGTGTTGGTGCCGGGAGAAACCCCTCAGCAGCTGCCCTCCGGGCTCCCGAGGCTCCCCAGACTGCCAGACTGTCTCTTCACCCCGCTGTCCCACTGTGGCCCCGCCCACCACTGGGGACTGGAGCATGGGGAAGGTTTGTGGGAGCAAGCCGGCCCCAGGACAGCCGGCCCCTGACTAGCCCCTGCCCAGACACGGCCGCAAAGGGAACATGGTCGCAGGCAGCCGTTGGTGGTCCCAGCAGACACTGACCCGTGCACCTGCCTCACCAAGGCTCACGTCTGTACCTGCCCTAAAGGAATGAGGGGTTTCCCTGGCCAGGCTCCTGCCTGCCCCTGGGGAGAGGAGGGCCAGCCGGTGTCGCTGCCCCTTGTTCTTCCTGTGGAAAAACACGGTGTGGCAGCTGCAAAGACGGAATGCTGGAAGTGTCTGGTCACTGCTGGGACACGCCCTGTGATAAGCAGAAAACGCAGGCCAGCGGAACCAGGGGTACATGCAGCGCCCTGCACAGCCCTGGGGGGGCACTGTCTGTGGGGCAACACCGAGGCCCATCTGCCTGTCTGTCAGTGCCCAGGAGAAGGGTGGGGAGGCAGGGATGCTCACCATGCACCCCAGAGGTTCAGGAAGCTGCAAGAGAGGCTCTCAAGCTGCAGGGCCCCTGGGGACCCAGGCTTCGCAAAGAGCCAGGGCAGCAACCTGCAGCCCCTCATGCTGCCTCATTCCTGGGGCACAGCAGCCCCGTGGGGAGCGTGGGGTCGGCGTTCTGCCTCATCTGTGCTGAGTGGGACTGCCAGCCCCTCCCCCGCTGCTGGGAGGGGGGCTGGATGGGGGCAGGGAGGGGGGCCAGGGTGAGGAAGTAGGTAGCTGGTGACACCCTAAAATTGAGAAGGGGATGGGGCAGGGGGAGCAAATGGGTGTGGGATACATTCTCCAACTGCCCAGCAGACAGCAATGGTGGATACAGTGGAATACGATTCAGCCTCAAAAAGGAGGAAACCCTGACACCTGCTACCACGTGGACGGACCTGGAGGACGTTGTGCTGAAATGACACAGAAGGGCGTATTTATTATCCCATTCACGGGAGGTCCCTGGAGGAGGCAGATTCACAGAGATAGGAAGTCCATGGAGGGGGCTGGGACAGGGGTGGGAGTGGGCGTTTCATGGGGACAGAGTGTCCCTTTGGGAGGATTGAAAGTCCTGGAGGGGACGGTGGTGGCAGTCGCACCACAGTGTGAATGACCCTGATGCCGCTGAGCTGTGCCCTGAGACGCGGTGGGGACGGTCGCTGTTATGTGTCCCTTTCCACAATAAAGAAGTTGGGAAGAAAGGGAACACAGCAGCCAGCAGGAAGGGCTCCCAGCCACGCAGTGACAATGGAGGACCAGAGGGACCATGAAGAGAATTCGGTGGGTGAGCTTCGTGCGGCTACGCCAACAAATTACCATGAACTTAGTGGCTTAAACACACAGACGCACCATCTCCCCATTCTGGAGGGAAGTCCTGAGCACTGAGTGCGGGCAGGGGCTCCTCTGAGGCTCCAGGGAGACAGGTTCCTGCCCTTCCGGCTTCTGGAGGCTCCCGCACGGCACAGTGGGGCCTTGCTCCGGTCCTCCTCCCTCTCTGAGGACCCCCAGGACTCCAGGGGGCCCATCCCAATGATCTGGGGCCTCCTCCCGTCTGAAGACCCTTTATCACATCTGCAAGTCCAGAGGTCGAGTTCAAGACGTGGGCATCTTTGGGGGGGGGCATGGTGAGCCTGTGTAGCCCCACGGGTCAGTACAGGAGACCCAGAAAGAGGAACCCAGAAAGAAAACCCCTCATTGTCACCGTCGGAGGCTTCCTCACTCTGAACACTGATGATCAAAGAGAACGGACCGGCCGTGTGCTGCTTCTTGGCAGGATTCCACTGCCGTCCCCGCCCGTTCCCAGTGACGGAGGACAGGGCCCCTTGTAGAAGAACGGGGCTAATGTTCACATGGGCGGACAAGGACAGGAGAGGCGACGTCCCCAGCCACAGCGAGCATGGGGCTCGGCGAGGACACTCCATGGGGGCCATGACCCTTTGGAGCACAGTGGGCAGAACTGATGTTCCCAGGGGACGGGTCTCCTGGAGGTGGCAAGGGGAGCACAACTGCCCAGTGGAAGGGTGGCCTGTCATCATGAATCCAGGGGCCTGTCCAGCCATATCTAATGGAGGGACAAGCAGAGCGTGAGGAACACGGGGCCCGGTGGCACTATAAACGTTCTCTTGCCTCAGTCATTCAGGGTCTGTCCTCTAGGCCCTCAGACCCAGTTTAAAGGATAATTGGGGGCAGAGGGACAAGTGAACCCCCTACACACAGGCTCACAGACCTGTAGAGGCGGTGGAACCTTCTGCAGGACAAGAGGCCTGTGCACGCACCGTGTCGTGTCACAGCTTCAAGCCACGTATGTGCTGCCTCACGGCGCTGTGGGTTAGAAGGCGGACACCGCTGAGCTCGGTCTTCGGCCCAGGGTTTCCAAAGCCCAGCTCAATATCGGGGGGTGGGCTCTCTCGTCTGCAGCTCCGAGGAAGGTGGGCCCCAAGCTCACCGGTCGAAGGCAGGGTCCGGCTCCCAGTGGGTGACAAGGACTGAGGTTCCCCCTTCCTTGGTGGCTGCTCAGTCCCTCAAGGCCAGCACTGGTATGTCACCTCCCCTTGCCAACCAGAGCAGTGGCTCTGCTGCCATGGGCTCTGTGATTGGACAGTGGAGCCCCTCAGACGACCTCCTTTGGGTAAAATCAAAGTCAAGTGGTCGGTCACCTTAACTCTCATGCAAAGTCCCTTTTGCCCTGTGTGTGAGTTTCTTGGCTTAAACAACAGACAGGCGTCTCTCAGACCCAAGGGCACCACGCGTCTGAAGCATGGGCAGGCTGCTGTCCTGGCCTCTCCCCAGTGGGCACTGAACACTTGCCCTCTGCCCCTGTCTCCAAAGTCCCTCTTCTTGAGAAGGGCACCAGGCACACTGGGTGGGGGGCACCCTAATGACCTCTGCTCACTTCATACCTGGAAAGAGCCTATTTTCAAGTTAGGTCACATTTGAGGTACAGGGGTTAGGGGTCCAGCACACTTCCAAGGGGTGCAGTCCAGCCCCAACACGTGTAACGTGCGTGATCCTGGGAGACGTCTCGTCCCATTTATTCCTGGCCACCCTGGGCAGGAGCCGGTCCAGGCTAAAGGAGTCTGTGGCTCCCACTCACCAGGCTCAGCACGATGCCCGGACTGAACAAGCCAGAGGGTCCCGCAGGGGGCCACGGGGCAGGTCTCCCCCCAGCCAGGCCTCTGCTGCCCCCCCCCCCGACCCCCGGACTCCCAGCCCTGGCTCCCCACACCCAGAGCCGTCACTCACTCCCTGGCAGGCTCTCGAATCACCTGGCACCTCCCGGGGCTCCCTAAGCTCTCGGGGCCACCGCCTCTCTCCCTGACCCCCCCCAGTGCAGGGCATGTGGTGGTGGTGGGGAGCTGGCCTGGCCACTAGCCCCGAATATCTCCCCGACGTTCACTGCCCCCCAAACAGTTGTGAGATTTCCTGGCCCTGCGCACATCCCGTGGCTGCCGTAACGCCTGACCACGGTGGGGTGGCTTCGACAAGAGAAATGTATTCTCCCACGGCCTAGAGGCCAGAAGCCCGAAATCAGCATCGCTGGGCTGAGACCCGGGCGTCACAGTGACACAGGGAGGTCTGGTGACGATCACCGGGGAGAAGGGCGGGGCCGTGGGAGGAGCTTGCAGAGCCAATGGAAGGCCGTCTCGGACGCGATTGGCTGGAAGCTGAAGCCGCCAGAGCCAATGGAAACAAAAGGAGGGCGGGCGCTTTGGCTCCCGAGCTCTGCTGGCTCCCGGGCCGGCTCGCTCTCCGGCTCTGGCTCCCGGGCTCTCTGTCCCTCGGGGACGCGTGGGTGACGGCGCTGCGGCTGCCTGCGTTTCCCAACGGCCCGCGTTTTGGACGGGAAGGAACTCCGGGCACAGCCTAGGGTCGCGCTGGCCTGGCAGAGGGTGGCAGGGTCGTTCTTCGGCTGTTGGAGAGGGAACGGGCTCCGAGGCGGAGGCCTGCCGCTCCTCTGGGATCGTGTGGCTTGTGCGTGTCATGTTTTAGTTTCTACACTAACCCCATAGAAACCGACAGGGACACGCTGGGAGAGCCCGGGTGTCGGAGCTTAGCCTTCGCTGATAGGCTTGAGTGGTTGCAGCTGCGACTTGCTGGGCTTCCGTGGCCGCTTTCGGATGAAGACTCCTTCCCTGCATCACCAGACCGTGCCTCTGGAATATTGTCTGGAGGGGGCGGCGGGCAGCGGGACCCCGCTTTCTGTTTGGTAACAGTAGGGCTGCATCAGCTCCCCCACCAGCTCTGGGGAGGGCCCCTCCTGCCTCCTTCAGCTTCTCGGGGCTCCGATGTTCCTGGATGGTGGCCGCATCCCTCCACCTCTGTCCTCACATGGGCATTTCTGTGTTAAATCTCCCTCCGCCTCCCTCTCTGTCCTTTTTTTAAGTTGCAGTAAAAGATACGTAACAAAATTTACCATTTTAACCCTCACTGCTTCCCTCTCAGAAGGACACGTGGGATGGCCTTTCAGGCACCAGGATAATCTTCGATGTCAAAATCCTTAACTTGGCCCTGGCTGGTGTGGCTCAGTGGGTTGGGCATCATCTTGCAAAGTGAAAGGTGACCAGTTTGATTCCCGGTCAGCGGGTTTGGTCCCTGATCAGGGCATGTATGAGAGGCAGCCAATCAATGTTTTTCTCCCTTCCCCTCTCTCTAAAAATAAGCAAATAAATTTTAAAAATCCTTAACTTGGTTACCTCTGCAAAGTCTTTGCCATATATGGCCACATTCATGGGTTCCGTGAATTAGGACAATGACGTCTTTTGAGGGCCATTGTTAGAGGACCTGGGAAGGGTCCTGGGCCTTGCTTGGCTGTCCTCAGCCTGGAAAGATCCTGACAGCTCCCCTGGGTGCCCGTCCTCCTGCCCAGAGAATCCAGAGGGGTGAGAGAGGACTGGCACGGGGCTGCCAATATGGGGTGCCACAGCCTCCCAGGCATTCCCACCGCTGCCAGGCCCAGGTGGAGTCCTTGGTCATCCATCTCTCGAAAGGGAACACAGGCCTGGGGTCCCTCTCCCTGCTCCCAGATGGCCCCTCTACCTGGGCCCCCGGAACAACGGCAGAACTAGTGGAGGCACCAAGCAAGAATCAGCCCCCAGTTAGCCAGGCGGAGGCATGGGTCTGAGGCTCTCCAGGAGGTGGGTGGGCGGGTGCTTTGCCCTCCCAAGGTGACCTCCCTTTGCCTGTCAGCAGCCTCTGAGGTGGGCACTTGCTGAAGGGCCCACTGACGCTGGGAGGGGGGTAACGAGGGAAGGGGGACCACTCGGTAAAGGATGTGATTGATGATGGTGTAACCACTATGCTTCACCCCTGAAACTAACACTAAATAATACTGTCAACTGTAGTTGAAAAATAAAATTTAAAAAAAAGGAGGGGAACTAAGACTCAAGCCCTCCATGGGCCTGGGATGAGGGTGTAGCCAGAAGGGACCCCTGGGCCTGCGAGGGCCTGAGACGCAGGGGGCCTGACCAGGGCCCCTCCAGGCTGGGGGGCTGCCGCTGCCCAGCACAGAGCTGTGGAGAGGAGCGAAGGGACTCCCATGTCTGTCCCCTCAGCCTCCCTCTGCACAACCTGCACCTGGCCCGAGTCCCCGGCCCAGTCCACACGTCCTCGGCTCCTCCTGTCCCTCCCTGACCTGCAGGCCTTCCCGCAGCCTCGCCACCCTGGGGGGCTCACGGGGAGTGACCCCACCGGAGCTGTGTGCCTCGCCTGCCACGAGGCTCCTTCCTGGGCTGCTGTGGGGTCAAGGCCAGGAAGGCCGCAGGCAGGCCCCGCCCCTTCCACTCTTCCCGCTGCCTGTGGGAGGGGCCTGTGGCCAGAGGGCAGGGGGCCTCTGCTGGGATTTCTGCTTTGGAGAACATTTTCTTTCTTTCTTTCTTTTTTTTAAAGACTTTATTTATTTTTAGAGAGAGGTGAAGGGAGAGAGAGGGAGAGAAACATCCATGTGCAAGAGAAACATCTATTGGTCGCCTCTCACACACCCCCAGCTGGGGACCTGGCCTGCAATCAGGCATGTGCCCTGACCGGGAATTGAACCAGTGACCTTTCAACCCACAAAGCCACACCAGTTAGGGCTCAAGCACATTTTCCATCAATCCAGGACCTGCCCTGGAAAACAGCCCAGCAGAAGGACAGGCGGTATCATTCACAGATGGTCCCACCTGGCTGAGTGACAAGGGCAGTGGCCAAGGAGCTCCCGACAACCCCACTGGGATCTCCCTCAGTGACCAGGCAAGGGGCAGGCGCTGTACCGTGGGTCCCCACCCCACTGGCACCCTCTGATGGGAGCGGGGATCAGCATCCTGGGGCCGGTGTAACAGACTTCCACAAGCAGGGGGCCTTAAAATAACAGGAATTTATTTTCTCTCAGCTCTGAGGCCAGAATTCAGAAGCCAGTATCCCAGGAACACGCTCCCTCTGGAGGCTCCAGGGGAGGGTCCTTCCCGCCTCTGCCAGCTCCTGGGGGCCCCATGCGCCCCTGGCTTATGGACACATGGCTCCACTTTCTGCCATCTTCACGTGGCTCCTCCTGTACGTGTCCTCTCCTCTTCTCATAATGACACCAGCCATTGGAAAGGGGGCCCACCCTCATCCAGGGTCACCTCATCTCCAAGTCCTGACCCTAATTACATCCGCAAAGGCCCTGTTTCCAGATAAGGTCATGATCACAGGTCCCAGGTGCAGATGAATTTTTGGGGGGGAGGGGGGACACAAGTCAAAACACCAGAGACCCCCTCGTGCTGAAGGTCCCCCCATTAGCTGTGTGACCCTGAACAGGTCCCTTGGCTGTGAGACCTGCCTCCACTCAGCCAGGTGACAAGCCCAGTCTGGAGAGGACAGGATGCCCCCGCAGGCTCCCCAACTTCAATCAAAGCCCAGCTTAGTCCCAAGAAAGGTCCCCTGCAGTCTCCTTAGCAGCGTCAACTTCATCCCCAGCCTTCGTGGGCTAAATGTCCTGCCACCCCCCCAACTCACACGTTGATGCCCTGGTGTCGGGAGGTGGGGGCTGAGGAGCTGATTAGGGTTAGAGGAGGTCAGGAAGGAGGGGCCCCGTGATTGGATCCGTGTCCTTATTGAAAACTAGAGCTCTCTCTGTCCCCCCCTCAGACACACACACCTTGTGAGGACGCAGCCAGAGAGTGTCTTAAACCCGGCGGGGCGTCCTCACCAGCACCCACCCACTGGGACCCTGATCTCGGATGGCAGCCTCTAGCCAGTAGACATGCTGTCTGTCATGTAGGCCCCAGACTGCAGTGGCGTCACTGGGCCTGAATGCCGTCACCTCTCACTTTCATGCCAGGAGGGCCAGGCGGAGTGCTGAGGACACCTGTCACCGAAGCAGGTTGGGACTGCATGGAATTGCGATGTGGACCCAAAACTACCGGTAATTTTTGTGACATTGGAGGAGCCGGCCGCCCCCTTCCTGGGCCGCTGGGTCTTGCTTCGCACGAATTCAGGAGGACTTTGACCTTGAGTCATGCATGCAAGTCCCCAGGAGGCAGCAAAGTGCCTGAAACACACAAGCCCTCGGCCCCTGGGGGATGCCCGCCTCACCATCCCAGGGTCCAGGGGGCGGGAGGGGGGACAAGACATGGGCGGTGCCAGGACAGGGAGGACAACCCCAGGCAGGCCTTGAGGGGTCAGGCGTGGGCCCATGGGATGGGCGGGAAGGAGGGGGCAGCCCCCAGCACTTTGGGGTGGGGTGGGGGTCCGTTTTCAGTTCCCACCAACCAGTCTGGGGTCAGCAGCGCCTCAGCCCAGCTTGGTGACGCTCAGTTAAAAGCAACCACAGGTGAGTGGCTCTGAGCCCAGGCTGTTCCTGGAGGTGCCGCCCCCTCCTGCAGGGCCTCTGTCCCATGGCAGGAGCCTGGCTCTGTCCCCGGCCTCTCTGGGCCCAGGCTGGAGGGACCTGAGGTCCAGAGCAGGCCCTCCTCAGGCCACTGCCTTCACCAGCTGCTCCCGCTGGGCCAGGCGGGGGTCTGTCCTCACCGCCCCCACGCTCCTGGCGAGGCGGGTGCCTGTCCTCCCTTCTCGGCTTGTTATGTGAAACAATAATGCTATTGCTCAACTGCAGAGAAACACGTCAGCACACCCTTTGCTGTCAGAGGGGCTCAGGGACGAAGGCAGAGCGGGCCCCTGGGGAGTCGCTGGGCTCGGGCTTCCATGCCCTCCTTGCAGCAGGCCCACCCCACCCCCGGGCCCCCCAGCGCCAGCGGCCTGGGTCCCTGGATGCTTCTCACACCGGCCCGCCCGCCTGGGCTGGGGGCGAGCAGGGGCGCAGACCCTGGTATGGCCCCCTGGCTGTGGCTCTGGGACCCCCGGGACCGCTGGCCTGTGTGCCGGCTGGGCAGGCCGTGTGGGAACAGTGGGTCCCCGGCATGCTGGCCAGGAGGTGCCAGCAGGCAGGCCCCTGCTCCCCACCAGGGACTCGCCCACCCTAGCCTTCTGGTCATTGTATTCCTTGTCGGGGACAAGCCTGTGGCGTGGCTGCCACATCCCTGCACCTCACTGCACCTTTCTGGGCTGGAGGGGGCGCTGAAGCCTCTGTCCCTGTCGCAGACTAGGGGCGGGCAATGACCAAAGCCCTTTCCCGCCCCTCTGTCACTGCTGCCTCAGAGCCGCCCTGGTGGGGGGTGGGGGCTGTTATCCCCCGCCCTGCAGAAGGTTTCACAGCCTGACTGGGGTCTGCAGCCCCTGAGCTGTGGAGGAGGCCCTCTGGCCCCTGAGTGTATCCCCAGGACCGTGGTGCCACGTGCTCGGATTTCGAGGCACATAGGAGGGTCAGCACTGACCAGGGGGGCCAGGTCCTCCCCGAGATTCTCCTTGGCTCCTGCGTGAAGGGGCAGTGAGTGTCCGGGTAGGCATCCCAGACCTGGCCCGCAGGCAGGCCCTCAGCTGCCCTGGAAGGCTCTGCCCACCTCCGCACTGGCTCCCAGGAGTGGCCAAGCAGCCTCCTTCGCCCACGTGGGCCTCGTCCGCCCTCCCCCCAAGGCCACAGGCATGAGGCTGGGTGACTCACAGCTGTGGCTTTACTCCCCTGGGGAACAGCAAGCCCACAGCCCTGCCCACCCGCTCAATGCCTGCGGAGCCAGGTCAGAGTGGCACCTCCACCCCGCCCCCCCCATAGAGCCAGCCCGGGGTGTGAGCAGGGGTGCAGAGTGGGGGAGAGAAACACTCTGGGCAGGAACCGAGAGACAGCTGCGGGGGGGCAGGGTCCGCCTTGTGTGGGAGGTGCGGGACCCTAGCTCAGTCTCCACCCGAGAAGCCCCCTCAGTGTGGGCTTCAGCCAGACCACCCAGGCCCAGTTGCTGGAGCCCGGGACCCCATCCCTGGGCCCCCGAGGGCCCTGTGGGACTGCCCCGGGGCACATGCAAGCCTGTGTGAGCTCCCCACGCCCTCTGGAGCTGGCCCGGGGCCTGCTAGGGGCGCAGGCAGCTCTCTCAACTCAGACCTCTCGGGCCCCGCTGGCCACCCCAGACCCGGCGGCTGCTCCCCTCCATCACCCCAGGGAGACATCCTGGTCACCTGGTCACACGGAAAGGAGGGGTCCTGACAGGCCACGGGCAGCCTGGCCCCCATCCTCCACTTTGGAAATCAGCGATGGGGGGATGGGGGAGGGGCCCGGCTCTGGGGGCAAACATCACAGGCACCCAGGAGGGGCTCCTCCCCCGGCCTCGGATATCAGCTCAGAGCCCAGCAGGAGCCCCCGTATGTGTGTCCTATGGGTGGGGGCTCAGGCGATCTCAGGACCCCCCAGGCGCCACCCTGGTCTCCTGCACGGCGCATCCCCTGAGACCTGGGGGACAGCTTGTGAACATAGGGGTCACAGTGGGGCAGGCCAGCCCTGCCATAGACACCACAGCGGCCTCCCTGGGCCGGGAAGGCTTGGGAGAGAGATCCAGGGTGATGGGGCTCCCCGCGCAGCAAGCGAAGGGGAGGCCTCCCCCAGGCCTCAGCCCCGTCAAGGTCCCGAGCCCCCGCAGGCCCCACGGCCCCAGAGAAGCCCTGAAACCCGTTCCAGACCCCACCAGGCCCTGCAACCCCGTCGAGTCTGGGCTGGGGGAGGGGGAGGGAACACTAGTGGGGACGGGGTTTCCTTCTGGGGTGATGGGACACCCTAGAACTAGAGAGTACGCAACATTGTGAATGTACTAAACGTCCTACGCGGTACGTTTCACATCTTGTGTATTTGACCACAATAAAGAAAACCCCAAACCACAGGGTCGAGGGCTCAGTGCCAGCTTCCTTCTCCCCAGGGTCGGGGTGGTTCCGCCAGGCAGACACACGCCACCCTACGGCTGATGGCAAACACCTCTGCCACCCACTCCTCAAAACGGAGGGCTGTGTCACTGACTACATCAGCCACGGGCACTGGCCTTTATCAAGGCACCCAGCGGCCCCGGGTCCGCGAGGGGGCAAGGGGAGAGGAGGCCGCCTTCCTGGCCCAGCACCGGAAGAATCTCTGCGCTGCTACTTTCAAGAATTGACCGATTCCTGGCGGAACAGGCTCGGGGGGCTGGTGCTGACATAGGAATGTGCTGAACACATCACTTGGCTCAGGCAGGGCAGGAGAGCCCGCCGCCATGGCTGCCTGTCCTCACACAGGGAGTCAAAGTAAGCGCTCCCCTGAGTCACATGCTCCTGGGTGGGTCTATTTATGGCTGGCGCGCTCAGCCCGGCAAGATAAAACAGCGTCAGGCCTACAGAGCCGCTCCCCGGCCCGAGTCCCCTGGCTGTGAGCGCGGACACTGGGCCTCCAGCTCTCCCCCTGCCCCGCTTGGAGACTGTGACGGGCCCTCCCGTGTGCGCGGTGCTCGCGGGCTGACCTTCCTCACTGACACGCTTTCCCAGCCCGTCACCGCACTGGGATCCTTCTGAGTCCCACTCGCATCCTGACAGTCTGCAACCTCACGCACTCTGCGCTCCTGACTGACAGCTGCCTTGTTGGGGGAACTGCGGGCTCACCCCACCCCCAGCCCGGGGTGCAGACCTGCGCCCCGCCGCCCCCCCCCCCAAGCTGCCGGGAAAGCGTTCCCGTTCAAACCCTGCAGGCTCCATCCAGCCCCGCGGGAGTCCTTGGCGCCAGCTTCCGTGCGGGTGTCAACGCGCCTCCCCCGAGGCTGACAGCGTTAAAGTGCTAGGTGCTTGCCCGAGACAGCTATTTGGGGAAAAGTCAGAGAAAAGCAGCATTTCTCTCCGCTTCCTGCCAGCCCCCTCAGCACAGGAATTATTCCCAAGGGCTCATGCTGGGTCCTTTACCAAAAGACTCAGGTGCATCTCGCTTGTTTCTGCTCAGGAGGATTTGAGATGCAGGAACCTTGTCACCCTCAGTAAGAGACCACAGCGTGAGCTTGAAGGACGCGATCCCTACATGAATTATAAATGCCCACCAGCCCTCCGCCGGACTGCGAGCCTCAGCCCCCGGGTGCTCCCCGCCCTGGCTCGGCCCCCAAAAGGGCAGGACTGCGAGCGCAACTGGGGGCGCTGGGAGCAGCCCTGGCGAGATGCCCCGGCACAGAGCAGCCTGTCCTGTCCCCCAGGCCCCCGCCCGCCCCTGAAACTTCTCGGGGCCCGGAAGCCGGGAAGTTGGAGGGCCCCGGCGCTTCAGCACCGTGGACAGCGCCGCGCGCGCCCGCGCAGACCCCCGCCCGCCCTACCTGTCGTCGTTCTGGAAGGACTGGTCGCCTAGCAGCAGGTCCCGGAAGCGGTACCGCGGCGGCAAGGGCAGCACCTCCGACTCCAGGTCGCTCATCTTGAGGCTGCCGGTGTCCAGGAGCACGCTGTCCCCGCGGCTGCCGTCCCCGGCGCTGGGCTGCCTGCGGGCACACGCCAGCGCTCCCTCAGCTCCTGTCGCGCCCGGCCCGCCTGCTGCGCCCAACTGCCCCGCGCAGCGCCCCTACCCCCACCGCCCGCCCCAGCAGCCTCCTTGCCTGGCTGCCTGGCTGCAGACCCAGGTCCCCGGACAGACTCCCACCAACTTCTAGCACGCAGATCCGGTCCTCTTGCCCGCGTAGCCCCCCCACCCCACCCCATCAGCCCCGTGGAGCCAGGCAGCTCTGCCACTGCCTTGGCCACCGCGCCCACCACACGGCTGGGCACACTCCAAGGCGGCTCTAGCGCATGGGCGAGGTTTGCCACCACCAACTCAGGGGCAGGCGACCACACCAGCCCTGGGCCCCCGCGGTGCCCTGCAAGCCCTCCTAGCGCTCCCCACAGCCTTTGCCAAGGCTGCCTGCTCTGCCTTCCTCCGCCCCAAACACCTCCTCTGATACCCAGGCTGCTGGAGTTTGGGAGTGACCAGGAAGCCGGAGGCACTTATTTGTGGCCTCCCTGGGGCCAAGCAGCTTAGGTCAGATCAGAACCTGGGAGTGGGCGTCAGTGGGGGAGGGGAGATCCCTCTGGGCCAATGTCACCAATCCCTGAGTTGAGACTTGGCAGTAGTGGGGCTGGGGCCTGGGGCCAGACCAGGTCCCAGAAGGGTCCTTCTGCTCTGCAGCCTGTGGGGTCTAAGCCTTTGTCTCCTGTTTTCACATCAGTGAGGTTATCTTGTGCAGCAGGTGGGGACAGGGGCCAGCAGGGCCACCAAGCTCCCAGTTCCCAGCCTCCTGGGCAGCAACCCGCAAAGCCCTCTGAACATCCGCGCCAGGATCTCTGCGTCACAGGACTGCCACAAGCCCTGCCACCACACAGCGGCACCTGACCCATCGCGGGAGCTGCACACCCATTAACTGGACACTGTGGGGACAGTCATTGCCACCGCCCAGACAGAGGCTCAGGTCAGGCCCCAGGGCTCCTGACCACAACCAGCACCCAGGACTCCTGGTCCTTTGGCATTGCTGACCGTCCTGGCAAGCCCAGTCCAGCCCACCCCTCGGTGCTGCCCCTCAGATGCCCCAGCTGGTGTTGCGAGGAGGGGTGGGACCTCTGGGAGGGAAGTACAACAGCTGTGACTCTTCAGTGTGGGGACCCTGGAGGGCCCTTCTCAGTCCCTCTGGGGAGGTAGAACCAGCTGGGGGAGAAGGGGCTCTCCACCCCATCAGGCCTGGCTCCCTAAGGTGGGGGGTGGCAGGAGGACCAAGGAGCCGTCTCAGCCCCCTGGCAGGCACAGGCGTCTGCTGACGGCACTCTGAGCCTGGGCTGGGGACCTGAGAGCGGGCTGTGCCCAGAGGCCGGAGTGAGGGCTGCTCACCTGGCGCTGAGGTCCCCGTGGGCGGGCAGGCTCTTCGCGCTCTCTGCCCAAGCCGGGAGGGGCAGGCACGCTCCCTGAGCCCCCACCCAGGCCTGTCCCAGGCCCCCGCCCCTGCGTGAGGGCACCCCCGTCCCGCAGCCCTTGGGAGCTGCTCGAGGACCGTCCCAGCTGCAGCTGCTTTCCCGGGTCGCAGGTCCAACCCCGAGCAGCCGGCAGCATTTGAGAAATAACATTTTCCTAATTGCATCAGCGAGGCTTGTGTTTTCCCTCAGTCACGAGCTGGCTGGGCCGCAGGGAGCCTCGCGGCCAGAGGCAGGGGCTGTGTTTTCTTGGTTGTGCCCCTTTCTTGCTGAGAACCCCTTTCCAAGGCAGAGCCCGCTGGCCCGGCCCCCAGGCCCAGCTGTCACGCCCCCACCCCACCCCGCTGTGAGCTGCTTTGGGCTTTCTCTCGACCTCAAGGCCCGGACTTGGAAGGGCCAATGGCAGACCTCAGAGGGTGGGGCCTCTGTTTGCTTCAGGGGGCACAGGGAAGGAGGGATCTGGGAGTCGAGGCCTGGCCCCCACCCCTGGAATGCGGCCTGTGAGGTACCAGAGTACCTGCCCCTCCGCCCTCACCTTCAGAGTGTGGCTGCCACACTGAACATCAAAATGAGCTCAGGGAGGGAACAGACGCGCCGCAGGCCTCCTGGCGTCCTGCCTCCCCCCCAGCACAGCGGAAAGCTCACCGGAACTTGAGTGTTTGCTGTGCTGGCCGAGGGCAGGGGCCCCAGGCCCTCCTGGAAGGGGCCCGGTGTGGGAGGGCCCTGAGCAGCTACGTGCTGGTCCCTGGGGTCTGGTTGAGGCCTCTTCCTGAACCCGAAGGCCTGTGTCACTGAGCTTCTGGACACTTGGGAGTGGGGGCGGGGGTGGGGGGAGTATCTGTCCCTGCAGAAGCAGAGATGATCCCGGTGGCGTGAGAATAGAACCCTGGCACGCGTCTGGGGCACAGGGGTCGCCTCGCAGTCCACACCCCCTCACCTCCCTTCCACTCCCTCCTCCCTTCATGACTCAAGGGGGGCTCCCAGAGGAGGTCTTGCCCTCTGTGTGGTGGCGGCACCAAAGGGCACTGGGAAGGCGCCTACCTCCAGGGCCCCCTCACTTATCCCCAGGATGCGGCGTGGGGCCTGAGCTGTGGATCGCTGCCCCCTGGAGCCAGAGCGGAGCCAAGTGGACAGGGCAGCCCCCCCCCAGGCAAGGCCGGGGAGCCCCTGCTTCTCCTGGGGACCCTTAGGGCTGTGGGCACAAGCCCACTGGGCATGGGGAGCAGATGTGGCTCAGTCCTGCCCTGTGGGTCCATGCTGGGTGGCCCTGGGGAAGTCACTTCACCTCCCTGAGCCGGCGCCCTCCCCTGTACCGAAGGTCCTAAGGCTCTGACCCTTCGGGTGATGGTAAACACTCCATGAGCCAGTCAGCACAGGGTGCTCAGGGTCGTGCCTGGCACGTGAGTGCTTCATCTATCAGTTTTTAATTTGGGGCTGGGGAGCCAGCATTTTGGCTGAGGACGGAGGCTGTGGCCCAGAGCACCAGTCTCCTGGGACGGCCAGCTCCCCACCACACCCTCAGCAGGTCAGCGGCAGGACAGTCTGTGGAGCTCAGACCCGGGATGTGACCTGTGGGGTCCAGCCAGCGAGGCCAAGGACAAGCGAGGCGGCCCACACGCGGGCGTCAGGACGGGGTTGCCTCAGCAGGGTGTGCATGCGACCTGCCCTGCCCACCCCACAGGAGGGGCAGCCTTGCAGGAGCACCAAGTGCCAGCTGCATGCCAGGCACGTGTGCCACTGAAGGGCAGTGGCAGGCAGCCAGGACTCTAGTGCAAAGAGGCCCCGTGGGGTCACAGCTGGGGAGCTTCACCGAGGTCCTGCAGCTGAGGAGCAGGCCCGCTGGGTGCGAGGGAGGTGGCCGTCCACTCACCACCCGCTGCACTGCCTGTGCCCGCCCAGGAGCCCCCTCTGAGGGCAGGGGCTTCTGCTTCTCTGTCCCTCCCACCCCGTCCCCTTGGCGGCCAAGCTGTCGGCAGGACTGAGGAAGCTACAGTGGTCGGAGGGAGGCACCAGGCCCTGAGGGTTCAGAGCCACGTCCTGCCTCCTGAGTCAGACCAGGGAAGAAAGAGAAGCTACCCTGTCCATCTTCCAGGGCTGGCAGCCCCGTTGCCGCGCAGACACCGACAGACCGGCACGGACACCAGGGGCCCTCCCTGGAACCCAGTGCGAGCTAACACAACACCGCGCCCCCGAAACAGAAGAGCATCGATCTCAAAAAAGCGCCACGAACTTCATTGCGCTAAAATTGAAGGACAAGAGCCACGATCGGGAGACAGAAACAAGATTCATCCCGATTCAAAATCCGTCAATGACGAGATACAGAGGGAAGCACATGTAACCTGACGAAGCAGAACAAATGGGACCTACCAGAAGCCTCGGCGAACATCACAGCTGTGGTGACGCGCGGGAGGCGCTCCTAGGAGTGGGGGACAGGCCTGCCCCCGCGGTGGGCGTTCCCGCCGGGCGCTGACCGAGGGAGAAATGGGCTCTAATGGTGTGCGGCCGGCCGATCCTTCCCCTAGAAAACCCCGAAGGTCTGCGGAAAACCATTAGGACAAATGGAAGCGCCGACGGCTCAGCCGAGCCTGGCGCCTCACCCAAAGCAGCGGCGGCGGCAGCAGCAGTGGCGGCGGGGGAGGACCCCGCTCACGGCCGCCCGGAGCCCTGCCAACCCCAAACCGTCGGGGAGACCATGAGTCGCTCCGGGTGCCCAGGGCGGCAGACAGAGTTGGTCAGGGCCCGTGGACACACACGGCTGGTTTTCTCAGAACCTGACAAAATGTTTCCAAAATCCATGCTGAAGGGTAAACATGGCCGACAGCGAGCAGAGCTGAGTGCCGACATCTGCGCTGGGAGCGAGGGCCACTCGGACGTAGCGGCGCCTCCCACGCTGGAGTCTCCACCCGGGACACGGTCCCTGTGCACAGGCGGCAGGGACACCCGCCACGCCCCGTGGAACACCGCTCCCGCCCAGCCGGCCGTGCACGCGGGACAGGGGTGCGCTGAGCACCGTCACATCCCGTGGCCCACGTGGGCACGTCTGCAAACGCAGGACAGGCCGGTCCATGGACCCTACAGACGTAAAAGCCCGAACACGCTCCGCTCTGAGGGAATGCCGGCCAGGGAGGTTTCCCTGGGCACCCAGCCGGCAGGCAATGCACGGACTGTCCCCACCGCTCGGTGACCTCGGTTCAGGGGGCTGTGGGGGGTTAAAGGCCATGCATCAGCCACGGGGCCACATGAGGAGACCGATGGTGTGTCACTTGCTGTTGGATGCGAGAAAGCCAAGGGACCGCCAGCACCCTCCCTGCCGAGTGTCACCTGTGCCCGGGCAGGCCTTGGGGAAGAGGGCCTGTTGCTCAGCCTGGCACGTGACATCCTGAGACGGTGTCCCCTCTCAGACTGTGTAACTGTCAGTCTGACCGTCCAGGGCCCGCAGTATGACTGAGGGACTCAGTCCCTCTCCTACGACGCATCGTTTAGTTGTCCACACTCAGATCAAATTTTCCAAGGAGCCTGAGAGCCATGATTGAGAGGAACTGTGTGTGTGCGCACGTGTGCATTGTGTGGGTGTGCATGTGCAGTAGACCTGCACACTCGTGTGGACCTGTGTGCATGTGTGTGCACAGCTCACCTGTCCCTGCCCGACGCCCAGGAGAGCCCCGTGGACATGGCGGTGTCCCCGGGGTGGGGCAGCCGAGCACGGGGCTCGGTGCCCAGGCTGGTGGAAAGCTGCCCAGTGGCCCTCTGACCACGACAGAGAGCCAGGCGTTTCCTTTCCACGGTAATTAAACAGCCACAGCCGGGGGGACCTCTCAGGGGAAGGGGCTCGGCGCTCAGCGCCACCTCGGAGATGCAACCGCATCCAAGGGGAGGCTCGGGCGTGCCGCTGAGTCATCAGAACCGGCGCTTCTAGCAGCTTCCCCCGTGCACAGAGCAAGCCCAGAGGACGGGGGGGAAGGGCCGGCAGCAGCGTGGGAGCCCTGTCATCGCCCCTGACCTTCCTCGAGCCCACGGGCCTGCCCCCAAGTATGCCCAGGTCACCCAGTGTCAGCTGGCAGGTTCATATCCCGATCACAGGGTCCAGCCCTCAACCCCTGGGTGTCTGGGACCCTCGTTCAGTCGTGTCCTCTGGCTGAAGCTGCCTGAGTGCCCCCCGCCCCCTGGCCAGACACATGGTAGCTTCTCAGAGGTGTCTAGTGACCAAACACAGGCCTAGGCTGAGCTGCTGGGGGCGGTGCTGACCCCAGAACTGGAGCCTGTGTTTTGGGGAGTCCCTTGAGAGCCTGCTGGGACAGAGCCTGAGGTGGGGACATGACATGCCCTCTGCCACAGCAGGGCATCGGGGCTGCACCCGGAGCAGGACAGCTGTCCCATGGGCAGGTAGGTCATCCTGTCCTCTGAGCAGGAGGGCAGAAGGGCAGACGCTGCTTGCTGCTTTCTCTGACCTGAGGGCCCCCGTCTCTACTTCAGACTGGCACTTCATCCCCAAGGTCCTGGGCTCCTGTGGTGGAAGAGGAATGGAGGAGGGTGCAGCACCCTCTCCCCACGGCCCAGCCCACAGCCACAGTGCCCGGATGCCCCCACAAGGGCTGCACGCCAGGCTGCTGGCCCCTCCAGGGCCCTGGGCCCGCGCTTGCCTGGAGCTGGCGCAGACTCCAAGCTGTGGCCAGAGTTGGGCAGTGAGTGCATTCACCCTCTGAAGGCTTTGCTGCCCCCACAACACACAGGGTCAGGGCGCCTGAGGCAGTGCAGGGAGGAGCTCAACCGCTCAGGCCACCAGGTCCCCTTGGGTCCTCAGCCACCGGCCCTGAGAGCCCGAGCCATGCAGTCGCCCCACGTCCTCTCGTGTAGTTATCACCGATGCTACTGCAGCCGCTAAGCCTGACCTGCTCTCCGCCCCCAGCTTCCTGCCGAGTGCCAGGGGAGAACCGTGACTTCACGCTGTATTCAAGCTCTGTCCCCTGTGACAAATGACACACCACTGGAGCCTGCGGGCAGGGGCGGGGCCAACAGGAGGGGTGAGCTAGGGCCCCTGCAGGGCTGGCGCATGGCCACAGGCATGTGGAGGCCCAGCGCAGCACCTTCCCCGCGGGCTACTGGGCCCTCCGCTGGCCCGGAGGCGAGGGCCAGTGCTAGGCAAGCCTGGGCGAGGCTGCTGCGGGGGGGTGGGGGGGTGGGGGGGTGGCCTATGCACCTCTTTGGGGCCTCACTGTGCTGGCTGCAAGGGATCCCCGAACATCCCCACCCCTCCCCCAGTGGGAGGTCCCAACGATGGAGCAGATGTCTCTGGAAAGGCCACTCCAGGCCCCTGCTCCCACCTCTGTCCTTCAGCGTTTAGTACAAGCGTCACCTCTGAGGCCGGCCCCACTCACCCCCAAGTTCCGTAGGAGGAAGAGGCTGTGGGTGAACGTGAGTGAATGTGGATGCCCCGTACACGCTCCCAGCCCTGGGGGCTCCCAGGACACCTTTAAAAATGCTCATGTGAGCAGGTGCTGCACCCGGGCCCTCGCCTGCCTCGGGGCTCCACCCAGAGACCATGTGCACTGCTCCCCATCCCAGTGCCAGGCAGGGGCAGCCCCCAACTCCAGGTCTCCCATGCGGAAAGCACGTGTGTGCACGCATGCTGTGCACACCCAGCATGTGTGTTTGGGGACGGAGGTCCACAGACAGAGGTGTGTGCATACTCCGCCACCTGTACTCCCCACCCACGAGGGTCCGCACGTGCCCGGGTGGATCTGCCCCGTGTGGAGAAGCCCTGGCTCATGTGGCGGCCAGCACGAGGCGCTGTGTCCCAGAGGGCAGCACCCCTGGGGCACAGGCTGCAAACGCCCCATCCCAGGGTAGGGTACGGGGAGGGGAGGCCGGAGGAGAAACGTCAGGGGAAACACTCCCAGGAGAGGGGACCTCTGTCCCACCAGGCCCCTGACACACTGACAGGCTGAGATGCCAGCGGGGCTGGTGGGCAGACCAGTGCAGAGGTTTAACGTGACGGCACTGCTGACCCCACGGACCCCACCCAGACGGAAGCAGAGCTTGGGCTGGTTCCTCTCCCCCCATGACCCCTTCTCACTCACCTCTGCCCTTCTGAGCTGCTGCTGGAGGCGCCCCTGGCCCAAGGCAGACTCCTACATTCCCTCCAGACCCCCAGATCAGGAAGCTTCGCAGCTGTGAACCTTTCCCACGGAGCCGGCCACTTCCGGCTGCCCTGCAGGCCCTGCCCCCTAATATGGGCCCGGAGGGCCGGCCCGGACCTCCCAGGCACGTACCCTGGCAGGACGCCAGCTGGATGACTGTGCCCTCTGCCATCAGGGTCTGCAGGGTCCCACGCTGGCCCTGGGGGACAGGGATGCTGGGAACTGGAAGTTTTGGGAAAGGCCTGGTCAGCGGTTTCTGACGAAGAGGCACTGGGCAGGAGGCAGCATCAGTGGGCCCTGGGACAGCTGGAGTCTTCCCAGGGACCTCCCCGTGATAGCTGTTACCTCCAGGACAGAGGCCTTTGGACCTGGGGAAGGAGCACAGCAACAAGGGATGCGCCCATGGATGCAGGAGCTGGCTGGTGCCTGTGTACAGGGGAAGGCATGAGGTCCAGACTGGAGCCAGGCACTGGGCCAGGCTCCAGGGACCCCCACCGCCTGGGTAGGGGTCTCAGGGTAGGGCTGAAGCAGACCCTTGGATGAGGGGGCAGATCCCCAGGCTGCAGCATCCACCACCTTCAAGAGCAGAGGCCCGCCCCAGGTCCAGGGAGGGAGCAAAGCCAGGCCTGGATCCCAAGGCTGACCCGCCGTGAAGCCTGGCGCAGGAGGCTGCTCCGGAGAATGTCCCCACCTGGACCCACCCTTGGCCAAGAAGGGTTCTCCCCAGCTGAAGCCACCTGACCTTTCCTGGGGGGAAGAGGGGCTCCTCACCCAGCCTGCCTGACATCCCCTCCAAGACAGGCTTGCAGCATGACAGAGTGTGCAGGGACAGAGGCCAGCTCCAGCCAGTGGGCAGGTGGTGCCAGTGGGAAGATGGAGGTGTCTGGGGGGCTGGCGGCTGAGCCCACCAGGCCCAGACCCTGAGGACACAGAGCTCGCGTCTCGCCTGGACCGGGCAGGGGACCTTGGAGATGGATCACCAGGAAAGGCAACACCTGGCAGAGGAGGGAGATCGGCAGAGGGACAGCCAGACCACAAAGATGGCAGAAGTCACAAGAGCACTCCCGGGGGGTCACGCTCTGCTGGACAGTTGTGACCTGGTCGGCCCCTGGGCACGGCCTGGGGGAGGTCCAGGCTCCAGTCACTTCTCAGGGTTAAGTACCTCTGCTTCCCGAGGACACCCCAGGGACAGCCAGCTCTCGGAGGACGCGTTCTTCCCCAAGCTGTACCCCCAGCGCCCCCACGGGGCCAGGCCAGTGCTGTCCTGTGAAGCGGCCGCCCCGACCCTTGACAGGTGGCTGGACACTCCCCCGCCTGACCCTGGCCCCCCTCCACCAGAAACGACCCTCAAAGATACCCGCTCCACCCCTCACTTCACATGATGAGACTGAGTCCCGCAGAAGACACAGCTAGTGGCAGCCCATGGCCTCACACCCAGGCTGCCCACCTTGCAGCTGTCCTTGTCCACCCCTCTGGCCCCAGAATGGCCCAGCCACGCAGGACCGAGGACAGGGCTCCGTCCAACTGGGGACAGTTGCCCCGGGCAGGTGCAGGCTCTGGGTCACCGGGAGCCTGGCTGCTGGCACAGGGTGAAGGGCAGACACATGCATCTGTCCTCTGGGGCTGACGGGACAGGGAGAGAGGCAACCCCCATCAGGACAGTCACCCCTCCTCCTGGGCCCCTCCAGAGTGCTGTGCCTTCTGGGCCTGTCACCTGGATGGGCAGGATCCCTGTGACATCCGAGGACATGCACAGAGGAGGGCCCCAGATGACTGCCTCCTAGGCCACCTGGAAGCCCTGGTCAGCTGACCCTCTTCTCACACGGATGGGCAAAGGGAGACCCGGGAAAGGGAGGTCACCAGATGAAAATCAGCAGCTGGAGACCAGGTCCCCCGCCCTTCCCTCCCTGACAGCACGCCCACAACCCAATCAGGGCTCTTCCTGGGTTGAGAAGCCACTTCTATGTGGGGTACCCGTGCCCAGTGTCCCTTGCGCACAGCCCTACGGTCCCCACGCGGCAGCACCCCAGAGGGCTGTCCCAAACTCTGCCCGAAGGGGCGGGGGAGGCCCGTGGGCGTGGCACCGGCCCAGAGCTCAGGCGCACCTGCCTGCGCCCCGGGGCTACTCAGCCCCGCATCCAAATATGGCCGCGCTCCGACCGCCTTCGCGTTAAGGACGCAGACAGACGGACGCCACCGGGGCACCTGCTGGTCACTGATGCAAGTGCCCGCTGCCTCCCCCCAACCGGCCTGATCCCGAGGGGCATCCGTTCCCCAGGGTGGTCAGGGAGGGCCTGGCGGGTCCTGGCCCTGGAGGTGGGGATCTTGGGAATGAGGGGTCGTGGGGGTGGGAAGGCTCTGGGGTGGGGGCGCGGTGCTAGCCCAGACCCGGGTCCCTCCGCGCGGGGAAGGGCGCAGCCAACTGTACCTGGGGGCGCATCGGCCGTCATCGAACACGAAGGTCCGGTTGGTGTGGCCCCCGCCGCGCGCCCCCGGCCGCGCCCCCCTGTGGACACCCCCTGGGCTGTGCGCGCTGTCCGGGAGCGGCATGCGGGCCAGCGGCGGCTCGGACCCGGAGGCGAGGGCGAAGCGAGTCGGGAGCGACAGGCGACTTCTTCCCTCGCTTGGCCCCGAGAGATAGCACTTTTCTCTCTCGGATTAAGGGGTGGGGAGAGCGAGTTCCGGGGTCGGGGTGGCGGCGCCTGGCCGGGCGCGCCCCCTGCCGGTCGCCCGGGAATCGCGGCGGCGTCGGGCCGGGCCGGGCTGGGCCGGGGCGGAGTCCGGTAGGCAGCTGCCACCGCGTCCCTAACTGGCCGCGTGTCCCATAGATCTTGGCAAACAGTTGTCAGACCAGCCTCCCCACACCCCTCCGCGTCCTTTCTCCCTGGTCCCCATTCCCGCCTGCCCCACAAGGTTCTAGAAACCTTCATTCCCCCAAAGACCTCCTACCTGCCGCGTTCTGGGCCCCTGGACCCCAGGCCCACGTGCCAGTCAGCCGGGGCTCCCGGTGGCTCCAGCTTGGCCTGCTGCCCAGCTCTGTCCTGGAAGTCACAGTTTCACCCTGAGGACGCCCCCTTCCTGCCCACTCCCTCCACGGGCTAAGCACCCCGCTCAGGGCTGTCACCGGGGGCAGCCATGTGTGGCTAGGGGAGGGGAGACCACACCTCAGTGGGAGCCGGGCTGACCTCCCGAGAAGTGGGGCAGGAGGACCGTCCAGGCTGGGCCCGTTGCCCCGGGGCAGCGCTGGGGGCTCGGAGTCGGGGGACCCGGGCGCCATTCTCCGGCAACGTCTCCGCTGGAGGACCTTCGCTTCCCGCGCGCCGCCCAGGCCTGGGGTAGAGCGCTCCGCGTGGCGGGCGCATGCGGGCAGCTGCCCAGGTGCTGCCGAGTGGGAAGCACGTGGGGACGGGCCGCGCGCACGTGAGTGGGCGGGGCTCACAGGACGCGCAGGTGTGGGGCATGCTCGTGGCGGGGTCCCAGGCTTAGTAGCCACCTCCGGAGCTGTGCGCTCATGGCGTCGCAAGGTCGCCAGCCCAACGCTGGGGTTCCCCAAGTTCGCATCTCCAGGGGGTGCAGGTGAGGAATTGCGGGTTGGGGTCATCAGAGGAGGTGAGGTGGAAAGCCTCTGCCCAGAGGTGCTTGGGGTTTCCCGCCTCCCCCTCACCCCATTCGCGTTTCCGCCCAATTCAGATGGATCGAGTCCCGGGCTGGCCGGCATGGCTCACCTGGGGCAGCGCCCCCCACTGACCCCAGGCGGAGGTGGGAAGAGTGGGAAGGGGGTCGGAGGGAGGAGGGGCACAAACCATATATCTGGGCCACCCAGGCCCTGCCCCTGCCCCCAGTCGCCCCCCAAAGGCACCCATGACCACGTCTGGGCCCCGGTGGTCCTCTGGGGTTCACGGAGCCTGATGCTGTTGACTCTTCTCAGCAGCAGTTCATCCCCGACTGGCACCCAGTTCCATGGCAAGGACTCTGGTGGGGGCTCGGGCCCAGTCAAGACCCCTGCGGCGGTGGAGGGTCCCGCCTCCTGCCTCCCTCGGAACGTGCTCAGCGAGAGGGAGCGCAGGTGGGCACCGGTGGGAGGATGGGTGGACAGGCCTCTAAAAGGGGGGTGGGGTGGCAGAGGAGGTCAGATTTGTGGCTGCAACCAAACTTCAGGCAACTTGGACAGGCCTGAGGCATCTGTCCAGTAGGGGGCAATTGGTCCATCCCCAAGGTAGACAAGAAAAGCCGTGGGTGGGGGGCAGGGGCCACCATGGCAGCCCCCTCTTTGACCTGAAGCCCTAGGCATCTTGAGGTTGTGCATTTGGGTCCTTTAGACCCCAGATTCTGCTTGTACCCCTGTCCCCCTCACACCCCCAGGCAGTGACTGTCCAGGCCTGGGCTGGCTGGGGCTGGGTGCTGTGTCCCAGCCAGGTCTCTGCAGGACTCCGGCCGCTCAGAGAGCTAACCGAGGCCTTGGCCGGGGGTCCTTCTACCCGAGTAGCCCCTGGGGCTGCTCTGAGGGGGCTCTGGTGGCTGCAGTCCTTTCTCCTGGCCGAGGCCGGACGGCTCATGGGCTGGACGTTTGTCACTTGTCGTCCGGAAGCAGGAAGCGGATCTCGGTGAGCTGTGAGCGCCTGCGGGCCCTTCTGCCCCAGTTCGATGGCCGGCGGGAGGACATGGCCTCTGTCCTGGAGATGTCGGTGCAGTTCCTCCGCTTTGCGGGCACCGTGGTGCCCGGCGGGGAGCAGCAGACCGTGAGTGTGTGCCGGCTGCGTTTTCCCAGGCCCCTCCTGTGGCAGTGGCTCAGTGGCCTCCAACTCAGCCCCTCTGCCCCCGCCCCCGGTGCCAGCATGGGGTCAAAGTCCCGTTGCCAGGAGGCCCCGGGCGGGCACGGCCTTCACCTCCCGGCCCCCAGTCCTGAGGACCATGCTCAGTGCAGAGTGGGCCTCCGCCACCCCCGGCCGGTCAGCCAGGGGCGCGCCACGGCCCACCTTTCCTATGGGCTCCCCGGTGACCAGGGCCCACTCCTGTGTTTACGTATTTCAGTTGCAGGTCCTCACTCCCTCCGAGGAGGCGTTGTGGCAGAAGTGGCAGGAGGATGTTGTGCAGCTGGCCCTGGCGAGTCAGCCCCCCGCAGGCGCGCCAGCCCCCGGGACGGGGCCATCCGTGACCATGTCAGTGTCCCCTGCTGGGCGAGGGTTCACAGGGGCTGCGGACGCAGACTGCTCAGAGCCCCTTTTCTCTTTGCACTATCCAGGCAACGGGGCCCCCCAAGCTGTGTGGCCGCAGCTGCGGACCAGGGTGAGGCCCGCACGGGGGGTGCTGAGGTGCTGAGCAGGCCAGCGTCCCTCCCTGGTAAGCCAACTGGGTAGGAGCATGGTCCCCAGACCCCCCAGGAACTGTGGGAACCTAGAGGGACTTGCTCCGCCCTCCTCGCCCCTGTGGCCACTGCTGAGTCCCACTCCCTGAGAGCAGCCCCACGCTGCAGCGGCTCTCTGCCTGCTCCTCAGCGGCCCTGAGGCCGAGGGGTGAGTCATGGACCCGAGGCCGTCCCCTCCCCTACACGGGGGCTTTTGTTCCCTGATGCTACCCTGAGCCAAGCTCACAGGGCACCTCTGATGCATTCGTCCCCCTCACGCTGGGCCCCTGCCCAACTGTCTGTCACTCTGGCTGCTGGTGACGGCATTTAAGCTGCCTACGTGTGTTTGCCTTGTGCCGTTGTCCCCAAGGGCCAGGGGAGGACAGACGGCCTCCCCACTGCCCAGCGTGCCCACCAAGGAGGGGCGGGTATTGCTCTGGGTGGGGCTGTCTGCACACTGGGGCCACCAGGGATCTTGAGGACCCACACACAGGATGTGAGGGAGCAGAGGCCACTCCTTGGGGAGCTGGTCTGAGGGTGGTGCCCCAGGTCAGGGGTTGCGGGCATGATGTGGGGGAGGCAGGCAGCAGCGTAAGGATCACCAGGTCTGAGCCCCCGGGTTGACCTGAGGCCAAGTTGACACCGCCTCCAGGAAGCCTCCCTGGCACCAGGTGTCAGGTGCCTCGCCTCTGGGCATTCACCTTCTCCTGGTTACCTGTCTGCCTCTGCTTCTGAGCTCCATGCATCCTGTCCCCCTGTCCCATGTCCCGTGCAGGGCTCAGCGGGCAGGGGCTGAGATCTTCAGGGCAAGGCTGCTCCCCAAGTGCGAAGACTGACCCACGCCTCACTTCTCCCGTAGGGCCGACCAATCTGGTGCTTCGGACCCTAGGCTCAAACCCCTCCAAGGTCCTGAGGCCACCCCCAGCCTGGCCCCCCTGCTCTCGACAGCCAGCCTCCCCACTGGTGCGCGAAGAGGCTCAGAGCGGCCTGGGCCAGACAGGGCCCCTGACTGAGGGCACTGACCAGGCTGTGGCACCAGGCGCCAGGTGGGTCCCTGGTGGGCATGTGCATGTGTGTGCGCCCCCAGCCCCGCCTGCCCAGGAGGGCTCTGCCCCCCCCACCACCACCACATGAGAGCACCGCCCAGGCCCCCATCAGCCACACTCTGCTCTCTAAGGAGTGTTTTGAAAACACTTCTAATTGTCCTGTTTTGACTGATAGTAACCGAGCTGGTGCTGGGTGAGCCCCGGTTGGGGCGTGGGAAGGGACTGGGGAGGCTGGACAGGGACCCAGGCTGTGTGCGTCCAGGGGCGCGAGTGGGAGCAGGCATCCGCCGATCTGCTGAGCCTGAAGCCGCCTTTCGGGACCACCCCTCTCCTGAGGACCCGGCGCAGGTCCCCCTGGGGTCACTCAGGGTGGGTCTCTTTGCCGTCCAGGTCTGTGCCAGGCCGTGACGCGGAGGACGGGCCGTCCTTCGCACTGACTGCTGGCCCTGACTGGTGGCTGGGTGAGTGGGGGCACTTGACCGGGCCGCCTTCTCCCCACATCGAGGGCGGGCTTTGGGGCCTCCGCTGTGCTGACCCGGGGCTGGGACTGCGGGAAGGGGTGGCCGGGCCCCGCTTGCTGTGTGACACCAGGTTTCCGTGTCTGTCTCTGAGCTCCCGTTTCTCCTTGCTGGCGCTGTCACTGGTGAGGATTGTCGTGAGCAGGGAACGGGCGTGGCACGCGGCTGGTGGGGGTCACCTGGGTGTCACCCTCAGTGGCTCTGTCTAGACTGTGTCCCCACAAGGGCTCCTGGACGTGTACCGAGGGTTTAGTGTTGGGGAAGTGCCTCCCGGTTCCGGCCGGCCGGGCCCTCCTGGGTCCTGGGCAGGGCCGGCGCCTCCTGATCCCGCCTCACAGACGAGCAAAGGGCTTCTGAGGGGGGGCGGGGTGGATGGGCAGGGGTGCCGGCCCCCGAGGATGGGCCTGCTCTGCTCACCTGCCCTGTCTACTTCCAGGGTCCCTGGAGGGCAGAGGCAGCGGTGCCCCCGCTCGGGCCCCGGCCAGGAGCAGCCCACTGGACAGGACAGAGCTGGGCTTCCTGGCGGACCCCCAGCCTGGCTCCCAGGAGCTCCCAGAAGGCCCCCTGGAAACGTGGGGCTGGGACGTGGGCGGCGCCAGCCTGGCCCTCCGGGACGAGGTGGACAGCATCTTCCCCGACTTCTTGGCCTACTAGGCAGCCGGGGACCGGGCCTTCGGAGCGGCGCGTGCACGCGGGGACATTTTATTTTGGGTGTGGGTGGCATCTGTGCTCTGACTTGAGCGCGGCTGAGCATTAAAGGGAAGAACAGTGTTCCCAGAGGAAGCAGGCTTCTCTGGTGTAATTAACGCGATTCACTGCGCAGGTGGCTTCACTTCCGCTCAGAGGGCAGGCCCTGCCTGGGCTTTTGTTTCTCTGCCCGCCGACTTGGCCTCGTGGGGCCCAGAATAACCCAGCCCTGGAGCTCGGGGTGGGGGCCCACGCTCCCCAGACAGGCGGGCGTGGGACCCCTTCCTCTTGCCTGTGAGGCTGGTCTAGGGTCCCAGCGGGTCCCTCAGGGTGGCCCTGGCCCCGGTTCCCTCTCCAGGCTGGGTGGCCAAAGGAAAGGACCTTCCGGCCCCAGGGGGTGCTGGGGGGCCTGGGGCAGAGGCCACCTGCTTTCAGTTTTAAACCCCTACTCCCCAGGGGGCGCAGGTGAGCTGGGGCAGAAGGGCTGGCGGGGGCCTTGGTGGCGCTGGGCTGGAGCTGAAAGGAGCCGCAGGGTTCCCGGAACAGCTTTCTCCCGCCCCCTCCTCTCCCGGGGCCCTTTGTGAACATAATTACAGCTCTTCTTGGCCGCGGCCGCTGTTCAGCGTTCAGGGGCAGGTTTAGAAGGCCGAGGTGCTGGTGGTTGCCGGCCTATTTTGGGGACTCTGCTTGGAGTGGGGGCTTCGGTACCGCGCCCTCAGCTTCCCAGTGACCTGTTCCCCGCCTCCTGCCCCACCGGGGAGGCCTGGTTGCCTGGAAGCAGGACCCCAGGCGCTGTCAGGCCACACCCTCTCCGGGTCACCCGCCCCTCAGCTGGGTCATTCTGGCAGGACCGCCTTTGGCTGGACCCTGGTGACAGTCAGCCTCGGCTCGGAGCTGAGCAGCTGCTGCGTCCACCAGCCTCTGTCCAGGCTCCCTCATCCACCTGCCCTCCCCACCGCCCACCTTGCTCCTCAGACCTCGTGGCCACTGTGAGTCACCACATGTGGGTGGAGGCGCTCAGTGCTGCTCAGCATCCTCGGCGGCCCCAGGCCACAGAGACCCCACCCTGGAGCCCACAGCGGAGAGCCTCCCCCTCCTGCCGTGGGGCCCCTCCCCCAGGGAGGTGCCCACCCATCCACCTCCTGTCCCAGGTGCCCAGGGAGAGGAGACCCTCCCCAGATTCTCACGCATCCAGCCAGGCCACACTGTGCCCCCCACGTGCCAGCACCTGCCCCTTCAGGGACGTGGGCAGAGGACAGGCCCCACCTGTCCTGGGAGCTGGGGTCTCGGCCATCACAGGGCTGCCACCAGCAGGTACCCAGCTGTCACCAGAGCACAGTGAGACACCCTCACATCAGGGCCACCCCCAGGGCAGCCATGCCCGGGCCTGCCCTTGGCCTGTGTAATGGGGTTGCCTTGTTCCATCAGTTTTCTTCAGGGTTGTACCTGACACTGGGGAGGCAGAGGCTGTGGCCTCAGGGTGGCCCTCCCATGGAGGGGTCCCGGAACCAGTGTCCCCTGCAGGCGCTGTGCTGGGTCACCCTCCAGGGCCTGCCGGGAGTGCCTGCTGCTCCTGGTCATCTTCCCAGGGGCTCTCAGCGGGGCAGGGGACACTGAGGAGGGGCTGTCCGGTCCTTAGTGTCCCATCCCTTAGGTAGGGCCACTCCAGGGGACGTGCCTAGCAGCGTCACAGGCCCGGGTCTGACTCTGGGACGGTTTAGGAAAATGCCTCCCTTCTCCCCACCTCCCTTTCTCCTGAAAACCCACAGCTACTGGAATGGCTTTTGCCTTGCAAGCTGGGGGATCCCAGGGGCTAAAAACACCCCGTCATGTCTTTGGTGCTATTTGGGGTCCCAGGGTGGGGCTGGGGGCTGTGACCTTGGAAAAGGGGACAGTGCAGGGCAGTGATGGAAGGGAGGCCACGGGAGGCTATGGAGGGGCTTCTTTCTTCCCCTGCCATCAGGGCCCCACCTGTCACCGGACTGTCCCCACCTGAGCTTCACAGGACCCCTGGAAAGACAAAGCAGACTTGGGAGGGCCCACCTCCCCCCACCGTTCTTTCACATCCATTTTGAGGTGCCCCAGCTAGGGCTGCCACCCTGCTCCAGGGGCCTCCTGTCTGACCTGTGTCCGTGAGTGTGCGAGCAAGAGTGTGTGCAGGTGTGTGCATGCATGAGTGTGAGTGTGTGCATGTGTGTGTGAGTGTGCATTGGGGATGGAGGCACCTAAGACCCCGGGCAGGTGTTCCACACCCCAGTGAAGAGTGTCAGGTTCCTGCCAATGACCCTCCCCACACCTGGGGGCACCCCATGCCCTGGTGGTCACAGGACAGCCCCCCCAAACCACATGCCGTCATTGTAGTTGCAGACGAGGCCCCTGGTGAAATTCAGCGTCTGTTCACCACAGAAACTCACACCACCCCAGAGGTAAAAGGCTGTATTCTCCATCTGACCAGGGGGCTACAGGATGCCCAGGGCAGTGGTCACCTCATGCAGCTTCCCTTCCAGGGTCCGGACCGAGGTTCCCACTGTCACCTCTGCCACTCAGGGGGCCATGGTCCTCCCAGGAAAGGACGCACAGGAGGCGAGAGGGAGAGCTTTGCCGGGAAGTGTGAGCCTGAGCTATTCCTGGGTGGGTTGGTGGATGAAGAAGACCCAGAGTCTCTCGCAGGTGCGTGATCCAGATCGCTGAGTTCATGGAATCTGCACACAGACACGGACTGTTTCCATATATATGTGAGCGATGAGTGATTAGGAAATAAATTCTAGGGCATGTCACGTGCCATTCGGTGACAGAAACTGAGTAACCAGGAACAAAGCCAGCCACGCGGGGAGCCTCTGTACAGGCAGCTGTCAGCTGGCGTTGAGAAGGGCCCTCGTTTTCCAGTCTCACGTGTGCGCTGTGGCCGGGGCTGGGGGACCTTGCTCCGTGGTGGTCTCAGTCCTGAGGCCCGGCCACCCCGAACCTGGCCGGTCCCACGGCAGAGGAAGGCGCGGGCGGCAGGCACCTGGACCCTCGGGTTCTGCCTGGTGGTGCCATGCTGTCACTGCATCGTCCAGTGCGAGTGCCCCGGACAGGGTGGCCCAGGGACCCCTGGGACTGAAAACTAGAGACAGTGGGGATCAGCGCTTGCCGTGAAACCGCACCGTGGCTCATCTCTTTGAGGTGGGACCGGGGACACGGGGTCAGGATTTCAAGGCACTTGCCCATCGAGAGGGTGAAAGTCCAGGCCCTTGGGTTCCATGTGTCAACGGGAAAAGCACCTTTAGGGGCCTCTTCTTGCAAGATCCAGCTGGTTCCTCCAGGACCCTCACGTCTCGGGTTGTGACACCCAGGGGCTCTGTGTGCTCTGCTGGCCCGTCCCCCTCCTGCCTCCCCAAGATCCCGGGGGAGGTGGGCGAGCGGGCCCCTCTTGATCACTCTCCCCCCGCACCTGGCTGGGTCTCTGGACACCTGCAGCTCCAGGTGCAGGGCCGAGCGAGGGGCTGCATGCTGGTCCCAGGAAGAGTCCTGTGCTGAACCCCGGCCTCCGGCACGCAGGTTCTGACAGGTGAGCACTGGCCCTGCCCGCTGCCTCCACAGGGCGTGCTCACCGTATCCTGGTGGGGTGGGCTGAACAGTGTCCCCCAGAATTCATGTCTACCCCAAACCTCAGAGTGTGACCTTGTCTGGAACATGGCTCCTTGCAGATGTAGTTAAGTGAAGATGAGGTCAGCTGACATCCTCATGGGACCACAGGACACACAGTGATGGGGTGACGGAGGCAGGGACGGCAGCGATGTGGTCCTAGCTTAGCTCCCTGGCCCCCTGCCCCGAGGCTCCCCGGGGCTCAGCTGGCCCATTTCATAGTCACTCCTGGGCAGATCTCCTGGCCAGGCCTTGTGGTCTGGAACATCAGCCCCTGGCTGCTCTTGCGTCACAGTCCCTGAGGAGGAAGTGGGTGTCTTGCCCTTTTTCAGATGAGGCATGACAGCTCTGACACGCAGTCACCAGTCTGTCCATGGGTGTCCTCCTCCGGGGGACCCCGTGGTGAGTGCTTTCCCCCTAGAAAGGGTCCTTCTTCAGTGACTTCCCAGCAATGACCATCACCCACTGCCCCAGGTGGTGGCCACAGCATCGTGGTGCATTCACAAAGTGTCTCCTGATCCTGAGCTGGTGATTTTCCAGAACAAGGGCTGTGGCATCCCTTCCCAAGACAGCCAGTTCCCAAGCGCTCTGGCCTGGGACCAGCAGCCATGCACCCACATCCTCTGCCCAGGTGGCAGGCGTGGAGACTGATGTCTTCCTCCTTGTCCCAGGACCCAGGTAACCTAGTCAATTGTAGATGCTTGCTGTGAATTATATGTCAGTGGGTTTGATTTGCCTCATTACCTTCCAGCGTCCCTGGGGATCATGGTGCCAGGAAGGACTGAAAACAGGACAGCCAGTTGCTGTCAAGACCACAACACAGCTCTGGCAGAGCCAGATGCCACACCTGGGCTGGTGCACACCTGGGCTGGTTCACACTTGGACTGGTACACCCCTGGGCTGGTGTACCCCTGGGCTGGTGCACACCTGGGCTGGGCCACACCTGGGCTCGTCCACACCTGGGCTGGTGCACACCTGGGCTGGTGGTCAGACTGAGGCTAGTCTGGAACACCGGCCCGGATGCCCTTTGCCTCCCTCACAGCACCCCCAGACGTAACCTTTGCCCTAAATTACTGGAGCACCCCCTGCTCTTCTTTACCTTCCACCACCTCATTCTCTGCATACTCTCCCCACCACACCTTCGTTCTATTTGTCTTTGAAATTTATAAGAATGGTATGATATAGGGCATAGCCTTCTGGGTCTCACTTTTCTGTGCAGTGTTTGTAAGAGTCATCTGTGTCACTTTTTAAGTTATTGTTTATAGCGACAAAACATACACAACGCAGCGTCACAGCGACCGTCCCCACTGCGTCTCCATGAGTGGCTCCGCGGCATCGGGGTCCTTCACGCAGCTGTGCAGCCGCCACCACCGTCCTCTCCAGGACTTTCCATCCTCCCAAAGGGACACTCCGTTCCCATGAGACCCCCATCCCCACCCGCTGGCCCCCACTGTGGCCCCCACTGTCTCTGTGGATCTGCCTCCTCCAGGGACCTTGTAGAGTAGGACCATAAGTATCCGTCCTCCTGTGTCATTTCACTCTGTGCGATGTCCTCCAGGCCCGCCCGTGTGGTGGCAGGCATCAGGACACCCCTCCTTTCTCGGACTGCATGCTATTCCCCCGTGTGCAGGGCCGCACCTGGTTTACCCACCCGTCCGCGGTTGTGACTGTGGGAGTGCAAATATCTCTCGAGTCCCTGCTTTTGATTCTTTATGCCCCAAAGTAACGTTGCTGAGTCAGATAGGAATTCCATGTTTAATTTATTGAAAAACTGCCATACCATTTCCACAGCGGCTGCACCACTTTATGTCCCCAGCAGCAAAGGATGGACCAGGGCTCCGATGTCCCCGCGTACTCAGCCACACTTGTTTCCTGTGTGTGTGGGGGGTGTTTAGTGTAAGAACCATCCTAATGGGTGTGAGGTCATCGCTTGTGGTTTTGCCTTGCATCTCTCTAATGGTTAGTGATGCTGAGCATCTTTCCATGAGATGACTAGTCATTTGTCTTCTTGGGAGAAATGTGTATGCAAGTCCTCTGCCCGTTTGTGATGCTCTTTTTGGTTATAGAGTTACAAATGCTGTTTATATGTATATTCTGAATGTTACTCCACTGTCAGATCCAGGATTTGTAAATATTTCCTCCCAGTCTGCAGGTTGCATTTTTGCTCCGTTGATGCGGAAAAGGTTTTAATCTTGACGTCGTCCAGTTCATCTGTTTTTTCCTTTTACTGCCTCTGCTTCTGGTGTCGGATCCAAGACCTCATTGCCCAACCTGGAGTCCTGAAGCTCCCTCCGTGTTTTCTATGAAGATTGTGTAGTTTCCGCACTTGCACCTGATCCACCTTAAGTTCCCGTTTGCACATGGTACGCAGTGAGAGCCAGCTTCGTTCTCCTGCGTGTGGGTGGGCAGTCGAGGCCTGTCCTTCCCCGTGGAGCGGTCACCGGTGCACACGAGGAAAACCATCGGTGCGCCCAAGGTCTATTCCGCTCACTGTCCTGTGCCCAGGGCCCAGAGGTCTGTCCTTAGCCAGCACCCCACTGTCTCCACGAGGCAGCTTTGCAGCGAGTGTGCAAACCAGGAAGCCTGCGTGCTGTGCTCAGCGCCATTCTGTCTTAAGGCTGTTCGGGCTGTTCAGGGTCCCCTGAATCCCGTCCGAGTCTCAGCAGGTGCGTCTCTGTGGCTGTGAGAGACCCGGCAGGGTTTCGGCAGGACTTCCCCAAGTCCGCAGGTCACTCTGCGCGGCACTGACACCTCAGCGGTGCCCCGTCTCCCACCAGGAACACGGGGCATGCTTCCATTTATTTGTGTCTTTCATTTCCTTCAGCAGCGTTTTGTAGTCTTTAGGACTGGTCTTTCGCCTCCTTGGTTAAGTTTATTCCTAAGTATTTTACTGCCTTTGATTCTATTGTAAATAAATTATTTTCATAATTTCCTTGCATGTTGTCATTGATCCACCGCAGGCCTGGTGACACGGATGGAAAGAGGCTGCTGCAGAAACGCTGACTTTAAAAGCGCCCGGGAGTCAGGGAGCCAGGGTGCCCAGAGACAGCGGCTGCGTGACCCAGCACCAGCCTGTCGCAGGACAAAGGGGGCAGTGACCATCCAGCTCGGCCTTGCACGCTGCTTGTGTTCTGGCCCTTGTGGCCGCTCCCAGGACACTGAGCTTCCTCCGCCGTGGAGTTAAGCGTGCTGAGTGAGGGTCCGTGCTGGTCCCACGAGGGCACTCCTGGGTCCAGGCTGGGAGCCTGGGCTGCAGGCGGGGCAGTGGGAGCGCCCTCCTGTGGTCTGCCCAGGTAGGGCTGCCAGACCACGGGCGGGCCGCCCCGGCAACAGGAAGGCATTTGGAACAGCAGAGCCCGGTGTTGTGGGAATCCCGTGTTTTTATTTGCTGAGCCTGGCAGTCCCACCCCAGGGGTCCCACTCTGAGATGTGGCCTGCCCCTGCCCCACCCCCGCCATCGGGGGTCGCCCGCATCCTGAGGGACCTTCTGTGCGATGTTTCTGCATCTGTCTGTCTGTCTTCCCTCCCGGTCCCAGCTCTGGCCCCCACCCTGTAACCCTGGCAGGTGACCCCTTACCAAGTGGCCTCCAGGGGACGCAGATTGAGTTCAGGGAGCAAGTGACATCTTGGTGACAAGGGCCTGTGGGCTCACGGGCAGGGACCCTGATGACATGGCCATCCCTGCCTCCAAGAGGATGACTTCCCCCAGGCACGGCCAAGGTCACCCTTCATCCCACCATCCAAACCCAGTCTGTCAGGTGCCTCTGGGGGACCGAGTGTGCACAGGACACATGTGTGCACATGTGATGGGTGTGCACAGGGCTGTGTGTGTATCGGGGGTGCATCTGCACAGGAGATGGGTGTACATGGGCACAGCCGTCCTCAGGGGCAGGTGTACGAGGCACGTGTCCCGAGGCCAGGCTCTGGTGGCCTGCAGGGTTGCACGTGCCCCAGGCCCGGAAGCCAGCTGACTTTCTGCCTGCCTTGTGCAGGGACGACGCCAGGCCCTGGGGTGACACTGCTGGCATAGGATGGGGCCTTCAGGGGAGCCGTCCTCGCCCTGCCCTCTCCCGTCCCCCAAGCAAGCTCTCAGCACCGCCCTCCTGGTCTAGCTGGACAGAGTGGCCTTGCTGCGCCGTGGGTGTGAGGCCTTGCAGACTCCTTCTTCCTGGCACCTTTGTACCCACACCCACTTCCTCCTGGCTGGGCCTGGGGGTCTGCGGCCAGGCCTGCACTGCCCTTCCCCTGGGCGGTCTCCTAGCAACCAGCACCTTGGCAGACGTGGCAGCAATGGAGACAGCCGCACATACCGTTGCCGTGAGCTTCACAGGCGGCACTGGGCTGTCCCCACGCAGGGCTTTGTGCGTGAAGGGAAGGAGTTCATAACCGGTGGGCAGACAGCGGCTGGCCCAGAGCGTCCTCTGCTCTCGGACCCTCCCAAGCAGGACCGGCCTCCGCCAAGCCGCCCAGGGGACAAGGAAATGCATCGGTGGGTCTTCACTCATGTCAGCATTCCGGATAAAACCCACCAGGGGACCCTCTGTCACCGAGGCCAGGAGAGAAGGACGTGCCCTCTGGAAGGAAGCCGACTGCTCGCATGGCTGCCTCCAGCCCTCTCGCCCCCTTGCCCAGCTTGGGTGGGAAGGCAGCAGCCTGTCCCCCTGCCCCCCACCCCCGACTGGGCGTCCCACGTTCTGTCTGGACTGCTGGAGTCTGGCCCATCGGGGACTCACACCATTGAGGTGGAGTCCTGGGGGCCCCGGCACAGCCCCTCCTCAGGTCAGCCGAGGAATTCCGGACCTCGAAGCCCCCACCCCTGCCGGACCCAGCCTCCGAAAGTGCCGCTGGCATCCCCACCAGAGCCCCTGGCGCCCGTGCGACCCTGCCTCCTGGGCTGAGGCGCCTCCCCCGCCGTGCGGAACACTGCAGCCTGTCCCCTCCTGCGTCTTAAAGGGCAGTGACAGGACGTGTGCAGCAGGTGGGGTGTGCAGCGCCCTCTTTAACTGGAAATAAAATCGTTTTTAATCGTAGCCAGGAGGGTGAGGTTAGACAGTGAGCGGAACCTGCCCGTGTGCTTGGTTTGGATCACACAGACTCTGCTCGTGTCTGAATTGGTCGCTGAGGGGTGACCACAGCTGCCCCAAGTGCCCGCAGCCAGACTGTGCCTCCAGGGTCCCCTCACGCCCCACCTGTGTCTGCTCTGCCCCGAGTCCTGGGCCCTGCGGTCCGGCTTCCCTGCCCACCACTGCTTTCCCCATCCCGGGGGCGGGTCTCTGGGCTGGGTCGGGCTGCAGGAGTGTCACAGCCCGGCTCAGACAGCGGGGGTCTGGGGGCCCTCGGCTCTGGGCAGGCCCCGTCTGAGTAGGTGGCAGCTGGCGTGTCCCCCACTAAGCCTAGCAGGCCACACTGAGGCTCCGGACAGGGAGCCAGAGGCCCCGGCTGGCTGTGGCAGTGCCGGGGGCCCCAGCTCACCCCATCCCCAGGAGTTGCTCTCTCCGAGTGTCTGGCACCTTGGAGGGGACAAAGAGCTCTCCACCCCCCACGTCCTGGAAGGGGACCCAGAGTCGCAGCCCTGAAGAAGCCTGACTCAGCTCTGACAGCAGACCGTGGCACCTGCAAGTTGAACCATGAGGGAGAACCCCCTAGGGTTTGGGGCGACCCCAGGCACGACTGTCCAGCCCACGTCCCCATCCTGGAGATTTCTGGAGCAATGACTGTGGAGAGGGTCTCAGGTTTTGCTCCCCTGTTGGGGGAGGAGCCCCTCCCTGTTCTGTCTGGCTGCCCCCCCCCCCCCAGAACCCAGGTGGTGAGCGGGAGGTTTGGTTCCTGTCCCGAGGGGAGGTGGGGAGGTAGCGGGAACCCTGGTTGGGGGCAGAGGGGCCCAGAAGGCAGGGCACCAGCAGCGTGGGCACTGGGCCCGAGTCTGGGCTGTGGCAGCGGTGAGGCCGTAGCCGGCGGGGAGCCGCCCTGCTGGACGGCAGGGGCGAGGCGACAGGGGGAAGGCCTGTTAAGAGTCCTGGGTGGACTCTGCAGGAAGGACACACACTTCCTAGTTCGCCTTTTATTTTGAGATCATCGAGGTTCCCATGAGGTTGTGAGGACGAACACAGAGGGACCCCGGCACCCTTCACCCGCCCCCCTACATCAGCCTGGTGCCCCCAGATGTGTCCAAGTTCAAGTCCCAATGTCAGCAGCTGTACACAGGCTTGATGAGGAAAAGGCCTTTGCAGGGGTGGTTAAGGTGAGGCTCTTGGGATGAGATCTTCCCACACTGTCCAGCGCTCCGACCAATGACAGCGTCCTTGTAAGAGACAGAAGAAGAGTGACATGGACACGGAGGAGGAGGTGTGTCTCCACGGAGGCAGAGGCTAGAGGAATGTGGCCACCAGCCCAGGGACGCCCGCAGCGACCAGAAGCTGTGAGAGGCAGGAAGGACCCTCCCGGGAAACTCCAGGGAGAGTGGGGACACCCTGATGCCGCAGATCGGGATCATTTGTGGCAGCCGCCCCGGGACGGTAAGGCAGGGCAGGGTTCACATTTGCTCAGACGCGGCCACCCTGCAGGAGACCCATGGGCGCATACCCACCGTCTCCTGCTCCCCCAGTCCCAGGGCCCACACGCACCGTGAGCTCACGCACCCGCAGCGACAGCTCCGGTCTCCTCTACCTCTTGTGTCTGAAGCAGGGATCTGGGGGGCAGAACCAGCTCTCAGAGAGGCCTCACAGGGTCTCCACCTCCCCCCGACCCTCGGGCTCCCCGTGCCAGGGCCGCGCTGAGCCGGGGGTCCCCCACAGCTCCTCTCCGGAAGCCGCAGGCCCTACCTTGGCTGCTCAGGTGGATGATATTTTGTGGACCAAGTCCATATCTCCTGCAAATTTTTTCAAATCTGGCCAGGAAGCTGGGGCCCAGTTCTGGTACCCGTCCTGAGGACAGAATGAATGGCAGGGCTGGGGCCCCCCTGGTTGTTTGGACGATGTGTAGGGAGGGGCCTCCACAGCACTGAGGCTGAGGGACGAGGCCACCTGGGCCCGGGGCCACCTCACCCCATGAGTGGGGACACGGGTGGTGGGAACCTGGGGCATGGCAGGACCTCGGGGGATGGGGCCTGTCTCGGGGGGAGGGGTGCACAGAAGGCAGACAGGCCTCCGGGAGGCGGCGGTACCGTAAAGCGCCAGCACGTGGGTCTCGGTGCCGTTGCTGACGCTGTGGAAGTAGAAGGTGACGAACAGCCTGTAGTCTGTCTCCAAGAGCAGGAGCCTGCCGTCCCCCTCATCTGCGGGAGACGAGGCTCAGAGCGGCACCGCCCCAGCACTGCGGTGGGCGGGTGGGTCTCGGCTGGAGGGGGGCAGTTTGAGCACACGGTACCCACCCAGGTGGCCCTGCGCCTCGGGGGCCCTGCCAGGGCTCACCTCCCTGGGGAGCAAAGCAAGGGGCCTTCACACCAGGGGGCTGCTGGGGCCCTGGGGTTGCATGCCAGGCTGGGTCCTCCAGAGGCCCCCTAAAGCCCCCAGGTCAGAGCTCCCCAGGAAACGGCCAGGACCCCGACGGATGCACGTCCACTTACAGGCCAGAGTGTACTCCCCGCTCCTCTCCGTCTTCTCGCAGACCACGGCCACCTCCTCGCACTCCCCGATCAGCCTGCGTGTGGGCCGTGAGCTGGCGCCCCCCGCCCCCCCGCCCCCCTGCCCCGCGGCCCCCTGCCGTGCCCCAGGGGCCCACGCTGCCTGGGGCTGGTCCCCGCGCCTCCCGCCCTGGGCGGCGCTCACATGAAGCGGAAGGAGAACCTCAGGCTGCCGTTGCCTAAGCGCTGGATTTTTTGGATGAAGACCCTCAAGTCCCCGTTTTCTTCAATCCGCTTCCTGTCATCTGAGGCCATGGAAACAGAATACCAGACCCCCGACACCTGCCGACAAAGGCGCCCATGGGTGGGGGGCCCACAGGACGGCTCTGGGACTCCTTGCTGCCTCCCACCAGAGCCAGACCCCTGAGCAAATAGCTCCCGACCAGGGCCAACCTCCGCCTTCCAGGGACCCCCTCTGCCCTCACAGGCCGTTGGCACAGCTGGGGACAGAGAGGGGGCCTCCTCCCGGAACAGCGCCCTTGTCACAGGTTAGGGAGCCCAGGCCGAGGGAGCACAGGAGCCCCGGTGTCCCGGGAGGGCCGGCCCCCAGGCCCACCTTGGCCGTGTCGTAGTTCCTGCGCACGACGGACTGCAGGTTGAGCTCCTGGGCAGGGACCAGGCCCAGCAGCAGGAGCAGCCGCAGCGGTGCCATCGCCTCGCTGGGCGCCTCGCCCGGGCCCACCTTTATGCCCCTCGGCACTGCGGTTTCCGGTCCCCACAGCACTGCCGGCCTCCGCACGACGGGAACGCAGCCAAAGGCCATGTGCCGCCCCACGGCCCACGGGTGTCCGGCCAGCCATGGCTCGCTCTGCAGTGCGCTTGGCTGAGCCTCTGGCGGCGTCTGAAGCCACAAAGGGAAGTGGGGCAGGCAGAGCAGTGGCAGCGGGTGCCCCGGGCCCCACCCCCACCCCCACGGAAGCTGTGGGTGACACTGGGGCCTCACTCCACGAGGCGACTGAAGAGTCCGTGTGGCTCTGCTCCTGGGAGGGCCGGCCTGGATTCTCTGAGGTGAGTGTTCAGGACACTGGGGCCGCAGCCCCCCTCTCTGAGACAGGGTGGTCTTCATGCTGGGCCTCAGGTGGTCCGTTCATCACAGAAGGCCTGGCTGGGCGGGGACGACAGGCAGAGCGGCTCCTGGGGGACCAGCGTGGAGGACCCTTCGCTCACCCGGACCCGGGATGCCGTGTGAGGGACACAGTCTGCTTGTGGGAACGCTGGCCGTGGGGGTGTTGGTGCTCCAGTGCCGGGGGACCTCAATTCTCCCTGAAACCTGTTATGAGTCCCCGACACCCACTGGACCCCCCAGGGCTCGTGGAATCTGCTGTCTTGTCTCTGCCCAGCTCTGTCCCCCTGCCTTTGTTCCTGTGCCTGCCCAGGTCACCTTCCCATCTGGACGCAGACATGGCCATGTGCACACACACACCGGCACATTGTGCACACCATGGACACACGCACACATGTGCACACGCTCGCTCTCCACCCCACACCTCCCGAAGCGGCACTCTCTCTGCCCACTTTACACATTTCTCCAAACAGAATTCAACCCCTGCTTGAATGGGAAAAGGGATGGTGAAAAACTGGGAGAAAATATAAAACACCTCAAAAATTAAATAATAATAAAAAGAAAAAAAGAAGAAAACAATTACCTTGAACTTTGGTAAAGATGGTGTCATAGAGTGGAATCGCAGATGGGTGGTGGGTGGTGCGTGGTGGGTGGTGGGTGGTAGGTGGGTGGTGCGTGGTGGGGGGTGGGTGGGTGTTGGTGGTGCAGGACTGTCCCCAGGCACCCATGAAAGGGGCGGAGGGTGGGAGGGTGACGGAGAGACCGTGGCTTCTCAGAGTGTTAACTGCCGCAGAGAAAGCCAGCCCCGCCCTGTGGTGACAGCTGGAGATCTGACGCAGCCTCAGGAGCAGCCTCCCTTCCTGGGCTCTGGGACAGCCTGGGGGAGGGGCATGCCCTTCAGCCAAGCGGGGCTCCGTCAAGCTGTTCTTCCATAGTCACAGTCCGGTCGCCAGTTATGATGGGGCGTCCACACAGAGGTGATTTGGGTAGCACAAGGTGCCGGAAATGTAGGGCAGACGGGAGAACCCAACCTTCTGGGAGAAAAAGGGAGCCCAGGGAGTCCGTCCATCCGACAGAAGCCTTCCTCCTCACGGTGTTCAACCGCCCAATGTGGCCAAAGCAGAGGAAAGAATAAAAGGATCGTTATTGCATGTTTAACACACAGTGATGTTGCATGTATTGCAGACAGCCTGGAGATAATTCTGGAGGCGTAAAGTGATTTTTTAAGGGAGAAAGGCTCCCGTTCAGATAGCACACACACACACCAGTGACGACAGGCAGAGGAAGAACACGCCGCAGGAGCTCGCGCAGGAGCGCACGGCGCTTCTCGGTCTCGGGCTGCTCACTGCTGTGTCGGATCCGCTCATCGGTGTCGTTCTGTCCGTCCGCTGCGTGACCAGACGGGGCGGGCTTTCTGCCAAATGCATGTCCTTCCTTTATTGATGTCAAGTTCACTTTTTAAAGCGACAGGCGTTTTATTCCTGTGTTTAAGGGGAGGCGTGCCCCAAGCCTTGTGGGGGAGGTCCCTGGGGGGCCGCAAGGGATGCAAAGTCGGTAGGAGCAGCGCTGTGTCCTCAGGCCGCCCGGTTCCCCAGGGAGGGGAGATGTCATGGCACCGCTTTTGCAAGTTCAGAAGTTCTCAAGGTGACAAAGACGTGGGCAGCCCAGAGCACCGAGATGGCTCAGGACAGGGAGGGGCTCCAGAGTCCTTATGGGGGCCGATGGGTCCGAAGTCACAATAAGGTGCCCTTCTTAACCCTCTCCGATGGCATGAGAACAGTTGAGTAAGGGGGTGTCCTGCATGCGTCCCTCCAAATTCATATGTGGAAGCCCTTAGCCCCAGGACCTCCGAATGTGGCTGCCTTTGGAGGTGGGGCATTTATAGAGGTGACTAAGGTGAAATGAGGTCACCAAGGTGGGCCCCAGTGCAATGGGGATGAGGGACGACCCTGTGAGGACACACGGAGGAGACAGTCGTCCGCCTGCCCAGGCAGAGGCCTCGGGAGGGGCAGTACTGTGCACGCCTGGCTCAAGGGTATCCAGTCTCCAAGACTGAGGATGGAGACCTGTCATTGAAGCTGCCCATCGGTGGCACTCGGCCATGGCGGCCGAGCTCACTCACACAGAAAGCATCCAATTGTGGCAGCAAGACACTGAGATTGTAAGGGACATCGGTGATCACTTTGAAACCAATCAGAGCCAGGGGCCTAGGACAGTCCAGGTTCATGATGGGACCTGGGTCCCTTCCCTTATGTGAGGCCACCAGCCTCTGTCATGGTGCGACGCGCAGCAAACCTCGAAAGCGCAGGCCCGTCAGGGAGCAGTTCCTTCTCCGCCTTCTTGCCGTCTCTCTGACCCCCAACCAAATCATGCCGTGACTTTCAGTGGCTTTTTCATCCTGGGGTTTCACCGGGTGGCTCTCGGTTTTTTAGAAGTCTATAAAAGTTTCAAAACAGAGGAATAGACATTCCGTTTGTCACAAGCCTGGCATGTCTGACGATCCATGTTGGACCTGGGGAGAGGAGGGTGAGGAAGTTCAGGCCTGAAGATGTGGGGGTACAGCCATGCAAGACTGGCTGAGGGGGCCCTGAAACGTTACCTTAAACAATCCTGGGGTCGATGTGAGAGCCCGGCAAGCCCCGTGACCCCTTAGGAAAGGGAGGGCAGGTGAGCTTATAGTTCCAGAATTCACAGATCACCCCGGTGACCTTGCTGATTCCTGCCCTTCATGGCAGGAACGTCGTCCCCTCCCACTGGGCATGATCCATTGGTTTAGTAACTTTGATTGCACTGATTCAATATGCAAAAATAGCATTGCTTTTTCTCAGATTATGTAGGAGGCGGAACCTTCTTTTAAACTATATCAGTCGTCGATTTGTGTGGGAGTGACCTATCTTCCGTCCGTTTTTTCTACCAGAGGGGAGTTTGACACATAGCAGATCCTCAATAACGTTTTTTTCAATGCCGTCCCCTTATAGCGTTGATGACACGCGTAGGGACTCACTCGTGTTTGATTCTGTCAGCGGAGGGTAAAACGGGGTCTAGAACATTGTGTCACGTGACCTACCGGCGGCATTAAGGGAGGACTTACTGCATGTGTCCTTAGATGTGATAGAGACACTTTGTCCAATTTGTTGAAAATATTAATTTCAAGTGTCACGTGTATTTCAATTTTGTTGATGATGTATTTGACGCACCAAAATGTAGTTTCAGGATTACCATCTTTCCCTTGAGATTTACATCCGTAGCGCGGGCAGCCCATCTTCAGTTATAGCCTTTATAGACTTTGGAGGTGTCTATTGATTCAGAATTAATCAGGCATTTATTTTAAGATAATGTGCAAAGTTAGATATCTAATGTTACTTTTTCCCTCCAGGTATCTTGGCCGTTTTCCTCCACACTATTATGGAATAAATAATGCTTTATAAGATGGGCCATCTGGGTCATATAGTAGCTTATATACGGACTTGTGTTCGTGTCTTGATTTGCCGTCTAGCTTCTGTGACCTTCCTTTCTGTCCCTGAGCTCATGCCACACAACTTTAGCCCCTGACATTTGCTGTTAGCTGGCAGAATGGTGGCTCTGTCCATGGTGAAAAAGGCACCAAAATATTCCCCGTGATCAGAGTCCAACGGGACCTCAGTTCAGCAACCTTGGTACTTGGGTTCTGGCTTGGAACTTGCAGTCAAGACTCCGACTGTACGGGAGAGTTTATTTAGAAAGTCACAGAGGTAGAAGTGAGCAGCAGAAGAAATGGACTCAGGAAGCGAGTTAGACGGACACATGCCCTGGGAGATGAAAGAGGGAGGAGAAGTCCCAGCAGCTTCCGTGAAGAACATCTGGTGCCCTGGGGCAGGGAGGGGAGGCGGAGGGCGCCGCTGGGCGCTCCACAGAGACAGCCCCACTGGGTCCTCGTCCCGAGGGCCTTTATCCGGAGGAGCTCAACAGCTTCTCCTGTGTGTCTCTGCAGGGTCTGGTCTCCACTGATTGGTCAGTGCAGCTGGTCCTGAGGGCAGCCCTGGTTCTGCTGCTTCTCTGGGCCCGGAGCTGAAACCCAGCTGAGGCCTAAAGTCACCTCCAAGGGTTAATGTTGAAGGAGGTGGTCCTGCGAGGCCTGTAGTGCTGCCCGTTGCTGGTGGCTCCTGCTCTGCTCGTGCCCGTCTAACTGCCCAGCGCAGATGCATGTGTGTCACTGAACAGCGAGCGGGGTCCCGCTGCCCGCCGCCCCCTCTAGACAATATTCCAGAGGCACGGTCTGGTCTGGTGATGCAGGGAAGGAGTCTTCATCCGAAAGCGGCCACGGAAGCCCAGCAAGTCGCAGCTGCAACCACTCAAGCCTATCAGCGAAGGCTAAGCTCCGACACCCGGGTTCTCCCAGCGTGTCCCTGTCGGTTTCTATGGGGTTAGTGTAGAAACTAAAACCACATGACACGCACAAGCCACACGATCCCAGAGGAGCGGCAGGCTTCCGCCTCGGAGCCCGTTCCCTCTCCAACAGCCGAAGAACGACCCTGCCACCCTCTGCCAGGCCAGCGCGGCCCTAGGCTGTGCCCGGAGTTCCTTCCCGTCCAAAACGCGGGCCGTTGGGAAACGCAGGCAGCCGCAGCGCCGTCACCCACGCGTCCCCGAGGGACAGAGAGCCCGGGAGCCAGAGCCGGTCCCGGGGCCCGGGAGCCAGAGCCGGAGAGCGAGCCGGCCCGGGAGCCAGCAGAGCTCGGGAGCCAAAGCGCCCGTCCTCCTTTTGTTTCCATTGGCTCTGGCGGCTTCAGCTTCCAGCCAATCGCGTCCTAGACGGCCTTCCATTGGCTCTGCAAGCTCCTCCCACGGCCCCCGCCCTTCTGCCCGGTGATGGTCAGCAGACCTCTGCCTCATGCACGTGACTCCGCTCTAAAACATTTCACATTTTTCATTCCTTCACATGGGGCTGAGATTCAGGTTTGCAGTTTGGGGAAAAGATCCTATTTAATATTGATCAGATTTCTTCAAATGTGCCGGTTAATTCGAGGATTATTAAATATTTACAATGCTGAAGGCTCTGCGGGACTGTCAGATATCTATTTATTTGTCATTTTTCTTCCATGTCCCAGAGTAGCGGTATTTAAATTTTTCTCCATGTAACGTCTGCAGTTTTCAAGCTACTTGTTTAAACACGTGCTTTGTGAAAAACGTGTCTTCTCGGGTTTGCTGGTTCGGAGGAAGCCGCTCATCAGGGCCCGGTGAGCTGGGAGCCTGGCCCAGCAGAGGGCGTGTCTGGGGCCGGAGCTGGTCCTACCTGTCTCCCTGGCATTTCCAGGCTGAAGAAGGGAGGTCCTGACCCAGTTTCCTAAGAGCCAGCCCGGCTGGTGGGTGGCCCCTGGCTCCCCAGGCAGAGGCGGCCACCCTCTATCCAGCACTGCCTTTGTAGGTCCGACTCTCAGGAGAGGAGGTGACCCGTCTCCGCTCACCTCCGTGCTGGGGAGCATGGTCACTCGCTGTCCCTCTGACCCGGGCAGGGACTGTCCCAGAGCAGAACCCAGACGAGGCAGGTCAGAGAGTGCCAGCGCAGCCCCTCCCAGGGTCACCGTCCCCTCCCGGGGTCACATGGCTCATCCGCTGGACCTCAATGCTGTGCTCCAGGCCGTCTGCCCCTCCTTACCACCCAGAGTGTTGTCACGCCACTGGGCCAGGCTGGAAGAGGCGGTGGGCCCTCAGTCACTCCTGGGGGGCCTGGTCTCCCACAGCAAGGGAGGGGCAGGGAGAGGGACAAAGAGGGCGGGGTGGGCCCAGGCTGGAAGGGCTCCTTCGGTGGCAGAGGGGTCAGAAGGCACGTGGGAGAGGCGGCGAGACTGGGGGACCGCCCTGAGCTAGGCTTCAGGTGGGAGACACTGGGCTGTGGGGGGAAAAGAACAGGTGGGATTCTAAGGTTCTCCGTTCATCTTGAAACCAGTCAGTCAAGTGATCAGTAAGTCACACACACAGCACACAACCACTGTCCCCACTGGGATGACCTTGCCGGCTGCCGTCCTGCACCCCAGTGGCAACCTGCCCTGTCACAGACCCCAGTGCCCTCTCGGTGACTCCCAAGACCCTCCCTCCCCAGTCCTTCTGCTTCTACCACAAGCCCACACAGTTCCCTCCTCCAGGCAGCCTCCCCTGCTGGCCCCTCAGTGCCTCTTCTGACCCTGCAGCAAAGCCTGGTCCCCCACCCCCACCCCTAAGCACCTGTCCCTAACAAATTAATGATGGAACCAGTGTCCCCATGTGCCCTGCACAAGGGCTGGAGAATGTGTCTGTCTTGTTCCACATGCATCCCAAGCTCCCATAAGAGCACCTGGCCCGTGTGTTTGTTGATCAACTGAATGTCCCCCAAGAGAGAATATGCGGGGAAAAGAGGGCATCCTCCATCTCCTGCTCCAGGCTGCGTGACCTTGACCTTGTCCCTGAACCTCTCGGAGCCTTAGCGTCCACATCCGCAGGATGGAGACACACTCACGCCCAAGTCACCATGCTCCAGGGGACTGTGAGCTCAGGCAGCTGAGGCGCCCAGCATAGGCCCGGTCACCCAGGCACCGTGGAGGCTGCCCAGTCTCTGACTGCTCTGGTCCCGAGGTGGTCATTGCCAGTGGGGCTTCCAGGCCTGGGAGGTGAGGCCACATACCGCACCCGGGGGGCCTGGGTCCGGGGGGAGGGCGGAGGGAGCACTCACCGTCCAGGTTGAAGACAGGCGCTTCCTGCAGCTGGAACTCCCTGATGTACTCCAAGTATTTTCCCAGCCACTTGGGGTCCCCGGGCACTCTTCTGGCTGAAACCAGAGGGGCTGGTGGGGAGGGGTCCCTCCTTCTGGCTCCCAGCCAAGCCCACTGCCAGCTGGCCAGGGTGGTGTCCTGGCCTCAACCCTTGTCCCCCACCTGCCCCACATCCCTGAGAAGCAGAGCGGGCTCAGCACTCCTGGGGGGACCCATCAGGCCTTATCCCCTTGTCAGGGACAACCAGAGGGTCCTCACTGCACATACAGGGCCGCTGCCCTGTGACTTGGCACCCCACCCCACCCCGCTGACCCTTCCCAGCCAGCGGGGGCCCTGGTGATGTGGCCGCACCCTGGGCCCTGGCTCTGGCTGGGCCCTGTCTCAGACACGCCCCGGTCCCTCCCACAGCTCCGTCTAGTCTTAGAAAAATGTGCCTCCCCCGCCCCCCAATGGGACTCAGGGACGGGGGTCCCCTGAGAAGCCAGTTCCCAGGACACGCCCCGCACGCAGCCTGGGTGGGACGGAGGAGAGGGGCGTGTGAGTTGAGGGGGACGGACGGGCATGGGGCCGGGGTGCATGGCTGAGGGACACGCGGACGCAGCGCTGAGTGGCTCCGGCTGCCCCCGCACCACAGCACAGCAGGCACTGAGCACAGGCCTCGGGCAGACGCAGGGAGGGTCAGCCCTGGGGAGAGCCACCACCTACCCAGCAGTGCCCACAGGCTGGTGACATCGCCGCTGCCGTCCTCGAAGCGGACGTAGAGAACGAGGCTGCTGTAGTCGGTGCTGACAAAGCGGACGAGCATGCTGCTACCTCCCTCAACTGTGGGGGACAGACCGCAGGCCGGTGACAAGTGACACCTCTCACACCCACCCCCAGGCCCAATCTGCCCCAGGAGCAGCAGGCTGACCCCCGCACTGCCCCCACGACCAGTTTAGGGCATCGAGTGTCCCCCCAACCCCTCTCAGTGTGGGACCCAGGCTAAGGGCCGGGCTACTCACAGGAGCCTTGGTACTGGCCTGGGAGCCCCGTTGGGTGGACAGTGGCATTGAGTCCTCTGCACACCCCCTCTCCCCTGGGAGAAGAAAAGGGAGCAGGCATGTGGTTGCCCTCTTGCCTGTCCCTGGCCCCTGACTCCCAACCTCCAGGTGGCGTTATCTCCGACTCTGATCCATTGAGGTCCCCAGCGTCCACCTGAGTCTCCCAGCTCCCCCCAGTTCCCAGAGGGTCACCCAGCCAGGGCAGGAGGGCGGGCCCACGGGGGCTGGGAGTGGCTGGAGGGCTGCAGGGAGGAGCAGGGCTCCTGTCTGGGATGGAGCCAGACCTCCCGGGAGGGCGTGGATCCAGTCTGTCCTTGGTTGGAGCTTCAGGTCTTGGGGTGGGAACCCAGGACTGGTGTCCCCGGTCATCTGGGCTCTGGGCCCAGGCCACACCTTTTGGCCCCTGTGCTCCGCACCTGGGATCTTCAGTTTCTCATGTGGAGCCGCAGGGTGGGCTGGGGACCAACAGACTGTGGCACCGGTGGCCGTGCCAACACTGCCTTCGCCACACGGCTGCAGACTATCCTGTGTCCCGGTCTGTATGGCTTCCACCAGGCCTTCCCGCTGACGGCACGACCCAGCCAGGACCCCGCCCAGGAGGGGCTGAGCCCTGAGGACTGCCCGGTGTGTGGCTTCCCTGCCTGCCCTTCATCAGCATCTCGAGCCCCCAGCTCAGTGACGTGAGTCCTCCGGTTCTAACCATTGTCACTGTCCTGTGCGTGACCCCTGAGCCTGAGCACCCTGCCGGGACCTGCAGGGGCCACACTTACGTCCAGAACAAGACGAACTCCAAGTCCCGGTCCCGGGTCTCAATGGAATAGAGGGCCAGTCTCAAGGGGTCGGCTGGGGAGACCAGGAGTGCGTGGCTGGCGGCCAGCCGGGCAGTTAGCCAGCGTCCCTCCACCTGCAGGGACAGGGTGGGCGGGGGTCACGGAGCCTCCCGTCCTGGCTCTCAGGCCCCTCACCAGTGCTGAGCATGCTGGGGGGTCACGAACCACCGGGGTGATAGGGGCAGGCCCGTGGGCCCCAGGTGGGGGGTGGGGGCAGTCAACCTCCGGCCTGTACACACTCCTCTCAGGCCTTGAACGCCCTGCGTCCTCGCCCACCTCTGTCCCTTATGTGCTGCCCGCCTGTCCCCGAGCGAGGCTCCAGGGAACACTGGCACCCAGGTCCCCCTCCCAGGGCCGAGCCTGGGACCCGAGCCAGCGCTGTCACCTTCTGGGCGTCGAAGCCTGGCTGCACGGGCACCTCCTCGGGAGTCCTCTGGGCGGCGGCCAGGCCCAGGCCGAGGGCGAGCAGCATCAGGGGCCCTGTCTCCAGGCCCATGGCCGCGGGGGCCCGCGGAAGCAGAGGCCGGGCCGCCGGGGCTCCCTTTCCATACACGTCCTCCAGCGGCCCTTCGTCCCGCCCGACTCCCGGAAGGTTCCGGAATCACGCCCATGGGAGTGACAGCTCCCGCCAGTGTCTGAGGGCGCACGGGGGCCGCCAGGGCAGTCGGGCCACATTGCTCGTCTGCCCGAGGAGCCGCGGGAGGCGGGGGGAGGACGCAGGTGTGTGCCCGTCCCACAAGCTCAGCTCCCGCCTCCCAGCCTGTGCTCCTCCTGGGAGCACCCAGAGCCCCAGGCGAGGACCGGCGCTCCGCCCGCACCTCTCGCTGCAGTGGGGGGAGGAGGTCGGGACGCACTCAGACCCGGGGCGGCACGCAGCCCACAATGCCCTTTGCTGCGGCCACCACCTCTCTTGTCCTGGGAGCCCCTGGGACATCAGCCACTCCCACCGGACAGGCTCGCAGGTCATCGAAGCGCCCACCTGTGTCTGGCAGTGAGGTACCACCTGGCCTGGCCTTGCTGGGATCCACCCTCGCCTATGGTCATGGGAGACCGGCTCCCGGAAACATCTCCCACCATCTGCCCGGCCGCAGCTCTCCCACTGGAGCCTGTCACCAAGGGAGCGCCCCTGTAGGCAGCCAGAGTGGGTTTGGGGATCCCATGGGACAGCCCCCCTCCCTGCCTCCGGGCCTTTGCCGGCCCTGGGAGGGGCCCAGCGTCTGAGGGTCCCAGTGGTGGGTCCTGGCGAGAGCTCAGGATGGCAGGTGGGCGGGCAGGACAGCGGGTGACTCTGAGCCAGGCTCCACCTGCCTGGCTCACACGCAATGACCTCTGTGCCCGCCAGCTTCGGGGATCAGCACAGTCACTGCAATGTTGGGGGCCCGCTCAGGAGGCTCTCGATGAGCTAAACACACAGCTGACGCGTCCTCACAAGCCAGAGAGCGAGCACCCCACCCCCACTGTGGGGGTCACCGAGAACGCTCATGAGATCACCTGTAAAAGTCCACACGGCCCTTGGGGACGGGGACAGAGTGCTGCCCACAGCCCAGCTTCCCAGGATAAGGTGCAGACAGGAGACAGCAGGCTGGCTGAGCCGGAGGGGGCTTTCCCTTCTGAGCTCTGTACTCCGCGGTTTGGACAGCGTATCCCTGTGAGGTCCTGTCCTAAGAGGACTCTGATGCCACCCAGTGGCCGTCCTGGGCATGTCAACTCCTGTCATCACTGAGGGGGGATGTGGGGACAGCCTGTGCCTTTCCCTTCTGTATGTGTGTTAGAACCTTCAGGACTCAAAGCGAGACCCCCTCCAGGAGCTGCCCCTCCACTTCGCTGTCAGCGGGCCCTTTCCCTTCAGGGTCAAAAGTGTGGACTAGGGCCCGGGCCAGTGTGGCTCAGTTGGCTGGGTGTCGCCCCACTAAGCGAAGGGTCACTGTTTCAATTCCCGTTCAGGGCACATGCCTGGGTTGGGGGTTCGATTCCTGGTAGAGGGACCTACGAGAGGTAACCAATCGATGTTTCTCTCTCTCATCGATGCTTCCCTCCCTCTCTCTCTCTCTCTCCCTCCCTTCCCCTCTTTCTAAAAATAAATATACAAAATCTTTAAAAAGAAATTATTGATTCGGTGTGAGCTTCCCTCTCAGCAGCCCTGGCGTCCTACGGGTGTCTGGTGGCTCCTTGTAAGTCATCGATTCCTCCGACGGGTGACGGAGAGAGCGAGGGAACCCGCCACACGGCCACTGAGGCGTGGGACAGAGGCAGCCCCATGCTCCAGGCTCAGGAGCTACCGCATCTAAGGCCCAAAACAGACCTGAATTTTTTTTTTTTTTTTTTTGCAAGGTAGTGAGAAGCACCGCAACGGGATCGTCTAAGGGTCACGGTCACTCCACGGCCATGGCTCCCCCAGCCCCCCGCCCCTGCCGAGAAGCTCAGCTGCAGGGTTTCTGTGGACAGAGCTTTGATAACGCAGCGGGACGGGAACAGGAACAGAACGTGCAAGGTGCTCTGGGCGCCTGGCCGTGACGTGGGGACAGAGACGCCTCCCTTTGAGAGATCACGGCGAGAGAGAGCTGCTGTTTGCTGGGAGCCTGCCTGGGCACGGAGGGACTGGCCACGGGGGCGCCAGCGTGTGGAGGAGGCAGGCGAGCCATCCTCGCCTCACGCACAAGTGAGAGACACCCACATCCGCGCCACCATGTGTCGCTCGGTCACAGTGGTGTGAGTCTGTTTCCGGGCTCTGGACTCTGCCAAGACCACAGTGTCTCAATGACCAGAACTCTCACAAGGTATGAAATTTGATAGACTAGTTCCTCTCGTTTTTTTTTTCTCAAAAGTATTTGGTCTGCTCTAGTTCCTTTGCCTTTGCATATAAATCTTAGGATAATCTTACCTGTGTCACTTAGTTCTCCCGCTGGAATCTTGGATCTGTTCCCCCTGCTGGGCCATACTTCTCTGTCTCCTCATTCTGACAGGCTCCTGTGTGTGTTTGCCTCTGTGTCTTAGGTCGAGCTGTTGCACCTGTTACATTGTAAGGGGCGGAGCCTTAGGGATTTGTCAGTACAGGGCAACCATTTCACCACGTTGTGGCGCTGTGTGTGGGGGAGGGTCTGAGAGGGAACAATGCCGCCTGCCCAGCACTCGCCCCTCTTCCAGGCACCTCTCCCACTTCCGTATGGGACTGATGACCCTCTAGCTGCTGCCCTGGCCGTCGTTCCCCGAGTGGGTGGGCCTGCGGACGTTCTAGGACCACGGGGGCCCTTTAAACAAGTGGACTCCCCAACCCCCACTGGTCTGCACAGTCAGAAGCAATGAGGCTTGATTTTCCCCGGGGCTGGGACCGTGAGCTGCGAGGTCTGGCAATGAGCTGGGAGCGCTCCCCAGGTGTCCCTCCCGACTTTTTAAAATGTGTGACTGCACTTTCTGCGGGCCTGCCGCTGCCGCCACTGCCTCCGCCACCACACCGCATCCTCTCTGCCCCGGCTCCGAGCCCCCTACCTGTGTGGATGAGCATTTCTTCTTTATATCCTTGTTTGCTGGACTTCCATGTAGCTGGGTTTTCTGGAACTTCTGGTTGTCTCTAGTTTTGAGGTGGTTGTGTTCCTTCTTAGTTGTGGAGGGAGACACAGCGTGTCTGTCTAGGCCTCCGTCTTGGTGGGAAGTTCAGGAGAGATTCTTTACTTCCTCCTTTCAGATCTGTATGCCTTTTATTACTTCCCTTGTTGCCCTGGCTAGGACTTCCTGAATGAGGGGGTGAGAGGAGATATCCTCGCCACGTTCCTGGTCACCCGCCACCTGTCACTGATGTGAGTGTCTGGCGTCCCTTAAGTACAACGTGAATTCTAAGTTTCCTGTGGATGCTCCCTCTGCTCCTGTGTTTCTGAGTTTTTATTTCATCACGAATGAGTGCTGAATTTTGTAGAACGCTTTTCTACACTGATACATAGGCTCATACTACGTTTCTTCGTGAACCTGATACAGCAGCAGGTTACATGGGTTGGTCTTCAAGTCTTGAACCAGCCTCTCCACCCTGCCATGAACTCTGCTTGGTGGTGGTGTATATTGAATTTTGTGTATCACTGAAATCTGTGTGCTGATATTTTGTTAAGGATCATTGCATCTATATTAATGAGGAACATTAGTCTGTTAAAAAAATCTTTGTATGGTTTTGGAATCAGGGTCATATTAGCTCATAAAACAAGTTGGGAAGGGTCCCTCCGCTTCTGTTTTCCACAAGAGATGGCATAACATTTGTGCTAATTCTTTAAACATTTGCTGGAATTCTCCTGTAAAACCATCTGGGCCTGGAAGTGTCTTTTCGGGGAGTTTTAAAATTAGAAATTCAATTTTTAAAATACTCGTAGGGCTCTTCAACTTATCTAGTTCATACTGCATGAGTTGTCATTTGCATTTTTTTTAAAGATTTTATTTTATTCATTTTTAGGTAAAGGAGAAGGGAGGGAGGAAGGGAGGGAGAGAAACATGGATATGAGAGAGAATCATTGATCGGTTACCTCTTGCGTGCGCCCAACCAGGAACCTGGCCTGCAGCCCAGGCACGTGCCCTGACTGGGAATCGAACCGGTGACCTTTCGGTGTGCGGGACGATGCCCATCCACTGGGCCACACCGGCCAGGGCGGGTGTTTTATTTTTGTTTTTTTTTGAAGAACTGGTCTGTTTCATCTAAATTGTCAGATTGCATATAGAGCGTTGTTCCTAGCATTCCCTTACTGTTCGTTTGATGTCGGCAGGATCTACAGTGCCGACTCCTTTCATCCTGACAGCGGTAGCTGTGACTTCTTCTGTGGTCTCACTGCACCGAGACTTTCAGCGTGAGGTTGCGTAAGGCAGCCAGCCCTGTTCTCAGCCCCGGGGAAAGCCTTCAGCCTCTTATCATTAAGGATGTCCTTAGCTGGCTTAACAAAGTTACTATCCATTTAAGGACATTCCCTGGTCTTCCCAGGTTGATGGCGCCGGCTGGTTGCCTTCCAGCCGAGCGAGAACTTCTGGCCGACAGGTACAGAGGAGGTGAAATGTGCCCCTTTCAGGAGAGAGGGTTAGATGGCGGACGGTGCCGGGCCCTCAGCGTCTGTGGCTGCCCTTCGGCGTGGTGACCGGCAGCCTCGTGGGTGGCGGCTGTGTGCCCGCCTAGATCCCTGAGGGACCGCGGGGTGCAGACACCCTGCTAACCTGCAAAGGACATTCTGCACCAACAAGAAATACACCTTCGGTGTTCGAAGCCACTGCAGAGCTAGGGGTGTTCACGAATGCAGCATGAGCCAGGCAGTGATGAATGACACCCTTGACAGGGGATGGGTCTGCCTCCTTCGTGGGAGACAATGTTTCTGACATTGTTTTTATTCCATGGAAGGTGCTTCTGCGAGCATTTCTCTCTGAATCAGGTAAGTCAGTAAGTTTTTAATACATTTTCTAACAGGAAAACACCTTTGATTTCCAAAGTTAAAACAGTGCATTGCATACATTGCTGGGTTCAACCTGCTAATAAATTATTTAGATATTTGTGTCTTTATCCTGAATGCGGATGCTCCAGCTGTTTTAGGACAGCCTTCCCACCTCTGCGCCCTGGGACACACTGTGTGAGCGGGAAACACACATCCACTGACGGCGGACAGCCAGAAACGTCCTTGATTTCCGCACAAAGGGTTCTTTTAAGGTTCTCTTTTCAGCCAATATCAGTCATTGATATTTCCTTAGAAATGTACCTACTCCACCTCTGTTTTTAAAACTTTAATATTATACATCAGTTGTTATGTATACGCACCCTACATATTTATAATTAATATACAAGCATATTGAAATGGGTCTGTATTGTAATAGTATATGTAAATTGTTCTCGTTATTTGGAAATCCCTGATTCGGCTGCTATGGACCCTTTCGTCCATCTGTGACGCTGTCAAGTTTGTGAAAGGCAAACAAGCTTCCTTTCCGCCTCCCACCTCTTGTGCCCGGATCCTCTGTCCAGGGGGAGTCTCTTTTTGTCACACGAGCCAGGAAAAAAGATGCATTTACAGACGCAGGGAGTTTGATATTGAGTCTTCCTGGTGGCGATCAGGAAGATGGCCTTGAAGGTCATGGGCTGCACTTGGAAAAGAGTACAGAGTTTGATTTGCAAGTGACACACATGAGTTGTTGTGTGAATAGTTAGCTATTGAGGTTCAGTGACTGGTCCGTTTTCATTTCTTGCCCTTTGTGAAGCTCTGGAGTCGGCTGGATGGCAGCTTTGACCCGAGAGCTGTCTCTGGGGCGTCTCGGCTCCTGAAAGCTTAGAGAGCTGGTAATGTGTCCTGACCTAGTGTCCCGAGGCTGGTGATGCAGCGGCCGCCCTGTCCCCAGGCCTGACCCGCAAGTCCTCACCCCACCCAGTCACCAAGAAAGACTCGGACAGACAGGCGCGCTGGTGACTTTCTTTATTGCTGAAGGGGGACCACACAGAGCAGCGGGCCCCAGGCTGGGACCCCAAGCTGCCGGGTCCCAGGAGAGCGACGTCCAGCAGCCTCTGAGGTCTCGGTCCCTCCCGAGCGCCCTGACGTGGGAGGAGGGGTGATGTCATCGCTGCAGAGGGGCCAAGGCTCCTGAAATGGACGAGTGACCCCCTTGGGACACCAGGGACCCTGCGGGCGGGACCCTCACCAGCTCCTCCCCACTGGGGGTGTGGACAGTCCCTCCTGTGGGAGACAAGCCCTGCCTCCCCCCACCTCAGGCTGAGTGGCACCCCCATCCCTGCCCAGCCAGCACTTCCCAGCCCCACTTTCGCCCACACCAGGGCCCAGAAGGAGCAGAGGGACGTCACAGGACTGTGGCCAGGACACAGGAAAGACACCCTGCAGTTCGAGGCCGTTCCAGAGAGTGGGCATGCGGCCAGCCTCCATCCCCAGACCCTCGGGAGAGACCCAGGTCCCAGCCATTCCCACAGTGGGGAGGGGGGCTCTGGGCCCCACTGCATCCCCACATGCATGCTCAGAACGTGGGGGCAGGGCAGGTACGTTACCCCAGGAGGTGGGTTGGCAGCAGCTCGTCTAGACGGGGCACCTCTCTGCGGGACAAGGGGGAGTGTGGGTAGTCACAGGTCGGCCACAACACCACAGGGGTTTGCGGGGACCCCACCTCAGGGGCTCTGTACCCCCCACCTCCCATGTGACTCCCAGGAGGCCTGCGGGGAATTCGGAGGCCACCATAGGAGCCATGGCTTTCTGACTGGGGGTCACAAGCAGGGGTCATGAGCAGGAGCTTGGGGGTCACCTTCCGCCAGGGTTGGGGTGAAGATGATAGATATTTGCACAGAGAGCAGCCTCATAGCTCTGTTGAATTGGTCCATGATGGCCTCGTCCACCTCTGGAGTCCTGGCTGTGGGAGCAGGGGGTCAGTTCCTGGGCCTTGGGGGCTCTGAGGGGATCTAGGGAGCCCAGGGACCCTGCCAGGGGACACTGCTCTGGAAGGACAAGCCAACATCCTGGGGTTGGCAGAGCTTGGCCCAGCTTCCCACGGGTGGTCTCCAGGGCTCGGCCCACTGTCCTCCAGGGTCCCTGTCCCCGCTTGGCCCCGTCGCCCCTCCTCCTCCCACGCCATAGCTGCAGGTAGCCTCTACACGGTCACAGGGGACAAGGGCCCGCAGCCCCTGGGCTGTGCAGCCTCCACCACCTGCCGGCCGCTCAGTGGGCGGGAGACACCTTCCCAGCCCCTCACCCACGGTGGATGCGGGAGTCCTGGGAACGCCCAAGGACACCATTTCTGTGACAGTGAACATGTCACCTACGTCAGCAGAGTATAAAGATGTTTTTGTAGCTGACGTCTTGTTGGGTGAATCACTGACACTCTGTTAAGCAAAGGCTGCGGGGTCTGCAGTCACCTGCCCCCCAGCCTGCATGTCTGTCCCTTTTCCCCAGCCACCCAGCCTTCGACCACCCTCTCTCCGTGGGCCCTGGGGCCTCCGCTGGCCTCGCCTGGGCCAGGCACGCACCCAGGTACTGGCAGGCCAGGCTCTGCTCGCCGGAGGCGGAGGTGGCAGTGGTCTCCATGCACAGGAACATGAAGTTCTTGTAGTCGGTGTCCAGCACGTGGACACTGCTGTCCTCCACGTCTGGAAGAGGGACAGATGGGCTGGGTTAAGGCTGGGTCCTTCCTGCACCAGCAGAGGGAATGCTGGCCACCCTCCCGCACAGCCACCAGGGGAGGACCGGGAGAGGTTCCTAGGCCCCGAAATGCCCCAGCCTTTCCCTGGAGTGGCCCCCGGGCACAAGGGGTCTGGGTGCCCTGGCCTGAGACGTCCACCGCCTGCAGGACCCAGTCATCACTCATCCACCCGCACCCCCGTGTCCTGGGACCCAGAGTGGTTGAGGGGTGGGGTTTCCATGCTGGTCACCAGGGAGACCCTGGGCACCACCGAGGGACGGAGGGAGGGAGGACAGCGTCGTCCTGAGATGCGGTCACAGGGGGTGGGCCGCAGCCTGGATCCAGCACACACCGTTGATCCGGAATGAGACAGAGGACTCGGTTTTCTCTGCGAACATCTTCTCCTCGACACAGCGGCCATTCTCCCTGGAAGACAGTGTCCCCTGAGCCGCTGCACAGACTCTGTGGCGATCAAGCCCAGCCGAGGGTGGGGAGAGACACCAGGCTCCAGGAGTGTCCCTGGGGTAGAGGCGTCTGGAGACTGGAGCTGGTCTCGTGCCCACTCCCTGTCACCTCCAATAGCCACAGGTGACCAGGCTCCTGATGGCTCATGTGCACCAGAGGAAAGGGCTGGGATGGCCCTGGACCATGGTCAGGGCATCAACCTGAGTTGCTGGCAGTTAGGGGGTCCGGGCTCTCATTCCCACCCCAGCCCGCTCTGTCCCTAACCCCTACCCTGACTCCAGGGGCAGACAGGGCCAGGGCAGGAGCGTCAGGCCCCAGCCCCAGCTGCCGCTCTCCAGGGGCCTGCAACGGGCCCTCCCCACACTGATCCCGCGGCCACCCTGTGTGGTCCGCTTGTGTGCCCAGGGCCCTGGGCAGGGGATCCATGGGGCCCCCAGGAAACATGGTCCCATCAGGAGCCCAGCCTGCCCCCTGCAGCCGGGACACCCACCATTTCTGCACGGTGACCTCCAGGTCGTCCTCAGTGGTGGGCTGCAGCTCCTTGATGTACAGCCGCTGGGGGGCACCCTCTGTGTTCCGCAGGGCGATGTCATTGGCCACCATGGCCACGGAGTACCATGTCCCAGCCACCTGGGGAGGGGCAGAGCTGCTCTGGTGGTGGCAGGGGACGCCAGCCCCACAGGGAGGGCAGGTCTCCCTCCCTTCCCGTCCAGGCCAGGTCCAGTGCTTCCCATTTCCAACTCCCTGAGGCCAGCCTGAAGAGGAGGGGCTGGGTTTGGGGGGCACTCGCTGACCTCCTGCCTGGGCCCGCTGTGGGACCCCATGCCCCCCGCCCAGCTGAGGAATTGAGTGAGGTGGTCAGCGAGGGGAGATGTATGGCTGGAGGTGGGGAAAGTGGGGGGCCAGGGACCCTGTTAGGGGTACACTGTGTCCCCCAAATTTCACACGTTGAAGCTCTGAACCCCACACCTAAGACCATGACTATCTGGGTGTGAGGTCTTTGAAGAGGTGAAGAAGCCCAGTGAGGTCCCTAGGGTGGGCCCCGATCCCGCCTGCCCGCGACCTTACAAGAGGGGGAGGCGCTGACAGAGACGGGTGTCAAGAGAAGGCCGCGTGAGGACGCAGGGCAGGGCGAGGACGGCCACGTGAGGACACGGGGCGACGACGGTCATCTGCAAGCCCAGGAGAGCGGCCCACAGGGCCAGCCCTGCCCACGCCGGGGTCTCGGGCGTCAGCCTCCGGGACGAGAGACAGTGACTGTCTGCTGTCTAAGCCGCGTCCCTGCGCTTTGTTACGGCGGCCCCAGCGGAGCCACGCAGACCCTGGACATCACAGCCTCCTCTGTCCCCTGAGGCCCCGCGTCCCTGCCTGCCCCGCTGTTCACCATCCACCCCAGCCACCCCAGGAAAAGCACCCCGGTCCCCAAACCTTTTGGATGTCCAGGTCCTCCCCGGTCTGAGGGACAAAGATGTCCTGGGTGCCACACACCAGGGCCACGCTCAGGGCCAGCAGGAGACACCTCATGGCTGCGGCTGCTGAGGGCACTTCTGAGCTCGGGAGAGGATGGCCGAGGCGGCGGGCTCGGGGCCTTATATCGGAGCACCGTGTGGCCCCCTGCCACGGGTTCCCCGAATCCTCGAGGCTCCTCCTCCACCCCCAGGTGGCTTCCTCGACTGGGACAATAGGTCTTCCTCCCCCTGTGTCCAAACAGGAAAGTCCCCTGTGTCCCGGGGCCTGAAGAGTTCCTGACAGATCCCAGAAGGGAAGGCTCGGGGGTGGGGGCCCTGGCTGGCCGCCGGTGGCAGGGACACTTCCTGGGTCGGGCTCTGGACAGTGACAGGTCGGAGCCGGCACTGAGGACAGCTGTGTCCTGGAGGGTGAGGAGTGAGATCCAAGTGCCCGGGGTAGGATGCTTGGCTCTCCGGGTCTCAGATTCCATCCCCCGAAGCCCTGTCCCCCCAGCGCAGAGGCGAGGGCCTCAGAGCCCAAGAGCTGCCTTGTGCCGGTGCCCAGGAGCCCCTGGCCAGTGTCGAGGGGACCGAGTGAGTCACAGGGGACCGAGTCTCACTGATCCCACGCTGGCCAACAGCACCGCGGCGGGACGTGCGTGCCCTGTGCCCCGTGTGAAGGGGGTGCGAAGGCCATCACTTGGCACCTTACGTGGTTCACCTGCTTGTCTCTGGGGCAGGGTAGGCACTGGGGGGGCTCAGCAAGGAGGGGGTGCAGCGGCTCCAAACTGTCCTAGAAGGGAGGATTCTGCCTCCTGGATGGAGGGGCCCTGGCAGGTGGGTCCCCGGGGGTCTTTCCAGGCCACCCAGCGCAGGCTAGGGCCTTGCCACCCACCTGCCACGGTCAGCGTCTCCTGGACTCGCTCTGCTTTGCTCTGTGGTCCTGGCTCCTTTCCTGCAGAAGCCAATTAATACGGTGCCTGGTAAGTGCCCACCCGCAGGAGAGACAACCCCAGGACACCCCAATGCCCTTTCATAAGGGGGAGGGGGAGGGGGAGGAGAAGGAGGCTCAGGTGTAGTCCCCCCCGACAGGGACTGAGACCCACAGCTTGAGGCCCTCACCAGGGAACCCCCAGCTCAGACAGGCCATTCCTGAGTCTCATGAAACTTTGCAAGAGGTTGAAGCCAAGTGGGGGGAGGGTGGACAGGAAATGCAGTTATTGACAGAAGGTCAGAGGTAACCCGAAGAAGCTAAACGTCCCAGCACGTGCCGCTGGCGGCAGGCACTGCACGGAGTGACCCTCTGGTCCCCTGTCCGTATTACCTTCTGTGACCCGGGAACCGGCCTCTATGCCGGGCCTTCCCAGCTCTCACGTCTTAGGGAGAGCAGCTCAGCGGGCTGGGGTTGCTCGGAAGCTCGGGCCACCCGGAACCTCAGAGGGGCCTGTTCGTTCAGATGGGGCCACACTGCAGGAGGGTGGGCGTTAGTCTAATTCTAGTGCCCTTAGAGGTGAAGCAGGGGACACAGAGAAAAGACCGTGCGATGAGGGAGGCGGACATGCGGGTGATGTGGCCCCGAAACCACCAGGAGCTGGGACAGGCAGGAAGGATGGTCCCCTGGAGCCTGGGACACGTCCACCGTGGACTTCCGGCCTCAAAACTGGGAGGAAATGAACTCCTGTTGGCAGGAGCCGCTGCCTGGCCCCCGTGTGTGGTCCTTTGCTACGGCGGCCCCAGGACCCTGGCGCAGACCGCTGAGACAGGTGTCCACGGTGCCCCAGGGGTCAGAGGCTGCCCTGCAGGGTCACACAGGGTCACACAGCTGCAGGTCCGCCAGGAAAAGCAGTTGTTTCCTGGAGAGCTTGGGCGATGCTGGCTGTCCCCAGCGGCAGGTGTCCTCAGGGCATGCTTCTCAGGCCACGCCTAGTTGCAATTTCCAGGAATGAAGTGCCACAGGATACCTTAAAACAAGGGAAAACAAGCAACCACTGTCCTGGGGTGGCGGCGGCATGAGGCGCGGGAGGGCCACTGAGCCCTCGTCGGGGCCAAGTGATGGGACCTGGGACGAGACGTGGCCCACCCGTCCCCCAGCCCTGCCCCCTACCCCCAGGAGCCATTGCTCCGTAGAACTGGGTGGGGGCCAGGCTTGTGTTAAATTACAGAAGCAGGAAGCTACTTTCCTCGGGGGTGGGGAGCCTCAGGGGGCTCTGGCTCAGCTGGGAACTCCACGTCCCCAGGCCCACGGCCCGCAGCTGTGAGCCGAGGACAGGGGCAGCAGAGTGGGTGCGTGGGCGCTGGTCTGTTCTGTGGTCACGCCAGTGCGCCCCCAGCTCCAGGGCCCCCAAGCATGCCCCATCGTGTTAGAAACAAGGTCATAGTGACTCCCAAACCAGTAGCAAAGTCATTGGTAACAAAAGGCAAATGTAATTGAAGGGTCTTAAGGGCAAATGTAATTAAAGGGTCTCTGAGAAGGGAGTGGATCGTCGTCGTCGTCGGCAGCCGTCCGTCTCGAGAGACGATGGTGTAGCTTCTTCAGAGTCTATCTGCACCGCCAAGAATGGCTGTGCAGTCCGACTCGGGAGTGACATGGTATCTGTCTCCTCCCGTGTTGAATCGACATCTTGCGATGACGCTGAAGCTACAGAGCCTGGGCAGGGTAATATGGAGGGTCTGCTGTTGCCCATGCAGCAGACCCCCCCTCTCTTCGCAGCTGAAGGGTCCAAGGGAAAGACGGAGTCGATACAGCTTGGGTTCAGGTGCGCCGCAGGAGTTGCCGGTGTTGACTACAACGTCAAACCGCCTTAGGGACTCCGGCTCCGGATTTTCTGTCGGGGTTTACTCCCTTAGCCTTTCCCCTGAAGAGATATGCCGCAAGGCAGCGGAGGTTTTTTGGAGTCAGAGTTTTCCTTCTCTGATGTATATTCACAAATCACAATAGGGGCATTTAGATGAACGGGTTAGATTGTACCTCCAGAGTACCCAGTCATGGAGAAACGGGGAAGGAGGAGAGGGGAGGGGGAGCTAGTTGCGTTAGGGCGGGGAAGCTAATCGCTCTCACTTTAGGGTGGCAATTTCAGGGTGGGGAAGCTAAGACTATAAAACCAGGTTCCTTTGTCTACTTGGGGCGCACATTCTCCTGGCTATGAGGGTGCGCCCGGCTCTGCAGACTCGTGAATAAAGGCCTCGCTTTACTGCTCAAGTCCTGTGTCCCGGTTTTTATTGTGAGCGTTTCTCACAATCGTGCTTACTGACCATCTCGGGGGCCCACCTTCCCTCAGTGGGGGCTCTGACACAGCACAGGTCACCTCCCAACTCCTTCCCCTGCCACCGCGTGCCCCACGCCCCAAGAGCACCCTCATCATGGCAGACAAAATATAATATAGTATGCCAAATATTATATATAGTATAACACTGCCAACGTGCTCCAAACAGAGCACCCTTCACAGGCAAGTTACTGCCACCGGGGAAGACAGCGGGGCTGTTCCTGCAAAAAGCAAGCAACATGACCATGGGACCCAGCAACCCCACCCCTGGGTGGGCACCCAAAGAACTGTTAGCAAGTCTGGAGGAGACATGGACACCCCCATGTTCCAGCTGCATTATTCACAACAGCCGAAACTGAACATAGCATAGAGTCCATCGGTGGGTGAATGGAGAAACCCCATGTGGTCCATCCACATGACGGAACATCATGCAGCCCTGAAAAGGAAGGAAATTCTGACACTTGCTACCACGTGGGTGGCCCTGGAGGAGGACATTGTGTTGAGTGACAGAAGCCAGTCACAGAGCCACAAATTCTGTGAGCTCCCACTCCTCCGGGGTCCCTGGAGGAGGCAGATCCACAGAGACAGACACTGTTGTTTGCACGTCCAGCAGCTGGATCAGGGTCGTCGGCACACTTCCCGCGCTTCCCCTCCCATGGAGCAGATCTGTAACAAAGGTTTTCCTGTCACGGCCCGCGTGCTGAGCTCTGGGTCAGTCTGGGGCTGGCTGGGTGGTCTGGTCTTTGTCCGCAGGACTGTGTTTTCTCCGTTCTTCCCATGATGGGTCATTCCAATGACGCCAGACATGGTACGCTCACCTTCTTGGGTTCTGGATACCACCGTATCCCTGTAAATATTTTTGACCTTGTTCTGGGGCACTGTTACGCAGGCGGGAAACCCTTGGTTTTATTCTTCTGGTCTTGCAGGAGTGAACTGTGCTGGGGATCAGTGGGGCGAAGCTACCATGTGGAGACGCTGGCCCCCACTGGGGAGCGGAGACCCGCTGGGATGGGACAGGGGCCTGGGGAGGGGGGGAAACAACAGGAGGGGAGTGCAGTGCTGGGATGGGCAGCAGGAAACAGGCCGGGGTGGGCAAAAGTAGCTTGCAGTCGTTTGTATGGAAAATAACACACTACCTCATAAATAATCACACAGGAATACACTGTGTTCCACATACTCACACCTGTAAACTTCCTCTTACCCACCTGTATACGTGGGCTTCTTCTCATTCCTGACACTGAGCTCCTGAAAGCCTTGGAATTTCCTACATAATAGGGTGATAAAGTGTCTTTTTTTTTTCAAGCTTTTGTGATTCTTTTAAAAAAAATAATTTATTTATTTATTCGTTTTATTTATTTATTTTTAGAGAGAGGGGAAAGGAGAAAGTGAGGGAGAGAAACATCACTGTGTGGTTGCCTCTCACTCACGCCCCCAACTGGGGACCTGACGTGCAACATAGTCATGTGCCCTGACTGGGAATCAAACCTGTGACGCTTGGTTCACAGGCCAAAGCTCAATCCACTGAGCCACACCGGCCAGGCCTGACAAAGTGTCTTAATACTCCTACCCAGCCCCTTCCAAGCACACCTGGGCTTATTATGCTCACGAGCCACCTGGAACACAGCGACGGATGAGGGGTGGGCTGTTAAGGGAACAAACCCTGTGACTGTCCCACCCCCACCTCAGGACCAGTGGCCAGTGATTTAATCAGTCCTGACTGTGTAAGGAAGCCACCATCAAACCCCACAGGGGCAGGCTCAGGGCCTTTCCAGTTGGTGAACACATGGAGGCTGGGGGAGAGCGGGGGCCCCGGGGAGCGCACGGACCCTCCTGCCTCCCTCATCCGGTGTGTCTCTGCCTGGCTGCTCCTCCGCTATGATCTTTATAACAAACCAGCGATCCGGGAAGTAAAATGTTTCTCTGAGTTCTGGGAGCTGTGCTAGCAACTCAAGCCCAAGGAGGTGCTGTCAGATGCTCCCAGCTGCAGCCAGGGGGTCGGAAGCCCGGGCGACACACCCTGGCCTTGTGGTCGGTGTCCAGGTGGAGGTGACCGAGCCCCTAACCTGCGGGATCTGGGACTGCTCCGCAGGCACGGAAAGGAAATGGGTGTTTAGGACGGGTGGCGTGCTCTGTACACCCAGTTAAACCCTGCCGGTTGATGGCGATGTCCGGATCCGCATTTTCATCTGGTGTTCTCCTGCCGGTGTGATTCGCTTGGAGGGGAGGCTGGGTCCCTCCTCCGATTGCAGTCCCTCGGCTTTGTCCCCCTGCGGTGAAGCTCTGGGTTTGCTGGCTCACGGCACGGTCACGTGTGCCTGGCAGGTTACCGTTTGCCAACTTGCCCTGAGGCCGACTTTACAGGATATTAGAACGGCCGCCCCGCCTCTCTCTCCGCCACGTGCACCTGGCAGAACCCTCCGCGCCCTGCGCCTGCGAGTCTGTCGTCCGCCCTCCAGCCCCCGTGAGCCCGGACCTCTGCTCCTGTGGCCTCAGTCCCCGCCTCCCCATGGGGCTCCCACATAACTCATTCCTCCGCGGGGCTTCTCTGTGCCGTCCTTTGTTTCTGGGGTGTTTGCCTGTTACTTGCTGAGGCTTTCTGATGGAGGCTGCTTTAGAGCCCGCATCGGGGGGCTCCAGCCCGGGGCTCCCCATTTCTCACTGAGGCCCTGCTTCACCGGGCTCTGCGTGTGGTGGGCGACTTTCCACGGGGTTCCCTGACGAGCTGCCTGTCGTGCTGGGAGACCCGGGGTCTGTGAGATCTGTGCTGCCCCAGGCAGCCTCCCCGTTCAGGCGCAGCACACGGGTCCCGGCTCACTTCTGTGGACTGTGGGTCATCTGGTGACAGTCCAGTGATCAGAGCCTCTGCGGCTCCATCTGGGTCCCCCTGGCGCTTCGGGTGCTGCCTGAGGGGCAGGAGGGCTTTCTCCCGCCAGGCAGCCAGGCAGCCTCGGTTCCCAGGGGAGTGGAATGTGTCCCCATGGCGCACAGCAGGCTGTGCCCCATGGGGAGTGAGCCGCCCTGGGCTGCCTCCTGTGGCTGGGCCGGTGTCAGGAAGTCCCAGGCCTGGTGTCCTGCGTGTCCTGCGTGGGGAACGTGGTGACCTGTGGCTCTGCTGTTTCAGGGTTTAAAAGTGTGCTGAGCAGGGACAGTGTCCCCACTGCCCTGCCCGGGCCGGAAGTCCTTCTGCCCTGGCCTCACTGGGGAACTTCCTGGTGCGTGGGCTCAGCCAGAGGCAGCGTCACTGGCTCTGAGCTGATGGTGGTGGTGACAGGGGTGCCGGGAGGAAGCGCACTGGCCTGCACCCCTGCCCCGGCTGCCCTGCATCTGGGGAGACTTGAAGCCGGGTCAGTGTGAGGACAGCCCACGGCAGGCAGTGGGGCGGAGCTGGTGGCACCGACTTCTGGGGTGCAGGTGGCTCCCATCTGCCCCTCCTCACCCACAGCTCCCGGAGGTCTGTGCTCTCAGAGAACACACAGATTGGGACACCGGCAAGCAGGTGACAGCAGCCCTGATGGCTGCACCCAGCAGCCGCCACACCAGCGTGCCGCCAGGGTGACCCAGCTCAGAGGGGACTCAGCTGCCCTCTGCTCTCCCAAAAATGAGCTCAGTTTCCTCCCACCTGCCGGTGGCCGTTTCCTGTCCTGCCTCCTGTCCCTGCAGCTGGGATCTGAGTGTGTCGGGTTAGAGCCCAGTGCGGACAGGGAAGGGCCTGGGTGCAAGGTCAGCCCTGCCTCTGGCCCAGCGTGTCCCCCGGGGGCTGTGTGGCCTCACCCTGGTCTGGGTGAGGGAGGAAGGACAGCGAGCATCTAACACCCCTGTCCCCTGACTTCTGTGGTCCTGCCCTGCCCATCAGTGCTGACCTCGGAGGACCCCGCCCCCCACAGAGCAGGCTGCGCCCCAAGCCGAGGGAGGGCAGGAGGCAGGAGGTGCTGAGAAGCCTCCATGTGGGCTGTTTTTAAGACATTTAAATAAAAAACTGTGAGTTTCAGGTGTGCCACTCTGCAAGCATTGGGGCTCCTGCAGCCCTGCGGTGACAGACGCAGGACACGCTGTGATGGGAGATGGTGCCCAACACCCATTACACAGCCGCAGGCGAGGCTCCCCAGGGCTCCCGCTGATGCCGGCCCCGCCCAGTTGCCCTGCCTCCTCACCTCCCCCTCCCATCGCCAAGAAAGACTCGGACAGACAGGCTGGTCCGTTTTCATTTCTTGCCCTTTGTGAAGCTCTGGAGTCGGCTGGATGGCAGCTTTAACCCGAGAGCTGTCTTTGGGGCATCTCGATTCCTAAAAGCTTAGAGAGCTGGTAATGTGTCCTGACCTAGTGTCCCGAGGCCGGTGATGCAGCGGCGGCCCTGTCCCCAGGCCTGACCCGCAAGTCCTCACCCCGCCCAGTCACCAAGAAAGACTCGGACAGATAGGCGCGCTGGTGACTTTCTTTATTGCTGAAGGGGGACCACACAGAGCAGCGGGCCCCAGGCTGGGACCCCAAGCTGCCGGGTCCCAGGAGAGCGACGTCCAGCAGCCTCTGAGGTCTCGGTCCCTCCCGAGCGCCCTGACGTGGGAGGAGGGGTGATGTCATCGCTGCAGAGGGGCCAAGGCTCCTGAAATGGACGAGTGACACCCTTGGGACACCAGGGACCCTGTGGGCTGGACCCTCACCAGCTCCTCCCCACTGGGGGTGTGGACAGTCCCTCCTGTGGGAGACAAGCCGTGCCTCCCCCCACCTCAGGCTGAGTGGCTCCCCCCCACATCCCTGCCAGCACTTCCCAGCCCCACTTTCGCCCACACCAGGGCCCAGAAGGAGCAGAGGGACATCACAGGACTGTGGCCAGGACACAGGAAAGACACCCTGCAGTTCGAGGCCGTTCCAGAGAGTGGGCATGCGGCCAGCCTCCATCCCCAGACCCTTGGGAGAGACCCCGGGTTCCCAGGTCCCAACCGTTCCCACAGTGGGGAGGGGGGTCTGGGCCCCACTGCATCCCCACATCCATGCCCAGGACGTGGGGGCAGGGCAGGTACGTTACCCCAGGAGGTGGGTTGGCAGCAGCTTGCCTAGACGGGGCACCTCTCTGCAGGACAAGGGGGAGTGTGGGGTAGTCACAGGTCAGCCACAACACCACAGGGGTTTGCGGGGACCCCACCTCAGGGGCTCTGCCCCCCCCACCTCCCACGTGCCTCCTGGGAGGCCTGCGGGGAATCGGGAGGCCCCCATAGGAGCCATGGCTTTCTGACTGGGGGTCGTGGGCAGGGGCTGGGGGTCACCTCCTGTCCAGGTCGGGATGACGATGACAGGGGTCGGCATAAAGAGCTGCCTCATAGCTCTGTTGAATTGGTCCATGACGGCCTTGTTGACCTTCGGGGTCCTGGCTGTGGGGGCAGGGGGTCAGTTCCTGGGCCTTGGGGGCTCTGAGGGGATCTAGGGAGCTGGGGGACCCTTTTCTGGATGGAAAAGCGATATCCTGGGGTTGGCGGAGCTTGGCCCAGCTTCCCAGGGGTGGTCTCCAGGGCTCAGTCCACTGTCCTCCAGGGTCCCTGTCCCTGCTTGGCCCTGTCGCCCCTCCTCCTCCCACGCCATAGCTGCAGGTAGCCTCTACACGGTCACAGGGGACAAGGGCCTGCGGCCCCTGGGTTGTGCGGCCTCCACCACCTGCCGGCTGCTCTGTGGGCCAACTTCCCAGCCCCTCAGCCACGGTGGATGCGGGAGTCCTGGGAACGCCCAAGGACACCACTTCTGTGACAGTGAACATGTCACCTACGTCGGCAGAGTATAAAGATGTTTTTGTAGCTGACGTCTTGTTGGGTGAATCACTGACACTCTGTTAAGCAAAGGCTGCGGGGTCTGCAGTCACCCGTCCCCCAGCCTGCATTTCTGTCCCTTTTCCCCAGCCACCCAGCCTTCGACCACCCTCTCTCCGTGGGCCCTGGGGTCTCCGCTGGCCTCGCCTGGGCCAGGCACGTACCCAGGTACTGGCAGGCCAGGCTCTTCATGCCGGAGGCGGAGGTGGCAGTGGTCTCCATGCACAGGAACATGAAGTTCTTGTAGTCGGTGTCCAGCACGTGGACACTGCTGTCCTCCACGTCTGGAAGAGGGACAGATGGGCTGGGTTAAGGCTGGGTCCTTCCTGCACCAGCAGAGGGAATGCTGGCCACCCTCCCGCACAGCCACCAGGGGAGGACCGGGAGTGGCTCCTAGGCCCCGAAATGCCCCGGCCTTTCCCTGGAGTGGCCCCTGGGCACAGGGGGTCTGGGTGCCCTGGCCTGAGACGTCCACCGCCTGCAGGACCCAGTCATCACTCATCCACCCGCACTCCCGTCTCCTGGGACCCAGAGTGGTTGAGGGGTGGGGTTTCCGTGCTGGTCACCAGGGAGACCCTGGGCACCACTGAGGGACGGAGGGAGGGAGGACACCGTCGTCCTGAGATGCGGTCACAGGGGGTGGGCAGCAGCCCGGATCTAGCACATACCGTTGATCCGGAATGAGAAAGAGGACTTGGTTTTCTCTGCGAACATCTTCTCCTCGACACAGCGGCCATTCTCCCTGGAAGACAGTGTCCCCTGAGCCGCTGCACAGACTCTGTGGCGATCAAGCCCAGCCGAGGGTGGGGAGAGACGCCAGGCTCCAGGAGGGTCCCTGGAGTAGAGGCGTCTGGAGATCGGAGCTCGTCTCCTGCCCAGGCTACACTCTTTGTCACCTCCAATAGCCGCAGGTGACCAGGCTCCTGATGGCTCATGTGCACCAGAGGAAAGGGCTGGGATGGCCCTGGACCATGGTCAGGGCATCGACCTGAGTCGCTGGCAGTTAGGGGGTCCGGGCTCTCATTCCCACCCCAGCCCGCTCTGTCCCACACCCCTACCGCCACCCCAGGGGCAGACAGGGCCAGGGCAGGAGCGTCAGGCCCCAGCCCCAGCTGCCGCTCTCCAGGGGCCTCCAACGGGCCCTCCCCACACTGATCCCGCGGCCACCCTGTGTGGTCCGCTTGTGTGCCCAGGGCCCTGGGCAGGGGATCCATAGGGCCCACAGGAAACAGGGTCCCATCAGGAGCCCAGCCTGCCCCCTGCAGCCGGACACCCACCATTTCTGCACGGTGATCTCCAGGCCGTTCTTGGTGGTGGGCTGCCGCTCACTGATGTATAGCTGCTGAGGAGCACCCTCAATGTTCCGCAGGGTGGGGTCGTTGGTCACGATGGCCATGGAGTACCATGTCCCAGCCACCTGGGGAGGGGCCAAGCTGCTCTGGGGGCGGGCAGGGGACCCCAGCCCCATGGGGTAGGAGTCTCTCCATCCCTCCCCATCTGGGCCAGGCCGAGTCTAACTGGCGGGTCAGTGAGAACCAGTTGGCCCTCTACTCTGCCCCACACTGGACTGTAGTATTTCCTGCACTGACACAACACTTCTGTGTTTGCTCAGGTGGCTCGCAAGTCCAGAGATTGACTTACCTGGAACCATCTGGGCCTTGAGAAACCAAACAAGCCACCCCGAGGACAGCGACCCGGCCGAGGGTCCTAACATCACTGCCTCCTCTTTCCCCTGAGGCCCCGCGTCCCCGCCTGCCCCGCAGCTCACCACCCCCTCCAACTGCCCCAGGAAAAGCACCCGGTCCCCAAACCTTTTGGATGATCAGGTTCTCCCATAGCTGCCGGAGAAAGATGCCCTGGGTGCCACACACCAGGGCCACGCTCAAGGCCAGCAGGAGACACCTCATGGCTGCGGCTGCTGAGGGCACCTCTGAGCTCGGGAGCAGGAAGGCCGAGGCGGCAGGCTCGGGGCCTTATATCGGAGCACCGTGTGGCCCCCTGCCACGGGTTCCCCGAATCCTCGAGGCTCCTCCTCCACCCCCAGGTGGCTTCCTCGACTGGGACAATAGGTCTTCTTCCCTGTGAGTCGGAACAGGAATGTTCCCTGTGTTCCCTACTGTTCCTGGTAGGGCCCGGGACACTTCCTGGGTCGGGGTCCAGACAGTGACAACCTGAACTCATTTCTGTCCCACAACCTGCCCTCCTCTGATCCACCCTTTTCAGGAACAAGGACAACGCTTCATCCAGAAAACCTGAGGATATTTTTTTTCATTGCTTTTAGAGAGAGAGGAAGGGGGAGAGGGAGGGGGAGAGGGACATCGATGGGAGAGCGAAGCCTCGATCGGCTGCCTCCCGGATGTTCCTGAACTGGGGATCGAATGGAGCGCATACACGCCCGGACCTGGGGCAGTGGAGCGAGGACCAAAGCCGCCACCCAGGCACGTGCCCGACGAGGAATCAGTCCCGCAGCCTTGGACGACACGCCAACCAGCTGAGCCACAGCGGCCAGGGCAAGAGGTCCCATAATATTTTTAATTAAAAAAACCCTCACATGAATCATACGTGGCCCTTCGGTGAGGATGCACCGAGAGGAGAAAGACACGCCAGTTTTCTAAGTAAATGCTCCAAGGTCAAGAAGGGAGAGAAATCCCTTCCTTTATTTTCCACAGGAACGTTGAAATTTATTCTTGTTTCTACTCTGTGTTTGTCCTTCCAAGGGGACGTACAGACTCGGGTCTTACCGATTCCTCCATCGAAGTCTTGCTAATCTGTAGTTATTTTAGGACCATGAGGTCTTCCCTCCAGCCAGCTGTCCCGTCCAGGAGCCTCGTCTTCCTCTCCGTCCTCTTTCTCGCCCTGCGGCCCTGGCCAGGACCTCAGGGTGACTGTCAGTCCTGCTCTCAGGGACCCTGGGGCCTGTTCCCGCCGCCTCATCCCCAGGGGTGCTGTCCCATGAGGGGGTTGATGTAGACCATGATCTCTTCTGTTTTTATTGCAAAGAACCGTTTTTGTATCATAACTGGTGATTTCAAATAATTTTTTTTCAATATCCATTAAGATGTTCCCATGGGCGTTCTTCTCCTTCCAGCTAGTAAGGTAATACCTTTTTTTGGTGGAGTTTGTGATTTCAAGAAGAACCCAGAAACGCCCGCTGCTAGAGCAGTTGCTGACGCTGGGAGGTGGGTCTGACCTCTGACCTCTGGCCTCTGAGCAGGTCAGGGAGCAGGCACCCCCGCGCAGAGACAGCAGGCAGAAGTGCATGTGGCCAGAAGCCTCACTCTCTCTGTCCCAAGAGAGGGTGAGGCTAGGAGGTCCCAGGTCTCACTCCCACGTCTTGCTTCCCTGGAGCGCAGAACCTGGCTTAGTCCCAGTCCCGGTTTCTGTGTGGGCCCTGCCGCCTGGTGGGCTCTTGTGGTAGTGCAGGGTGAGACGGGCTGAGGATGGGGGGCTGGTAAGGGGCTGGGGGCTCCTTCTGATGGAGGGGCAGTGTGGCTTCCAGGGGGATCTGATGAACTTGCAGAGGAGGAAGGAAGTGACCAGCCGTGGCAGTCCCTGCAGGGAAGGGGGCTGTGGAACTCAGACACCCACCTGGGCAGCACACACCCTGGCTCCATCCTCCGTGTCTTAGACTTGGTACACAGAGAGGGAAGACCCGTCCATCGCTGGGTGGGGGTGCCGTCTTCCACGGGATTGCGATGGAAGCATTCCAAGGACCCACGCATGGAAGCTGTGTTGTGGCAAGGTTTATTCGGGCGGAAACAGAAGCTGCCATCTCTGTTCGCTCCGCCATGGAAAAAGTCCAACCCTGTCTCCAGCAAGGCCCAAACAAAAGTCAAGGCCCAGGGAGTCTGCTTCACACTAAAGCTTAGTCCTTCGGAGCCCAGGCCATCTGCTCCTGGCCCCCGGGAGCTGCTGGACCCACGTGGTTGCAGCCCCCTGGAGAGAGAGAACTAAAGGGCTACCACCTGGCACAGGGCTGCGTGCAGGCGGAAGAGGGTATCAGGGGGACAAATGGTAATGAAAAGATATAATAAAAAAGAAATAGAATGGGTAAAATAAAAATACACATCCTCCCCTGGAAGCCCTGTACAAGCTTGACGCTCAGTGTTCTCCCCCTCTTTCCAATGGCTGCCAGAGTCACCCAGACCCAGCAGGGCCCCCCTCTGCCAGGGAGGCTTTTCCAGGACAGCTAGGAGCCGAGTATGATGCTGGTTCCTGAGACACCCCCCCCCCCCCCAACTTCCTGACATGACAGTCACCCAGGAACGTGATTTACCAGGAAAATCTGCTAGGAAAAGCTTTCACCTTTTCGCCACTGAGTATGGTGTTAGCTGTGGGTTTGTCAGCCATGGCCTTTATTATGGTGAAGTTAATTCCTTCTGTGTTCAATTTGTTGAGTTTTGTTTTTTTTAATCATGCATGAATATCAAATTTTGTCAAATGCTTTTTCTGCTTGAGCGGATCGTATGATTTTTCCCTCTCATCACATTGATTGACTTGCATGTTGAATCCCCCTTGGTCACGGTGGATGATCTTTTTAATATGCTGCAGAAGCATTTCTGGTCTGCTAGCATTTTGTTGAGAATTTTTATGTCTATAGTCTTCAGGGATGTTGGCCTGGGGTTTTCTTGTACTGTCCTCGTTTACATCATCTTATTTAGTATCAGGATAACGCTGGCCTCGCTCTAACTTTTTGGAAGAGTTTGAGGAGGATCGGTGTATTCTTTCTTAAGTGTTTGGTAGAACTAACCAATGAAATTGGATAGCCACAGGGGCATCATGCCGGCGGTTTGGCCTGTCAGACTGTAGTGGACAAGGCTACCTGGGCACTTGCCACCCCTCCTGCCAACCCAGGCCACTCCAAGAGGCCATCTTCATCCCGCAAGTCTCTCTGCTGTCAAGGACTGCGCCAGTAGACAGGCTGATCTGACCCTTCATGGATCACTCTTGACCTTTCATGCTTTCTGTACTCTTGGCTGACTTTTGCCCAGGGACGCTGTCCATGGGCTGGGAGCCCTGCCGGCTATGGGGTACTGCCCTCTGCATTTCCCTCACACCTTTCCCGGTACGAATCATTGCCATCTGTGACCACAAGCTCCCACGAGCACCCACTGTCCCACTGCAAAGCTGGCCCTTCCATCTAGCCAGCAGGCCAGGACCAGGGACAGCTCCTTCTCCTAGTCCCGAGACCTGCTCAATCTTGACCCTTACCTCACAAGAAGGAATGTCCTTGCGTGTGCTGCATGAAGTCGGTCAGCTCCTAAACTCCAAAGTGGGGGACAATGACGTGAGCTTTGTCCTAGAGTATCCTGAGGCCCAGGAAGAGCAGCTCCACACTGCCCCCGCAGCCGACAGCTCTGCCATGGGCCAGGGGTGTCTAGACCCCCCGCCCCTGTGGGGAGGACATCACCTGCCTGCTCCAGCACTGGCCTCTGCCAGGGACCAGGAGCTGACATTGGACCCACCAGGCCTGAATGGACAGATGGCTCTGGATTCTTCCTCGGTGCAAGCTACGAAGCCTCTTCAGCCTGCTCCCCCACAAGAATGTTCTTTACCCCAGATACCACCCCTGCCCTCGGAGCTCACACCCTAACAGGCAGGACAGCATCTCACCCACAGCCAGTGAGCAGGAGGGCAGCCTCCGTGGCCTTCTGCATCCTAAAAAGATATTTAATAAAAATTTTAAAAGGTGTCTGTGTGTGTGTGTGTGACATGGAGGACCCTTTTGTGTGGTGTCAATCTTTTCACCCTGGTGCCCCTAAGCCTGTGCTGAGGCTGTCCTTGGGCTGAATTGATCTCCTGGGGCGGCGGGAACGGAGTATCCCGGCTGGGCCAGGAGAGGGCTGCGGGCAGCTGACAGTACTGTCTGCCCGCCTTGCTCACCTATTCATCACCTGGGGCATCCGGGTCCAAAGCGTCCACCAGGGGGCTCCACAAACAAACCGAGTGAGAAAAACAAAGCAGCTGGTCCCAGACCAGGTCCCAGGGAACCAGTGTTTGCAGCTAAAAATGGAAACGTGACCTTTCAGCCAGCGCTCACCAGCTCCTCCGGCCCCTGCCAGGCCCCTACAGGCACTGGGGAGACAGGCCCTGCCTTATGGGGCCCAGTGGTCCTCAAGAAAACGCCAAGGACCCAGGTAAAAATCCCCTTGAGGGACCTGGGAGGCTGTGCCCTGGTGCCAGGCAGACCTGGGTTTGCAACGTCAAGCTGCATCATTGTGACCTTGAGCCTCAGCTGTTCTGTCTCCGTGCTGTGTCTCTGTACCTGGTTTCTTCCCCGCCCCCCTTTACTGCTACCTTCTTGACCATCGGGGCACCTTCCACGTCGCCTCCTTCATCACACCTAAGCTGTAAGAGGGTCTCCCTGAGGTTCCTGGAGTTTAGGTGTGAGCAAGGGTCAATGCTCCCAACAGGCCCCGGAAGGAAAGTATGGCCAACCTTATTTACAGGGGAGGAAACAGGAGCCAGGAGACTCCGGGGGCTGCTTGCTCCTGGCCACCCAGGCCGCGTGCCGGGCTCGGAGGTGCTGAGCAAAGGTGCGACGTCCAGCTGGTTTTTCCTAACTGTGATTGCTTTAGTGTTTTCTAAAGACGTTAAAGTTTCCCCCGCAAATCGTTTCTCTGACTCTTCCGGCCCGGCCCTGAATTCCCAGGCCCGTGCTTCTTGCTCCGGAGCTGGGCCGGCTTTGTCCTGGGGCGCAGAGAAGACTAGTGGCGGGCAGAGAGCAGGGAACTCCGGCACCCGCTGGGAGCCCGGGGGCGGGGCCCTGTGGTCGGTGGGCGGGGCGCGCGGGCCGGTGGGAGGGGCTGCGGCCGTGGGCGGAGCGAGTAGTTCCTTTGCCTTCTCGCTGACCCATCCGGCCCCGCCCTCTCGGCAGGCCCGCGGTCAGGCCCCCCCATCCGCGCTCTTCGCCGGGCGCTGCGCTGCTCACACCGGGTCGGCGTGCGCCCCTCCGGCCGTCCTCACGCCGGTCTGCCGCAGGGGGTGAGTCCGCCACCCCGCAGGGGCAGCTGCGCCCCCTCCGCCCTGCCCTGTCCCCGCGATGCGCCCTGAGCCCGCACTGCCGGGCGGAAGTCGAGGTGCGCGCCTCCGCCCCAGGCTCCTCGCTGCGAACCCGGGGCTGGGGCGCACTGGGCTCGGGCCGCTCTGCGTCTTGGGCCCCGCGAGAGGCACGGGCCAGCCGAGCCGAAGTCGAGGCCGGGGGCTTGGAGGCGGCTGCGCGCCCGGGCCCGGGTGGGGAGACCGAGGCCCGCGGAGGGAATGAGGGCTTCCCAGCTCCGGGGCCTTTCTCTGACCTCGGGAGGACCGCTGCCGCTGCCCGGGGCCCCGTGCTCGCTTAGACCCGGACCAAGCCAAGCGCTCTACAGCCCTTCCCGCACGTCATCCTCAGGGGCGATGCTTGTTGTCCGTTCTCCCCGCCTCCCCCTTCTCCCCTCCTGCTTCCTTTCTCCGGGGAGATCCCGGAGGCTGTGGCCGGGGGCGGGAGAGTGACTTGTGTACGCTCGCGAGCTAGGGATTGACGGGCCGCGTTCCGAGGAGTGGCCAGGCTTCTCTTCCCAGAGCGGCGCACGGCTGCCACCTCCCCCCCACGCCCCGCCCCGGGGACTCGCGGCCCCGCCCCGGCGGCGCAGGCTCTCGGCTTGAGTTCCGGTTGTCCTCACCTTGCTCTCCCGAATCCTCCAAGTCCCGTCCGAACGCCGCGCCCTTGCCCAGCTCCCGCAGACCCGGGGCGCTGCTCCCCATTGTTGGAGAAGTTAGGGGGGAGACCTGAACGCCCAGGCTGGGGGAACGGTGTGCCTCCCCCAAGGCTCGCCCGGGAGTGGGGGGGGCGGGCAACAAAGACGGGGCCCCTGTCCTCTGGATAAGGAACGTTTCTTTGCAGGTGCTTGCCTCGCCGCCACAGGCTCTGAGAGAGGAGGCCGATTGGCCAAGGCACGCCCGCCCTCAGCAGGTGCACGGGGTCAGGCGCTGCACACCCAGCCATGCGCTGCGGCCACACGCTGGCCCTGAGCCTGGGGGTCTGCCTGCTGGGGGGCACGGCCCTCTGTGTTCTGTGGTGAGCATGCCCCGTGGGGCCCCCAAACCTGACCCCTCTCCTGGCACACCTGTGCCCCCCAGCCCACGTAAGACCAAACTAGGTTCCTGAAAATTGCCTCGTACTAGCCTCCAGGCTCTTGCACTTGCTCTGTCTCAACCATCCTTCTAGCCATGTTGATGCTCCCAGGTTCGCCCTGTGCGGTCCTTCTGTGACGGTCCCTGGGCGGCCCTCACCTCACCGCCATCCCCTCTTGCGTGCAAGGCCTAGAGTCAAGATCATTCCTGCTCAGGAATGCATGACTTTACGGTGGCTCATGAGTGCATGCCGGAAGACCAGGAGGTGTTGTCCGCTGAGATCACCCAGACCTACGGAGTGATCCGGAACCACAGATGCTCCTCTGGGGCCCTCACTCCTGCTAATGGGCACCAAATGGGTTTTTAGCCTCAGGGGCAGTCGAATCAGCAGGTGTTTTTTCTTCCCAGGGTGTATGGTGAGAACTGGCTGCCATTCTCCTATGTCCCCTATTACCTCCCCTGCCCAGAGATCTTGTAAGTATGGGGCTGGAGGGCTGTGTGCCTTGGGGGAAAGGGGGGAGTTTTTAAGGTCACCTGTCTGCAGGTTCCTGGGTCCCAGCTCATGATCAGTGTCAGGGGTGTTTGGGTAATGTGTGGGCTGCCATGTTTTTCCGCAGATGGACCCTGAGCATGTTGCGTGGTCCTGAGCCTCACTTACCGCATCTGTAAGATGGGATGGTGGGGGTGCCCCTCCGAGCAACTGGGACCATGCCTGAGTAGCCTGGGGTGGCACCTGACGCGTAGTGGGTGCTCAGGAGACAGTGCTTATAGGATCTGACCATTTGGCTCAACTCTGTGTTCCACGTGGATTCAAGGAACAAAGGAACATGTGACAAGTCTTGCATCTGACGTTTGACAGTTAAGAGTGGAAAAAAGGATTGGGACAGTCTCCAGGGGGCACAGGTCCCATGGTCTTGTATTTTATGAGAGCTAAAGGAACATTTAAAATCTGGATCATAGACTACTAGTTACCAAGGCATGTGTTAGTATTATAAAAACGTAGGATACAGCAAATTAGGAAGCTGGAAAGCAGAAAAGAGGGGGAAGAAACCCTCTTGGGTCCCACTGGTATGAATCTTGCTCCAATTCCAAAGTTTGTTGTCAGTTTGTCGGTTGCTGTACTTTCTAAATGAACAAATAATGCATCTGTCTGGTTCTAAAACCAGAAAGGCTACTTGCTATTGGAAATAGTTGTGACCTTAATGTTTCTGTGTTTTTTATACTGTTTTCCAGAAATGGCTTTATTTTTCAGCCTGTGTTCATACTCTCCATGGTTGCCCTCGTTTTATTGCCCCCAGGGGCTGGGTCATAATTCTTTTTTTAACTATAGTTTATTGATTATGTTGTTACAGTAGTTCCATTTTTTTTCCCCTTTGCTCCCCTCTGCCCAGTACCCCCCTTCCCTCCAGCAATCCCACCCCCCTTAGTTCATGTCCATGGGTCGTGCCTATAAGTTCTTTGACTTCACCCTTTCCTATGTTATTCTTAACTCCCCCTGTCTGTTTTGTACCAACCGATTATGCTTCTAGTCCCTGCACCATTTCCCCATTTCTCCCCCTCCCCCCTCCCAGCTGATAACCCTCCAAATGATCCCCATACCTATGATTCTGTTCCTGTTCTGGTTTGCTTAGCTGGATTTTGTTTTTATTTTTTAGATTCAGTGTTGAAGGTTGTGAATTTGTTGTCATTTTAGTGTTCATAGTGTTGATCTTCTTTTTCTTAAATAAGTCCCTTTGACATTTCATATAATAATGGCTTGGTAATGATGAGTTCCTTCAGTTTTACCTTGTCTGGGAAGCACTTCATCTGCCCTTCCATTCTAAATGACAGCTTTGCTGGATAGAGTAATCCTGGTTGTCGTCGTCGGCAGCCGTCCGTCTCGAGAGACGATGGTGTAGCTTCTTAAGAGTCTATCTGCACCACCGAGAATGGCTGTGCAGTCCAACTCGGGAGTGACACGGTATCTGTCTCCTCCCGTGTTGAATCGACATCTTACGATGACGCTGGAGTGTCCTCTCCAGTGAAGCTGAAGCTACAGAGCCTGGGCAGGGTGATATGGAGGGTCTGCTGTTGCCCATGCAGCAGACCCAATCCTGGTTGTAGGTCCTTGCTTTTCATCACATTGAATACTTCTTGCCAGTCCCTTCCTGCCTGCAAAGTGTCCTCTGAGAAATCAGCTGATAGTTCTATAGGCACCCCCTGTAGGCAACTCTCTGCCTCTCTCTTGCTGCCCCAGGACTCTGTCTTTATCTTTCACCTTTGGCATCTCAGTCATGATGTGTCCTGGTGTGGTCCCCTTTGGGTCCAGCTTGCCTGGGACCCTCCGTACTTCCCAGACCTGTGTGTCCATCTCCTTTGCAAAATTTGGGAAGTTTCCCTCATTTTTTCAATTCTTGCTTCCTCATTCTGCACTGGTTGACTGACTGTTGTTTTTTTCTTCCTTATGTTCCAAATCATTGATGTGAACCCTGGTTTCCTTCCCTTCACCATTGTTTTTTTGTGGATTTTCCTTCATTTCACTTAGCATAGCTGTCACTTCTTCCCTTATGCATTTGCCGTACTCAAGCATAACTATCAAGCCTGTGAGCATCTTCATCACCAGTGTTTGGAACTCTGCATCTGTGTGGTTGGCTACCTCCTCGTCGCTTAGTTCTCCCACTGGAACCTTGATCCGTTCCCCCTTTTAGACCAAACTTCTCTGTCTCCTCATTCTGACAGGCTCCTGTGTGTGTTTACCTCCACATCCCAGGTAGAGCTGTCGCACCTGTTACATTGTAAGGGCCAGAGCCTTAGGGATTCGTCAGTATAGGGCGACCCGTTTCACCACGTTGTGGTGCTGTGTGTGGGGGAGGGTCTGAGAAGGGACAATGCCGCCTGTCCAGCACTTGCCCCTTTTCCAGGCACTTCTCCCACTTCCGTATGGGACTGGCGCCCCTCTAGCTGCTGCCCTGGCCATCGTTCCCCGAGTGGGTGGGCCTGCGGACGTTCTAGGACCACGGGGGCCCTTTAAACAAGTGGACTCCCCAACCCCCACTGGTCTGCACAGTCAGAAGCAATGAGGCTTGATTTTCCCTGGCGCTGGGACTGTGAGCTTTGAGGTCTGGTCTGGTGCTGGGAACGCTTCCCAGGTGTCCCTCTCGACTTTTTACACGTGTGCCTGGGCTTTCTGCTGGCCTGCTGCTGCCGTTGCCACTGCTGCTGCTGCTGCCACCACACCGCGTCCTCTCCACCCCTCCCACCTGTCTGGATGAGTATTTCTTCTTTGTTTCTTTTTTTGCTGGAATTCCACGCAGCTTGATTTTCTGGAACTTCTGGTTGTCTCTAGTTTTGAGGTAGTTGTGTTCCTTCCTAGTTGTGGAGGGAGACGCAGCGTGTCTGTCTATTGGGTCATAATTCTTGACTCCCTCCCCACCTTTCCCACAACGACCTCAGGGATTCGGTTGTTTCCAGTTTCACGGTGTTCTAAATTAGTGTGTAGTGAGCAGCTTTGGAGCTAAAGCTTTCTCCGTCTTAAAGATCCTTTCATTTGCTACGTTCCCTTCCTGGGTCAGAGGACATGGGAAAGTTTTGTATTGGTTTTGTTTGTTTAAATCCTCACTCGAAAACATGCCCATTGATTTTAGAGAAAGGGGAAGGGAGGGAGAGAGAGGGAGAAACATCGATCAGTCATCTCTTGCATGCACCCCAGTCAGGTACGGAACCCGCAGCCCAGGCATGTGCCCTGACTGGAAAGTGAACCTGTGACCTTTTGGTTTTCGGGACGACACTCCAACCAAGTGAGCCACACTGGCCAGGGCATGAAAGGTTCTTGATCCAGCTTGTCAAGTTGCTTTCCAGAAGTCCCAGGACATCCCACACACGTGCACACACACACACAGCCCCTGGGCTCCTGCTGGACATGCCGGGGGAAACCAGAAAACAAACTCAGAACGAGAAGAACTAAGGCCAGACCACATTGCTGAGTGCAGACGTGCTGATGCCATCTCCTCGGCTACTGAGGTTTAATCTCTCGGGCTCCTCCCGAGGCCTCCTTTCCCCCAGCCTTCCCGTCTTTGCAGTCCCTCTTCCTGGACGGTCCTGCTCCGTCCTGCTCCGCCACCTGCTCCCTTCGGCCTGTTTGCCATTCTGTCATCGCCCGGGGCCGCGCACATTTGCTGCGTTTTTCACTCTTTCCAGTTTGTCTGTCTTTGGGTTCTGCTGAGTTAGTTTTTCAGAGGTTGAAGTTGAAGGGTTTCGCTTGATTTCGATGGTCTCATTTTTCCCTCTTCCTGTGGATTCCTTCTGGACTTGGTGTGTTATGTGGACTCTGCGGCTGGCCTTGTGGGGGGCCGGGAGGCGCCATTGCCAGGGAAGTGGGGAGTGCTGGGCTGGCCGGCACCAGCGCCCTCCGTTCGGGCCACATGGCAGAGTCCCATCTCCACCTGAGCAGGGACCCACGTGTGCTTGTCTGTGTGAGACGGGCAGAGGGCCAATGTGACAGACTGACTCTTTTACACTGTTGATTCCAGAGTAGAGACTGGTCAGGGGAGGAACACTGTGTGATCCACTTACGGAAGATCCCTAGTGACAGAGGGTGGGGGGCGGGGGCAGGGAGGGAGTGTTTCCTGGGGCCTGGGTTTCAGTCGGGAAGGTGGAAGAGTTCTGGAGGCGGACGGTGGGGGCGGGGGCACGACAGGTGACGGTACGTGACACCACTGAACAGTTCACCTAGAAATGGTTCCGGCGGTGGATCCTTGTCGTGTGTCCTTACCACACACACACACACAAAGCGTAAACTGAAGTAGGTGGGACGGGTCAGGGAGGCCACCGCTGGTCATCAAGTCGGACAGGCTGAGGACCCCTGAGTGAGTGGCAGGCACCGGGCCCCCAGGCGGTCGGTCTCAGCCTCACGGCAGGGGGAGCAACTCATTGCAGAAGCTTTTATTGTCTCGTTTTTTAAGGGTGAAGGGACTAAACCGCCCCCCCAAGGGGTCAAATGTCCAGCCCAGGTCCCTGAGTGCGATCCTGGCAGTACTGGGGACCCTACGCAACCTGCCACCTCCTCCCTCGGGGCCCCCTTGTTATGTCTCCACCCAGGGCGGCCTCCATGCAAGTGCAGGCTGACCTCACAGGCTGCTGGGTGTGAGCGGAGCACCCCTGACTCACAGCCCTCGGTCCATTCACGGCGGCTCTAAGGGTTAAACATGGGTACCCTTGTTAGGATGAGGGGAAGGGGTGGGGTAGTCAGGGTTCCCTGAGGCAACGGCACCAGCCCCAGCAGGAGGGAGGGAGGACGGGAGATGGGTAGGTAGACGAGTGGGTGCGTGGATGGGTAGGTAGATACCGGCTTACTCCGTGGCAGGGTGGCTGGGCCAGTCTGAGCGTGGGCCAGGCTACCAGCAGGAGCCGGCTGGGACTCCCGGGCAGGAGCTGACCCCAACGGGACTTCTTCAGGGAGACCTCAGTTCTGTCCTTACGGCCTTTCAACCGACTGCGTCAGGCCCAGTCATTATCCGGGGTGACTGTGACGCCAAGGTGGCTGGGGCGGATGTTCCTCACGTCTGCAGGGTGCCGTCGTAGCATCCCGATTGGTGCTTGTGTAACTGGGTCGGACCACGGACCAGCCCCGGGGGCTCGGGTTAAGCCACTCCCCCGAGGCCCCCAGGCCAGGAACTGGCAGAACTGGGCTCACTGGTTCTTTGCAGCTTCTCCAGCCTTCTTCCCAATGCTGGGCTCCCACAGAGCACCAGAGCTGAAGGAGCATCAGCTCTGGGGACCAAGCACCCTGCCACGCTGACCCTGGCCTGATGGTCCGTGGGACCCCACCCCTGCAGAGTGGGCGGAGCGGCGGGGGGGGGCGGGGGAATTCATGGAGCCTGCGTGGAGCCTGGGGTCGCCTGCCCCGTGGGTGTGGAGCTGGCCTCAGCTTCACTCTGCCACCTGCCCGGCACTGATGGCTCTTTCCCACCTCTGCCCACCAGCAACATGAAGCTGCAGTACCGGGGGGAGAAGCCGTTCCAGCCCGTGGCACGGTAAGCTCACTGCCGTCGCCCGCTTTGTGGCCCCGGCGTGCGGGCCGCCTCCCTCACCCTGGCCCTTCTCGGTTTCAGGTCACAGTACCCACAGCCCAAGCTGCTGGAGCACAGGTAGGTGCTGCCTAGGGCCCCGGTGCAGTGTGGAGAGACCCGGGGTGGAAGGTGGGGGCACCTGGGGTGGAGGGAGTGCCCGGCCGCCTTGGCGTTCAGGTAGACCGGGGCCAGGTCACCGACCTCACAGCAGGTGAGAGGACCAGGGGAGACAGTGCTGTGTCTGCTGCATGGCAGGTGCTCAGTCCATCATTAATGACAATATACTTTAAAAATTCTCTTTCTTTTATTGGCTCTAGAGAGAGGGGAGGGGAGGGAGAGAAAGAGGGTGAGAAACATCGACATGAGAGAGAAACAGTGAGTGATCTGTTGCCTCTTGTACATGCCCTGTCCGGGGACTGAACCCGCAACCCAGGCTCGTGCCCTGACCAGGAATCGAACCTGTGGCCTTTCGGTTTGCGGGATGATGCCGCGCCCACTGAGCCACACAGGCCAGGGCATTTTAACGACAGTGTTGCTAACCCTGCTCATCAGGAACTGAGGCACCTGGCGTGTGTTAGCCTCTGGTCCTCCCACCACCCTGGGAGGGGCTGCGGCCGTCCCCACTTTCCACCTGGGATGCTGAGGCTCAGAGACAGGGGTGAAGCTGCCCGGGGTCACAGCATGAGAGGCAGGGCCACGGGGAGCCCACGGTGTTCACAAGGGAGCATCTCAGCCCCCTCGGCCTCCCCTGCTGCCAGGTCCACAGACCTGCTGACGCTCACGCCCTGGCTGGCGCCCATCATCTCTGAGGGAACTTTCGACCTGGAGCTTCTGCAGAGCATCTACCAGCCACTGAACCTGACCATCGGGCTCACGGTGTTCGCCGTGGGGAAGTGAGTGGTGGGCTGCGTGGGGGGTGTCCTCTCTGGGCCACTGGAGCTTACAGTCTGGGGTGAGGCAAGACCTGGACACAGGTGGATGGGGGGCTTCCTGGAGGAAGGGGGTCGGGCCCTGGCCTGGAAGGGGAGGGGGAGGCAGCCCAGGTGAGTCGCAAGAATCTTTCTCAGGGGACCCTCTCGGCCTCTCACCCTTCTCTGCTTCTGCTGAACAGTTCAGGCAGGAATGAAGGAAAGGAAACTGCTCAGACCACCCCACATAAGTGAGGGTCCATGATCAGGCCAGACCACCAGCAGGTTGAGACCCAAGCTGAGCTGGCCCTGCCCCCAGGACCCTCTCTGTCCCACCCGCTCTGTGCTGCCTGCTCTCTGGGTTTCTCGAGAACCCTTTTCCTCTCTGTTCCTTGACCCTACCTGGCCTTTCCCGCAGGAGCCACCGCCTGGCAGCTTCCCTCTGGGTCCCTTTCTAGGACTCTGAGAGAGGGACCATGATGGCGCCTGGTGATGGGTGGCCCACCTGGGGCCAGGTAACCCCTGGTCCAATCAGCTGTGCCTGGAGGGTGGGGCCATGTAGTTTCCACCTGCCCTGGGCCCCCAGCACACAGCACGCCTCCCCTTCCCAGGATGCAGCCACTGAGCTGCTTCTCGGTTCCTTTCCTGTCCCCGAGCCGCAGTGTCTGCCTATAAAATGGGATCACAGCAGAGTCCCTTAGAACCCTACCTGGCATTAGTGCTCAGTCAAGGTCAGGCCAGTGTGTGAGCCTCAGAAGCTCTGCCCTCCTCAGACTCGTCCTTAGGACGGGCTTCAGAGCTAGGTGCTGATTGTGCGTGTTCGACAGACGAGAGCCCCGAACGTCAGAGCTGCGTGACTCCTCCAAGTGGGGAGCTGAGGGGTGGACCCGGCCTTGCTGATGGCAGCCCCGTGTCTCATGTGGTACCAGCACATGGAGGGGACGCTGCTGGGGCCATCGGGGATGACAGATCCTTCCCACCAGGTACACCTGCTTCGTCCAGCACTTCCTGGAGTCGGCTGAGCAGTTCTTCATGCACGGCTACCAGGTGCACTACTACATCTTCACGGATGACCCCGCGGCCATCCCTCAGGTCCCGCTGGGCCCTGGCCGCACCCTCAGCATCGTCCCCATCCAGAAGCACTCCCGCTGGGAGGAGGTCTCCATGCGCCGGATGGAGACCATCAGCCGGCACATTGCCCAGAGGGCGCACCGGGAGGTGGACTACCTCTTCTGCCTCGATGTGGACATGACGTTCCGGAACCACTGGGGCCCTGAGTCCCTGGGAGACCTGGTGGCTGTCATTCACCCGGGCTACTATGCTGTACCGCGCCAGCAGTTCCCCTACGAGCGCAGGCATGTCTCCACTGCCTTCGTGGCAGACAGCGAGGGGGACTTCTACTATGGGGGGGGGGCCTTTGGGGGGCGGGTGGACAGAGTGTACGAGTTTGCGAGGGGCTGCCACATGGCCATCTTGGCGGACAAGGCCAACGGCGTCATGGCGGCCTGGCAAGAGGAAAGTCACCTGAACCGCCGCTTCATCTCACACAAGCCCTCCAAAGTGCTGTCCCCTGAGTACCTCTGGGATGACAAGAAGCCCCAGCCACCCAGCCTGAAGCTGATCCGCTTTTCTACCCTGGACAAGGACGCCAAGTGGCTGCGGAGCTGACAGCAGAGCCGGGGCTGCCGTGGGCAGGGTCCCAAGGCCTGCAGCCAGCTCGCCCCAGCGGAGCACCCAGCAGAGCACCCATCTTGCCCTGGCTCGTCCCAGTCAGTGCCTCACGTCTCAAGCCTTAGCCGAGCCCTGCGCTGTCCTGCTGTCCTGCTGTCCTGCCCGCCTCTGTCAGGAGAATCCCACGGGAAAGTGGATGTGGAAGGGCCTTTGTAAACTGTAAAGGGCTGTGCCCACATGGGGAGAGCACAGAGCTCGAATGCGGCCCAAGGAGGTGGGACAGGGAGGGGAGACGCGCGGTCACGAGCAGGCCGGCAGGCTCCCCAGCAGACAAGCCTCTGTGCCTTTGGGGCGGCTCTGCAGTCTGCCTTCCTGGGGCCTGCGCTGCCGCTCTGCCCCCTGCCCTCGGAGTTCTTCCCTTAATTCTTAATTCTTCCCATCCATGGAGCATCTCTGGGCCAGGCCCTCAACTCCTTTTAGAAAGAGGCCTGGCCCTGGCTGGTGTGGCTCAGTGGACTGAGCGCCGGCCTGTGAACCAAAGGGTCTCTGGTTCGATTCCCAGTCAGGGCACAGGCCTGGGTTGAGAGCCAGGTCCCCAGTTGGGGGCGCGCAAGAGGCAACCACACATGGATGTTACCCTCTCTCCCGCCCGTCTCTCTCTAAAGATCAATAAATAAAATCAGAAAGAAAGAAAGAAACAAGGAGGCCTGAACCCTAGTTAGGTTCCTGGTTAGGCTTGTCACTGGTGTCTAAGGGCCATGCTCTGCAACGCGGGCCAGGGTCAGCTATAGTCCCCATGGGTGTGGGCCAAGGCTGAGCAGGCTCTGGGTCTGAGAGATGCTGGGCCCAAACCCAGGCTGGGAGTGAGGCGGGGGTTCTTCTCCCTGCAAGGCTGAGGCAGGGTCGCCTCCTCCTGACGCCTTCCCTGACCAGGGAGCCCCAACCCAGGACAAGGCCTCTGACAGACAACGCAGGGCTTGGGAATGGCAAGGAGCAATGATTCCGAGTCCCCAGTTCACAGCTGGACTTGGTCACTCAGAAGTGAGTGACCCTGAGCGCGGGGGCTGCTGCTCATCTATAAAGTGGGGTGAAAGCCCTCAGCACCCAGGTGGGGTCCCTAATAATAGTAACTACTCCACCGCCCACCCCCACCTCTGGTGGTGGGGCTCCCTCCTTCACGGACCGCGTGTCCGGGTGGTGTCCAGGTGTCCGGGCTCCTTCCTGGAAGTAACAGGAGGGGAGTGTGTAGAGGAGAGGTGGAAGGGGCAGCCTCACATTCCTGCCCACTCTCGTGTCCATTGCTATTTCCGGGTGCCCCTGACGCCAGCCATCCACCGAGCTGCCTCTGCAGGTGGCATATGGGGACATGCAATGGCTCCCGTATTTCCAGGTCTCCACGCCCCCACGGCCCAGCTCCGGGCGGATTCCGCCTGGCTGGGTTTTGGGTGTCCCGAGGACCTAGAGGCGTAGGAGGCACGCAGCCCGCGATAAGGGCGGAAGACGCGTGGGACCTGCCGAGCGCACCCAGTCCTTGGTGCGCTGCGCGCGAGCGGTAAGGCGGGGCTCACGTACGCGCGCGCTGTCCGCGAGCCCGTGCGCGCGCCCGGCGGTGGATTCCAGACCCAGCTGCCCCGGCGGGGTCCACCCACGGAGCGAGACTGGTGCGCGCCCCCTGGCTCGAGCGGCGGGGCCCGCCCCTCACACCTGCGGCGGGCTGGGGCGGGGCCGCGGCTGACCCCGCCCACCCGGCCACTGCCTGGGAGCCCGGGCGGAACCGAGCGGCGGGGCCCCAGCGGCCGGAGGCGCGGCGCAGACAATGGGAGCGGCGCTGGCGGCGGGGGCCGCGGAGCCCCGGGCCCGGTGGGGACGGGAGGCCGCGCCATGAGCCTCGCAGCCGGGCGCCCCCCTGTGCGGCGCGCGGGCCGAGGCGAGCGGCCTCTGCGAGTCCCGGGCCCCACCCTGGGGCCGGCGATGCGTTGCCGGGGCTGAGGATGATGGTAGATTGCCAGGTAAGTGCCACGCCTGGCCTCGCCGCCCTCCCCGTGTCGCGGGTGGAGGGAGGCCAGCCTGTCCCCCGCCACACCCCATCCGGCGGGGAGGGAGTGCGGCGCTGCCTTCACGCTCGGCGCGCGCTTACGCAGTTCCGCGCTCAACCCCTTCTGGTACAATTGGGAAACTGAGGCCAGGAGAGAGGGAGGGACTGGCCCGGGGCCCACGAGGTGGGCAGAATCCAGGGGAGCAGGGAGGGTTTCTGCGTCTAGGCCTACTTCACTTCTCCCCTGAGGTTTCCTTTGGGAATGAGAGCCCCTAAGATCCTGGGGGAACCCCGGTCCACCCCTCCCTAGGGGGGCCCTTTCCTCTGGGCACCCCCACAGGAGCACAGGCACGTACACACACATTGATTTCCCAGGCGGGAGCCCTGGAGCGGGTTCAGAGGAGGCGTGCACGCTGTGGAGGTGACCCGGGGAAAGGAGAAAGAGGCTGAGGCAGCCCAGCCACCGCCAACCCGCAGGAGCATCTAGTCTCCTAGCAACATGCTGGGGTCCATAACATGGGGAGGGGAGAGATGCCCGACTGATGGCCAGGGGGTCCCAAAGGTGCCCAGGGGTCTGGTCTGCTGCCTGGGCTGGGGCCATCCCCAGGGTTGCCTGGAGAGGACTCAGAGTCCTGCGCCCTCCACTCTGGACCCCTGAAATTAGGAAGAGACCCCCTCCCTAGTGTAGAGGGGCTACAGGAGAGAAGGCCTCCGCGTACTCTTCTACACATTGGGGTGCATAGATCATGTGACATCAAGGGTCCCACAGGCTCCTGGCAGAGTCTGTTGTCCCTGGCTCCCCCTCCTTGACCCCGCTGTGCTCCCAGTCCTTGGAAAGCGCTTTCTGCTCCCTTGAGGTCCTTCTGAGCAGCCTGGGGGCTCGGGGGTCCTGGGAGCTGGGTAGTGCAGAACATGGCAGAGCACTGGACAGCTCCTGGGGGACCGAGGACAAGGCCATCCTTGTAGGACTCGGGGTCCTCGCGTGGAGGTGGGTGCAGAGTTGCTGCCTGGCTGGGGTGAGGAGGTCTCGTGAATGAAGTGGACGCCAGGACGCGGGGGGAAGAAGGGATGGAGGGAGGCCTCTGGGGCCCCAGGCGTCGCCGGAGCCTGCGGGTCCCGCTGCTTTGCGCTCGGGCGCGGGGAGCCGCTGCCTAGACCGCGTCCGAACAAAGGTGTGCGGCTTGCTTTCCGGTGTCCCTGCCGCGGCTGCAGGCGGGGCTGGCCGCCAGGGGGCGCGCCCGGGCACCCCGGCTCCGGGGGCTGCGGGCGCAAGGAAGGGACGCCCGGGGTCGCTCCGAGCCTCCCGCCGCCGTGGCCCCAGCGCGCGCCTCTTCTGCTCAGTCCTCATGGCCGCAGTGTGGCCGCCCAGAGGCGGGCGGGGCGCCGAGCCGTCTCCTTGCTCATCCGGGTCCTGAGCCCCCAGCGCTCGCCCTGAGCAGGAGGGGAGACAGGCCCCGTGTGGCCCCTGCGCTCCAGGAGCTCACAGCCTGGGGGGGCAGGTGGACGAAGCACGATCCACCCGCGCGCGTGGGGGAGAAGAGCAGTGCCGTGGGGACAGGAAGCGGGCGCTGAGGGGGGTCGAAAGGCCTCCTGGGTGACAGAGGAGCCAGCCCTGCCCACGTCTGGGGACAGGTGTGCATTGAGGGGTAGGGGGCACTCAAGGTGCAGGAGACTCGGAGGCAGGAGAGAATTTGCCCAGAGAGGAGACCAGGGTGGCCGGAGAGAGCGGAGGATCCTGGAGTGAGGGGGCAGGTCCATCCATACCCGGCTCCGCTGGCTAGGGGTCCCTGCTCTGCGACCGCATTGCCCCAGCTTGCACTTACAAGGCCAAAGGTTTGAGCGTCTCAGCCCAGGCTCTGCCAGGGCGGGGTCTGTCTCCGAGGCCAGTCCCGGGTAATTGGCGGGATTCCTTGGGGCAGGTGGACTCAGAGAGATATCCCAGAACAAGGGGTCCTAGGGTCAGGGTTGGTTCCAGGAGGTGCCAGGCTGAGGATGATGTATCTGCCGAGCACTCACCTGTACTCCATCCTCATGACCCAGGTCCCCCCTGCATCGCAGCAGCTTCCTGGCGCCTGGCCGGGCTGCACTGGGCCAGGGCAACAGTGGTGGGTCCAGGGGCGGGGGGTCGTGGTGGCTTCCTGGGGCTGCTTTAACGAAGTACCACAAACTGGGTGGCTCAGAGCAACAGAAGTTTCTTCCCTCTCGGTGCTGGGGGCCAGAAACCCAAAATGAAGGGGTCAGCAGTGCCGTGCTAGCTGAAGGCGCCTCCGGCCTCTGGTGGCTGCTGGCTTCTTTGGTGTCCCTTGGCTCCCAGCTTCGTCACTCCGCTCTCTGCCCCTGTCCTCCCATGGCCTCTGTGCTTCTGAGTTCAGTCTTCCCTCTTATAAGGACATCAGTCACTTGATTCTGATTAGGATCCACCCTAATCCGGTGTGAACTCATCTTAATGTGATGACACCTGCCATGACACTACTTCCAAATAAGCTCTTCTTCCCCGGTGCGCGGAGTAGTTAGGACCCCAACACACCTTTGTGGGGGGCACAATTCAACACACAGCAGGGACCCCGGAGGGACTTTTTCCCTGAAGGCCCGGTACCCGGGTGCCCACAGGTCCAGGGGAGCAGCTGGGGCCTGAGGCGGCCTCTGGGACTTGCCTGCAGCCAATGGCTGTGGGTGTCAGGGGTGTGCGTGGAGCCTGGGGTGTGGTCAGGGACAGTGGGGTCCCCTGACTCCCGGGGTCCTGGCGCCACGCCAGCAGATGGCGCTGTGACCTTGGGGCCGTCCCAGGGGGCCTGGAGCAGCTGCTGCACAAAGGTCTCACCTTCCAGTTTCCAGGAGATGACACTCAACTGTAAACAGACCAGGAGCACAGTCATCTCAGGGGTGACATGCCGTGGAGGAAGTCACAGAGGGCGGGGCCGCGGGGACGGGAGGGGCGGGACAGAGGTGCAGTGTCAGGAGTTCTCTTCCTCCAGCACCTGCAAGCCAGGCCGGCCCTTCCCCCGGTTCCAGGGGCTCTGCAGCTACAGTTACACCTGCGGTTTCCAGGCTGCTCTCCGTCACGGCAGGGCAGGTCTGGGGGTCCACAGAAGGCAGCCGTGGGGACGGGTGGGCTGGAGGGGCCGCTGCCCCAAGGTGGGATGGTGCTAATTGATCTCCCCCTGCTCACCCGGTGGGGTTCCACCCTGTCCTCCTGCACAAAGTGGGTGGACCCTGGCTCCCCACCAGAGAGTGGGCTCCCATGGGCGTCAGTGAGGGAACAAAGTCCTGGAGTGGAGACTTCTGATTCCACAATTCCAGTGCCACTAGCAGGTCATTGATTCAAGCAACAGGTATTCATCGGGGGCCTCCGGGCTGACCGCCTGCTCTGTGCCCAGCACCTTGGCTCCTGTCTGGGGACGAGACTGCACAGCAGGGACACAGGAGCAGGGGTACAGGACAAGCAGTAGGGCCCATGCAGAAGGCATCGGGCTGGAAGCCTGAGGACCGGGACTCAGTGGCTGCTCTGCCATTGGGGCTGCATGTGCTCTGCGGGGGATCCTCCCAGGCTACTCCCACACCTCTCTCCTGTGCTGCGGAGGCCCCTGGCAGTGACCACCAGCCCATGGTACCTTCTCTGCACCTAGCCGTGGGCTACAGTGTCTTGCTGTGTCTGTGAGATGGTGCCACCATCATCCTCATGGGTGGGGAAATTGAGGCAGTGGATGGCAAAGGGACTCCCAGTGCTAGGTGGTGGCAGGGGCCGGTGGGGCCACATCTCTGGTGCAGACAAGCTGAGGAGGGGTCGGCACAGGTGCTGGGACCAAATTCCTCCCAATTACAGTAAGCTACCAGCAGTCAGGGCCGGGCAGGCCCCACGGTGGTGGTTCGCAGCGGGAGTGGGGGTGGAAACGGGGCTAATGAGTCCCCCTCATTCTCGCCCCCTCTAACGAAGGCCCTGGGCTCTGGGCTCTGCATTTTCTCAGGTTCCGGGTGTTTGAACTTCAAGGAGCCTTCTCTTCAGGTCACAGCTGGGTGGGTCTCTGTGGGGGTTGGGGAGAGAGCTTGTGAACCTCAGAGCCTCCTTGCAGGGCAGCCAAGCCACGCAGAGGGCATCCCCCTAAAAATGACAAACCCCAGAAGGGAGAGTTTCCATGGCAACCCAGAGCTGTTTCTTGGCAACTACAGGACCCCAAAATATTTGTCTGCATGAAGGCTTAGGGTTGGGGCTTTCCGATGGCTGGTGTGTGGACCTCGGCTACTCCTCATGGCTGATCCATCCTCACTCAGCCCTGTGCCCCCCGCCCCCTGGATCCTTCCTGCGGGAAACCCCAGCCAGCTCCACTCCGCATCGCCAGTCCCCTAGCAACGGAGGTTATTTCCTGGATACCTGAGTGACAGGTGGCAGTGATGGGGTAGGATATGTCGGAAAATGCAGGGTCAGAGCACAGTGGATGGGGCCAGACGCCAGCCAGTGTGGGGAGGGGCACGGGGTGCTGTGCTTTACACCCCTGCCCTACAGCCTTGCATGACCTGGGCCTGGGCACAGGATGGCAGGGCCGGGTGTGACTGGGGGTGGGGGTGCCCCTGGAACTGCAGTTCTGGGCCCAGGGGGAGGCAGACAGCCTCGCCGTTATGGTCACCGGCTCTGGAGATGGACACCTGATTCTGTAGTCCACCCAGCCGAGCACTTGTGACCGGCTGTCCTAGGACAGGCACTGAGTCCCTCTGGACCTGGCTCCTCCCCCACCCCCCGCTGTGAGGGAAGTACCTCCCTCTGGGTCGCTGTCGGCCCCGTGGGCTCTCTTAGGGGCTGCTTTAGTTTGTGTCCGAAGTGCTGAGGACACAGATGGGGACTGTGTCCTGCCAGGAGGGAGGAGGTGCCTGAGCCCCTGACCACAGGGAAGAGCCCCCTGGTGGAACAGGGCGGGGGCGGACTTTGGGGCCGGTAAAGGTGTGAGGTCCAGTGGCCTGAAGGTGTTCTCTCTGGGGGGGTCAGGGAGGGGCGGCACTGTTGATGCCCCCCCCAGGGGTTTCAGGGTACACTCGAGGAGCCAGGATTGTAATCTGACCTTGACCATTCTCTCTCTGGTGCCCTTGGACCATAACCTCAGGCCTTTGCGCCTCCCTGCCCACCGCTGGAGCTGCGGGGATGCTAGCAAGGACCTGTCTCCGTGCTGCGTTAGTGTTGGGTCCGTGCGGGCAGAGCCCGGTACTCGGCCCAGCGGGACTCAGTCCTCCCGACCCCCATTCAAGCCCATGGTGGGAGGAGAGGCAGGCAAGGCGGAGCAGACTGGCCAAGGGCAGAGGTGGGGGCCGGGGGGCTGGGAAGAGCAGGGCTCTGGCACCGCCGGTGGGTGGGGAGCTGCAGGCTGGGCGCTGGGGAGCACAGGCCTCGCCCGTGCCGGTGGTCCTGCTGAGCCCATGGGCCTGGCCCTGGAGGGGAAAGAGGCCACTCCACCTCCTCCCCCACCCCCCACCCCCCTGCACTGGCCCAGAAGGAGGGGCAGGAGGCAGTCAGCAGCCGAGGGGGAAAAGATACTAAAATATGGGAGTGCTGCCCGACCCACCATCTGCTCCCTGGGTGGTGGGTGCATAATTAACCAAAATGAGGCTGCTCGGCCCTCCCCCTGTAAGAGGGGGCAGAACCCATGCTGGGGCTGGAGGGCAACCCAGGTCCTCCCTCCTGGGTTGGCATCCAAACTGCTTCTCTTGGGACAGGCACAAGGACCTCTTCTCTGGACACCGTCCGACTGGTGAGAGCGAAGTGTCCTTGGCCAGTGAGTGGCCCTGAGTCCAGGAACCGTCCCACTTGCACCGCCTGCCCCAGCAGGACGCCAGCCACCGGCCTTTGTCCCAGGAGGCCCTTCCCCTGTCATTGTCCAGCTCAACACTGGGAGGTGCAGATTCACGGGGGAGGAGCAGGCACCTAAGTCCTGGGGCTGTCGCCACCTGAACGTAATCCATTCCAGTGGCATTTTTTACTCTCCCTCCGAGGGAGGGGCCGCCGCCCTGACTGTGTTCATATGGGGCCTGTGGGAGGTCAAGGCTGTCTAGAGGTCAAGGAGAAGAGAGAGGCCTGGAAGGGGATGGGACATGCAGGCCCCTTGTGCCTTGGTCACCTCACCTGTGGACTCTGGATGTCAAGGTGTGTGAAAGGTTTCTGAAGCACCTGGCACAGAAGCAGGCCCTCCGCGGTGGCAGGAAATGTCTGTCCCCTCAGTGGAAGGCAGATTGCTGGGTGGCCCACCAGCTGTGAGGGCAGGAAGCCTAGACTGTCCTTGGGGAGCTGGGGGAGGGGTGGGGGAGTCCCTGAGTAGAATCCACATTTTTCCAGGTGGGGAGCCAGGGGCCCAGAGAAGTTGAGCCAATTGCCCAAGACAGACAGTGAACCCCAGATGTATCCTGTTACTACCCCCACCATGCCCCCCCCCGGGGGGGCCAGAGTTCCCAGCTCCTGAGCCCGCCACAAGGGTGTGCTAATGAGGAAGTTGCCTGAAGTGCCTTTGACCCTCTGTTTGCTCAGGGGTGAAATTCACAGGAGAGGCAGTCGGTCTCGCCTGAGGCCCTGGGTGGCTGGCCGTGGGCTTCATGGGCTTCGGTGCGGGGGGGGGGGGGGGGGCAGGGGCAGCATCTGGCGGGCAGGGTGGAAGGGCCAAGACGCCCCCTCCCTCTCGTGGTAGATGATTGCGACTCTTCAGGACCTCAAGGGGAGTTTCCTTCCCAGACTCTTGAGACTGGAAAATCCCAATGCAGAGCCCACGCCGCCTTCCCGTGTGCAGCCCCGGCATGGGTGGGCCCTGAGCGGCATGCGCACTGGGGCCACATGTGGCCATCGTGGTCCGCTGGCCGTGGGGCCTTTGCGGGGCGTGTGCTGGCCTGCATCTGCACGTGGGCGTGGGTGTCTTGGGAGCACCTCCCTGCCTTTGGGGATGATGTGCACCTTGTGTGACTGTGACCACGTGTGTCACCATGTGCCACCTGTGTGCGTGGCAAAGTCTAGGGTTTGGGGGAAGAACAATGGGTGGCAGGAAGGGGGTGCAGAGGCAGTGTCTCTGAATGTGTCACTCAGCCCCAGGGCCCTGGGAACCCAAGGCATTGCCCCCCTCGCCTAGGGCACTTCCTCGCTGGAGAAGGCCTGCAGGAGACAGGGCAGCGGGCACCAGCCCCCCACCTCCCGGCAGCCAGCTGGAGCCCGAGGTCCTTCCCAGAGGCCAGGGCAGCTCAGGAGGTCCCCCTCTGACAGGACAGTCTTGCTTCCCAACCCCGAGCCCCCACAGGCGGGTGGTGGCGCCAGGCACGCAGCGTCCCTGGCACGACGGGCAGCCTCTGCCCCACAAGGGCCTGTTTGTCTCAACTTCCCTGGCCCTGAAACCCCGAGTGACCAGGCGCTGCGGGGCCCAGGGGCCCGGCTCCCTCTCCCCAGCCCCAGCAGGCCCTGGCTGCTTCACGGAGGGGCTTCTCCACTCAGCGCAAACACTGAAGCAACCCATACTTACCCATGGGCAGAGACCCGTTCCTCCCTGGAGGGCATGGACCACCCATTCAGGGAGGGAAACCAGGTTGAACCAGAGATGCCGGCCTCCCCCCATGGACAGCAGCAGGCCGACTGGCTTCTGGGCCCCTCCCAGAAAGCTTGGCTGCCTCCTGCTCCGACCCCCGCCTGGGCTGGCCTCCCACGGCCGCTCCCGGCCTCGTTCTCTGGAAGGCACTTTCAGGGCAGGTTGGCAGAGGGCCATGCTCTTCCTCCTTGCCATCCCTCAGGCTCTCCTCCAGCCTCGTCACCTCCTCCCGGAAGCTTTCCTGGTGATCTTCCCACAAGGAACTCTTTGGCCCTGAACTCTGAATATTTTCGAGTCCGGGAACTGGGAAGCTGGAGGAACCACCTGGCCCATCGAGTCCACCTGTGTATCAGGTATTGGCTGAGAGCCCACCACATGCCAGGGACCGTGCCAGGTGTATCAGGGAGCAAAGCACCTGCTCTCAAGGAGCTAACCCTCTTGCTGCTTGAAAAAGAGGGAAGAATTTTAAAAGGGTTTGGAAGACCAGTGCTGTGTGTGTGCATGTGTGAGCAGGGTCGCCAGCCACCTTCCTGGCAGCAGTAAGAATGCTCACTGCAGGCCTGGCAGGCATCACGCAGGCGGGTGGGCACGAGGGGTGGACCGGACAGGCGTGGCTCTTGCCCTCAGGGAGCTTAGAGCCCATGGGGTGGTCGAGGAGGGCGGCATGAAACTACCCCACAGCTGGTGAACTCTTTGTGTTAACGTCTTTATGGCACGCTACTTTCTCAGCCCGCCTGCCCTATTTAAGGCTGCAGCGCCCCCAAACCCCCTTCATAGGCCCCGTCCGAAGTGCTTCCAGCCGATGGTTCGTTTAACTTGCACAGGCTTTGGGAGGCAGAGGTCACCCTGGGCAGGGCCGAGGACCAGGCTCAGCACGGGAAGAACCTTGCCTGCTTCCCCAGCCAGTCAGCGGCAGGCGGGGGTTGAATGCAGGGCACCCGCTTGAAGCTGCTGCATGAATTCTTAAAGGTGGGCTCCTTGCGAGCTGGGGGGTTGGGGGTGTCAGGGAGGTGCCCTTGCTGCCCTGGGCGGGGGGCTGCCAGTGCCTTTGGCAGTGCTGGCTCCTGCCGGGCGTGACACCAGCGGGAGTGGCTGGGACAGGGCCTGGATTCTTGGATCCTCTGCTTCTTGGCAACCTGTGTGACTCAGGGGATTGGTAAACGGCCAGCCAGTGCAGGGGAGCCCCGTGGCGGGCGAACGGCCGCGGGAGCAGCCGCCCCTGGGTCACTGTTCTGCCTGCGGTGAGGCCAAACCTCAGCTGCCAAAATAAGCACACCCTTGCTGTCTGTCCCCCAGCAGGTGCTTCCTGTGGCTCTGCTATTCTGGGGGCTCCCCAGGTCTCCCCAGCTGGGGGCAGGGGACAGGGTCTCCCCCTTCTGGCGGCTGTCCTTCCACAGTCGCTTAGGCTCCAGCCCCCGTCAGCCCTCCTGGAAAGCGGGGCTCCTGCCCACAGAAAGGCTCAGTGAAGAGACAGACCCATTCTGGGCTCTTGTTGTAAAGAGCTGGGAGCACCGGCCTCAAAGCCAGAGTGCTGTGTGGCTTGGGTGAGTTTGGTGCCATCTCTGAGCTTTTGTCCCTGAGCTCCCCTGCAAACCTGCTGCGAATATTGTGACGATTGACTGATACCCACACGAGCACACCAGGGAATAGTAGAAATACTGCGGCTTAGGCACTGGGTTGGTGGCGGGACAAACCAGAAATGGAAGTCAGAATCCCCAGGCTGGGCCTCGTGCGGGGGACATAGCACCCATACCGCTGACAGGGACCCAGCAGTCCCTAACCGGCCTGTGCTCTCTCGTGACCTTGAACCCAGTGCAGAGTGGAGGGAAGCAAGGTGCCCTGGGGGCTGCCAGGCCCGGATGTGCACCTTGCATTGGCACGGACCTGCCACGCAGCATGGGCAATGTGTGCGCCCTCTCTGGGCCTTGGTTTTCTCCGTCTTACAGCAGAGGATATTGTGGCTTCATCAGAGGCTGAGTGGCAGAGGGCTCTGTCCCCACCGAGGAGAACCAAGGACAGGGCCAGGCTGCGCTGTGGGGTGGGGGTGGGGGTGCTGCAGGGGCCGCTGCTGCCTCCACGGCTTCCGAGTCTGGGCAAGGGTTTGCCATGAGGCTGCAGGGCAGCGGATGCTTGTGCTCCGTCAGAGCCCGAGGGAGGAGAGGCCAGGGGTAGGGGCCCAAGCCCTCCTCCCGACCCTGGGGCGGCTCACTCACTGTCACAGCCGTGGTGTCTCCCCCACCTAACAGAGGCGGGCTGGCGGCTGGTGGGGACTGTGTGTAAGAGACTCGATCGTGGGCCTGAGGTTCCCAGAAACGGGGGTCGGGGGGTGAAGCTGGGCTTCCCCCTGGCTCCCCGGCCCCCGGGCCAGGCCCTGAGTCAGGTCAAGAGGCTGCAGGAAAGAGGAGCGAAAGCCGGGCGAGGCCTCTCCTATCTGCTTCCTGGACAGGATGTCGTGCCGAGTAAACAGCCTCGAGAGGAGTCACCGCTCTGGCTCTGAGTCACGGCTCCTAGCGACAGCCACGCAGTGTTTATCAACACTGTGCTTCCCCCCCAGAGCCTGGGAGAGGAGGGGGGCCCGCAGATGTGGGCCACCACAGGCCCCCCCAGGCATGCTGCCCCGCCAGGGGCCGGCGTCTGGGCAGCAGGGACACTGGCGAACATCTGTGTGCACACGGATCCGTGAACCGGGTTTTGCTGCGTCTGGGCTGGTATGTGGCTGGCCAGGTGTGCTGTCCCACGGCCACGGCGCGTGGTGGGCGGAGCGCTGTGGGGCCTGTGACAGGTACATGACCCCGGTGTCCAGGGCCCGGTGAGGGTGTCGGCAGCGAGGACAGCAGCCGGTGTTAGCGCAGGGGAACTCAGATCCGATCTTGGTTCAGCAACCTTGGTGCTTGAGTTCTTACTAAGACAGAACCCAGAGCCAAGACTCAAACTATGAGAGAAAGTTTTAGAAAGTCACAGAGTTGCCCTGGCTGGTGTGGCTCAGTGGATTGAGCACCAGCCTGCGAACTAGAAGGTCACCGGTTCGATTCCCAGTCAGGGCACAGGCCTGGGTTCGGGCCAGGTCCCCAGTTGGGGGTGTGCAGGATGCGACCGATCGATGTTTCTCTTCCTCTCTGTCTTCCTTCATTCCCCTCTCTCTAAAAATAAATAAATAAAATCTTTAAAAATAAAGTCACAGAGTCCTGGCCGAGTGGCTCAGGTGGTTGGAGTATCGTCCCATACGCCAGTTTTGGTTGTGGTTTCAACTCCCAGTCAGGACATATAAGTAGATGGTGGGTTCAATCTCCGGTCGGTACACATACAGGAGGCAATCAATTGATGTTTCTCTCTCACATCGATGGTTTTCTCTGTCTCCAAAATCAATAAACATGTCCTCTGGTGAGGATTAAAAGACAAAAAAAGTCCTAGAGGTAGAAGACATGAGTGGTAGAAGAAATGGGTTCAGGAAACTGCTCACAGAAGCAAAAGAAGGGGCCCTCGGAGCTTGGCAGAGAGTCGTCGTCGGCAGCCGTCCGTCTCGAGAGACGATGGTGTAGCTTCTTAAGAGTCTATCTGCACCGCCGAGAATGGCTGTGCAGTCCGACTCGGGAGTGACACGGTATCTGTCTCCTCCCGTGTTGAATCGACATCTTGCGATGACGCTGGAGTGTCCTCTCCAGTGAAGCTGAAGCTACAGAGCCTGGGCAGGGTGATATGGAGGGCCTGCTGTTGCCCATGCAGCAGACCCCCCCTCTCTTCGCAGCTGAAGGGTCCAAGGGAAAGACGGAGTCAATACAGCTTGGCTTCAGGTGCGCCGCAGGAGTTGCCGGTGTTGACTACAACGTCGAACCGCCTTAGGGACTCCGGCTCCGGATTTTCTGTCAGGGTTTACTCCCTTAGCCTTTCCCCTGAAGAGGTATGCCGCAAGGCAGCGGAGGTTTTTTGGAGTCAGAGTTTTCCTTCTCTGATGTGCCCTGACTGGAAGATCGAACCAGCGACACTTAGCTCGCAGGCCGACGCTCAATCCACTGAGCTAAACCAGCCAGGGCTTGGCAGAGAGTAGAGCAAAGGTAACACTCCTGGAGGGGACCTAGAGGTGGGGATGGGAAAGGCTGGGCCCCAATGGGGAGCGGGAGGGCTCCAGCTACTGCGCTGGGTCCTCTGTCCTACTGGGATTTTAAGAGAGGCCCCAAGGGAGAATCACAATAGAATGTTCATCAGCTTTCCAGGTGTGCCCTTTCAGGGTGACAGTCGCCTCTGATTGGTCATAGCCAGTGCAGCTGGTCCTGACGTCAGCCCAGGTGGCCCGGGGCTGGTTGGGTTTTGCTGCTTTACTGGCCCTGGAGCTGAGATGACAGCTGCCTGGACGCTATCCCAAGGGGTTAAGGCGTCAGGGAGTGGTCTTGCAAGGACTGGGAGTCACCTGAGGTCACCCTTTGGCTCCTCCTCCAAGGGGGTGTCACCTGCAGGACTAGCAACAAGCCTGGGAGGCAAGGGCGAGGGAGGGGCCAAAGGGCAGGACCAGCGATAAGAAAGGTCTGAACCGCTGGACCAGGGATGCGCTAGGGGAGGGAAGGCCACCCTGGGGCAAGGTCCTGTTCTCCCAGCTCTGCCCATGGCTGGGCACCTGGGGCTCTCTGCCCTGGTGACCTCCCATACCTGGCCCATCGTCCGTGCTCTGCTAGTGTCTAGCTCTCTGCCACAAGGGAACAGTGGTACCATCTGGTGTGACAGGGACAGGCTGGTGCGAGTGCTCCAAGGTGCCAGGGCGGCACAGTAGGTGCAAAGGAAGTCCCCAGTCCCTGCACATGGCCAGGTGGTGGGGGTGCAGGTGGGCCGTCTCTAACTGTCCCCAGCCCCCAGAGCCCTGGCTCTCCATGGCCACTCCAGTCTTCGTCCCAGGCGGTGACAGTGATATGGTGCACCATGTGGGGACACCAGGCCAGGCTGGCAGGGAACAAAGAAGCTTCTGCTCTTTCCCTGGAAGGAGGGGTGGGTGCGCCCGCCCCTCTGAGGCCCCGCCCCCAAGGGCCCGCCTCCTGGAGGCGCGGCGGGTTGGGGGGGGCGCTCTGCCTTAATTGCCTGCAGCTGGTTAACCTGCTACCCCCTGGAACTCAGACCGGCAGCCCTGGGGCTCCCTGGGTTCTGGGCGGCTCTGAAAGGAATAGCCCCAGTCTGGACCCTGAGGCCAGGCAGACCTGTGCTGGAGGCTGGGCAGGGGAAATGTGGGGGTGACAGGCCAGGAGGCTGGGGTGCTGGTTGAAGAGCCCAGGGAGCCTCATTTGGGCGCGGGAGCTGCGGATTGGAGCTCTGGTCCTTCGCGGGGGCCTGGTGCCTGGGGAACCCGCTGTCAGTGCTCGCTGACTCAAAGGCATTAACACACAGACATGACTAACAGGAGAGCCTGGTTCCCTGGGGGTCCCCGTGCTCCCTACTTCCTCCAAGGGCCTCCTGCAGCTCCCCACCCCTCAAACAATCCACACGCTTGGAAACCTCTCCCATCCCCTCTCTCACTGGTCCCTTCCACGGCGCTGGGCCCAGGGACCTGCCTTGAGATGAGGGGGCCACAGCTCAGGGAAGCCCCCTGACCCATTTTATCGAACGCCCCCGAAGGCTACGGAGAGCTCCCTGGTACACGGACACGGTGGCCAGACTGGGCCAGGCAATGCCTGAGGTCACACGCCAGGCACCTGGCAACGTGGGGGTGAGAGGCCAGTAGGGGACTGCCCAGGCACCCAGCGCTGTGTCCCTCCTCGGAGCTCTGCTGCCTCGGGGCTGGCGGGCCTGCGTGTGGCCCTGTGCCTTCTGCCTGGGGACCGGGGCTGCCGTGCAGCGCCCCAGTGGGGTTTCCTGGTTTTGCATAACACACATTTCTGAGTTCTCCGCTGGGATTCGGCGGCAGGGCACACTGAGCAGGCAGACAGACAGACAGCAGCCTGTCTCCTGACGGTGCTGATGTATCGGTCCTGACTGTCCTGGGACAGGCATGCCCAGTGAGGTCAGGTCCCGAGGACGGAGCAGGCGGCAGTGCCCCGGGCGCGAGGGCAATCCCCGCCAACAGGCATGGGGTGTCTGCTATGTGCCAGGCACTGGGGCAGGCACGTGACTGAGGGAGCCGATCAGAGTGCGGGTCCCCGTGTGCCCACCACGAGCCCCATGCTGAGTCCCTGTCACATCCTCCAGCACCCATGTATCCATTTTACAAATGCGGAAACTGAGGCCCTGAGATGCTAAGTCACTGGCCCAGGGTCCCAGAGCTGGCTGATTCAGAGCCTGGTCGCCTCCGCTGTTTCTCGAAGGTCAGGGTTAAGTGTCACCACGCAGAGCAGACTTCAGAGGTGGGAGGACCCGGAGCGGGAGGGGGCTCTGGTTGTGAGGGGAGAACCTGCGGGGGTGCCTGGAGGGAGCTGAGCATGGGGGGTCGTCAGGGGCTGGGGGCAGGAGGAACTTGGATTCTCCTGCAGGTGGGACAGAGCCGTTGGAGGGATTTGGGTGCAGGGAGACGTACTCTGGCTTTGGGCACAAGGGTGGGTACAGGGGGGGCAGGAAGGCAGCTGCTGCAGCGTCCGCCTGGACCCCACCCCCAGCTTCGTTTCTCTGACACCCACCCACCCAGCCCCCCACTTCTGGGTGCCCACCACCATCCCCTAGAGAGCCCCACCCCAGGGCTTCCTGACTGGCGGAGCTGTAGCCCTTTCTTCCATGAAAGAAATTCTCCCTTAGAGCCCAGTGCTGGGGAGTTCAAGGTCAGAAGCCCCAGGTAAGCTGGGGGGAGGGGGCGAGGAACGGGAGTTTGAAGAGCCCCTGCATCCCCCTTCCTGCTCTCCCTCCACCGTGGGCCCGGAAACCGAGGCTCCGCGGGAAGAGGGGCCTGGAAGCCCCACAGGGAACCCGGTCCCTGCTCACAGGCTCTGAGCCGCCTGCTCAGCGGTGTCCCTGCGGCCCACACAGCCGCCGGAAGAGGATGTGAAACGGTTCGAGAGCCAGCGCCAGTGCTGGCAGGACCCGGGGCCCCAGACCCCCCACCGGGGCCCACCCGGTGCCCACCCCCCTCCTCCCAAGCTCCGGGGCCCTGCGTAGCCCGCCTGCTGCCCACCAGGGGCCCAGGAGGATAAGGAAGCCGCCCAGGCTCCCCCGGGTCGGGGACTCGGGCTCTGAATGCGGGTGGCAGGCGTGGCTGTGGGCTCTTCAGAGCCACCACAGACCCAGACCCCGGATTCTCCCTGTGAGGCCACCAGAATGTCCCTGCTACCCCAGCCCCCACCCCAGGCCTCAGCTTGGCCACTTGTCACAGGGCTGTTGGGCTTGTTCTGTAACTTCCAGTGTCTGCTTTGCAGCAAAGGAGAAAAATGGAGACAAGGCCATGAGTTTTTCTTAAATGCACTCGTTTAATGGCTGCCCTTTCTCCCGACGGCAGTCCCTCCGTGCCTTTGGTGCGTTTTCTGAAATCGTGGTAGTTCTGGCGACAGTATTACTTTTTTCCTACCCTACCTGGCGAACTAAACAGTTGGCACCCTGGGTTGGTTCTGCAGTTGAAAACGAAATCCCATGCCTGGATGCCAGGGGAGGAGGAGCCCTGAGTGGCAGAGGAGGCTTCCGGAACAAGGCCGTGGCTTGGAGGAAGCCGGGATCCTCTGCGCCCCGCCCCCACCGCCCCCCACAGCTCCTGGCTGGGTTCACACCCACCCGGGGGTCCCACAGGCTGAGCCCTGTTTTGATCTCAGTGACCTGTAGCTGCCACCTTTCTGACTCTGGGTGTGATTTCTCCAGAGGCGCGAGGAGGTCCAGGGCCCCAGGGTGCTGGGGCATTGGAGGAGACAGCCGGGCTCCCCCCAGGAGAGCGGGTCCGAGGCCCAAGCTGGAGCCACTGGCCCGGCTCAGGTCGGAGCCCCATCCACACGTCCTCGGCTGGCGCGCGGCCTGGTACAAGCGGGAATTCCTGGCCCTGCCTGTCATGGGAGCAGGAATGACAGCTACGCGAGTGACACCAGGTCTGGGCACTCGAATGCCTGACTCCACTGGGCGGGCAGACAGACAGACGGGCAGACGCAGAGGGCTTCCTGGGGAGCCCAGCTCCCACCTGCCATGGCCCGGGCAGCCAGGCCCGCCGGGCTCAGGGGCAGGAAGGGCTGGGTGTTCCTCGCCTGCGTCTCTGTGGTGACCGCCAGGAGGTGGGCCATCACCCACCGTCCTAGTCCCACCGCCCGGAGCCCCACGCCTTGGCCAACGCTCCTGCTAGTCCCGGCCCCTGCCACCGAGGTGAGTTTCCATGGCAACCGGCGCCTCTGGGAGAGGCTGGGTGGTTCCCTCGCCCTCCCCTCCCGTGGGAACTGGTTGAAGGAGTTTGGCGGGAAGCCGCTGCTGGGAGTCTCCATCTGCTCCCATCCTGCAGGCCTGTCTACCTGCCCCTGGGCCGGTGGGTGGCCCCGGGTGTCCTAGCAGCTCCTGTGCCATGGACCTCGCGTCTCAGATTACAAAGGGCCTTTGTGCTTTGTTCTATGACTGCTCTACTGAGAACCCTGAGAGCCAGGTGGTGGTGGCCTTACAATTGTCAACGCAGTTGTCCCGTCTCACTGATGGACATACTGAGGCTGAGGGAGGGGAACTGAGGCCACGGAGGTGCAGAGCAGGGACCTGAGCACCAGTCTAGGCTCCCTAACGTACAGGAAAGAATGGTACCATGGGGACGGGGTCACCGCAGGGCCCGTGGTGCTGGGACTGCTTCCAGCTGGCTGCTGGCTGACCACCCAGCAGAGGGGGCAGGGTATGGTGTCTCCCACCCAGCACCGCTGTGGGACATCACTGCCTCCTGATCGTGCCCCCGCTTGGGGACAGGTTTGGGGCCAAGACCCTGACCTGCCCGGCCGTCGCTCCCTTCCTCAGCCACGTGTGCCCAGTGCTCACCAGCATGGGCTCTGGGAGGGATGGGACCCTCTGTCTCCACGACTATTTCCCTTTCTCGCCATGCTCCTGTCTGTCCTCTGAGTTTTGGGCTCAATGGCAAGTCTCTTGTTTTTTTGCGTCCCCTCTGTGTCTCTCAGGCTGTCACCTGTTGGATTGGTGGCTTTCAGAGGGATCTGGTGTCAGTGCCCCCTGGCACATCATTACTGAGCCCCCGGCGGGAGAGTGGGGGACAGTTGTCAGGGCGGCCGGGCTCCCCCTGCAGTGACCCTGGACTGTGGGTTTGCCCTGTGTCTGCGTCAGCTCCCGAGGGCAGAGACAGGGCCATGGGTACTGAGTGCCGCTCTCTGGGGAGGCAGCAAGGCCCCAGCAGGCCCCAGCCTGCATCTCAGTGCCGGGCAGTTTCCACGGCTCAGGCACTGGTGAATCAGTTCTGATTGTCCCGGGACAGGGGTTCGGAGTCATGATGCTATCCATGTTCCACCCAGGGGGTTCTCCTCAGGTTTGGAGGCTGCGTTGCCACCTCCTGCCCACCGCTGGGCTCTGCCTCCTGCATGTGGGGATCCCTTCCTTCCATGGAGGAGGAGGAGGAGGAGGAGGCGGTGGCCCTGGAGGTTCTCAGAAACCCAGCAGCAGGGGAGGTGGAGCTGAGCCAGGCCACCCACAGTTCCAGGAGCTCCCATGCCGGGCCCAGGTATGCCACCTCCTGACAAGGTGTGTGCTCATCCGCCCACGGGGGCCACCCCAGGACCCAGGCAGTCCCGGAATGGTGACGTCTTTGTGGGGAGACGACTGCGGAGTGGCCAGGCCACACCCTCTTTGCGTCCTCCCTTGGCTCCAAATACAGACCACAAACGGCAGACAGACAGGGCCACCTCCACCTGCCCAGAGAGAGGCAGAAGCTTCCCCACCCAGGCCTGACCTCCCTGGGCCACCAGCTTCCTCTGTGGCCTTGGCCGAGCCCAGGTTGGAGGAGGTGATGGCCAAGGCCTGTGGTCGCCCAGGCCTTGCTCTGGGCCTTTATGTGCCTGGCAGACCTCCCGAGAGCCGCCCCCTGGGGCCCTGTGATTCACCTCTCAGGTACCCAGTCCAGCGGCGGGTGGAGGCAGAAAGCAGGGCCAGGCAGAACAGGGGGTGACCGGAGGCCGCGGGGACGGGGACACTAGTCTTGCAGTTCTGCACGAGCTTGGCTGGGCGTGGCCAGAGACCCAGAGGCTAGGTCTGCCTGAGGACCTGCAGGGACGGGTTGGGGGAGCCTTTGAGGGGTCAAGACCTCTCTGTCGGCCTTGGGTCAGGGGGACCGTGGTGGGATAAAGGTGGGAAGGAAAAGGGGCCGGGTTTGGCCTGAGCACACCTTTCCCCTAAACTGGAGGGGGCTGCTCAGGGGACCGCTAAGCCGGGGAGGAGGGAAGGCCCGGCGGCGCCTGCGGCAAACCCAGACATGCCCTGGCAGCGGGAGGCGACGGCTGCCGGTCAGCTCCCTCCCAGCGTCCTGTTGCTCGTGGGAGCACAGACCTCCCGTGGCCAGGTCACCCAGAGTTACAGGAGAATCCAGAAATGGGGATTTTTATATGAAATCACCTGACCTTTCATTTTTGGCTCAAACATTGAAAAATACTTCGCAAGCCAAACAAAACAGATGTGCGGGCGGGGCTTGGCCTGGGCCTCCTCCCCGGCTGTCAGGTCGCTGCCTGTCCTTTAAGCATCCTCTGTGAGGAGCACCCCAACTGTGGACCGGCCTAGACAGCACAGTGGTGTGCCGGGTGGGCGTCCGTGACCGCCACGGAAGAGCTTGCTAGGGTCTGGGTGCGCTGTGAGCAGGATGAGGAGGAAAGGAGTGACCCCAATTTATAATAACCCCATGCGTGCAACAGTGAGTGCACTGTGCTCTGCTCCTCCCCGCAGAGCCTCCAAGGCGACGTTATCACAGCCTTGAACTTCGGACTCACCCAAGGTCACTGGGATGCCTCCAGCACCATCTGAGCTGTGTAGGCTCGGTGACCCGGGTGCCCACTGCCGCGGCCCCCAAAGCGAAGTTTTAAGGATATGCTGTGGGTGCCCCTGGGCACGGGGTGCAGAACACGGGAGACAGTGAAGCTGCTCAGATATCACTGCCATGGCCCAGGGTCTGAAGATTCCCCCCCACCACCACCATGGCTGCTGGGAGCCTCCACGGCCTCTGAGGATGAGTCTCCAACTGTGTGGGGTTTTTGTTTTTTTAACTTCTATTGTGAAAAGTTCCACATAGACACAAAAGTGGAGAAAATGGCATAAATAACCCCCAGCTTGATTGTCACAGTGATGGCCTCTGACTACCCCATGTCCTCCCTCTCCTCTCAGCGGGTGACGTTTATGCAAATCCCAGGCACATGGCTCCATCATAAATACGTGGCAGGTAACTCTAACAGTAACGCAGACCCTGCGATGACACCCAAAAGTGATGTCAGATGTCATCAACCATGCCGTAGTGTTCCAGTAATCCCAGTTGTCCCTGAGGTTGGGGTTTTTTTAAACAGTTGCCCTGTCCCAATCACAGTCCAAAATCCACACACGGCATTTATTTGTTGCCGTCTCTTACCTGTCTTTCAACCTGTAGTTTCCGCTTTACTTCTTGTCCTGAAATGTGCTTGTTGAAGAACTGGCTGGTTCGTCCTGCAGAGCCCCACAGTCTGGGATGCGGGGATGGCGTCTTCCTGGTGTGTTGAATGTGCCCCTCTGTTCCCTGTAATTCCCCCAAATGGGGGTTACCTGTGGAGGCCTGGTTGGATTCCCATTCGGTTTTGGGCAAGAACACGTCCGTGTTCTCATCAGGCGGTAGGCACAAGCTGTCTCAGTCCCCCCTCTTTTGGGCTGGCCCTGACTTTGGTAAGGGATTGATCCCAGAGGTTTGGGGAGTGAGGATTTTAAGGGGAGGCGCCCTGTGAATCACAGCCCCTTTCCCTAACAGCGTGGGACAGAGTTGTAACCGAGGTTTCCGTAAACATGGCTCATATAGAAATCCCCGTCCAGGCCTCGGGTCACCACCTGAGGATGAATTCCTAAGAGTGGGATCGCCAAGTCAAAGGACATAAGTGTTTTGTGATGTCCTTAATAGAAACTGCCAGATTGTTTTCCACCCCAACCACCATCCCCCCGTGTTCAAGCTGCCCAGGTGGGCACACAAGTGGGTGGGAGCTTTCTGCGGCCCCCCGTCCATGAATATCTGAGGCTTGGCACGTCGGGGTACGCGACATATGCTCCTGGGATGTGTAGTGTGGTCCTGTCCTCTCGTTTTACAGCTGGGAAACTGGGGCCCACTGGTATGGGGCCGGTCTTGGCATTGGCAGGGCTGCTAATAATGACCACGGGCCTCAGGGCCTCAGGACGGGTTGAGGCCTGAGGCCCCAGTCCCGGGTTAGGTATGTTGAGGGGGAGGGTGTCTATTCACTCGTCCATCTACAAACACTGTTGGCCCTGCTGTTAACCTCCAGGATCCCTCTTCCCACCCACTGGTTTCTAGAAAGAGTAGAAAGCTCCCTGGCCCTGCTTCCTCCGAAGCCCTCAGCAGCCTCACTTCTGCCCTCACCTGTGCCTGAGACCTTGGGGACACAGCCACAGGGGGTCCCAGCTGACCAGGCCATTGAGGTGCCCCAGCTGGTATTGGTCCTTTTTGACCTCTCGTACCTGAATGTCTCTATCCCTCAGCCACAGTGATGGTTGGTCTTGGCTCTCCCCGCTCCTCCCTGACAGCCGCTCCTCAGTGTGGCTGCGGGGCGCAAAGGAGATCGTGCAGGCAAAGGCCCCTCTCCCACACCAAACACCCCTGGCCCCCAGCACACAGGCCTTCCAAACACACATATGCACCAAAGGCAAGACCGCAGTTCCAGGATTCAGGAGCAGCAGCAAGGCACCGGCACCAGCTGAGCGCTGTCCCTTGCTAACCCAGTGGGATCCTCTCAGATGAAGGACCGAGGCTCAGAGAGGTTAAGCAACTTGCCTAAGGCCACAGAGCCAGGGAGGGACCTAACTGGAATTCGTGGGCGGTGGATCTGACCTCAGGGCTTGACCACACGTCAGCACGTCCACAAGTCACACACCTACACAACCACACTGCACGAGCGCGCACACCCACACCCAGTGCGTAACCTCAGTGCCGCCCACTCAAGCCCCGTTCCCTAATGAACCCAAACAGCCCGCAGGCTCGCGGGGACGCCCACGCGCGCGCGCGCACTGGCGGCCCCTGGCCCCGCCCCGCCGCCCCGCAGGCCCCGCCCCCAGCGCCGCAGGCCCCGCCCCCGGGCTGATCTCAGCGGCGGCGGGCGCAGAGCGCAGGCAGCGCCGAGCCGCGCGGGCCTCCGCCGCCCCGGGTCCCGCGGCCCGGCCGGCCGCCCGCGCCGCTGCGAGCCGTCCATGGTGCAGCGTATGTGGGCCGAGGCGGCCGGGCCTGCGGGCGGCGCCGAGACGCTGTTTCCGGGCTCCCGGCGGAGCCGCAGCGTGTGGGACGCCGTGCGCCTGGAGGTGGGCGGCCTCGACAGCTGCCCCGTGGTGCTGCACAGCTTCACGCAGCTGGACCCTGACCTGCCGCGCCTGGAGGTGGGTGAGCCGGGGAAGGGGCGGGCGGGGTCCCGGCTCCCCGATCGGTCCGGGAGGACGGTCCTTGGGCCGCAGCACTCCTTGCTCACCCCAGGGCAGCAAGGTGGACGGCGTGGGGGGCGGGCGGGGAGGCCCCAGGGCAGCCGGCTCAGCAGTTTGGGAACCAGAACTGGGCCTGCCCCGTCCCAGCGCCTTCCCTCCCTGGGCCCAGGTGTGCCGGCCTCGTGCTCCTGCAGCCCAGGTAGGCCAGTTTCCGCGGCTGTCACTGTCCTGACGGCAGGGGCTGGGCCCTGCCCCACCTGTGTTGCCAGCCCCGGCTTGCACAGACAGTGGCCTCGCAGTCCAGGTAACGCGCTGGTGACCAGGTGGCAGACTCCTGGAGTCCTCAGACGTGGTTGGGACCACAGTGGCCTTCCAGGCGTTCCACCGTTGGGGTCAGAGGCAGATCTGAAGTTCAGGGTTGCTCAGAGGAGGGGGGGGTGGCTGAAGGGGAGCAGGCCTCCAACCTCTGAGGCATGTGTCCAGGCAGGGAGGTTGGGACTAGGCCCTTGCATGCCCAGAGGGGCCACTGACTCTTTTCCGCTTGATTAGAAATATGGCCCACCGCCATGAATTGGTAAGGATTGGGGAGGGTTTGGGGGAGAGACGCGTCTGTCACTGATGGGGGTCGGGTGACAGGGTGAGGACTGAGACTGTTGTTTCTAGTGGACTCTGTGCAGCGGGGTTCAGCGGGTCATGGGGTCACGCAGGTTGCGGGGAGCAATACCTTCCTCCTCCTGCCTGACTGCACCTGAACCCCAGAGCAGAGATAGTGGTTCCAAGGATGAGCCGCTCACCCCTCTCTTCCTGGGCCTGGACAGAGACCAGCCCTGGGTTGAGGGGTTCAGCATCTCAAGGCTGAGCCAGAGCCTTACAAGTGAAGTTCCTGAGTCCTCCGTGCTGTTTAGGTTCCCCTTGGACTCCCACCCTCCCCCATCACTCCAGACCCCAGTGTGTTGTCATTGCCGGCAGTTTGCGGCCGGGGTCTTGTGCTTCTGTGTGTCCCCAGTACGGAGACGGGGCCTGGGTGCATGCATATTTGCTCAAGGATAAAGTGTGTCTCCATGCCCAGCACGGGGGGAGCTCTGGGTGGGGGGACCCCAGCCTGGGAGACCCTTCCCTCCCAAGCTCGGTGTGTTCTGGGACCCTCAACCACCCTAAGCTTTGGCTTCCACTGGGGACTGGAGCAGGACCCCCGGGGACCTGACACCAGCGCGGTGCTCATCTGACTTTCATTACATCTGGCAGCCAGTCCTGCTTTGTGTGCTGGGAGGGTCTGGCCCTCCTGCTCCCGGGGGCTGGGCAGGTTCCTGGCCAGGGTGGGGCTTGCGCTCCGCCTGCTCCCTCCCTCCCTCCCTCCCACCCCGTCCCTGTGTCTGTATCCCTGAGGACCTGAGGGAGAGGCAGATCCGAGCCCTACCCTTGCCCAGGGGTCTGCCTTCTGTCTGCCTCCCCTCCCCCCTCCAACCCCGTCCCCTCCCCTCTCCCTCCACCTCTCCCTCCTGCTGCTGCTCTAGCGGGGGTGGGGGCCTCAGCACTAGATCCAGGCCACGGTCACTGTTTAGAATCAAAAGGGAAGCTTCTGGCTGGGGCAGGAAAGCCAGGGTCCTGGCAGAAGAGGAGGCCACTGCCGGAAACCAAACACAATGACCATAGGCCGGTGAGGGGGCGGGGAAGTCCCTGTCCCTCCTGCCAACAGCTCCCCCACCCCCATCCTGGGGCTGATTTCCTGGTCGCAGCAGTGTGCCAGAGCCGAAGCGGCCCTGCTTGTGGTCCCTGTCCTCTCTGGAAACCACCAGGCAGTTTCTGCCTTCCCTCCCCCGGCCCGCGTTTCCCCAGCCAGCCTCCACCCAGGCCTTCCGTCTCTGGGCTGCCAGATGTCCTCACACATCTGGGCATCCGCTCACTTGTCATCCTGATTCTAAGCCAAGCCACCAGTAGTGACCCAGCTCAGTCTGTGTGGTTCTGTGCTCTCTGGGGGTTACCTGGCCCTGGGCCCCGTCTCTGGGCAGGCCACTGCCTCGGCCAGGCAGGCAGATGCAGACAGGCACCACCACCTCGTTCCAGAGGAGGTGCCAGCCCCACTTCCTAGGGGACTGGAACTCGGAGAAGTGACGTCCCTGACCTAAACATACGCACGACCGAGAAGCACAGCCAAGACTTGAACCTGACTGTGTTTTCTCTGTTGGGCGCCTACTGTGTGCAAGGGACCAGAGAAATCAGAGCAGCATCTCTGGCATCTCTGTCGGACCCTTTAAGTTCCTGGGGAGGACGTTGGAGCTGTGGGGGCCACAGAACTTTGCTCCTCGGGGGCTGCCGGGGAAGAATGGGTACCCGGCTGGCTGGTTCCGGCTGGGAGATGCTTGAGTGCTGGGCCGTCTCCCTGGAGGCTCAGGGAAGGCCCTGGATCAGGAGTGGGTGGTGGGCAGGTCAGCCCTGGGAGATGCTGGATTGCCCGTGGACAGGGCTGGGGTCCCATCCTCTACCTGGAAGTTGGACGTGCTCAGGCCCTGGCTTCATTAGAGTCCGTTTAGCTCTGGCCCTTGGCAGCCTCCGCGCGAGCCAGCGGGGTGGTTTCGGGGGGCAGTAGCAGGCAGTTGAGGCCTGGCTCCCACGGCGTGGCACCGTGCTGTGGCCACTGGGCCCCGGCTCCGGCCTCCAGCCTCAAAGGCCCGGACACGCAACTCCAGTGAAGTGGCGCCCCGATCCGATGCGGAGGTTCTGGGCGTTGCCACTTGCAGCCTGTGGCCGGGCGGGGAGCGGAGCAGGGCTGGAAGGCAGCCGGGTGAGCGGCCGTGGCTTTGGCCGTTCCCTCTGCTCTCCAGGGAGCGCTGGCCGCTCACACGGCCTGCTCTGCAGTCACGCCTGAGGCCGGCATGTTGTTCTTTTGAGCCAAGGGGCAGAGTCGGGTGTGCTGGTCAGGAGCTTGGGCTCTGGGACGAAGACAGCGGCGCTGGAATGCCAGCTCGGTCCCTACACCCTGGACCTGCTCCCTGAGCCTCGGGTCACTTTTTTGTAAAATGGACAATGTACCAGTTCCTCCGCTTAGCGCTCTGGGGAGGACCGAGCGAGACAGGTGGCCTGACAACAGTTCCCGTAGTGCCTGGCGCAGCATCAGAGCTGGACGCATGTGGCTGCTCCAGCTGGGTTTCCCGACAAGGTGCCAGGGAGTGCCCACACCCTGGGCTCCGGGTCAGCATCACGCTCCCTGGGCCTGGTCCTTGCAGCTGCCCTCGGGGCCCATGCAGGCCCTGGACGTACCCTCGGTTAGGGAGGTGTGTGTATGAGGGGGCTGGGCCTCCCCTGCCCCCTGCCACTGGCAGTGTGATCTCCATTCTTGGTCTCTCTCCTGCATCCGTGGGACCAGGGTCTGGACCCTGTTCTGAGGCGGTGACCCTGGTGGCCACTATGGAGTGGGGCCTGGGTGTGTCTCCCTAGGACCTGAGAGTCACAGGCCAGGGTTCAGGTTCTGCCCCAGCTGCCACTTCCTGGCTCCGTACCTGGATTGGTTCCCCGCCCAGCTCCTCCCCTGTCCATCAAGTGAGGTGCTGGGAGGATTAAGTATGATGAGTGTGTCGAGGGCCTGGCACCCCGGAAGTGCCCACATGTACTGAACTGGCCCGTGCCGTTGCCGTGAGCACTGGACCTTCAGCCAGCCTCACCCTGCGCCTCCTAGGGACCAGGCCATCCTCCTCCAGCGCGTCACCAGCCACGTCACCTCACAGGCCTGGCCCCCAGAGTCCAGCTGCCCCACCCCACCTGAGGCGCATTGACTTACTGGACTCAGGCTGGTGAAGAAGGTTCTGGGGGAGACGGGCTTCTCGGGGGGCCTTGCACAGACTCCGGGCTCCAGTTTCTGGGGTCCCCATGCTTCCTGGTTGCCCTGAAAGCCAGACATCATGAGCAGTCCCCAGCCAGGGCTGCCTCTGTGGGTTGCAGCACCTGGGGACCAGGAGTGTGGCCCACCCTTGTCCAGGGCCTACCTGAGTCCCCCGCCAGGGCCCTGTCCGTGCCCTGGGTCCGTGCAGGATGCCCGGCGCCGCATACTGGCAGGGCCGTGGGTGTTGGGTGTTTTCATTCTCCGTGACCTGGGCTGACGGTGTAAGACATGAACCAGGACTTGGACTTGAGAAGTCCTCAGCCTGGACACTCCCTGCTTGATCACCCCCTGGGCCTCTGTCTCCCGTTTTGTATAATGGGCGCATGGCTGTGTTCGGACTATCCCAGGCGTCTGGGATTCCCAAGGGCTAGGCCGCCCTCTTGACCTCTCGATGGAGCTGCTGCATCCAAGCAGTAGGCTAAAAAGTCACAGAGTTGCAGGGCTGGCGCCACCCTGCGGGGTTTCAGGGTGACATGCCCCTTCCAGGTTCCTGGGAGGTTTTCCACCATCAGCTCGGGGGCTGTATGCGTCTCCTCACGTCCCGTCTCCTGGGTGCTGTCGTGTGCCAGGCGCCAGTCTGGGCTGCTGCCGTCACCTGTTAGAGAGACGCTCTTCTCCCCAGTTCTCGGGTGAGCCCACTGAGGCTGGGGTGGAGGGGCCAGGCAGATCTGGGGGTCGGAGTCCTTCATGAGAGACTGGGATCCGGGGGCTGCGGTTCCCTGGCGAGGGGCCTCCCATGCCTAGGGCTGCGGGGCACTGGCGGGTGGCCGGCCAGGGCCTCGGGGTAACAACCCATGTGGCTCAGTGGACCCAAGTGCAAGCTCAGAGGGGTGATCTAATGCACGTGGAGGCGACCCCTGCCCCCCACCCGAGGGACCCAAGTCTGTCCTGTGCTGCCGCTGGGGAGGAGACGGCCATGGAAGCCGGGCCCAGCTCCTTCAGCCGCAGCCCTCGGCCAGGGCTCCGGAGGGGCCAGTCCGTCGCCGGGGCTCCTGGGGCCCGTGTTGTCAGTTTCCCGGGAGACGGACGTTGTGTGGGAGCGGAGGGCTGATCAGATGGGGCCGGTGCCATCCCCGTGCGTGCAGTCACGAGCCAGCCTCTGGGGAAGGTGGCAGGGCCGGGCAGAGGCCCAGCACCCTCCATGGCTCCCTGGCGAGCCCTTCATTCTACCTTGAGGGCCCTGGGGCTTGGCCTGCAATCGGCGGGGACACAGCAGCCTGCTGGCCCGCCACGCTGAGAAGGCTGATCCGTGACACATTAAGATGCCACCCAGCCCTGGCTGGTGTGGCCCCGTGGATTCAGTGCTGGCCTGTGAACCGAAGGTTCATGGGTTTGATTCCCAGTTGGGACACATGTCTGGGTTGTGGGCTGGGTCCCCGGGTGGGGGTGTGTGAGAGGCAACCGATAAATGTATCTCTCGCACATCGATGTTTCTCTTCCTCTTCCTCCCCCCCTTCCCCTCTCTCTAAAAATAAATAAATAAAATCTTAAAAAAAATAAAAAAAGCCACCCAGGCCATTTCTCCTCCTTGTCCCGAGGCTCTGGCTGTCCACCGAGGGACAGGAGGGTGTGGAGCACCCCCCACCCTAACTCTGCTTGACCCAGGGAGAAGAATGTGGGGTGGTGGGGAGGTACAGCTGCTGGCCCTGGGGACATCAGCGGGTGTCTGCTTTGGGTGGGACAGGAGGCTCTGTCCCCTGAGGGCATAGCATCCATGCGACATGTCCCCCCCTAACAGCTCAGTGCTGCCTTCAGGGCATCTGTTTGCTAGTCCCCTCCTCCCCGAGGGCTGCCAGTGTCCTTGGGGGCCTGGTGCTGCCCACCTGGCGGCGGCTGCCGGGTTCCCATGCAGCCCACGGTGCCAACGCATGGCCCAGAGACATCTGCGGGCACCAGCACCCTGCCCTCCTACCCCAGAGGGTCCTGGGGCCAACGCCTGGGCTGCTGGCTGTTGGCCTTCTCTGTCCCTGGCAGGGGGCGAGAGCCGGGAGCAGATGCCCCCCTGCCACTCTGCCTGGGACCTGGGGGCCTGGCTGTAGCGCCTGCCCGTCTGTCCCTCCCCTCTTGGTGGATGGGTTAAGTGGTGCCTGTGCTCAGCTTTGCTCTGATGGTTTGGGTTGGTTCCTGCTGCCGCCATTGCTGCTGCTGCTGCTGCTGCGGGCATGAACCAGAGGGGACAGGGCTAGCTCCGCTCCGGCTGGAGCAGCTCCCCGTCTGTGTGACAGGGCAGCCGCTCCCCCAGCCCGGCTTGTGTGGCTCGGCCTCCCGCCCTGCCCCCCACCCGGCTGGCAGAGGGGGCCCCTCCGGGGTGGGGGAAGGGCTCAGGGATCACATGACACCCAGGCAGGGCCAGCCAGCTGCTCACAGCCAGTGAGGCCCCTGGCTCATGGCTCACTGCAGAGCCGCTATTTAGACCTGAGGCCCCGGCCCCACCCGAGGGTGAGCCTGGCCAGGGAGCGCTCTGTCCAGCAGGCCTGGATGGGGGCCCTTAGGAGCCAGCTGCCGTGTGGGCTCCCAAGGGGTTCACGTCCAGTGCCCTCTGGCAGGCGGTCCTGCACTGACCCCCAAACTGCTGCCAGGAACTTGGGCACTCGGGACGCTGCTGGGCCCCCAGCTGGGCCAGATGTGACAGGAATCCCCGGGAGAGGGACAGGGCTTTGTGGAAGGCAGTCTCTGGGACCTTTGAGCTGTGGGGGTGGCCAGGGCCCTGGTTGGGGTGGGGTGGCAGGGCTGGCAGGCCTCTGAAGCCCCTTGTCTGTCACCACCCCCTCCAGGGGGCAGGCGGGGGGACAGGGCGCATCTGTTTCTGTTTTTCTGCTCCAGGAGGAGGAATTTCCCCTCCTGGGTGGAAGGGCTGACCTCCCAGGAGAGGGCTGTTTGGGATGTGTGGGTGTGGGAGGTGCTGATGGGGGACGGGGGGGAGGGGCTCTGCTGTGGGTTCCCTGCTAACTTCCATGGCCCTCTCTTGAGGTGGCGGTGGCGGTGGTGGTGGCACAGGGTCAGGAGCCCTGTGTGGTCGCAGCGGCTTCCCCGTTGGTGCGCAGCCCAGCGTAGGAGGGCGGCCTTGGGTCAGAGGAAGCGGACTTCCGGAGAATGGCTCCCGAGCCTCCCAGCGCCCTGCAGGGCGGGCAGGAGCCAAGCGGCCCAGGCCCCCCAGTCCCTGACCCCAGAGGTGCTGACATCTCTGTACGGTCCAGGATGCCGGCAGCAGTTCTTGCCCAGGGTCCCCCCCTTGGCCTAGGGGCTTCAGGAAGGGCTGTCAGTGGGGCCCAGGCTGAGTCTGCACTTCTCAGCTGGCCTCCTGAGCTCCACACCGTCCTGGTTGGGGCGGTGACCCGTGGGGGTCCCAGCTGCGGGCACAGTGCGGTCAGTGGCCATCTGCCCACTGGCACCTGCCAGCTCCTCCCCGAGCTCAGAGGTGGGCATGCATTCTCACTCCCAGCCCCCCACCCCCGCTGCAGGCCACCCCTTCCCTGGACAGGGCCAGCTGGGAGAGGGCGTGGAGCCCAACTCAGCCGTGACTAAGTTGCCTGGTCCAGGCCTTGATGACAGCCCCAGGCCAGCCTGCCCAGGGATGTGGGGCCTCTGCCCCCTAAAACAAGGGCATGTCCTTTCTGCCCAGCATCCAGGTGGCAGCGAGATGACCCCTCTTCCTGGCCCAGCCAAAGTCCCATGGCTTTGGGGTTCGATGGAACCCCAGCCCTCAGCCCACACATCACACTGACGTCCTCACCCGTCCCCATGCAGATGACAGGGAACTGGGAACTCCTCTGTTGCCCAAGAAGGCACAAGGCTATGAATGAGCAGAAAGGGAAGGAAGTGGCCTCGGATGTGGCCGCGAGGATCCCCACACCTGCCCCAGTCCCGCGATGCTGACGCCAGGGCTGGGCCACGGGGAGCTGCCGCCCCTGCTGGGTCCGCTGGGAGGTCGGGGCAGGCTGGGCAGAGGAGGGATAGAGGTGAGGGGGTTGCGTATCCCTGGGTGCAGTCGGCTGTGTCGGGGCTTGGGGTCCCAGGTCTGCCACTTGCCTGCAGCAGTGTGACTTTGGACAGGTCACTCCTCTCTCCGCTCCATGTCCTCATTTGTGGAATGACCGAGTAACCGTACTTGGTGTGGGGGGCTCCCTGGGCCGGAGCGGGATGTCGGGGCATTGGCAGCCTGGTGGGCTCGTGGTGTTCACATCCAGCTTGTGGCTGGCAGGGTGGAAGGGGCCGGCCCTGGGCTGTGCCGTCCCCAAGCTGTTCACCCTGTTTTGTTCCGGACTGGAGGTCTGTGTGGCCACCGATCTCAACCTCGTCAGGGGGACAGGGGCTTGGGGCGCCCCCGCAGCGTTGGCAGGCCGGGCCCTGACACCCCCGCCCGGCGGCCGGGCGCTGTCTCCACAGAGCTCTACGCAGGAGATCGGCGAGGAGCTGGTCAACGGGGTCGTCTACTCCATCTCCCTGCGCAAGGTGCAGGTGCACCAGGGCACGAGCAAGGGCCAGCGCTGGCTCGGGGTGAGTGCGGCGCGGGGCAGCCCAGCCCCGGCCCCAGGGGCCCGGCCTCCACATGCCCCCGTCTGCGGCTGCACCAGCCTCGCTCCCCGGGCCTTCCTGCCTGTGCAGCTCGCAGTCCTGCTCCCAAAGGAACCTGGGCTTGCCCCGCCCCCCGCTGTCCAGCCCTGGGCTCGGGCGAGTGCAGTCGCTGTTCCCAGGAGCGTGAACATCAGAAAAGACGCTTTGTATACTGTTTTGATGTCATGCTAGTTGGGGAATATTTTTGCGTTGGGCCCTGGTTTTTCTTGTTTTGACTGCAGCCTCTGCTGTGTCCCAGAGCTGCCAGCCTGCCTGTCCTTCCCCACCCCCTGTCTGAGCCCTGACATCACCACGCTTCTTAGGAAGGGCTGTTTTCACCCCAAAAAGGGCGGGGACTCAGGCTGCTTGATGCAGCTTCCTGTAATTTGCTCCTTCTGGGAGCACAGCTCTGTGGCCCCTGCAGGTCAGAGGGAGGCCGGCCACCACGGTGACCCAGCCCTCCAGAGCCCTGGGACCTGGTTTCTCCCTGCCTGAGGTCCTGTGTGCCCTAGTGTGCCCCTCCCACCCCCGATAAGCTGCGTCCTCGTCCCCCCTCTCTCAAATGGGCTGTTCTGCCAGGGCTCGTGGGTAGGTAGGTAATGTCCTTCCTCGGCCAGCAGCTGACCTGCAGGTGTTAGTAATTTTCATCACCTCCCCCCACCTCAAGTCCTGCTTTTAAACCCGAGAACCTTTTCTGCTGGGGACACTCATGTCCTTTCTGTTGCTAGAAGTCACTGAGCAGTTGGGGGTTTGTCTGAGCTCCACCCACCCCGCCCCCTTTCGGCGGTCCCTCCTGCAGCCACTGATCCCATGTCCCTCCTCTGCCCCACCCCAGTGTGAAAATGAGTCGGCCTTGAACCTGTACGAGACGTGCAAGGTGCGGACGGTGAAGGCGGGCACGCTGGAGAAGCTGGTGGAGCACCTGGTGCCAGCCTTCGAGGGCAGTGACCTCTCCTATGTCACCGTCTTCCTGTGCACCTACCGGACCTTCACCACCACCCAGCAGGTCCTCGATCTGCTGTTCAAAAGGTGAGCGCAGTCCCCCTCTCTGAGCCTCGGCTTGCTCAGGCAACAGCTGGGCGCTAAGAGGACCGACCTCCTGGGGCTGTGGGTGGGGGCTGCCTGGGGCTGTGCCGGTCCCACCCAGGCAGCTCCACCTCAAGCCTCGCTGCCCTGGGCCTGTGGGTAGAGCGGTCATCCCGTCTGTATGGGGGCTCAGGCACTATCTGGGGGTCTCCTTCATGAGAGGCCAGACCCACTCAGGCATCTGTGAGGGGCCACTGGGGATCATTCATTCCACAGACGCGTATGAAGCCCTCTGTGTGCAGGCACTTTCCTGGGCATGTGACAGAAGTCCCTGCCCCCCCAGGGCCTCCAACCTAGTGGGGGGCGGCAGGGGGAGGGGGTCAGCCAGTAACACTGACGTCATAGCAGGTACGGTAGATGTGACGCCCTCACGGCCTCCTCTAGATACGGATGCATCCTCCCTTATCCCCACGAGGATGGCGGGCCCCAGGACCAGCTGAGAAAGTGAGTGGACTTCGGGTCTGATGGGAGGGCCTCCTGTCTCCGCAGAGGGGGCATTGGTGGGGAGAGGCTGCGGGGCTGGAGGGACCTCCGGCTCCCACACGTTGTGACTCCCGTCCCAGTTCCCCAAAACAGTGTCAGGGATGACGAGGCCTGCACACGTCACCGAGAACAGGGCAGCGCGTCCGGTGTGAGCTGAGGCTGAGGTGTTTCGAGGGCCCGGAAGGGTGGGCAGGACACTCTACTTGTCCCCTCCTCCGTGTCACGTTTCTGCAGCACCTACTGTGTGCCAGTCTGTGCTGAGAATGAGTGGGGGGCAGTCCCGCCCCTCCCTGCCCTGGCGGAGCTGACATTCCGGGGGGAAGGGCTGAGACGGGAGGGTGTCAGGCTTTCAGGGGCAGGAGAGGGTCAGACCACAGGTGGAGGGCTCCCTCCCCCGGAGACGGCCAGGCCTGCTCTTGCCTGGACAGCCCAGTGCAGGGAGAATAAGGGGCACACTGGCCTCTGGGTGGACAGGGACAGACTCAGAGTGCCACCCCTCCTGCAGGTACCCTGGGAGGGCCACACGGAGGGAGAGGCCAGGCCTCTGACTCTGCTGCCCCCCACCCCCACCCACCCCCAGTGCCATCTCCTCCATCCTGGGCACCTGGCTGGACCAGTACTCGGAGGACTTCTGCCAGCCGCCGGACTTCCCCTGCCTCCGGCAGCTGGTGGCTTACGTGCAGCTCAACATGCCCGGCTCCGACCTGGAGCGCCGCGCCCACCTCCTGCTGGCCCAGCTGGAGCAGGCAGGGCTCCCCGAGGCAGAGCCGGAGGGTGAGGAGCGTTGGGGGTGGTGGGCACACGGGGAGGGGCCGCGCTGGAACCCAGGGAGGGGCCTCTAGGGGCTGGCGTGGGCCGGGAGCAAAGCCTGGCCTCATACCCCCTTCTGGTGGCCTGCGGGTGGGGCAGGCGGCCCAGGCCGAGGCTTCTCTAGGAGGCAGAGGTGTGACTTTTGTCTTGGAAAAGCAGGCGTGCTGCTGACCTTCTCTCGTCCTGCAGCTTTGTCCCCAGCTCTGGCACCCGCTCCAGCACCCAGTCCCGGCCCAGCTCCAGAGCTGGAGCCGGCTCCAGTGCCAACTCTAGCACCCAGTCCAGCACCTACTCCAGCACCCAGGCCCGGCCCAGCTCCACTGCCAACTCTAGCACCCAGTCCAGCACCCGCTCCAGCACCCAGGCCCGGCCCAGCTCCACTGCCAACTCTAGCACCCAGTCCAGCACCCACTCCAGCACCCAGTCCAGCACCCGCTCCACTGCCAACTCTAGCACCCGCTCCTGCACCCAGTCCAGCACCCAGTCCAGCACCCGCTCCACTGCCAACTCTAGCACCTGCTCCTGCACCCAGTCCAGCACCCAGGCCCGGGCCAGCCCCAGCGCCAGCTCTCACGCTCAGCGCAGTGTTGGCGTCAGAGCAGGAGCTCGTCCTGGCCCACGGGGCTGAGCAGGCTCTGTCGCAAGCCCTAGAGCCGGGGGCGGCTGCAGCGCCGGAGTCTCCCTGGTCCTCGCCTGTGGCCGCAGAGAACGGGCTGAGCGAGGAGAAGCCTCACGTCTTGGCGTTCCCGCCTGACCTGGTGGCGGAACAGTTCACCCTGATGGATGCGGTGAGCAGCTCTTCTCCGCGGTGGGCACGGGGCGTGGGGGGTGCGCCTTCTTCTGGCGCCCGCGGCCCGGGTCTGTTCCCCGGGGCAGAGCCGACGTCCGGCCCCCATCCCAGCTCTGGTATTACGGACCGCGTGACCTGGGCAAGGCGCTGAAGCCCGAGGCTCGACTTCCCTGCGGACTGTGGAGCTTGGACCCCCACCCCCACCCTGTCCCTCTGCACAATAGAAAGCTGGGGGGGCGGCAGTTTAATGGGGCAGGGGAGCTCCCTGAGGTGCCGCTGGCTCTAGCCTTAGCCCCCCATCTTCCCAGGAGGCCTCACCGGCCTCAGCACTTATTAGGCGCCTGGTGAGCACCTGACTGCGTGGCAGGCACCAGGCCCGGCCTCTTGTTGTAGACCCACAGGTGTGATGGGGCTCGAGGTGCCACCTGGTCCGTGCAGGTGGGAGCCCCTGCCTGGTGCTCGGAGTTAGCGGGACGGGCTGGCGAAAATGGCCGCCTCTGCCCTGCCAGCGTTTCCCCCGGCCCCTCGTGTGCTGGGCGCCCGCAGGGAGCAGGAAATGGCCGAGACCCCCGCGAGCCTCTGTCCCCATCCTCTGACCGGGGACCCTCCCTGGGGCTGCGGGGGCCTGTATGTGCTGAGCTGGGGTACGGCAGAGCCAGGTGACACTCGCCTGCTCCGCAGGAGCTGTTCAAGAAGGTGGTGCCCTACCACTGCCTGGGCTCCATCTGGTCCCAGCGCGACAAGAAGGGCAAGGAGCACCTGGCTCCCACCGTCCGTGCCACCGTCAGCCAGTTCAACAGTGTGGCCAACTGCGTCATCACCACCTGCCTCGGGGACCGGAGCGCAGCGGCCCGGGACAGGGCCAGGGTGGTGGAGCACTGGATTGAGGTGGCCAGGGTATGCCTCGGGGGGCCTGGGAAACCCTGTGGCCACCTTTACGCTTGCGGGGGCCCTTCTGTTTCAGGGTCTTGATGACCTACACTCACACCACCGTCCCCCCTGCCTGGGTGTTCACCTCCTCCTTAGATTCCTTCCTGGGCTGAGCTCAGGTCCTCCTGCCCCCCGGAGTGTCGCTCATGGGGCCCAGTCCCCCTGGGGACTCCCCGGGCTTCTGTTTTATCAGCCAAGGGGCTGACACTGGAGCGGGTGGGGCCTCCAGCCCACCTCACGGCCTGTCCCTTCCCCCGCCAGGAGTGCCGGGTCCTCAAGAACTTCTCGTCGCTCTATGCCATCCTCTCTGCTCTGCAGAGCAACTCCATCCACCGGCTGAAGAAGACGTGGGAAGAGGTTTCCAGGTGGGCAGGCCTCTCCGTCAGAGCTCTGCGGTGCACCGTGTCCTCCCCCAGGGCTGGGCATTGTCCTCGCAGTGAGCCTGCGACCTGCCAGGGCCCGCGGGTGCGGGGGTGCCTAGGTGTCCACTGGCCTCGGGCCAGCAGTTCCGCCTCAGGACCCAGTGTCCCTATCTGTCAGGTACTGAACTGAGCCACATGAAGTCAAAACTGGTCGCAGCAGAGACACCCAGTAGAAACGGGAATGGGACCCAGTCCGGGCCTTTGGGGTCTACAGTAAAGTGGGTTTGTGCTGACGGCCCTCCCCGCCTCACCCCCAGGGACAGCCTGCGGGTCTTCCAGAAGCTGTCGGAGATTTTCTCGGATGAGAACAACTACTCCCTGAGCCGGGAGCTGCTCATCAAGGTGAGGGGTCTCGTCTGGACTTCGGGGATAGGGGGGTCTGTTTGGTCTGTGGTCAGGCGGGGGCCGTTTGGGGGACAGGAGGCCCCAGGAATGGGACGACCTGGGCATGTAGGCTTGTCCAGAAGGGAGTGGGTGAGCTGGCAGGGTCAGGTCTCCTGCTTCTGTGCTGTCCCCTCCCACTGGCACCCTGGCGTCCTCCAGGCTGGGGGCAGATGGTGTCGGGGCTGGGCGTTCCTTTCTTCCCAGCCCAGCCCAGCCCGGCCTGGGGCGGCACCCGTCTGCGCAAGGCCAGGTCCCAGAGGGGCTGTCCAGGTGTGGGTGCAAGTGACCAGATGGATGTGAGTGCACGTGGGGCAAAGGACCAAGGGAGGAGGGCCTCACTGACCCCGTCCTCTACCCTGGCAGGAGGGCACCTCCAAGTTTGCCACCCTGGAGATGAACCCCAAGAGAGCCCAGAAGCGGCCAAAGGAGACGGTGAGCGTGCCCGAGGCCAGGAGAGGCAGGGCTAGCCCCCCAGGTATCCCCTCCTGCTTCCAGTGTGCCTCACCTGCCTCTGCTGAGCCCTGACCTGCGGGTGTCGCGCAGGGACTAGTCAGAGCCACCAGTGCAGTGGCCTGGAAGAGCTGGATCGGGGACTTTGGGGGGCGGGGCGCTAGAGACCGTATCACCTTGGGGATTTGCCTGATCCCAGGCCTGGAAGGTGACTAGAGGACGTTTGGGGTCCATGGACATGAGGAGGGGTTACTGTCGTGTCTGAAGTCCCCAGGCTGCTCCCAGTGGGAGGCCTGGGCTGGGGCTCGGAGCCGAGGCTGAGGGGCTTCCAGGGGAGCGGCCACTTGCCCCGCTAATGCCCTCTCACCCCGATGTCACAGGGTGTCATCCAGGGCACCATCCCCTACCTGGGCACGTTCCTCACGGACCTGGTCATGCTGGACACCGCGATGAAGGACTTCCTGTATGTGAGTGAGCTGGGGGCCGCGCGGGGCTGGGCCAGGCCGGGCGGAGAGCACCCCTCACCGAGCCCAGAGCTCCCTGCATGGCACAGCTTGTCTCATGAGAGCCCCCCACCCCTGGGTGCTGGGGCACCTGCCCATCTTACCTATGGGTGCAAGCTCACTTCTCTGGCTGCTGGGGCTCAGAGCTGCAGGAGAATTTCAACACAGCCCCGCCCTCAGCCAGCGCCTGTGGGCAAGAGGCCAGACCCTCCAGGGTCAGGCACATGACGGCCTCAGTCTCTCCATCTGTCCTCAGGGTTGGGCAAGAAGGTCCCCCCAGTGCCCATTCACGGGCCCACCCAAGGTCCAAGCTCATGTGCGTGCCCTGCCCCCTGGTGTATGCTATTGGTAGTGTAGCCGGAGGGGGTACCAGGTAGCCAGGATAAGGGGACACTTTCTGATCGTGTTGGATGTCTGCCTTCTAGGGGAGGCTGATCAACTTCGAGAAGAGGAGGAAGGTGAGTAGCCACAGCCCTCACTTTGGGGGGTGGGAGAGACACTCATTGCATAGAACACTCCTGACTCTCCCCCTTTCTGTTATATTGAGGGGCAGTGTTGGATCACAGAATAGGGGGACCTTCTTCCAGGGGAGGGTGGGGGCAGGAGTTCAGAACCAAGGACAGTTTCCTGGGGAGGAACTGTTTGACCCCAGCTTTGAGAATGGGGTGAGGCCTGGGCGGGCGCAGGGAAGAGGAGGGGACCCAGAGACTGGGCCCCGGCCCGCCCAGCAGCCCGCTCAGGCCGTCGCCGTCCCTGCCCTCTGGCCCAGGAATTCGAGGTGATCGCCCAGATCAAGCTGCTGCAGTCGGCCTGCAACAACTACAGCATCGGGCCCGAGGAGCGGTTCGGGGCCTGGTTCCGCGCCACGGAGCGGCTCAGTGAGGCTGAGAGGTGAGCCGGGCAGGACTCGGGCGCGGCCCAGGCCGCCGTCCCCGACCCCGCGCCAGAACCCGAGCCTGGTGAGGAGGCTGAGTGCCCGACTCCAGCCGCCGGCGGGCGCTGGGAGGGGGACCCCGGTGTGGCGCCTGGAAGCCCGCAGCTGCCGCTCTGTCCTGCAGCTACAGCCTGTCATGCGAGCTGGAGCCCCCGTCGGAGTCGGCCAGCAACACCCTGAAGGCCAAGAAGAACACTGCCATCGTCAAGCGCTGGAGCGAGTGGGTGCCCCCCAGCAGGGCACTCCCTTGGGATGAGGGGGGCTTCCTCGGGACACAGGGCTGGCACTGAGGTCTCAGCTCCCCCGCTGACCAGGGGGACCACGTCACTTCTCTGGGCCTGTTTCCTCCTCTGAAAGGGGGTGATGCTGAGTGATGCCAGGTGGCTGGAGTGAATGGGGTGCCGGGGACTGTCTGAGCGTCGGCTCAGTGCCTAGAGCAGAGTGTGGGGGAGGGGTGCAGGGAGGATGCATCCCAGCGGAGGCCTCCCCCAAGTAACCCCGCCCTTTCTCCAGCCGCCAGGCCCCCAGCACGGAGCTGAGTACCAGCGGCAGCTCCCACTCCAAGTCCTGTGACCAACTCAGGTGTGGCCCCTACCTCAGCAGCGGGGACATCGCGGACGCCCTCAGCGTCCACTCGGCAGGCTCCTCTAGCTCCGACGTGGAGGAGATCAACATGAGCTTTGTCCCGGAGTCCCCTGACGGCCAGGAAAAGAAGGTGACTCCGCTTCCCCCAGCCCTTCCGGTGCCCCTTGGTGTACACAAAAGGGGCCAGGGAGCCCCAGCTCCCAAACCAAGCCCCTGGAAGCTCCCAGGGCGAGACCCCGGCTGGGCTTCTGCTGACGGAGCGCCCCCCCCCCCCCATAGTTCTGGGAGTCGGCCTCACAGTCGTCCCCGGAGACCTCTGGCATCAGCTCGGCCTCCAGCAGCGCCTCCTCCTCCTCGGCCTCCACCACGCCGGTGGCCGGCACGCGCACCCACAAGCGCTCCGTCTCAGGGGTGAGCAGCTGCAGCGCCTCGCTGCCGCTCTACAACCAGCAGGTGGGCGACCATTGCATCATCCGAGTCAGCCTGGACGTGGACAACGGGAACATGTACAAGAGCATCCTGGTGAGCGGGGCGGGCGCAGTCCCCGTGGGGCCCCCACTCTGCCAGGCAGCTGCGGGCAGCGACGGACCGCCCTGGGCTGTCTGCCTTCCCGAGCGGCCTTCCACTGAGGCCGGAAGGACAGAAGAGAGGCAGCCAGAGCCCTGTGGCGATCAGATGAGGCAGTAGATACGGGCCGCATTGCAGCCAGGGAGGGCCCCGGACGGGGCACCAGGCCATGTCCCAAGGACAGCGTGTGCTGGGCATTGGAGGGGCAGCGGGCAGGCCCGAGGGGAAGGAGCAGGGGTCAGGGGTGGTAAGAGCTACGGCCGCGGAAGTCACTGGAGGCCAGAGCACAGGAGCGCAGCAGTGACCTGTGGCTTCTGTCTCCCGAGGGGACGGGCCGGTGCTGGGAGATGCAGGCAGGCAGGGCAGCGGGCTGTCCAGGCTGGTGGCTGTGGGGCAGGCCAGTGGTGTCAGACGCATGTAACTGAAGGTCGAGAGTGGGCCAGCGGGATTGGTGTGTGGCGTAGAGGCCTCTCCTCATCCTCCAGAACTCGGCTGCGGATGAGCCGTCTGCTGCCCCATCCCCGCCACGCCCCACAGCTGGGTCAGGTGCTCCGTGGCAGTCACCTGTCTGACCCTGTGTCTAGGGCTGTGTGATGCCAGCACTCTGGCCCTTGGGGTGGCGGCGGCCAGGGTGGGCCTGTGCCCGCCACTCCTGCAGTCTCTAGCCCAGCGGCCCCTGGGTGTCCCATGGCTGTCACCTCCGGGGCTGTCTGCGCCCACACTCACTGATACAGTTGCTGGATGGGCAGGTGTTTTCCCCAGGTGGTGTGGGAGGAGATGGCAGCTTGCGGGAGAAGGGGGAGCAGGAACAATGGGAAAAGTCCCCTCATCGTTGGGAGGAGGCCCCTCGGGGGACAGGAGAGGATAGGGAGACCCCCACAGACCCAGCACACACTGAGGCGGCTCCGTGGGTCCCTGGCCACTGCGCTCGGGAGGAGCCCCTCCGGGCCCCTTGCCCTGATGGCCTGTCCTCCACCCCGACCCAGGTGACCAGCCAAGATAAGGCGCCGGCCGTCATCCGCAAGGCCATGGACAAGCACCACCTGGACGCGGACGAGCCAGAGCACTACGAGCTGGTGCAGGTCATCTCGGACGAGCGAAGTGAGCTGGGCCCAGCGGGGCGGGCGACAGGTGGGGGGCAGTGCCCGGCCCTGGGCCCGCAGCCCCAGAGCACGCCCCGGCAGGCAGGAGTCGGGGAGGGGCGAACACCGGCCTGCCCCGGGGCAGCCCTCCAGGGCGGCTGGGCCTGCCACATGCCCCTCCCAGCCCGTGAGCCCAGGGCAGAGCTGGAGTGACGAGAAACAGCTTTTCTCCTGGGGCAAAGCCACCTGGCGGCCCAGCCCACGGGCCCGTCAACGCGGCGCTTTCTGGCCAGGACAGGAAAAGCGTGCGTCGGGAGACTTGTGACTGCCAGGGACTAAAATCCACGCGCACAGGCCACTGTCTTAGTTCATGCCAGTTGCTGTGACAAAGCACCACAGACTAGGGGCCTCTAAACAGAAATGTGTTCCTCATGGTCCCGGAGGCTGCAAACCCAAGGTCAGGGGCCAGCGTGGTCGGGCGAGGGCCTCCTTCGGGGTTGCAGACTGCTGACTTCCTCACATGGGGGAGGAGCGGGGCTCTCTGGGGTCACTTATTAGGGTGCTAACCCTATTCACAGGGGCCCCACCCTCACAAACTCAGCACCACACCAAAGCCCCACTCTGGATCCCTTCAGCTTGAGAGTTAGGATTTTGATGGGAATTCTGGGGGCGCACCAGCGGTCAGCCATAGCAGAAGGACCTTGGGAGCAGTGCAGCGTTCTAAGCCCCAGGGAACCGTAGACTCGGAGCCCGGTGGCTGAGCGCGGGCCCTCGGGCCGGTTCCCTGTGCCCTGTGTTACCCTCCCACGTTGGAAATGAAGAAGCTGGTGCGTTTGTAGAAACAGGCTGGGCGCAAGTAGGTCTACAGTTGTGAGTGCACAGAACAGTCTGTCCTTGTGTTACTTAGTGGGAGCCTGCTTCTGCCCCGCCCTGTACGCGCTCACAGCTGTCCCTGCGTCACAGAGGTCAGCTGGGACCGTCATCCCGCCTTCTCCTTGGCCCTGAGCTAACGCCCACTCCCCGCCGTGGCCCCAGACAGTTGGTAGGGCCCCCACGATCCCTGGAAGTTGGTTTCTGCATCCTCCCTCGCCGTCTTGCACCATCTTGGTGAGGTGGGCAGGGCGGCTGGGACCTGTGATATGGGGGCCTACGCAGGTTAAGGGCCTAGAGTCAGAGCCACATGACAGAACGGGGCACAGATTCCAGCCCGGCAGGGGGCGCAGCCGGCTCTGGGCCAGAGGGTTCTGGTGGGGCCCAGGAACCAAGCGTAAGGACTTGGGGGTGCCCAGCAGTCGGGCGGCGTGGAGGCCTGCCCCTCCCTGGGCCCCAGAGCTCCTGCCCTGAGTAAGGCAGGATTCGGAGGACGGGGGTGGGGGCTGCAGAGCCTGTTCCTGCTTGAGAGCCCGGTCAGCGAGGGCAGCAGTGGGCCAGCTGCGGTGTCAGCAGTTGTGACACACCTCCGCAGGCTCTAAGAGGGGCCCTCGGGGTCCTGGGTGGCGCTGGGCATCTCGGCTCTGGCTGAGGCCCGCCCTGGGGCTGTCGCGTGGTGGGGCGTCCTGCAGGCTCTCTCACTGACCATCCCTCTGCCCCTCCCGACCAGAGCTGAAGATCCCTGACAACGCCAACGTGTTTTACGCCATGAACTCTACTGCCAACTATGACTTTGTCCTAAAGAAACGGACCTTCACCAAGGGGGCAAAGGTCAGGCACGGTGCCAGCTCCACCCTCCCCCGCATGAAGCAGAAGGGACTCAAGATCGCCAAGGGCATCTTCTAGCTGGCCCCTAGTGCCGGCCCCACTGCAGGACCACCCTTTCCAGGGTCGGGCTGGCTGAGCAACGCACCACTCACCGCGGCCCGCGGCCCCGGCCAGGCGGGCACCTCCTGCCCAGCCTGCCAGCCCAGGCCAACCCCTGACTCCAGTTTCCCCGGGACCTCTCCTGCCGCCGGGATTGACGCCTGCCCGCGAGCAGGCCGACCTGGCCTCCCGTGGACCACTCGCCGCCTTAGGTGCCTTCCGCTCTCTGGAACCAGAGGACGAGCCTACCTTGCCAAGGAGCGCTGCCAAGGGGCCCGGGCAGGCCCTCGCCCCACGTCTCTCACGCCTTCCCAGGTGTGGGTCACCGCCACCTGTGCCCACAGGCACCCCAGGGCGCCCGCACAGCCCCTGGGTCTGCAGTTCTCTCCTCATTCCCACGGGCCCTGGGCGGGGGTCCCGGCCCCCCGCCCACTCTCGAGCCTTCCGCAGGCTGCACCAAAGAGTCCGTCGTCGGGGCCCACCCACCTGCCCTCGGAGAGCAGGGGAGAGGACAGGCCCCCTTCTCGGACCCTCGCTGGTCACCTGGCGAGTGAGGGCGGTCTCGGCCGAGCCCGCTGACGTCACATCACGACGCTGCAGGTGCCGCTCACCACTGCGCCCTGGGCTTCACGAGACCACGGGGGACGGGGGTCTGTGCAAAAGGAGGACGGGGCGGGCAGGGGATTCAATTTGTATAAAAGGCAAAAACCATGTTTACCAGTTGGGGAGGGGCAATATTTATTTGTTGTAAATAGAAGATGCTAGACTTGAATATTATATTAAAATCCTGTTTCTACGAGAGCCCGGGCGTGGTGCTTTTCTTTCATGCCCTGTGCTAATGCAGACGCCACGCAGACGCTCACAGCCCGTGCTGAGATCAAAGACCATGCTGGTTCTCGGGTGTCTGCTGCCGGGGCGCGAGGGGGGCAGCCTCCCGTCTCAGGCCCCTACAGAAGCGCCCAGTCCGCCTCCTGGACGCGTGTTGACCTGAGTGCCCTTCCCTCGGGCAGCGAGCTGAGGCAGGGCCCTCGAGGCCGCTGGTGTTAGAGGCGCACCTCCACAGGGCACAGCAACCACCTCTGCGGTCTTTAAAAATAACGTTGCGGACAGAACGTGGTGAAAAGGGCGGCTCCAGGGTCGGTCTCGCCGTGGGAACACCCACTCAGCCAGGAGGGAAACCACCAGAATCGTCACATTTGGGGCTGGACGGAGGGACCTTGAACAGGTAAGGGCGTCACTGCCAGGGCACACGCTGATGCAGAGACCAGGGGGCAGCGACCAGGGAGGGACACAAGGAGGGCAGGCTTTGCAAAAACCGTTGGGGAAGTTACGGTAGGAACGGCGCTTCCCTCCACCAGCTGCAGACGTGGTCCCCGCGGAGGGCGGGCCTGCTCTGCAGATGCCACGTGATGGCACTCAAGGCCTGGTTCTCAGCAAGTCACACAGCGCGGGGAACGAGGGCTGTTCCCGGGAGAAACGGTTACACAGGCCTCCCCAGGCATGGAAATGACCCACCACGGCCCGGTACTCGGGGCCCTCGCGTGGCGTTAGTAATGACTTGACAGAAACCGCAGGGATTACCAGAGCGCCGGGCACGATGGTCAGCAGCACATGCTGGGATGCTGCTCGGTCACCAGGAGACGGGGAGCTCTGATCCGTGTGACGGCCGGGTGGGGGGGGGGGGCCTGGAAACACGATTCCACTTACCAGCAATGTCTAGAACAGGCAAACTGATGCAGACGGGGAGTAAGATGGATTAGCCAGGGTCGGGGAGGGGAGTTACTGCTGAGTGGGTACACAGTTTCCGTTTCGGGTGATGAAGATGTTGGGAACTAGGCAGTGGAGACAGGTGCACGACAGTGTGGGTGCAATTCCCGGCGCTGAGTTGTGCTCTTAAAATAGTGAAGTGACGCCCTGGCTGGTGGGACTTGGTGGACGGAGTGCCGGCCTGCGAACCAAAGGGTTGCCGGTTAGACTCCTGTCGGGGCACAGGCCTTGGTTTCGGGCCAGGTCCCCAGTTGGGGACACGCGAGAGGCAATCACACATGGATGTTTCTCTCCCTCTCTTTCTTCCTCCCTTCCTCTCTCTAAAAATAAATAAATAAAATTTTTTTTAAGTTAGCATGTTATATTTTATGTATATTTTACCCGATTTTTAAAAATATTTTTAAATTTATTTTTAGAGAGGTGGGGAGGGAGAAAGAGAGGGAGAAAAACATTGACGTGCAAAAGAAACATCAGTCAATTGATGGGCTGCCTCTCGCGTGCTCCCAACTGGGGACCTGGCCTGCCTCCCAGGCAGGTGCTCTGACCAGGAATTGAACCGGCGACCCTTTGGTCTGCAGGCTGGTGCTCAGTCCACTGAGCCACACCAGCCAGGGCTGGATTTTAAACCATCACAATTGCAAGGACTGATTCCTGGCCCAGGACGGTGGCTGCCTTTCAGTGGAGCAAGAGGGAAGGGTTGCGGCTTGTCTTGTGCGTTCTGCGGCCACCAGGGAAGTGCGTGTAGGTCTCGGTCCTGCTGGTGCCACTGGTCTTGGAGGGCAGACGGCTGGAGCCCTCGGACCTGCAGCGCCCGGGGACGGGTGCCCTCTGTCCGCGTCTGGACTTTGGCTACGTCATGGGGTGGGGAGCGTAAGTGGTTTGAACCATCCTCATGGGGAAGGTTGAAAGGTGCGGCCGGGCAGGGGGAGGGGGTGGAGAAGGGCCACCGTGACTGCCAACCCGTGGGCACAGCCTCGCCAAAGGAATCCTGACGCGTGTCCGTGAGGTGGTAAGCAGGCTTGGTCCTGAGCGCACCCACGTGGCCCCCACGCAGGGTTTCACCAAGATCAGAGCTAAAGGAAACACCTGAGCCTGGGGGAACCTCTGGGACCCTGGACAGCCTCCAGCCTGCACCTTGGTCTTTTCAACTTCAGCCCCTGGAGGCAGCCTGGAGAGGCAGAGCCAGGTGAACTGTGGGCCACCCTGAATTATCCCAGTGGTTGCCGGTGTCACCTGGACACACAGGGCTCCCAGGGCTCGCCTCCTCCAGGGAGGCCTCCATGCAGGCCAGGACTGAGCACGCAGCCGGGTCCCAACAACCCGAGCCACTCCTGGATGACAGGCAGCGGGACTGTGCTTTCCTCAACAAGGGGGAGAGGTGCTAGCTCAGGAGAAGGCACTGGGGGTCGAGGGGATACTCTTGCAACGCAGGAGGCTCCGGAGACTGGACTGCGCAGGTGGGAACATGGGAAGTCATGTGCGTACTGATGTGGTCGAGGACCGGCACGCTGGGGCACCCCTGCGCCTCCACTGGCCAAGAGCAGGGACCGTCACCAGGAGAGGCGCCCACTCAGTGAGAGCCCACCCCCCTCAGTCTGTGACCAGGAATCCCCTCTTCACACTTGAGAGTCTTTGACCAAGCCCGGCAGCTCAGGGGCTCATAGGGCAGCCAGCGTGGCCCTGCCCCTCCGGGGTCAGGTTGCCCCTGCACCCTCCCCAGGCCTCGGTCTCCTATCTGTGGGCCGGAGAGGGAGAGGGGGTGGCCAGCTCGTACCCCCATACACACACCCCTCAGGCTGAGCTGCTCAGGATTCCAGAACCTTCTCCGCGGAGCCTCACCCCTGCTGCACAATGACACACGTACTCACACCCCGACGTTGTAAGCTTTGGCGTCTCAGGCCTGGGTCTGAACCCTTGCTCTGATGGCCTGGGGTACATCGCCCCTCTCACAGCCCAAATAACCAACTAAAAGGGGGTTCACAGAGCCCACCTCACGGGACCAAGGTGAGGTCAGCAGGGTCAAGCTCTCGGTGCGGTCAGTGCCCAGGCCCAAACCACCATGCAGAGGTCGGCCCTCTGCCCCCCGCCCCCCTTCTGGACTCTGCTGCAGCCCTCAGGCACCACCCAAGGCCCGCGCCGGTGGGGCCCCCGGCATGGCACCCAATGCCCAGCCCGCTTGCAGCCTTTGCTTCTGACAGCCCAGAGTGATGCCTTATTCCGTCTCTGACTTTGGATCCAGCTGAAGGCAGAATCCATTTCTCTTCCCAGGCCAGTGGCAGAGTCCCTTTGGAGCAGAGGCCCCTCTCCCCGCCCCGGAGGGCCTGGCCGTGGCGAGGCTGCCCTGGCCCTGCCCAGCGCCCCGGAGCCAGCAGCCTGGCGCGCAGGGCCCACACCTGAGTCCCAGCCCTGGCTCTGCCCCTCCTCTGACCCTGTTTCCCCCTCTGAAGTGGGAGTGGCACTGTCCCCGTCCGGAGCTGGGGACGGGCAGAGACTGGCGGGGCACTGGGCCTCACCCCGATGGCAACTGAGGTCGCGAGAGCAAAGAGGCACCAGACAGAGAGGGATGAGGCTTTATCAGGAAGGGCGTGGGGGGGTGGGTGGGCTCCCTGGGTCCCACCCTGTGGCTTCTTGGGCCAAGGACATTAGAAGCCAATGACTGCAGGCATCTGAGCTCCCTCAGAGTCGCTGGTGGGAGGGACGGGGGCGGCCTCGGAGTCGCCCGCGGGGGGAGCGGGGGCGGCCTCGGAGTCGCCCGCGGGGGGAGCGGGGGCGGCCTCGGAGTCGCCCGCGGGGGGAGCAGGGGCGGCCTCGGAGTCATCCTCAGGGGGCACAGGGTTGGCCCCATCCCCAGTGACCGTGGGAAGTGCCTGGTAGGTCAGGGTCCAGTAGTGCAGGTAGTCGCTCCTCAGGTGCTGCTTCATGGACGTGCCGTCCATCTTCTTGTTGATCTCCAGGTAATTGCCGTTTTCCGGGGTATAGGGATCCCAGTGGGTAGGCACGGCCGAGGGGCCCATGTTGGGGTCCCTGCAGAGTGAGAAAAGAGGCTGTTTGGGGGCTGGGCCTTCCCTGGGGGCTGGAGGCCTGAGCTGAGCCTGGCCTGGCAGTCCTCAGCCTCCGTGCTCCCTGGCCATCAGGGGCACCAGCCAGCAGCCCCTGTCCTCACACACACATGGGGGTGCCCATGGAGGTTAAGTGTAAGCGAAGGGACAGGGGCTGGAGCCCAGGCTAGAGGACCACGGTGGCAGGAGGTCCTGACTCTGCCGTCCGCCGTCTTACCCAGTTCTGGCAAAGTTGGTCCAGTAGGCGATCATGGTCTTGGAGACAGTCCGGTCTTGGGCCCGGTAGCCCAGGGGGGTGCTGAAGGGCTTCCCAAAGACATACTGGATGTCATCTGCGTGGTCAGCCCCCACCCAGTCGGGGTAGACCGGCATCCGAGAGGGGTGGGAGAACAGGTAGGTGTAGGTCTTGGCACTCCTGAGGAGGGGAGGGGAAATTGCTCAGATTAGGGGGCTCACTTGGGTCACCCAGCCCAGAGATGGGCCTGGAGGGGTGCCATGAGGGGACCAGGGAAGGGCCGAGAGTTCCCCAGACCCATCAAGAACCTGGATCCTTACACCTGGGGAAGGGAAGGCCGGGGGCCAGGTTCATGGGTATGTGGGTGCTATGTGTTCAATCGTATTTCTGCTTCACCTCCACGGAAGGTAGAGGCGTCGTCCTCCTATAATTCAGCATCGGGAAGGAGTTTCTCCTCTGACAAGGAGTTTGTGTTCTTCGTGTGATGGGACGTGCTGCCCGCGCTCAGGTGCTCCCTGGTTTCCCTTGACTGACAGGGAGCTCAGAGCCGAGTGGATGGCTTAGTGGCTGCAAAGCTCTCGTCCTGGACTCTGGCTGTTATTCCATGTTCCTACTGTTTACGCATTCCTAGGTTCGTTTTTATTTTCATTGGCTGTTATTATGGAGAGTGTACCGTGTGGCCGCAGACCAAGGTTGTTTGGAAAGTTGGCCAAGTCGAAACCCGCAGCAGAGACCAACATTAAGTGGGATGGATGGCGGGCCCGAGAGCTTTGCTCGGGGGAGGCCTGGGACTGAAGGGGGGTTGTGTAAAGCCCCCCGAGCCTGGGAGGTGAGAGGGGGGCCTGGGCAAAGCACTGCTAGGGACCCGATCACAGCTGTCCTGGGCCTCCCAGACCCCTGTGGGCCGCCCCGCCCTCCCCCACCCCCCCGCCTGGTGAGGCCTCAGTGGGCAGGTGCGTGACCCCGGGTGGGCCTCCCCCGCCCAGGTTCTCACTTGGCGTTGGCTCTGTGCTGGGCCAGGGTGACCTCCGTGGGCATCAGGAAGAGGACATCGGTCTCAAACTCTACTACCGTCTTCTTCTTGGCCTCCTGGGACGAGTCTTGGGCCCAGGGCGCAGTGTAGAAGTCGAAGGTGGCCTTGGCACCTCTGTCCCCCTTGGCGAAGGTGAGCCCGCTGACCAGCTTGAAGAAGTCCTCACTGCAGGGATGGAATCGGCACTGGACCGTCCACCCACGGCGGCGGGAGGGCGGTCTGCTCCCCGCCCCAGGGGGCTGCCAGGGGCCCTCTACGCCTGCCTGCGTCCTCGCTCGGCGGTGCCTCCCCCGCTGCCCTCGGGCACCGCCCTGGGCCTGGGCCCCACTCACTCCGAGACGGTCTTCTTGTCCTTGTCGACGGCCGGCACGTCAATGGTGGTGAAGATGTGGCCGTCCATGTTGTTGGTGCCCGCGATGTAGTCGATGTCGGCCGCGTTGGCGAACAGGTTGATGGGGTCGTCGGGGAGGAAGTCTCCGTCAACGACGGGGAGGAAGCCCAGGTAGTGCAGCATGGGGTCTGCGTGGAGAGCAGCGGGTCCTCACCCATCCCGCAGCCCCTGCTGGTCCCCAGGCCGGGTGGGGCGCCTCTGCCTGCTCTGAGCGAGACCAGGGGCCTCCGTCTGTCACTGGGCCGTCCTGCAGGTGTCCCTGGCCCCAGCTGCTGGGTGCTAGCAGCACCCTCCCCAGTGCAACAGCCCAGAATGTCTCCAGACTCTGCCACGTGATCCCCGGGGGGCAACCTCGCCCAGACTGAGAACCACCAGGGCCAAGTCTGTCCCCTCATGGCAGGGGAGTGCCTGTCCTGTCCCTCTCTTCTGCCTGGGCCGAAATCAGGGGCAGGGAGACCAGGAGCAGCCGAGGGGCCGATGGAGAAATGAGGCTCTCCTCTAGTCTGTTAGCAGACACTGTGCCAGGCCCGCGTTGCCCTGCAGAAGTCGGACACCGGAAGGGCTGCGTGGCTGGCTCCAGGCCGGCGGCTTTCCTCCAGCGGAGGACACGGTTGGTGTGTATCTCGGTCTGTATTGTTTGTGTTGGTGCCGCCTGCCTCGCACTGGGGACACGCAAGTAAGGCCCCCGACCTTGGCCTCAGAAGGAGCAGGGGAGACCTGCCGCCTCCTGGGCCGACGACACGGACGCTCGAGGACACACGAGGCTTCTTCTGACAGGCCCCCGGCCCCCTGCGGTGCAGTAAGCACAGCTGCAAGGGCCAGACGCTACAGCGGGTGCTCAGCAAGTGTTTGCCAAATGCACGGGTGGAGGGGAGAGCAAACAGTCGTCTAGTAAAAGGTTCTCGGTCTGGGGTCCCTGAAATTGTGTGTGAATGACCGTGTACACGTGCATTGTTGCGGGGCAGGGGGTGGGTGGCAGGTGTTCATCAGCTTCTCAAAGGAATCGTGACCCACTGGGCCCTGAGGCTTGGAAGGGCGGTGGCAGCAGGGAGCTGCCTGGGGACGCCAGTGAGCCAGTGACAGGGCCCGGCCTCCCCCCATGTGGGGCCCCCACTCACAGTCCATGCCTGCGAGGGGCATCTTATAGGCCATCGTCAGGGCCCGGGGGTCGGTGACCTTCAGACACTTGGCCATCCTGGCGGTATCGTCCAGAGGGCAGCCCACCTTCTTGGCGATCTGGGGGGTGGGGGAGGCAGGTAGGTGAGGTTGGCGCTGGGGCCGAGGGTGGAAAGGAGGGAATCCTCCGCCTCCCCAGCATCTAAACCGCGCCCCTCCCCCACCCCCTAAAGCTCCTCTTTACCCGTTTGGCCCAGAAGAGAGGGTTCTTCTGGATGGCCCAGGGGGTCAGTGCCACGCCACTCTGGCTGATGGCTCGCCGGATGAGGCCCTTGTTGTGAGGAGAGAGGATCTGCAAGGCACACAGGTCCTGTCACCACGGCCCCACCTTCCCTGCCCTCCCCGGGTGCCACCCCGGTGCCACCGCTCCGCCAGGGGCAGTCAGCGGCTGCCCTGCTCCTCCCAGCCCCCGTGGGCTCCCTCCACCCCCTCAGACCTGCAGAGAGACACTGGCACCTCCGGCGGATTCCCCAAAGATGGTGATGTTGTTGGGGTCCCCCCCGAAAGCCGCGATGTTTCTCTTCACCCAGGCGATGGCCATGTGCTGGTCGCGGAGGCCGTAGTTCCCTGCGGCAGTGGGGCGGCGCCTGCATCAGGGGCCTCGGGCGTGGACGGGGGCGCACGAGGGTGCCCCCCCACGCATAGTGGGCCCCGGGGGGCTGGTTGGGTGGGGGGCTGGAAGGGGGTGTGGGGGCTCGGGCAGGGGACCAGGAGCACGAGGCTGTGGTCCCTCCTGTTGTCTGTCTCTCTGACTTCTGTGCCCCTGAGTCGTCACCTGAACGTCTCATCTTCTGTCTCTCTCCCTCAGCTCCCTGTCTCCGCCCCGGGTCCCTCTCTCGGTCTCTGTCTGTCTGTCTGGCAGCCTTTTCTCTCCCGAGGCAGCTGCCGAGGGGCCCCTGTGCCTCACGGTCCATCTCTGTCTTCCTGGCCCTGTGCACAGAATTCTGGGCCTTTCGGGGGACCTGTCGGGGGTTGTCTGGGACCGAAGGCCGCTGAGGGGCGTCCCCGCCGGGTTCCCCCACGCCCGGCACACCTGGCAGGTTGGAGTCTCCCGTGCTGAGGAAGCCCAGGGGTCCCACGCGGTAGTTGAAGGTGACCACGATGACGTTGCCCCGGGTGGCGATCTCCTCCCCGTCGTACAGGTAGTTCTTGAGGACGTTCGCCCCCTGGCCGGACCCCATGAGGAAGGCGCCGCCGTAGATCCAGATCATGACAGGCAGGTTCCGAGACACTGAGGCGGGAGGGCAGGCCCAGTGACCCCGAGGGCCCCCCGCGCCCTCCCCTCTGGGTGCTGATTTCAGGGGGGGGTTCAGCTCTGCAGCCCCAGACACAACCCAGGGGCAGGGCCAGGGCGTCGGGCTGCCTGGCGCTCCCTGCAGGGCTCGGGGTGCTGGGGGCCCGGGGTGGGGCCGCGCACACCTTCCTTCTTGCCCTGGGGCACCCAGATGTTGAGGTAGAGGCAGTCCTCAGACCCGTAGGTGTTGTCCTGGGTGACGGTGGCTTGCAGGCATCGCTTCTTGAACTCCTTGGCCTTCAGGGTCCCTGCGGGTGGCCGGGGGTGCTGCGTGAGGATGGTGCCCCCCCACGTCCCCCTGCTGCAGCCGGCCCAGCCCCCACCCACTCGCACCTTGCCAGCCGGGGTGTCGCTGGGGGTTCTCCAGGGCCTTGGGGGCGGCGGCGAAGGGGATGCCCTTGAAGATGTCCACATAGGTGCCGAAGAGGCCGAGCTTCTTGTTGACGCCTTCCACGAAGCCTCCTTCCGTGTACACGGCGCCCAGCTGGGTGAGAGGCGGGCAGGCTCAGGGGGGCTCAGGGACAGCTTCAAGGAGGGGCCGATCCACACCTGAGCCCAAGATCCCCGCTTGCCCTCGTTGCTAAAGGAGCGGCTTGCTGCCTTCCCTGCCCCGGCCCTGAATCTCAGAGGAAGCTGCTCCAACCAGTGTGTGCCCGCTCGGGGAAGCCTTCCGACAAGGGCCGGGGAGGCAGGGTGGAGGTTTGGATTCTGGCCTCGCTGTGACCATGAGCCTCCATTTCCCCAACTGTAAGACAGAAGACCACAGTCTCCTGCCCGTGAGCTTGGCCAGGTGCCGGCGGGGGAGACGCTTCATGTCTGGCTGTGAGCTCCCTGAGTGAGGGCCCTTCTTTCCCCCACGCTCGACACCCCCACCTCTGTGTCTTGCTGGCCTGTGCTCCCTGCTGGGAAAGACCCCCCCGGCCCGGCCATCAGAACCAGTGCCGTATACCCAGCCCTCGCACTGAGCTGGCCACACGTGGGCGGACACCCCCGGTCCTCATGGGTGGCCTGGGGCTGGCGCTCCTCCACCCCTCATCCCCGGAGGGGACAAGGGACAAGGCTGTCCTACAGGCAGTCGCCCTGCTGGGGAGTGGCTGTCTGATCAGAGCCAGCCTCTTATCCCTCCCAGTGCTGCCTCCCAGGTCATAGCTTCCTGGCTCTCACCTGCGCTGGGTCCCAGGTGGGCAAAGGCACGCCAGCCCCGCCCCCAAGGCCCTGCTGTGATGGGCTGGGCACGGGGTGGCTGGAACCGGAGCGAGGAAGGGGCCAGAAGCAGCCCATGCCAGGGGCTTCGGGGCTTGGAACAGGGGGCCCCAAGGCAGGTGGAGGCCCAGCCTCTCTCTCTCTCTCTCATCTCATGATGGGCCTCCTCGTTCGAGACCTCCAGGCATTTTTCCTGACCAGCCTCCCTGGCTGCTGGGATGGGGCCGAGGTCTGGGAGCCGAGTGACTGAGATTGGCCCTTAGGACCCTAGCAGGGAGCCCCAAGGGGGACCCTGGGGGCAGGTGGTACTGGCTGCTGGAGCAATGTGGATAAAACCAGGTCCTTTTAGCACCTGGAAAAGGACTCCCCCAAAGAAAGAGAGGGACCGCCTCTCGATGTCAGAAGCAGCCCAGGACCAGTGTCTGAACCTCCAGGGCCCAGGGGCTGATCCTGGGGCAGCTGGGGTACAGAGGGCAGGACGGGGGTGGAGAGGCAGCATGGCGGGGCGCTGGGGTCCCTGTTAAGCCTGCGGGGAGCTGTTGGGCGTTTCATCCTGAAAACGCTTTGCCTGCGCTGTTCCTCACACCGTGGGAGGGCGCTCAGGGAAGCCAGGTTCCGCAGACGCCCCCGGAGGCCTCCTGGCTCGCCCTGGTGGGGACCCGGCCACTCGCAGGCGGGCGGGTGTACCCCGCATCAGGAGACGGCAGTTATGCTGACAGCCAGACTCCGGGGTGAACTAGATGGAGTTCCAGACCCCTGTTCAGACTCTGGGGGCTGCGTGATGCTGGGCAAATCGCTGGCCTGCTCGGTGCCCCGTCGCCCTTCTGTGAAAGGGACAACAGGGACATCGCCGGGGAGAGGAAGCGGCCAGAGCCAGGGGTGTGTTGTGGGTCAGTTGCCAGACTGAGCACTAAACCTTCAGGACGCGCACGTCCGTTTGGATTTCCGGCACCGGACGGCTGTTCTGTTTGTAGCGTACATGCACCCAACACGCGGTGCGGGGCACACCTAACCCTGACTGTTTGCGGTTTACGAAGTCCCCGCGGATGGGTGCCCTGTGTTCGCTCTGCGTCTGCGTCACTGTGTGAACGCACGCATGCCCCGCAGACGCCACCGAGATTGTGGCCGGTCCTCGTTCCCGGCGGCTCTTTCTGCCAGCGACTCGTCTGCCTGTCTGTCCGTCTTCCCTCCACTGTGCCTGTCCCCAGTCCCCGGATCTGTGTCACGGGGGAGACACTGGGCTCCCGCTTACCTTGGCCGCGCTCACGGCTGCCACGCAGCAGGCGAGGCCCAACACGAGCAGCTCCAGGCGTCCCATGCTGTGTGTCTGCCTCAGGGTGGACCTGCCTTCAGCCCTCGGGTATTTATGGGGCTGGAGCCAGCTGGGGGCCTGAGGTGGCAGCTGCCTCTGGAGGGTCCCTTTCCCCTCCTCCTACTTCTGCCCCTTCCTCCAGGCTGGCCACGCTCCAGGCGGTGTGCCTGAGGCCAGGAGACAGCTGCTGTTCCCAGCCAGGTTCAGACTGGGCCAAGGTCACGCAGGTGCGAGTCCACACACATGCTCACATCCTGGGTGCGCCTGGGCAGGTTACTGGGAACGGAGGCAGGTGGCACGGGGCAGGGGCTGTAGGGGTGGGGCCTGGCTGGGGCCTGGCTGGGTGCGCAGTGCCCTGCATTCCATCTCATTGACAATGGTTTGGTGTCACCCTCGGAGAAGTGGGCATGCTTCGTCCCCACGCCCTGCTTGACCCCCGACCCCCCGAACTTGGCAAAAGATGTTTATAGGGGGCTGGGCATGTGACTTCTGGGACAGAGCTGGCTGTGTGCTACTGGGCAGCCTATGTGGCTGAGCATTGTTTCTGAGGGCCGACGAGTTTGAGGTCTTAGCTGGGTGTGGGGACCCTGAGCGGCACAGGGCGCCCCTGCCTACAGAGTGAGCAGTCCTGGGGGGAGGACAAGGGGCTGGGGTGGACATGGTCATCGGGGGGAGGGGGCCATGGCCCCGCCTGCTGGGCTTCCTGGAGAAAAAGGAAGGCCTGGTTACAGAAATGCACCAGAGGCCCTGGGGCCTACCAGTCAGAGAGACAGAGACAGAGAGACAGACAATCTGAGCGCAGAGCATGAGAACCCCGCCAGAGGGGCCACGACTGTGTGTCAGCGAGGGTCTTACTTTGGTAACCAGAGGTCATTATCAAGTGAGAGACCACCACGGACAAAGCCACACAGCCATCTCCAGTGACGGGGTGTGTTCAGGAGCCGGGGGACAGCCCGTGAGCCAGGCCGCGAGCCCCCTTGCTGCCCTGGAGCTGGTGCTTTTAACGCAGGCCACAGCCCTGCTCTGGTGCCTGAGGCTGCCACCAACGCCCACACGGATCTACACAGACACATGTCTGTCTGCCTGCCTGTCTGGCCACCTGAGCCGGCGCCCTGATCTGCGTGGTGTAGGCGGGGAGGGTTAGGACAGCGGGAAGCAGGAGCCGGGTGGCTGAGGCCGGGGAGCAGAGGGTCTGCGGGGCGCTGCCGTGGGCAAGGGAGTGCGTCCGCTGACTCGCCTTCTCATTGTGTGTACGGGGCAGGGGCCCCTGTGTGCTCAGGGACATGCCGTTTGTCGTAGTTAAGGAGGAAAGGAGAGGGCAGCGCCCGGCGCTTTAACGACACGGGGCGGTCACCTATTGAACAATAAGGGGCCTGCGTGGTCCCGCACAGAGCAGGTGGCAACAAACACGGGTGAGCGTTCCCAGAAATATCCAGAAGAGACTAACCTTGTCCAGCCCATGGGGAAATCGCCAGCTGGCTTCCGAGCCAAGTTGAACGTGTCCCTACATTAATCTTGCTTTAGAGAATGGACGTTACGGGCATTGATTTCACCCCAAAAAGATCTGGCTGTTGTTCGAGGTCCGACGAAAATCGTCTCCTTAACCAAACTCTCCTTGGCTTCCCGGAACTCTTTTTCAACCAGGCGTCTCTGCATTGACCAGTTCTGGGGAGGCTCCTGCGGAGCTGTGCAGCTATAACCCCCCGCCCCCCGTATCTGGTCACTCTCCACATTTAATCAGGCATCAGGCTCTTTGTTCTCCGCCATCACCCGGAGAGGTCAGGTCACCCCGCCGGGTCTTCAGCAACAGTCCCGCTAGGTCAGTCTAGCCAGAGCGCCCCTCACCCCTGTCGCTAGCAGTAATTTTCTGTCCACGCGCCCCAGCTCCTGGCTGTAACCCCCACTGGCCCACGCTCTGGAGCACTGAGCGTGTATACGGAGGCCTCCCTTCCCCACTGCAGCAGCCTGAGTAAGATCTGGCTTTGCCACTTTCACTGCAGGCCAGCTCTGGCTTTCCTGGGACAGTTACGGTGCCACGACTCGGTGAAGCTCAGGTGCATCACTGGATCCCCGGACCTCTCACCACGGCCCCTAGTGGGCACCTCTGAAGGCTCTGTCCTCACACCTGACTGATCAGGGAGCCACGGGTGAGCCGGACTCCCGAGCCCCTGAGCTGGATGACTGTCCACGGAGGCGTGGTAAGGGCAGATTTCAGTTCTCAAGAGTCTGAGTGGACTCCAGAGGCTGGGTCCGGGTCCCAGGTGACCATCCCAGGGAGACAGAGCCTGGGTCTGGGTCCCAGGTGACTGTCCCAGGGAGACAGAGCCTGGGTTCGGGTCCCAGGTGTCTCTGTAAGAGGCTGGGTGAGAGTCTTAAGCTTCTCTTTGTACGAGGCTGCTCCCCACGGTAGAGTCCCACGTTTTCTCTGCGTGTTAGTGTGAAGGACCATTAGTTCACAACAGGGGGGGTTTCTCTTTGACAGAAAAGCCCTCCTTGGACCGCTCTGACTCCACCGCACCAGCCCTGTCTGCTGCCCTTTCCTGTTGGCTGTGGACAAGGAGGAGCCTGATTGACCTCTTGGGGGAACATGTCTCTCCCTTCCCATCGCCCCTGCCACCACCTGCCACCTTCTCTCCAGTTCCCTCGAGCCCCTCCGCACGTCCCCCTGCAGACCCCAACCTCCTCCCGCCCGCTGTCCACCCTGCCAGACATTCCCCTCCCACTGCAGCGCCTCCGTCACTTGAACTTTAACCCCCCTCCCCTGTCTCGATCAAGGGCCCTTAAGGGACTCAGAGACCCCTGTCAGCAATCACCTGAGGTGGCGAAGGGACAAAGGCTGTCCAGAAACAGGACGGGATGCTTCACCCGCTCGGACGGCTTTGGGGACGTCGCATCGGCTGCTGGAGCTCAGTCCATAGCCTCCAAAAGATGCAACACTGGGCAGAGGACGTCTCAAGCCTCCTCCACAAAAGCTGGCAAGCAGGGAGCCTTAACGGTGCCCCTGGTCAGAGACACTCACGCCTGTGCCTGTGTGTGTAGGTGCGTCCGGGTGTTGTGTATGGGTGATATTGGTCCGCCTCCGAGGCCGGTACCAAATCCATCCATAACATCCCTTACGGAGCTCTGAGCCAGGCGGCTGAGAAACGAAATGAGCGTTTACATAAACTGAGCGTTCCTCGAGCTCTCGGAAGTATAGAAACAAACCCAACTGCTTTTCAGTTCACATACTGTTGATTTAATAAAAACAGCTGTCTTCTGAGTTATCGACACATGATGTGGGCATACGTTTTCATTTTACTTGAGTTTACTAGTCAAATGAGGTTAACACAGTTAACAGGGAAGCCATGTGAGGTGATGGGGGTCTTGAATCGTGGCCCACGGACTTGCTAGAAGTCCAGGGACAGGCTCACAATGCCTCTGCCACCGGATGCCCGTGCTTAGTAGGTTTGCACATTTTTCTGCGGGAAGACTCCATCGTGGCTGTTATCGGCTGCTTGGAGGGTCTACGGATTCCCCGAACGTCTGCAAGACAATCTGGATAATGAGGCTGGAAGCACGCAGTTCTAAATTGACATGATTGGCAAAGGAGAACAGTCACGCCTTGATTTCACGGCACATACGTCACATTCTTCCCCAGGTTGGAGCCCGTTCTGTGCGGGCAAACACAGCCGTGTTGCCGTCGCCCGAGGCAGACGCCGCCATCAGACAGACACCGGCCCGACCCTGGTGCTGCCGCACGGCAGCGGCGTGGTCCGCGTCTTACAGGGCAGGCCGACGCAGCTCGGGAGTGCCCGCAAGTGTGTTCTTGTTACTGTCTACAAGCTATTGTATTACTTCCCACCCGAACAAGTGTAAACCTGTTTGTGCCCCACCCCGTATATAGAAGATCTGAGAAGTAAAACCTTATAATTTTACATTTTAATTGTATAAAATATAATTTACTTTGTTCTTTGTTAAAGAAAAAAAAACATTTCCTAGCTTTGTGCATTCAAAAGCACTGGAAGAAAACCTGGGAGTGACAGGCACACCTGGTACCTCGACTGGGGTCTCTGAACCCCATTTCTACACCAAGGAAGGGACAGGCGTCCTGGGTGGGGCAGCTGGGCCGGGTCTGGGGCAGGAAACGCAGAAAGGAGCCTGGGCCGCGGGGGTGGCCAGGGAGCAAGAAGGCAAAGACCCTGAGGGTACCCGGGGCCACTCTCAGGCCACAGCTGGGACAAGCTGGGCATCAAGAAGCATGACTGTGATGGTCTGAGACAAATTTAAGAGTTCATTACAAAGCTAAACCCCCCCCCAAAACAAACCATTCCCCCTGGTCACCACTGGCCGTGGCTGGGGTGCCAAGTCCTCCGTCTGGGGGCTGATAGGGAAACAGGCCTTCTCCCGCTCTGCTGGCCCCCGGGCGGTTCAGGGAAGCCTGGTGCCCTGAGCACCAAGGTGCCGGGGGATGAGCCCTTTACAGGAGCCCGGCTGGTAAAGGCAGGCGCACAGCCACGTTCTGGAAGCCACTCGTTGGCAGCCCGAGGAGGAACGAGGTTCAGGCGGACATCAAGGCCGCTCAGGACCGTAACAGAGCGACGGGTGAGTGATGGCACTGAACCTGCAGGTCAAGGCCCCCATCCCCACAGGGACCGAGCAGACTCTGCGCCCCCACAGGCTGGGCGCCCTGCCTGGGAAGGGGCCTTGCCTCTGAGCTGCACTGAAGCGCCAGGCGTGGGGGGAGCACAGGTGTGCTGCTCAGGTCCCGAGGGCCCAGGGGCCCAGGCCCATCCCGGGAGGCGGGGCTTCCTTAGAACAGTTCCAGCCAAACACCAATGTGGGCCCGAACGGAAAGGAAGAGGCGACAAGTCTGGCAAAACGTAGGAACTGCTGGAGCCGTGTGGTGGGGAGGTACCAACACTCAGCGTCTGTGGCTACTTGGGACTTCCCACAACAAAAAGCTTTTCAGGAGACAGGGGTGTAAGTAGAATACTTAGGTTTCTAAGTGAGGAACTGCCACTTTTTTAAAAACGTGGCAGAACCTGGGAAGCTGTCAGGCCGACTCCGGGTGAGGTGGGGCCTGGAGGCAGAAGTGGGTGCCGGGAGGGCCTGAGGCGGAGCTGCCTCTAACGCCCCGGCTCGGGTGGAAACTGCTCTGTCCAGCAGGGGTTCCACGACCACGGCGAACAGGCTCATCCAGGACACTGTTTTGTCCGGGGGAAGGAGGCGGCTGTTCCCTCCAGTGGAGAAAGCGCAAGACCTCCGTACCCCATGCTTTTTATTGAGGGTACGCATGGGAGATACAAGGTCAAAATTCATGAATCATCAATAGCTCTTAGGCACCTGGATTACAGTTGACAGTTACAGGTTACGGATGTCAGTACAGGGGGCACAGTGGCCAGTCTGTGTCAGGGTCTGTTAAACATCCTGACGCCACACTGACATGAAGTACAAGGTTTCACACATTCATCGCTAGAGATGGTTTATTGGTAACAGAGAGATAAGAAAAGCAGAGCAGGCTCCGAAGCATAATATACATTCTTTACATCCAGTTCCCATGGAAACCCCCCGAGCGGCCCTCGGTCCTGTCTGCCTCAGCCTTCCAGTTTTCTGCTGAGACTCAGAGGCTTCCCGGGGGCACCTGGCTCACGGCCTGGGCTACAGTTCCCGAAGCCACAAGGAGCGGTTCCCCACAAGGCCGCTGCCCTGGGCCCACCTTCCTCAGGTTTGCGTAAGGACCGTGGCAGCTCCTGAGAGAAGGGAACCAGAACCCACACTCTCTCCCTCTGAGGTTCAGGGTTTGTGACCCAGCCAGGGGAGCCCCCGTTGCAATGGACAGCAGAGAGCAAGGGCCCTGGGGGGAAGCACTGGGCCTGGGGCCACGGGCCATGCTGGCTGAGCCTCGTCCCCAGCAGCGAGGAGCGGGACCACCAGCAGCAGCCTGGCTGGCTTCTCTACAAGGCAGGTGCCAGGACTGTGGGCCCCGGGGCTCCTGGTCTGTCCTGGGAGGGCTCCGGGCAGCACCCCAGGCGGCCACGGGAGAGCAGGGGCTGTGTCCCCATGGGCCTCCAAGAGCATCATCTGCAGCAGGGAGGGAGGAACATGGGGTGGTGGGACCCTCAGGGACAGGGCTGCAGGGGCTGGAGTCACTTCTGGCGCCTCGCCCCAACCTGGCAAGGGGCGTCAGGCTTGTTCTCGACTGTCCCCGCATCGCTCCCACGGGGAAACGGAACAGATGACTAAAGGGACAGGTGATGGCCCAGCAGTGGGAGCCCAAGCCCCCAGCAAGTGTCCTGGGGAAGTGTATTTAATGAGGACAGTTCCAGTGGGCCTGGTCTTGGCCAGGCCACGCCAAAAGGGTGGGATCCAAACCCTGGACGTCTCCTGCCACCTGCGACCACAGACCAGGCTCCCGGCACCGTCCCGGCCAGCAGTCCTGAGACCCAGGCCACGCCTGACCGCCACCCCCGCCCCAGCCTCAGCTCCTGCTGATCTCAGCCCGTCCGACACTGGGCTGGCTCGCGGGTGCAGGAGCCAGGGCAGGGCACACCCTTCGGGAATGTCCCCAGGCAGGGCCAGGGTTGGCGGCAGCCAGCGCTGGGGCCGGCTTTCCTCAGAGGGGCCCTGTGGGCCGTGCCGGCGGCCGTGGGAGCCACGGTGGGTCCTGCCTGGTCGGAGGCCCGGCCGTGGGCCCGGGGCCACGTCACACATAATCCAGCATCTCTGTCTCCATCTCGTTCTCACTCCCGTCGGATGGCTTGAAGTCCTCCTCCTCCTCCTCCTCCTCCTCCTCGTCCTCGTCCTCATCCTCCTCCCCGGACTCGTATGTCGGCGGCTCCTTCCCTCCGTCTGCGTCAGCCTTGGCCGGGCTGGAGAAGAGAGCTGGGGCCAGGGGCGGGCCCTGAGTCGCAGCGCGGGCTCTCGGGCCCTGGGGCCGCGGCTCCACAGGGGCTGCTGTGGGGTACGGGGCCGGGGACCCGGGGCCCGGCAAGCCACTTCCCCTGAGGCGCCTCGGGTGGGTGCTGGGGCCCAGCGGCTCCCCAGGGGTGCCCATGACATTCTGTGAGCGGGAGGGCCCATAGCCTCGAGGAGATCGTCCGGGGCCGGGTCCCGAGCGGGGCCGGGAGCCTCTGCTCCCGTGACCTCAGTGGGGCTCTGGCGGACTCTGGGACGCCCCTCCCAAGCCTGGGAGAGCCCCCTGGGAGAGCCCCTCTTGCTCATTCTCCCCCTACCCCAGTCTCAGACACGCAGCCCAGCAGGCGCTCACTCCCCTTCCTCACAAGCCCGGCGGCCAGGGGCCCCTGCCACCCCCACCCTGGACAGGCCGTGCAGGTGACAGGACCTGGCTGCCACTGCCCCCGCCCTCCCAGGGGAGGACAGGCAGCCTGCACGCACATGCAGCCGGAAGAGGCAGGAGGGTGGCAGCCCCGGATGGCAGCGGGCAGCCCGGAGATGCTGGCTCTGGGGCCGAGGCCCGGCTCAAAGGCCTCCCTTCCACCAGCATCGGGGACAAGACGGGCCAGCTCGGTGCACTTCTCGAGAACAGGCCGCCAGGGACACGAGCTCTGTGCCCTGCCCCTCAGCCCCAGCGGCTCTCACCAGGCCTCTGGGCGCGGATGGTCTGCCGGATCATGAGCGACATGGCGTTCCTCAGGTCGTCGCTGGTCTTGGGCAGGCACCACCCGTCCCGCTCCGTGCAGGTCTCCTCCGCCCCGTCGTTGCGGTGAATGATCTTCTGCAACCTGGGGACCAGGACACCCCGTTCCAGGGGGCTCTCTGCTGACAGGGCTGGGGGCTGGCGTGGCGGAGGGGCTGTGCTTGGAAAGCAGCACTTAAGAGTAGCATCGGAGGGACAGATGTGGCACTGAAGGGCACCCAGAAACGCGGAGTCCCTCACCGGTGTGCTCCCCGACACCGCATACTGCCCAGAGTGGGGGTGCACCCACCCCCTTTTCCGGGTGGGTCGCAGCTTTCTCCGGAGCCCACACTGTGTATAAATATCACCAAGGACAACCAGATGAAAGGTCGCTGGGATTCTGGTTGGTTCCCAAGGGTCAGGACTGTCGTGACCCCCATGTGGGCAATGGAAGGACAAAGACTCCGCGCAGACGTGTGTGCAGCCAGCCCACAGCCACTGCTCAGAGGTGCAGCCCATGGTGAACCCTGGGAGCCCAGACAGGGGACCCTCGGGGCAGCCCCGAGCCCCGACCCCATGCCGGGCCCCGCGCCGGCTTCCCCGCACGCACTCCTCCACGTCCAGGTCGCAGAGCTGGTAGAACATCTGCCGGTACGGCGGCAGGGCGCCCTCCTGGAAGATGTAGACTGAGTCCTGGGGAGAGAGGGAGGACCCGGGGCCTGTGAGGGGCCACGGGGCCTCTCCAAGGGGTCAGCCGCTCCCCGGGCCCGCAGGCCTGTCTCTGCTCCCTGGAGGCAGGTGCGGCAGAGGCCTGAAGCGGAGCAGACGTGGAGCAGCAGCTCTGACTTCCCGGGAGGCTCTGGGACGGGGGACCTGACGCCGAGAGCAGCCTGCCCGGCAGGCCAGGGGTGTCCCACCAGCCTGGGGCCGGGCTCTGCTGTCTGTGAGCCCTGCAGTCTGCCCCCCGATTCCACGACAACGGCACCGACCACCCACCGGCACGGCCCCACGCCCGCCCGATGTGACGCAGGGCAACTGTGGGTCTCTTCCTCCACCCTCCCCTGCCGCAGCCACAGTCTAGAGCGGGGGAACAGCCTAAAATGAGAAGCCTGGCAAGGGAGACGGTGGTCAGGGGACGGTCTGGCTGGCCCGCACTGATGACACAGGCACCTGGCCACTGGCCTCGCCCCCCTTGGGCGGCACCTGCCCTCTGCCACCCCGTGTGAGCAGGAGACTCTGGGGTGGGGGCGGCGGGGAGGGCTGCACCTTGCTCAGCCCCACCCCGTCCCGGACCATCGGGCGCCCACCAGCCTGCGCCAGGAGGCCTCTGGGAACTGCCGCCCCTGCCGGGTGACGGAGTTCCTGTACGTGTGAGGGCGGGACCCTGGGCACCCGTCTGGGCCAGCACCAGGTACCGAGGGTGTTGTGTCTGTGCTGGGCCTCTCCCCGCCCCCGACCCTCCTCATCAAGGACAGCTGCTCCTCCCGGGGCTCCGGAGCACCTACCTTGAGCTTGTACTTGTTGGAGGCCGACTTCCGCACACCGGCAGTCCCCGACGGGCCCAGGCCTTGCTTCAGGTCATGCATGGTGACAACCTGGCTGGCTGCCCGGGACAACAGCATGCTTTGGAATATAGGGGGTTTCCCCACCCCCCTTCAGCCCACCCATCCCCGGGAGCACGAGCCTGCAGGGCCCTGGATGCCCCCCGGGGAAGCTCCCCGCTCCCGAAGGCCGGACGCCTTCGCCCTTAGCGTGGGTGCAGGTGGGGGCCAGCAGGCCGCGCGAGCCCGAGGCACTCACGTGTCTTTTTCACGGTGATGGGGAGGCTGTAGTTGTAGGTGCTACGCTTGGCCTTCACCGGCATGTCATTGGGGGCGTAGCCTGCACACCAGGGAGGGCACGTCAGGTGCGGGCGGGCACAGTGCCCCTTCAGGCCCACGGTGCTGGCCCGGCGTGACAGGCACACCGGGGCTCACGGGGGCAGCTCCCAGACAGGCCCCGGTAGGGAGGAGCCAGCGCGGTCCAGCTCCGACCTCGCAGGGCCACGTGCGGGGCTCCGTGCGCACAGGCTTGCTGCGGGCCGGGGCCGGACACTCACTGGACACCTGGCCGGCAGCACCGGAGCCACGGAAACGCGGCGCCACCACGTGAACGAGCGGCTGCGGGCCACAGACCGGAGGGTCCCCGTGGAGCCAGGACCTGAGCTCGGACCCTCCTGTCCCCTCACTGCGGACCACACCAGGGGAAGGGCTTTTCATCCCCTCTGCATGGACAGAGAGAGAGGTTTTTGTCATTTTTACCGTATTTCATCCCACAGCGGATTCGGAAGTCAAGGACTTGGTAAATCTTGGCCTCCGGCTGTTTTCGCGGGTCGTACCCGAACCTAATCCACAGGCTTCTCCAGGGGCCTGTGATCTGCGGATGGGAAAGGAGGGGGAGGGAGGTGGCGCGCCTGCCCAGGAGGCGGCGGGGGACCCCGCGGGTGCTGGGGCCGTGGCTCTGGAACCCCACCGCAGCTCTGCCACATGCGGCTGCCCCTGGTTCTCCTGTCAGACAGAGGTGACACGGGCCCCCCCAGTTTCTGTGAGGTTTAAATGCACGCGGCTCCGGGGGCCTGTGCCACCGTGCCCGGCACGTGCTGAGCGCTCAGCAGACGTTATTACTGTCCCAACGGGTGGGGTACACGGCCCCCGAACGGCACTCCCGAGGCCCCTAGGTCTAGAACACGCACACTGAAGGCCGATGGTGACCCTTTGGGGTCTAGGCCCCAGCACAAGGGACAGGAGCCTCTCCTGTGCCCCACCGTCTGTCCTCACTGTCACGGTCACATCTCACGCGGGCCTCTGCAATGCTCTGCATGGGACCCATCCCCCCAGCACCCCCTGGAACCTCCACAACGACACCCCCATCCCCGTGCCTGTCTGGACTGAGTCTCAGGCGGGTCTCCCCAGTGAGCCCCGCTGCGTGCAGGCAGAATGAGTCGGGGCCGACGGCACCGCGGCCAGGGATGCAGGCTCTGTGGTCAGACAGGCCAGGGACCCGAGGGGGCCCTGCTCTCGCTGGCCGTGACGGTGGCGCGGCAGGGCACCCCACTGAGCCGGGGCTCTTCCTTAGAGGTGAAAAGGGAGCCCCGCTGCCGCTGCCCAGGAGCAGAAAAGGGCGAGATGTGTGCTCAGCACTTAACCGAGCGCCCCGTCCTTAGAGAGTCCCCAGTGCGAGGTCACTGAGTGATGCACACACTCTCCACGTGGAAGCTATGAAATTACTCCTTAACCCTAAAGTCATGCCAGATGGCCGACCATGTTCCTGGGGAGCTGCCGGGCGAGGGCTGCCTGCTCGCGCTGTGGCTCCGAGGTCACATCGGGGGTCGGCGGGAACCTTGGTGAGGACCCTGCTGGGAACCAAGGGGGGCCGGACACTCACCATGTAATAGGCCATGAAGGGCAGCAGGACCTTGAGCTTGTCGGGGTGGACGCTGATTCTGGCCCTGACGGCGTTGCGTGACCAGACAGGACGCGTCTCAAACAGCTGGGGGAGAGGCTGAGGTGAGCACAGGCAGCTGCCCGCCCCCCGGGCCCGACTCCCAGCGACGTCTGGCCCCCAGAGGACCCTTCCGGGAAGGAGTCGGGGGAGGGCAGCGGCTGCACCAGAAGGTCCAGCCCCAGGAGCTGGCACACGCGTCACCCATCCCTGTGCTCAGAGGCGGGACTGCATGCGCAGCATGTGTCCAGTGTGGCTGCAGGGCCAGGGGGACTGAATGGCCACAAGGGACCTGGTCACTGTCCTATGTAGCTCCCAGGGCAGCAGGGGAGGCAAAGGACCAAAGGACCCACAGCAGGGCTGAGAGAGGGACGAGCCAGAGCTCCGGGGCCTCAGCCAGCCCTGGCCTAGAGGGCGGCGCCGGGCAGGGACACCGTGAAGGCTGAAGGGACGGCCGGGCCCAGGCAGGACCACAGAAGGCCAGCGTGGTGGCGTGTGCAGGGCCAGGCAGGAGGGGCCCCGAGCCAGCTTAGGGCTGGGCTGTGTCCAGGGGGCAAGAAGCCTCACACAGCGGCCTCCCCTGCCCAGTGACTGCTAGAAACACAAGGTGTCCACAGTTTCTCTAAGAAACACCCGCCCCCAGGGAACAGGTAACGTCAGTAAGAGGTGCGCCTCAGTGAGCGGCGATGTGTCCTCACTGGGGACCTGCTGTCCACGCCTGTGGGGACGTGAAGGGCAGAGCCCGCCGGCCGGGCCTGGTGCGCAGCGGGGCCCGCCGGCTGGCGTGTGGCGAGCACTGGGTGACAGCAGGAAGCTTCCGGGGTCCCCGCGCTCCACACGGAGGTCCCACCTGAGCAACGCACCCACTGTTTACCTCCCGAGGGCACCCTCAGAGAACTCTGAGCCATGTTTCAGCCTGGGCCTCGGGGCTCACGCTGACCCGCTTTCAGACAATGGCCGGAGGCGGAAACTTCCTGGGGGCCGACGAGCCAGGTTCAGACAAGTCGGCAGAGCCCGCCGCAAAGACCGAGATGAGGACGCGCCCCACTGGGTCCCCTGGAGGGGCGGGGTGCAGGCGGGTCCCCGCGGCGGGCGCAGGCTCACCTCCCGCAGCTCCTCCTCCGCCTTCTGGTCCAGGGGGTTGGTGCAGAGCCGCCTCCACGTCTGGACCGCAGGCTCCAGCGGCTGCAGGGGAACCCCGTCCTCCTCGAAGCTGACGAAGACGGCGTTGTGCAGGCGCCGGGCCCTGCTCAGGCCGATGAGGTTCTCGCCTGAGACCGGGGGGTTGTTGTATCCTTCCCTGGGGGCAGAGAGGGCCGGTGAGGCTGGAGCGCCCAGGACGGCCCCAGGCATAGGCCCGGCCGACCAGACAGGGAGCCGGCAGGCCTGGGATGCCGGTGGCCCGCGGTCCGGGCTTTCCCTGGACGGAAGGCGGGAGTCTGTTCTCAGGCTGACCACAGGGGGGAGGGGCAGCGACCACCAGGGGCAGCTCAGGGAGGCTCTGGGCCTGCAGCTCTGACCTGGGCAAGGCGCAAGGGTCTCAGGGGCCCCTGCGGAGGGCCCTTGTCATGGGGCTGGTGGCCTCACAACTGCGCTGACTCCAGCAAGCACCCGCCAGCCAGGGAGAACCTGGAAACCACCTAAGTGCCCATCAGGCAGGAATGGCGACATGGTTCCCACGCAGCCACACGGCGCGCGATGGACCCGCCGTCAGCAGCAGCTGTGCCCACCGGCCCTCACAGTTCGCGTCCTCAACCCTCGGAACAGCCTACAAGGAAGGAACTGTCTTTCCACAAAGCAGCTGAGGCCTAGGGTCAGAGCTGGGACTCGGCCGGGGAGCCTGGCCCGGAAACAGCTGGACGACACCCAGGAGGAGGAGCCACGGCCACTACCAAGTGGCCTCGGCCCAGAGCAGAGGGAAAAAGCAAGGGCTCCCACACCAGTTACGCCCGGGTCTATCTGTGCTGGCACCGAGCACAGCCAGGCAATGGGGCCCAAGCTGCCCAGTGTATCCCATCTTTCAGGCAGGGCGTCAGGAACGTCAAACGTACACTGAAGCAGGGAGGACAGTACAAAGAACCCCATTAGCCCATCATCAGCTTCGTCAACGATCATCATGTGGCTAATCTCACCCACCTGCACCCTGCCCCAAACTCAGCACATTACTTAAAGTAGCACATCCTGGACATCACAATTTTATTGAGGCGACTGTCACTTTTTAAATGTCCCGATTTTACCCTAATTTTCCTCTCCAAGTGCACGCCATCTGCACATTCATGAAGAACAACGAAGTGATTTCTACTCGGGAAACAGAATATAACCACGGGAACAAGTCTGGGCCTTTTGTTAAAACCCGTGACTCCCTTAGAAGCCACCCTGAACAGAACAGATGGCGTCCTGTTTACAAAGCCATGTCCCTGAGACCCTGGACACCCCCATGAAGGGAAGCAGCTCACGGCAGGGCCAGCGCTCCCCCATCCAGCTTCCTCAAGAGGGGGCCCGTCGGGCCAGCCCCACCCCGTCCTCGTGTCCCCAGGAAGGCCAGCGGGGCAGACGAGCGGCGGCAGCCCTGGGAGAAAAGGCAGGTTCTTTCCATGAGCTGGAAAGTCAACAAAGCTGGTGGCAGGGAACAGGGCCTCGGCTCCAAGGACAGCTGGCCGTTCTCCCTCGTCCCCCTCCCATGGGCTCGGGAACAGCTGCCCGCTGGCCCCGCAGGACAGAGCAGCGACCCAGACGATGTCACCAGAGCCAGGGCCAGCGGCGCTTTGGGGGCCCCATTCTCTCCTCCTTACGTACATGCTTTTGTTTGTTTCTGACTGTAAGAGTGAAACGCTTTCGAGGGAAAAGTAACCAAAACATCTCAGAAACACGTAGAGTGTAGAGTGGAGCGTATCGCCCTCTGCTTCGAGCCCCGCTGCTCCGACTGCAATACCCACGCAGAAGCAGCCCTCCGTGGGCAGGGCTCAGCAGGAGGGGAGCGGCCCGGTTTCCCGTTACACGTTCCTGCAGCGTCTTGTTCCTTCGAACAAGCAGGACTTACTCCTGCAATCAGAGGGGTCTGGGTTGACACTGTATTCAACAGGCCTGAGACGTCCATTTGCAGCAACCGTGGGGCCCGCCCGGCTCTCACGTCACCCCTGAGACGGTGGGAGACGCGGAATAAGGACTGGGCACTGGGTGACGGGCAGGCGGAGCGTTAAATGTGCTCACTGCGATGACGGGACGGCACTCACGTTTGTAAAAACAAGCCCTTCCCTGTCAGACAGGCCGTGACGTGTCCCGTGACCTGAGGCGGGGGTGGGGAAGCTGGAGGAGCAGGGGAGGGTGGCTGGTCACTGCAGCTGCTGATGGGTCCGGCAGACAATTCTCTCCACTTTGGGCACATTTGGAGCTTTCTATGATAACACTTAAAATTTTTTAAATATTCTATTTATTTACTTTTAGAGAGGGGACAGGGAGAGGAATATCAATGTGCGAGAGATACACTGATTGGCTTCCTCTCATACGCCCCCAACTGAGGACCTGGCCCGTAACCCAGGCAAGTGCCTTGACCAGGAATTGAACCTGTGACCCTTTGGTTTGCAGGCCGGCACTCAATCCACTGAGCCACACCAGCCAGGACTCTATGATACAGTTTTTAAGGAAGAGAACAATACACCTTTTCCTTAGGATAAAATCAGGCTTCTCAGCCCTGGCTGGTGTGGCTCAGTGCACTGAGCGCCGGCCTGTGAAGCAAAGGGTCGCCGGTTTGATTCCCAGTCAGGGCACAGGCCTGGGTTGCGGGCCAGGTCCCCAGTTGGAGGCATACGAGAGGCGACCACACATTCATGTTTCTCTCCCTCTTTCTCCCTCCCTTCCCCTCTCTAAAAATAAATAAATTTAAAAAATAAAATAATTAGGGAACTTTTTGAAAAAAAGAAAAAAGTTAGAGCCCTCAGCATGATCGTGAGACCCCCACCTCGCCCCTGCTCAGCTCTGCTCTGGGGTTGCCGGCCACCAGTGCTTGTTCTTAGCTGAGTCAGCTCCCTGGTCTAGAACGTTCTCCTGAGTCTCCGCCTGCCCTGCATGGTCCTCGCTTCGGTCTGCTGTCAGATGTCAGCCCCTCCAAGGGCTCTCTCCGACACCCTCAGCCCCCAGCCCACTCCCTATCATGACCCCGTCCCCTTCCATCTCCTGTCACACCCACATCTGGACACCTGTCGTTCACCCCGGGTCCGTCCAGCCCTGCAGCCGCCGGCCCAGCCCGGAACCTCATCTGCGGTGTTGTCCCTCACCCCAGGCTCCGGGGAGGGCATGGGGCCATGAGAGGCCGTCACTACTTGTGGGAGGAAATTTTTACACCAGGGAATCTGCCCCGACACCTGCCCCTTCCACAGAGCCGGGCACCCTGGACACGCGCCACACCGGCCCATGGCCCGCCCTCTGAGAGGCAGCGCGGCGCTCCCTGGGGCTGATGGGCTGTAATTTAACCGCGTCCCGGCTACGAGACTGATCACTGGTTTACTTACTTTATCACACTCGGCCAGGCACTTACCACCGTATTTCAAAAGCCTGCAGCCACTGAGCCCCCCAGCAATGCAGGGCCATGTATTCGATTACTGGCGCCCTTACAGGTGGGTGCTGGTGGGAGAAGTGGGCACCCTCAGGAGCGCCCGCTGCGAGGCCCCGGCCCAGCTCCCCAGCCAGGCTCCCAGTCTTGCTGCTCCGATAACCAAAACGCTCTCATAACTGCATCTTCGAGCTCTTAGGTGAGAGTCGCCATGGGATAAATTCCCACAGGTGGGATTGCTTGGCAAGCAGGAAAGGAACATCTAAAATCGTAATAGATTTTGCCCAACTGCTCACCAGAAAAGACGACCTCATTCTTGGTGACCCTTCAGTAGGCGGGTGTCTGTTTCTCTGCACCTCAAGGTGCACCCTTTTGGGGATGGGTCTTCAAGTCCAAAGGCAGCATCCTGATTCACTCTCCATGGTGTGCGGACGGCACCGAGCAAGGCCTCCAGGAGGGCGCGGGGACTAGGCTGGATCTGTCCAGGCCGCGCCACCAGCTGCTCTGGGGCCATGGGCTCGATCGAGCACAGCCGGCAGTTCCCGGCCCGCCTGAGGGGCGGTGGCCCTTGGCTACCAAGTCGGCAGGCACTTTTTAGAAAGCCCCTCACATTTGTGGAAGCTTAAAGCAGGCTATACATAATCCTTCAGCAAACATCACCACCTATGGGCCGCTTTTCAAACTGCCTCTTCCCTTCTGCTTATCTGTTCTTCCTGCTCTTGCTCCCCCGAGGGTTCGTTCCCGGGTTCATACACACTTGCAGAGCGCCTCTCCCGGGCCCGGCTGTCCTGGGTACCAGGGTTACGACAGAGGACAGAGGACAGCTGCTACCTTTGGGGAGTTTACACTAAAATCGCGACATCTAAACAATGTTTGTCCTTTTGTGTGCAATTTAAAAGGTAAAGCTGCAAAAGTACAGACGAGGCAACAAACAAGGCCGGGAGGCCAGAAAGTGGGGGCCTGAGGCTGCTGTGCACCCCGACCAGTCAGACCTGGGGTCCCAGCTCCCCTGTTTGTCACAACACACACAGGGCTCCTCTCCGAGGTGCTGGGTCACTGGCCATGGAGGGGTCACGTTATAATTCCCGAATTGGGCATTTCAAGCTCATGTTGTCCTTTTTTTAATACTGTTCTGTCTTGGCTTTTATACACAGGAGACCCCCTTCCTCCCTGTCACTGTGGGGCTGGTCCCCAATGTAAAGCAGTATTTGACATGCCCAGGCCTGCCTCACCTATAAGTCCCGGGTCTCTCCTTACTGACAAAATAGTCTAAATGAAAGAATCCCTTTCATCTGTACAACCCCAGCACTCGCACGCGGTCCTGTCGGGGTGCGCATGGAGGCAGGGCTGGGGGGCGGGCTGATACGTCTCAGGCAGGAGACCTGGGCTCCGGGAATTCTGGTATAATTGTAGCTGCCCCAATAAGTCTGCTGCCCCACGGTAACTGCTGATGCCAGTGACTGCCTGTGCCCTTCAAAGATGTCTTAGCCTGCGGGCAAGGCCTGTGTCCTTCAGAGAGACCCTGGTCTGCCGGCAAGTACGTAGTCACGTCTCTGTGTTAGTAAGTTCGTTCTCAGGGCCAACTCCCCCCGAGCCCTCTGCAGAGAGTCCCTTCAACGCCCTCCCCCCTCATCCCCTTTAAAACCCCGTCTTTCTTCTGTTCGCTGCTGACACCTTGGGGACTCAGCCCGCCTGTCGCAGTTGGCCGAATAAACTTTTTAAACTCATGGCCCGTTCTCCTGTCATTTCTCCTCTCACCGGACCTAACAATACGGAACATGTCACGCATCCTTCTGGCTTCTCTGCCTCTTGGCGCAAGAGAAACCCCAAGTCAAGAGCTCCTCATGAGCAGATAGATGGGACCAAGCACACAGTAAGCAAGGTCACGGCCATGACAAGGGCAATGGCATGGGGAGATGGTCCACAGATGTGGCGAGCTGGCAGAGGGTAGGTGTGACAGAGGGAGACAGGCCATGATGGCACAGGCAGGGATGGGGACAGGGAGGCCAGGAGGGGACGGCGGGGTTGGAAGAGTCCTGGGCTTAGAGGCAGACACTCACAGGTGGAATTTGTCACATAGTATCACAAGCACACGGGCCACCTCTCACCAAGGGCTTTCCCTGTACTTGGCATGTGCCGAAACTTCCCGAAGCTTTTTTCCGTTTTTCAATCCCCACCTGAGGACAAGCTTATTGATTTCAGAGAGAGGGGAGGGAGGGAGAGAGAGACACTGATGCACTGCCCTCCCGCATGCACTCTGACCGAGGACCAGACCCGTGCGCGCCCTGACCAGGAAATGAACAAGCAACCTCTCGGTTTACAGAACAACCTCAGCCACACTGGCCAGGGCTTCTCGAGCATTTAAATTTAACCCTAATGCCCCGTCGGGGGGGCGGGGGGGGTACCCACTACCCTGTTTTCGAGTTGGAGAGCTGAGGTCGGACAGGCTAACGGCAAGCCTCCGACCACAGGGCCCTGCTCTGACCTGGGCTGCAGGGCAGGGCTCACCGGTGCTGTGTCTCCGGCCGATAGAAGTAGTCTGCTGGGGTGTCCAGGCGGGAGAAGATGGGAGGGGGGATGTACAGCGGCAGCTCCTGATGGAAGAAGGCCTCCTTCTCGGGCTTGAGCATGAGCACTTTGTCATACATGGACGTCTGCCTGCCGCCCGCCTCGGTGTGCACGGCCAGGAACTGGAAGTCCGACATTCCTGGGGAGAGAGGCAGGGGATGGCCGACGCCGCAACCAGGGACAGCCCTCCTGCTACCCCTGCCCAGCAAGGGGCCACTGCCGCACCCCGGCCCATGCCTTCTGGGGGGGCACCGAGCAAGCCCAGTCAGGGCGGCAGAAGCTGAAACCACACCTTCTGAAATGCTCCCATGAATGCGGCTCCGTGCGCCCCAAGTCACTTGGATACATAGTACCGGGGGATGGGAGAGGGTACGTGATATGTGACAACGAGGCCGGGGTCAGGGCTTCTCAGAATGCAAGGTGCCTGTGATGCCCCTGGGGCCCTGCTCAATGCAGATTATGAGATCCTTCATATCTAACAAACTCCCAGGGGAGGGATGCACACTGACTGGTGAGATGCTGGCTCAGTGAGAGCCGAGAAATGGCATCACCGGGAAGCCTTGTCACAGCCAGGACAGCCGCCTTTGGTGCCGGCGCCGCCCCAGGATGACTGGCAGGTGATGCCCGGGCCCTGGGGCCCCCGGTCCTGTCTCAGCCTCTCCCCTCCTTCTGTCCTCGTCTCACTCTCACACTCATCACCCTCTTCGGGGTCTGAGCACTGCAGCTGCGGGCAAACGCTTCCAAGCACCCCCACGCGGTGGCTGGCCCTTAGCCGGCATCATCTCCCTGAATCTGCCCCCGGGCCTGGCGAACTCTGGGCCCCACCGTCCAGACAACGAGATGGAGATGGGGAAGCCCAGCGACCTGCATGGAGAACCTCCCGGAGCTCAAGGAGGCCATGTCCTTTCCCTGCCCCCCACCCAGCTGTACCACCTCCTCACGGGGGCTGCCCGTGGGAAGCAAACGTGACTGAGGACCCCACAGAAGACATCCAGTTGCCTAAGAGTTCAAGAAACATGGGTCCCAAGGGGTTGAGGTGATCTGGGAAGGCTTCCACGGGGAGGCAACCCCAGCAGCAGTGAAGACAGAGAAAAGGTTCCACAACACCGGGGGCTGAGAGCTGAGGCCCGTGGATCAGCTTTACTGGGCCCCACGCAGGAACTTTAAACATCAGCACCCCTTTCACGAACTCTCCCTTCTGTTAAGGCGCAGAGATGGAGCTGCAGTGAGCCTGTGGTCTGCAGGGAGCCTCTGGCCAGAGCAAGGGGCTCCCTTACCTCCTGCCCCTCGCGCCTGCGCACTCGCGGCTCACGTCGCTGTGTGGCTGACCCACAGGCTCCTGAAGGACGTGGGGACACAGGCACTGCAAGAACCCAGCGCCGTAAGAACGCACTCGGTCGTCACCTTGGAATTTGTAAGCGGTGGAGATGATGCCAAGGGTCTCCACGTCGAATGTGACCTCCGGGCGCTCCCCGTCCTGCCGCTTCGTCTTCCTCCTGATGCGGAGCAGCAGGCTGCTGGTACTGAAGCGGTTGGCGCACACCGGGTGGCAGTAGGGGTCCTTGGGCCGGAAGTACAGCTCCAGCCTCTTGGTGGGGTCCGCGTAGATCTGTCGGCGGAAGAAGCAGCGGCCAGCTAAGCGGGCGGCAGGGAGCAAAAGCCTGCCGCGGGCCCAGGAGGCTCCCGTTCCCTGCGGAGCTCTTAGTCCCCTGGACCCGCTTTCCAAACCCCAGGATCTCAGTTCTTATCCGGCAGAGAAAACGAGGGGCGCCTCCTCCACCTCGGCGGGCGTGACGCTGGCGACAGTCCCTGCCAGTTAAGCAAAATGGGCACCGCCACGTGCCCGGTCCGTGCCGGCGAGCACGTGGCCCTTTCGGCGGCGCTTCGGGGAGGTGTCATCCCCCGAGTTTACCGTGGATGTCAATGAGGCAACCTGTCCTACTCTGGGGACTAACTACCCACCCAAGGGTCGTGGTCTTCAGTCTCATATGCAAATATTTCTAGGTTCGAGGGAGATTAAATCCGTCGGTAATAAGCACTTTGGCTCTGACGAGCTGTGGCTTGTCCTCTGCAAGCCTTGGTTCCTTTGCCTTAAAACGAGCATAACAAGAGCACCTACTCAGCCCTGGCTGGTGGGGCTCAGTGCACTGAGCACCGGCCTATGAACCAAAGGGTCGCTGGTTCGATCCCCAGTCAGGGCACAGGCCTGGGATGCGGGTCAGGTCCCCAGCTGGGGGCGCAGGAGAGGCAACCACACGTGGATGTTTCTCTCCCTCTCTCTCCCTCCCTTCCGCTCTCTAAAAACAAAGTATTTTTTTAAAAAAGAAGAGCACCTACTAATAGAAATGTTACAATGATTAAGTGAAAACATGCGTAAGCACGTGCAGGGCACCTAGCTCCCGGCAGACATCCCACACGTGTCACCTACACACGATTGCTGTCCCGCGTGGGGTGCCGGCCGCGCGCACACGAAGGCCAGCACGCCCGTTTCCCGAGAAGGCGCTCCGGAGGGTCGGGGCTCCTCTCACCCCGCGCCTTTCCCTGGGGGTTTCGGGTGTCTCCGGGGCGCCTCCTAAGAGCCCAGAGCTCCGCGGTCAGGGAAACCACGCGTACCCCGCCCCTCGGTCGCTCCCCGGCGGTCCCGGAGACTCACGCGAGAGACGCTTTCCTCGCCGCCCAGGGTCTGCAGCATCTTGGACACGTCACGCACCAGGCCCGGGTACTCCACGCACACCATGCGCCGCTCGCGCCGCAGGTCCACGGGGATGGCGGCCCCCGGCCCCGCGTCGGCAGCCGCCGCGGCCATCCCTGAGAGTCGGGCCCGGCCCGCCGCGGTCCGCTCCTCCACGTGCTCCCAGAGGCCTCGCTTCGATGGTTCCGCGAACACTTCGTTCCGCCTCCGTCCTGCTCGGAGTCTCTAAACCCCCGGGCCCAGCGGAGTCTCCGAGGCCGCGGGAGCAAACGCCCGCGCGAAGGCCCCACAGTTTCGGGTCAACGACCACTGTGTTTTTAAAATGGAGGGGCTTGTCCGAGGGGCGGGGCAAGGGCCTGTCCCTTCCACTTACAGGCGAGGGACCCATGAGGTAGTAGGACCCGCTCCCGACTTCAGCCAATGAGAACCCGAAGGCCGAGCCGAGGTTTTTAGCCATTGAACAGTCGGGCGGAAGCCAGGTTCCACCCCTTCGTCTAACTCCATAGTTTTAACCAATAAAGAACCAGGGGTAGGTCGCGTTCCCGCCCCTTCCTTGCTTCCACCCAATGACGACTCGGGGCGGGCCGAAACACTTCCGGCCCGCCTTCCTCTGTGGGAAGATGGCAGCAGGGAGTTGATTGCAGGGTAGCAGAGTCAGCTGAGAGGCTCCCTGGATGGAGGCTGGGGCCGCCGCCACCCTGGCAGCTTCCGCCGCTGCAGGACGGGTTTCCAGCTGCGCGTGGAGCCAGGTGGGGAGCTCGATGTGCAAACAGCGAGCGCGAGGGAATGGCGCTTTGAACGCTCGCGTCTGTCCTCCGTCTCTCCGGCAGTTAGTAAGCGCCGATTGTGCGCTGGGTCCCACTCGGAACCGAACCGAGAGCGGCTTTACGCAAGCAGCTGTGGGGGGACCCTGAAGCAGAGCGAGGGGCCGTTCCGGGAAGCTGTGGGTGAGAAAGGGATTCTCCGGAAAGCCGCCTCGTGGGGTGATCTGACCCCAAGTTCCTAAACGGGCAGGTCACGGTGCCAGCCACGCCCCAGGCACATAATTTAGTAAAACGTGTATCTTTGCCGTAACCGAACGCTGCCCGTGGTTTCTGTGCATCTCGGGTAACAAACCTTTGAAAAACAAGCGTAACCACCTTCAAAGAGAGCGCACAGGCTTGTTGATTATCCGGGGAGCCAGCCCGCGCCCTGCTTTCTCACACCCACGTCACCTCCACGTTCCCTCCTGAGCCCCAACGGCGTCCAAGAAACTGCGGAACTCCACGGAGCATTTGAGGTCGTGCTTCCTGCTACTTGTCAGTTTGGCTCAACTTTTATAAAAATTCTTGACGGGTTTGGACGTTTCCTACATCGACAGAGTTGCAGCAGAGAAAACTATAGGGAGCGGAGCCCTGAAGCCCTGACCGGTGTGGCTTCATTGGTTGGGCGTCTTCCCACGCAGGGAAAGCTTCCCGGTCAGGGCACATGGCCAGGCTGTGGGTCTGGTCCGCGGTCGGCGCACGTCCTAAAGGCAACCGATGGGTGTTTCTTCCTTACATCGATATTTCTCTCCTTCTCTTTCTCTCTCCCTTCCCCTCTTTAAGTATATACACACACACACACACACCACAGGCATGGCGGGCAAATTATATTGCGAGCAAATTTGGGGGAGATGAGGTCAGAGGTCAACAAAGGCCAGACAGATCCTGAAAAGAAGGCTTTTCCTGAGTGCCGGGGAGAGCCCTTCAGGGAGTGCCACTGTCGGAACTATGCGCTTAAAAGACTGGCTGTTGTGTAGAGAATGGATCAGAAAGGGCAGAAGTGGGCTTTGCATAATCCAGGAAAGAGTGGCTGCCTGGGGCCAGGGAAGTGGCAATTAGAATGGAAAGAGGGGACTAGACTTCAGGATATTAAAATCAGTAAGAGTACCCCAAGTTTCTGAAAAGATTTTTGAATCAAATGATAGCCTCATTGTTCTAAATGGATTTAAGAAGGCCAAGTAGATGCCTGCGAAGACCACCACATTTTTTAAAGTATATTTTATTGATTATGTTTTACAGGAGTCCCAATTTCTTTTCCTTTAGCTCCCTCTTCCCGGTATCCCCCTTCCCTCCAGCAATCCCACCTCCCTTAGTTCATGTTCATGGATTGTGCATGTAAGTTCTTTGGCTTCACCCTTTCCTATATTATTCTTAACATCCCCCTGTCTGTTTTGTACCAACCGATTATGCTTCTAGTCCCTGCACCATTTCCCCATTTCTCCCCCTTCCCCTCCCAGCTGATAACCCTCCAAATGATCCCCATACCTGTGATTCTGTTCCTGTTCTGGTTGTTTGCTTAGTTTTTGTTTTTATTTTTTAGGTTCAGTTGTTGATAGTTGTGAGTTTGTTTTCATTTTAATGTTCATAGTGTTTATCTTCTTTTTCTTAAATAAGTCCCCTTAACATTTCATATAATAAGGGCTTGGTGATGATGAACTCCTTTAGCTTTCCCTTGTCTGGGAAGCACTTTATCTGCCCTTCCATTCTAAATGATAGCTTTGCTGGATAGAGTAATCCTGGTTGCAGGTCCTTGCTTTTCATCACATTAAATACTTCTTGCCAGTCCCTTCTTGCCTGCAAAGTTTCTTTTGAGAAGTCAGCTGATAGTCTTACAGGCACCCCTTTGTAGGTAACTCTTTGCTTTTCTCTTGCTGCTTTTAAGATTCTCTCTTTATCTTGAAACTTTGGCATTTTAATGATGATGTGTCTTGGTGTGGTCCTCTTCGAGTTCAACTTGTTTGGGACTCTCTGTGCTTCCTGGACTTGTATGTCTATTTCCCTCACCAAATTTGGGAAGTTTTCCTTCACTATTTTTTTCACATAAGCTTTCGAGTTCTTGCTCTTCTTCTCCTTCTGGCACCCCTATGATTCAGATGTTGGCATGTTTAAAGTTGTCCCAGAGGTTCCTAAGCCTCTCCTCATTTTTTTGAATTCTTGCTTCCTCATTCTGCACTGGTTGACTGTTTTGTTCTTCCCTATGTTCCAAATCATTGATGTGAACCCCGGTTTCCTTCACTTCACCATTGGTTTTGTGTGGATTTTCCTTCGTTTCACTTAGCATAGCCTTCACTTCTTCCCTTATGTGTTTGCCGTACTCAAGCGTATCTGTCAGGCCTGTGAGCACCTTTATCACCAGTGTTTTGAATTCTTCATCAGTTAGGTTGTCTATCTCCTCGTCTGTGAGGTTGGCTATCTCCTGGTCGCTTAGTTCTTCCACTGGGACCTTGATCCGTTTCCCATTTGGGGCCATACTTCTCTGTCTCCTCATTCTGACAGGCTCCTGTGTGTGTTTGCCTCTGTATCTTAGGCAGAGCTGTTGCACCTGTTACGTTGTAAGGGGCTGAGCCTTAGGGATTCATCAGTACAGGTGATCCGTGGCACTGTCTGTGGAGGAGGGGATGAGAGGGAACAATGTAGCTTGCTCAGCACCTGCCCCCTTTCCAGGCACTTCTCCCACTTCCGTATGGGACTGGCACCCCTCCAGCTGTTGCCCTGGCCTTTGCTTCCAGAGTGGGTGGGTCTGCGGACGTTCTAGGACCATGGGGGCCCTTTAAACAGGCAGGCTCTGCTAAAGACCAGCAGTTTCTTCTTCTACCCCAACCCCCACTGGTCTGCACAGTCAGAAGCAATGAGGCTTGATTTTCCCCGGCGCTGGGACCGTGAGCTGTGTTCTGGTCTGGTGCTGGGAGCGCTCCCCACGTGTCCCTCCTGGCTTTTTAAAATGTTTGACTGCACTTTCCACCAGCCTGCCACTGCCACTGCTGCTGCCGCCACCACACCGCATCCTCTCTGCCCCGGCTCCTCCCCTCCTCCCTGTCTGGGTGAGTATTTCTTCTTTATATCTTTGTCTGCTGGACTTCCATGCAGCTAGATTTTCTGGAACTTCTGGTTGTCTCTAGTTTTGAGGTAGTTGTGTTCCTTCTTAGTTGTGGAGGGAGATTCAGCCTGTCTCTCTAGGCCTCCATCTGGGCTGGAAGTCCACCACTACATTTTAAAACGGAAAATGTGTAACCTGAATGTGAAATATGTCATTATATTGTAATTGGAAGACTTGGCTGGATGCCCAAAAACTTTGAAAGAAATGCCCCCCCTGAGAGCTCAGTGAGGACTGAACCAGCAGCAGATGATGGATGAGCCAAGGGGCCCCCATATTGCAATGGGGGGCTGCATGTGAGGACGCGGCAGGTGCTGACCTGCCTTCTCAGCAGGAGCTTGCATACTGTGTGCAGTGTGGCCGGGATAATTCTCCTGCAGGCCCCTCCTACCTTGGCACAAAATTTCTTTTTAAACCTCTCACTTGCCCTCATTCTGTGCTCACCAAACAGTCTTTTAGTGGTTCATTTAATTTTCCTGAAAGGAAAATCTGGGTAACACGTATATTTTACCCCTGCCTAGAAGAGTAGGTTAATAAATCAGTGTGTTTGCATCAGACCCCTGTGAGTCTGGTTCACATGAGTCAGTCCTGAAGATTCTGTCGTGGTAGAATCAACTGATGAAAGGTTAGATGCACAGTTACGTCTGAATTCTATGTAGTACGGGGGGGGGGGTGTCACACTTACACTATATGTCTGTTCATTATTTACCTGACATTCAGACTTAGCTCAGTATGTTTCTGTTTGCTAAATACGGCTCCTCTACCTCTAGATATTGAAGAAATTGAGTTTCTGAACCTGCAAGGCTGATTCCAAACCACCCAGCACCTCAGTGAGCCCAGGGAGGTCCCGAGCCGCCGCCCCCCCCCCCCCACCGCCCCCCATCCGACGACTCCCCTTTCGTCTGCTCTGCTTAGGAAGCAGGACTGATCTCTCTAGAATGAACTCTCACTCTGGCACTGTCCCCAGTGACTCCCCCACGACACTGTTCTGCATTCCCACCACCTGGCTGACTGCTCCTTGTCCTGCTTAGTGTTCGCCGTGCCCCAACAATAGTTCCCCGGGAGGAGGGAGACGTGGTAAATACGGGCCACACCCTCACACCAGCCGTGCTGTGGATTGGAGACGCGTCCACACCCTGATGCCTGCGGCCTGTACCGCCTTGTTTTGGAAAAGGGTCTCTGTGGATGTGATTAAGTGAAGGAACTCGAGAAGACAGGATCTTCCTGGATTACCCAGCTGGGCCCTAGATCCAATGACAGGTGTCCTCAGAAGAGAGAGGCAGAAGAGACTGGACCATGTGACCGCCCAGGCAGAGTTGGGCGTGATGTGGACACTAGTGGGGGTGGGGGGTGGGGAGGGGCTGGGAGAGGCAGGAAGGACCCTCCCCCAGAGCCACCAGAGGGAGCTGGCCCTGTGACACCTGGATTTTGAACCGCCGCCAAAACTGGGAGTATCCATTGTTGATGGGTTTTAAGCCCCCTGGTTTGTGGGAATCTGTTAGAGCCGCCGCAGGACACTGGCACCGGGGACAGAGTCCCCGAGTCTAAAGCATTTTCGGGATTCATTTTTGAGCCAGGTGGTTCCCTATCACGAGCGGGCGGGTTCTCCTCTCTCTCGTTACACAAAGCCATTCGTTGTGTGGCACTCCACCCGCCTGTCACCCCTGAGCCCCTGTCCCCAGGCGGGGGGCTCTGCGAGGGGCTGACGCGCCTCCATCCTCGCAGCGGAGCGCGAAGTGCCGCGCCCGAGGCCGGGTGTCTGCGCCGCACCACGCGCTACAGCAAGCGCTCCCGGGGCGCCCACTGTGTGCGGTGCCGCAGGGGACGGGGACACGGAGCCCCCGCCCTGTCAGAGCTCATCTGATGGCGGAGAGGGACAGCAAGCAAGTGGGAGACATCCGAGCGCGGCCTGGCGAGGAGACACGAGGAGACACGGCGCCGTGTGAGTTCGGCTGTTCTGCCGTCGGCCCTGCAGCGGTGTCTCCCCTGCGCGACCCCAGGGCGTCGCAGTGAGCTCTCCACCCCGCGCCGCTGGGCGCCGGGCAGCAGGGCGAGGGGCGGCTGGCACCCCCAGGCCCCAGGCGCAGGGGGAGGCGGGTGCGGGGCCCTGGAAAGGGGCGCGCCGGTTGGGGAAGCAGCCTGACACCCCAACAGGGTCTGAATACTGGCTGGGCAGCCCTTTCTTCGGGGGGACTGATGCAGGGGGGTTACTGATCCTTCATTAACCGAGGGCAAGGAGGGCTTTGGGAAATGCTTTCTTTGGGCCCCAGAATCTGGATACTCCTTCGGGCGCCGCTGGTCGGCTACGAAGCCCACAGTGGGTGTTCCATGTCCCCCAGCCCTGGCTGTGTTCTCGGGGCACCCTAAGGACGCGGGAGAAGACGCAGTGTTCACTTTCGGCCACCAGGTGGCGACGGAGCGTCCTCGTGGGCAACGCCTCCACCTGGTGGTCACGCGTGCCCATGACACGGGAGAAAAGGCTAACTGGCTGCTGAGTGACTCAATGGGCGGGGGCCCAGGGAGCAGTCTCCTAAGAGGCAGGGCCAGCAACCGGCGCCCTCTCAGGTCCGGCCATGGGGAGGGTGGATATAAAGTGGTTTGTCCACACAATGGGATATTATTCAGCCTTAAATAAGAAGCCCGGGCTGGGGTGGCTCAGTGGACTGAGCGCCGACCTGTGAACCAAAGGGTCGCCAGTTCGATTCCCCGTCAGGGCCCAGGCCTGGGCTTCGGGCCAGGTCCCCGGTTGGGGGCTCGCGAGAGGCAACTACACATTCATGTTTCTCTCCCTTTCCCTCCCCCTCCCCCTCTCTCAAAAAAGAAGTAAAATCTTTAAAATAATAATTTAAAAAACACCTTTGTAACTACAAATAAAAAAAGCTAACTTAAAAAATAAGTAAAAATGATGTGGAAACATAAAGGAAAAAAAAAGAAAGTAAGGGAAGGAAACTAACACCCACTATAACATGGATTAACCTGGAGGACACTCTTGCTCAGGAAGTCAGTCAGTCCCGAGGACAGATACTGTGTGACTGCATTTATGTGAGGTCGCTAGAGAAGGCAAGTCCTTGGAGACAGAATGATGGTTGCCAGGGCCTGGGGTGAAAGGAAAACAGTGTTTTGGGGACAGAGTTTCAGTTTTGCAAGGTGAAAAAGCCCATCCCCTCACACCTGCTCCCTGCTTCCTGCCTGGGGTGTGGGGATGGCCTCTCTGACTCTTCTGCCCCAGCTCTTCTGTCCCCATGGGTATTGGGGACATCTCTCTCTCTCTTTAAAGAACTAGCTCTTTAATGGAAAGATAACGGCCAGATCAGAAAGCATGCGTGAGTGTGCGTCTTGATGAATCATTACCTGGTGACCTACCTGTGTAGCCTCCGCCCAGATCAAGCGACAACATTCCGATAGAACATTCATTGCCTGTCTCTCCGAAGCCCCATTCCCTTTCTGATTGTGGTTCCCTGTACTGTGTGCTAAGAAATCTTTTCCTAGCTCAAGTTCATGCCAATATTTTCTCCTAGAAGCTTTATAGCTTTAGTTCATCCTGTGTTTTCTTTGTTATAGAGGAATCAGTTGCTTTACACAATTTCTGATTTCCTATATCCTAACAAAGCGAAACTTCTCCCAGGGTCTCTAACGTCTGTACAACCTGAAACAGTGCTCCCCTCTCATTCCTACGCCCCCTTCTCCCTTTCCTTCTCCCCTCAGGTGAGATGTTCCCAATAGCCATGGTCATTCTTTCTGCATTTTTTTATGTGTGGGTTATTTAGAAGTCTATTGGTTAATATACAAAATTGGGGGAATTGTAAAACTACCTTTCTGTTATTGATGTCCAGCTTAACTCCACCATAGTCAGATAATAGATTCTGTATGGTTTCAACCCTTCCTTTAACATGTGTTAGGACTTGCTTTATGGCCCGACATGTGGTCAGTCTTGTTACGTGTTCTAGGTATGGCAGAAAACAACGTGCATTCTGCAGGCGTCAGGTGCAGTGTTCTAGACCCTTCCCAATGTGAGGTGTGTGCATCTGCTCCTTCTATGAGCTATGTACTAGAATTCCCCATTATGATTGCCAATTTGCCTATTTCTCCTCTTCCTTTTGTCAATATGGCTTTGTTTGCAGTTGAGGTCCATATACATTTAGAAATGCTACACATTCCTGGTAAGTGGCCCTTTAATCGTTACAAAATGTTCCTTTTTATCACTAGGAAAGTCTAAGTGGTGTGATACTAGTATTGCTGCAAGAGATTAGTTTTGGGTAATGTTTTCACGACATGTATCTCTTTCCATCTTTCCGCTTTCAGTCTTTCTGTGTCCTTGCGTTTTAGGTCCGTCTCCTGGAAGCAGGATGTAATCGTGTTTTTCTTTAACCTCCTGTGTAATAGCCTTTGTCTTTGAACTGGGGTATTTAGTTGCTTTTATATTTAACGTAATGCCAATATACAGGATGGGGAAAGTTTACAGTTGTCTGTATGGGAAATAATACAATAGTAAATAAATCATAGTACAGGAATAAACCCTGTTTTGCATACTCACGCCTGTACACCTACTTTTGCCCCCCTGGATTTGTCTTTCATATTACTCCTCACTTTCTATTTGTCCCATCTGTCCTTTGTCCTCCCCCCCCCTTTCTCTTCCTCCTTTATACTAATTATGTTTTATTATTCTATTTGCCTTTTACTGGTTACCCTGGAAATTATAATCTGAGTCCTTGATCTGTTAAAGTCAAATATCAATTAGTATTTTTTACCACATCCATGACAATGTGAAGATGCATCTAGACCCCTCTGGCCTTTTGTGTTGTTATCATGACATATGTATGTATATGTGTGTATAGTGTGTATGTATGTACTTTAAGGCAACTTTATTGAGGTACAATTTATGCACAATAAAACACACCCAGTTTAAGTGCATAGTTCAATGAGATTACAGATATATGGATGCAGTCACCCCGCCAATGATGACATAGAATATTTCAATCAGCCAAAGACTTCCAGGATCCCTTAGCAGTGAGCAACCTCACCAACTCGGCAGTGGGAACAGACAGGGGCCCAAGGCTCTGGCAGGGTGACGCGCGAGCATCTGAGCCCAGGACCCCCTGAGGTGGGCAAGGGTGGTGCTGGGACGTGCCCTCCCGCTGAAGCCCCCCGCACGGCAAAATTTCTCCAAAAGGAAAGTGGAGAGGATCCCGAACAGCCAAAGCGGGGAAAAAAAATGCTGCCCAGCTGGGTTCATCCCAGCTCTCCTCCTCTGGGGTTCCCCTTCTTGGGAATGGCAGCACCAGGAATTTGGGGTCGCCCTGGAGTCCCACTCTCCCTGGCACCCCTCACCCATCCGTTGGGGCGGGGTGGCCTCCATCTTCTAAGTCAGGGGTCCAATTTCTCTTCTCACCCGCCCATCACCCCATTCAGCCCACATCACCTCTGGACTTGACCGCATCCGTGCGTGTCTTTACTTCAAGGGGATGGCCGACTAGATTCCTATGGTTCAAAGTCCGAGACACAAAAATCTAGTGGTGGGGAAAAAAAAGAGACAGGAGGACTGTCTGTTCCCTGGAGGTGACTAAGGCCTCCCGCTTATTGTTTAGCGCTCTGGAGAGAGCCTGCTAGTTAGAAACATCCTCTTGAAAAGTGAGCAGCGAGCCCCCGAATGGGCTCGTCGTCTATCTGCCCTGTAATAAATAGGTGCCCGTGTTCTCACTGGCTTCCCCGGAGGAGATACTGTGACTCTGGTCCATCAAAGTCCGCTGACCGCACCCCGCCATCCCTTCCTTTTTCCCTCTCATGGAAATCCCTGCGCGGCTTCCTCATTTTTCACACAGAGGCCCAGTGTTCCAGCGTGTAGCCGGACCGCGACTTATTTATCAGCCCCCTGCGGGGACACTCAGGTTGTTTCCAGCCTTCTGCAAATGCGGTGTGGCCACGAATCACTGCTGTGGGCCCCTCACGCCTGGGCTACCTGTCGGGAAGGCACCGCTGGGTCCAAGGGCGCGCGCGCCCGTGCTCTTGTTAGACGGGCACCGAGCGTCCCCCCACGGCGGCCGGGACCATGTATCATCTGTCGCCCCGCGAGGCCGGCCCGCCCCCTGGCAGCCCCACTGCGGGGTACGGCGCTTCCCCTCTCCACGGAAGCCAGGGGGCGCTCCTGTCCCTCCCCGCGTGGCCTCGGACCTGCGTGGCTCCCCGTTGCTGGGGTGGGGTGAGGGTACTCCAAGCCTTTAAGAGATTCTGGGGGTCCTGCTCCCCTACCCCCAAATCCCTAACTTTGCGGTTCGTCCCTCCCACACCCCTTCCCCCCGGGCGTCGGTGCCTTTGCCACATCCACCCCTTCAACTCGGGGAGACCTCTGAGGAGGGTGTCCACCCCCCACTTTGAAGAAACCCCTGTCCTGGACGCCCCCCTGATTGTTGATGGCGGGGTCTCTTTGGCCGGTTTCGGGCGCCTTTCACAGACAGACACCTAATCGGTGGTGGCTAAGGGACCGGAGAACCGCACGGGGAGCGCCGCCGCCTCCGCAGCCACGGCCACCAGGGGGCACCGTCCCCGCGCCCCGCGCCGCTCCTCGCCCACCCCGCCCGGGACCGGGGCCCAGAGGGGGATGGGCCGGGACCCTGGACAGACCAGCGGGTGTCCCCTGCGAAGGGGCGCCGGGGAGCAGCGGGATGAGTGCGCAGGCGGACGGAAGGAGATGGGGAGGCGGAGGGGCTGCCTTCCAGGAACCTGGCGCCCGCGCCCCCGCCCCTCTCTCCGTCTGCTGCTCAGCGAGGACCCCCAGAATCTCAAACCTGGGCAGGTTTACCTTTTGGATTAAAGAGCCTTGGGGAAGAGGCGCTTTAAAGTTCCGCCCAGCTTTGGCCCAGCTGGGGCCTGCTCCGCGCCGTGAAACGGCTCGGGAGTGCTGGGCGGAGGAGGGTCCCGGGGCGCGCGGCCTCCGCGCTGCTCAGATGAGAGGAGGGCTCTGCTCCCGGGGGGCGTGGGTGCAGCCCCCCAGGTGCAGCCCGGAGCCAGGGTCCCGCAGAAGCAGCTCTGAAGCAGGCGCGGACCCTGCACAGTCCTGGCAGAAGGTTAGGAAGCCCCAGCAGCGCCCCAGCCCCTTTGGGGTGGGAAGCGGACAGGCCCGTGAGTTTGTCTGCCATTCATCCGTCGGTCCGTCTGTCCTTCCACCCATCATCCACCCATGGTGAAGTATGCATTTGCGGGGTGCTGGGGAGGCAGCGCAGGTCTTCGGAGAATGCGTTGGGGCAGTGGCACACGGAGCTACTAGTGAGAGTTATGACCGGCCTCACGGGGAATCCCAGGGGCTGATGACACCAAGTTTGGTTTTGTTACTACGCTGCATAAAATATGGTTAGCATGTATTTTTATTTTCCCTGTCTCTCTCTCTCTTTTTTTTAAGGGGCCCAATATTTTCCTCTGCACCCGGGGCCTCAACCCACCTTAATCCGCCTCTGGCTGGGAGAGCTACACCCGGCCGGCAAGGCCAGGCCTCCTTATAGGTCATGTGGGTGGAAAACAAAATTAAGAAGGAGCAACCTGGTAAAGAAATGAGGGAACCGCCTTTGGGGAGAGGGAACAGCATCCTGGGAGACCAGAGGCACGCAAAGCCAGCCTGGAAGAAAGGCGAGGAGGTCGGGATTCCGACGTGGCTGCTGTGGGTGCTCAGTCCTGGGTGCTGTCACGCTGCCGCCCATTGCTGGCCTCAGTCTTGGGGCGTTTCCTGCCGTCCGTCCCCCTGGACCATGAGCTGTTTGGGGCCAGGCTCTGGCTCTCTTGCCTTCGTTCAGCAACCATCAGGGTCACATATACCCACCAGCATTTTTTTATAGGTGCTAAAATATACATAAAACAGAACAGCTGGTTTATTTTTAAGGGCACAGTTCAGCGCCGTTGGAAGTACATTCACAGTGTTGTGCAGACATCACGGCTGCCCATCTCCAGGCCGTCCTCGTCTTGCAAAACCGAAACTCTACCTATTAAACAATAACTTCCACCCCGTTCCCCGCAGCTCCCGGCATCCGCTCTTCTACTTTCTGTCTCTGTAAATTTGCCTGTTCTAGGGACCTCCTGAGAGCAGAATCACACAGTCTCAGTCTCTCTGTGACCGGCTTATCTCACTCAGCCCACGTCCGCAGGGTTCATCCGTGTGGTAGCAGGTGTCGGAAGTTCCTCCTTTTCAAGGCTGAGCAGTGTCCCACAGTGTGGATGGGCCACAGCTGTCTATCCACCGTCCATCCCTGACGGGCCCTGGGCGGCTTCCCCTCTTGGCTGCTGCGGACGCTGCTGCTAGGAAGCCCGCCGGCTCGTCCAGTCTCTGGCTGGGCGCCTGGGGTCGAGCACACACCCCGGCAAACAGCTGGCATTTTGCAAAGTGCCAAAGTAAAGGGACGGTAGGGCTCATCCAGACTAGGCACCTTCCCCTGCATTTCGAGGCCCCTGAGGAATAAAGGCATTTCCCCGGCGTCACAAGGGCCCACTGACGTTTCATTGCCTGCTCCACGCTGGCCATCCCGCGCTTTCCTGAGAAAATGACCTCAGAAAGCTTCTCCAGATAAAAGAGAAGGTGGCCAACCCGCAGCCCTGGGTGCCAAGCACTGTGTGAACACTTGTCCCCGAGCCACCCCGTTCCAACCTGACCCAGACCCCCAGGCCCTGGAAACAGAGACCAGAGACCCCCTGGGGCCGCTCAGGACAGTCCTGCGGGACTGGGTCGTTTTACAGACGAGCCAGGGGCCAGTGCACAGAAATGACTCGTCTGTGTTGACAGAACTCTGCTCAAAGCCCAGCTTCAAAGCCGCCATCGGGTCCGTCCTCCGCAGGGCAAGGACGCCTGGAGGCCTCAGTCCCCAGCCTCCTCCCATGTCCGGAGTCTGGCCCGGAGCACCAGGACTGCCCCCGAGACCCTCCAGGGCCGAGGTGGCCGAGCGGGCCTTGGAGGCTCCTGGGCTGGGGTGGCGGTCCCGCTCCTCCCTCTTTGCAGACGGGTACCCTCATTGCAGCGGGGGCCCCATGTGCTTTGCAGGCTCAGTTTGCAGAGGGACCGGGTGCAGGGCATTCGTGGGCACCCTCCCAGCGAAATTTCTGAGAAAGCCCCCGCCCTTCTCTTTCTCCCTCCCTGGCGGGGGCGGGATGACCACAGCCGCGCTGGCCAGGGGTGCTTCCTCTTTGCCTGGCTTGCTGCACGGTGGCCCGGCTACCGGGCCACCCAACGGCCTGCCTGCCGGCCGGACTTCCTGGAGGCCGGGCCTCGGCACCCACACCTGCACAGCCCCTGCCGCTATAGCAGGGTTATCTGCCAGGGGGACGAGGAGGGCAGCGGGCCCCTTATCTCCCTGCCAGGGGCTGCCCTGCCGTTGGGGCTTTGTAATCTGACATTGTGATTTTTTTCACCCTTGTTTTCCCCCCGGGGAGGGAAGATTTGCTGAGTCACGCGGGGGCGGTGGTTGGAGGGGCCGGGGGCGAGGCAGCTGGAGGTCAGTGATAAGTCTGAGGCCACGGAGGGGCGCTGGGGAGGAAACCCCGAACTGCCACGGTTTCCAGCTAAGATTGTTGTTCTGCCAAACTGCCCTTGGGACTCCCGGCTCAGGGACCTTACCCTGAGGGCTGGGCTGCAGGGGGCGTCTTGTCAGCCATCAGGACCACGAGGTCACCCCAGCTTTGCACATTGGCCCCCTGCAGCCCCGAGAGGGGTGCCAGCTGCCCCCCATGGCTCCCCCAGCAGGACCGGCTGAGCTGGGGCACCAGCGGGCCTTCATCTCCCCTGGGCCTCTCACCACTGTTTCCTTGGTGTGGGGCCACCTCTCCACTTTCTTTAAAAAAAAAAAAAAAAAAAAAAGGACTTTATTTATTTCTAGAGAAAGGGGAAGGGAGGGAGAAAGAGAGGGAGATAAACATCAGTGTGTGGTTGCCTCTTGTGTGCCCTCAACCGGGGACCTGGCCCACAATGCAAGCGTGAGCCCTGACTGGGAATCAAACCGGCGACCCTTTGGTTCACAGGCCAGCACTCAATCCACTGAGCCCCACCGGCCAGGGCTCCACTTTTGACAGATCAAATTATTTTCATTTTTCAGATGTCTGCTTCCTCCAGGAAAACTTCTCTGACCCCAGGTTGGCCTTGGTGACCCCTTAGCTTTCCAGTGTCACTTGGGTGCCCCTCTTCTGGGTCTTGACTGCTCCCCAGGGCCCAGCCCAGGGTCGACACCCAGCAAATGCTCAACAACCCCGAGTGGAGTTGCCCTTCATCGGACTGAATGTCTGGGGCCTGTAAGGAGGGAAGACATCCGGGGTGGGGTGCTGGCTGCCCAGGGCCCCACTCTGCGGCTAAGTGGACCCTGGTAGGGAGAGGTGGCCACAGCAGCCCAGCCCTGCCCTGCCTCCCCACAGCCCCCCACCTCCGGGGCTAGCACCCTTCGGTCCCCCTGCACCGTGGCCTGATCTCCAGGTGCGCTGTCCCCCTGCCCCTGCAGGGGCTCTAGTGGAGGCAGATGTCCCAGCAGCCCCGGATGGCGGTAGGCCACATACTGAGACAGGGCCGCGCTGGGTCCAGTGGGAGGGCCAGGAGTGGAGGCCGGGCGGGGGCTCCCCCAGGACGCTCTCTGCCCCCTGATTTCTGATTCCCCTCCGAGTCTGAGGGGCAACCGCAGCCCGAGGGACAGGGCTGATTGACACCCTGAGTCAGTGGCCACATCCCCTGCTGCTCCCAAAAAGGGCTCCTGGGACAGGAAGAGCTGCCCGCGGTGGTCGCTCCACGGCCTTCCTGCTGCCCAGCTGAGCTCAGAGATAAGTCCTCGCTGGGCCAAGAGGGGCCTGGGGGCTCCGTCCTCCCCCAGAAATCATGTCAGGGTTCCTCGTGTGGAGGAGGAAGCCCAAGCCACGATAACCCCTTTATTTTTAAGAGACCCGGGAGGAAGTCCCAAGTCACCCTGTGCAGAAATAGCTCCGAGCCTCAGCCTGGTGTCTGTGGCCTCAGCTGTGAGCAGGGACAGCCCATGAGTGTGGCCCAGCTCTGTGCATCGCACGGTGGCACGAAGGACGCTGGGAGTACCCAGCGCTGAGCCCGGGCTCCAGGGTCCCAGCCATTTGCCGTGAAAAGAACAACAGCCCCATGTGTTTGTGCGTGTGCGTGACGTGGGGAAAGCGCAGAGGGTCGGAGCCAAGGGGGGGGGACAGGTGCGGCTCCGTGAGCCACCGGTGGGCCTCCCAGGGTGTTGAGCCTCTCTGACCTCAGTTTCCTCATCAGGAAAATGGGAGTGGTCATCACGCCTCCTTCGGAGAGGTCATCCCTATGAAGGGCCTGTGGCACTGTCTGGCCCTTCCTAAGCCCTGACACTGGGTAGGTGTCGGATTGTCACCAGCAACGCCACACAGAGGCCTCTGTCGCCACCGCATCGGGCTCGCGCTCTACCTCCCTCCCTTTCAGGCTCCACATGTGGCCTCTCCTGGCGGCTGCAGGTCCCCAGTGTGCACGCCCCCTTCTCTCCCCTGTCACCACTGGTGGCTCAGGAACTGACACCAGGTCACCTTGGGCCCCTGGAGTGTGCAGGCCAGTCTAGAGATTTCTGAAGACCACAGGTGTTATCTCCCAGACAGAGACACTGAGGCCCGGAGGGAGGTGCTGAAAGTCACCCTCCCCAGCCAAGTGGGGGCCAAGGACATCCCAGCCCCCGGTGCCCCATCCAGGGCTCGCTCCTCCCCGTCTCTCTCCTGCTTCTCAGTGAGACTCGCCCTGGTCACCCCGTGAGGGGCCATCTCTGCGTGGACACGTCTCTCCCTTCCCCACACTGTGTCCCCTGGCTCTGTCTCCTTTTCCTCTGGGTCCCCATTGAGCGGCAAGAGGGAGGGCATTTTGTCTGTTTTCCCCAACACCCTCCGTCTCCTCACCAGCTAGGGCAGACAGCTAGGAGTCGACGAATGATCGCTTTCTGGCCATTACGGTGGCCTTTGTGCCTCTGGTGGGATCCCGAACCCAGCCTGTCGTGGGGACCTGCGGGGCACGCTGCCCGCTGGGTACACACAGGCAGGCCTGTCCTCTGCTTGCGCCCCAGGCTGGGCAGAGGGGGTGCTCAGCTGGGCGTCCCCTGCCCACCAGGGGACCTTGCCAGGGACCCTCTTTCCTTCTCTGCGTCTTAAAATGAACAATTTGCCCTTCTCTACCCCCACCCCACCAAACACAAATCTCCACATGGTTATAGTAATCATGGAAAACCCAGAAAAAGCCTAGAAAAAGGAATTTTAAAAGTCCACCTTGATTCCCCCTGTCCCCAAGAAAACCCTCTGGGCTTCGGGGTCCCCTTGCTCTGACAGGTGGTCTCCACTCCCAGGCCAGGCTGCCTGTGTCTGTGCTTTGGGCCCAGGGGCGTCTGCTCCGCAGGTCACAGCTGGGGCGGCTGCCCCATCCCTCCTCCCGCCCCTGTGGTTCCACTCCCGGCCCCGTGTCCTGCTCCGTCCACCCCTCGTCTACGCTTCCTCCGAGACTCAGTTTCCTCATTGACAAGGCAGGAACGTCACATTCCCAGCTGCCCCAGTGGTGATCCCCTGGAACAGTGACGAGGGCCAGGCTGGACGTTCGGGGGGCCCCCTGATTGAGAAGCGGGTCCTCAGGCGAGACCACCGGGGCAGGGAGAGAACAGGTTGGGGAACGGTCCTCTCGCTGGCTTCCTTGTGCGTTCTGGGCGGTGGAACCTTCCAGAAAGGGGGACTTTCTCTTTTGGCCTCGCAGAAGAACTGGGAAGCATGGGCCCCAGTCCACGGCCCGGAAGGCTGGGATGGGGAGAAACGGGGTTTCCGGCCTGTGCCCACAGGGGTGTCGCTCCCAGCTGCATGTGGAGGGCACCCCCTACCCCCCAACCTTAAGGAACCCCAGAGGCCTCTTCCTCCCCGGCTCTTTCTTGGGGTAAAGTGCTTGGAAAGGTCTCTCTCCCGCTCTCTCGCTGGGCCGCCGGGCCCCTGATAACACTTGGAAGGCGCTATCGGCCGGGAGCCTCCTCCTGCCGGAGCCCAGGGGCCTGCCTGCGCCATGCTGACGGTTGGCAGCCGGCACTGTTTGATAAACTTATCAGGCTGAAGCTGAGCCCCGCCGCTCAGCACGGCCCCTGCCTCAGATTTCCCCTCCTGCCTTCCCGCACCTCTCCGCCCCCACCGTCCCACACCATTAAGCCCTGGGCTCCCCTGGGCTCCCACCTGGCACCCAATCGCAGCTTACCCACCACGGCCAGCGGGAAAGCTGGGTGTCTGGGAAGGGCTCCCATCCAGCGTACACCCTGCTGCTCCCAAGCCAGGGGCTCCACCTCGGGGGTCCTACCTACCCCACCTGCCAAGGAGGCCCTGGGGCCCTGAGTGGATGGTACGTCCATCTTATTTTGGGGGGAGCTTCTATGTGCTGGGCCCTCACTGAGTATCAGGATACAAAGGATTGAACCCCGTGTCTGCCGGGAGGTGCTTCAGTGGGGTGGGGGTTGGGGACAGGCCAGCCAGCACTGGTGAAGGAGAAAGGCACCTGCCAGTGGAGCTTGCCGTGCCTTGTCCCCTGCAGGAACATGAAGGGCCAGCAGGGAGGGGCGGAGAGGCAGACGCCGAGGCAGGGACACGTATTTGTGCGAGGGAGTCTTTTTTTAATGGCTTTGATAATGTTATCGTGAGTGCTCATTGCAGAAAAAATGCAACACCCACCCTGAACAACAGGGAGGAAGAAAAGGCCCAGAGCCCCGTTATTCAGCCACTGTTGATCCGCTCGCTGCTCTTTATCCTGCGAGCTTCCTCCCACGTGCGCGCAAGTGAAGGCGGGACCGTGTGGCGCCTCCTGATTTTTAAACCACTCTCCGCTCCGGATATCAAGGACAGCTTCCTACGTTGACACATTTACCCTGAGAAATCTATTCTCTTCATTTTTTTAGTTAAAAAAAAAATACACACACACACACACACACACCCAAGTCTCCTTTGCAGATGGCACGGGTGTGAGACCCCGCCCTCCTCGTCAGCCCCCAGAAAACAAGCGCTCTCAATGGCTGGGTGGGCCTTCCCAGATTTGTTTCTCCAGGCGCCTGCAAACACACGTTGTGCTATTTCACGGGGCCGCACGCGGCCGGGAAACAGCGCCAGGTGCCCCGGGGGCCAGTCCTGGGAAAGCAGGCGGGGTCCTCCCCACGGCCGCGTGGCCACTGTCTGCACGCGCCCTCGGTCACGCTGCCAGTGTGCTCTCGCCAGCTCCGGACGGTTCTGATTTTTCCTCAGTCTGCAGGAGACGGTCCTGCCGCTGGGCGATCCGTGTGCTCACCCAGGCCTGTCCCTCTAACGCGGGTTCCGAGCAGCGCAGTGGAGGGTACGGGCTGAGCACATGTGGGCGGAGCTGGGTTGCAAGGGTCTAGGGGACAGAAGAGGGTGTTTTATGGGGGGCACCCCGTGGGCAAGGGCATGGGGGTGAGAAGTGGCATCGAGAATTCCCAAAGGGCCTTTTGGGGAGAAAATGGGAAAGATTTCGCTGCTTGTCTGGAGTCCCAGGGAGGTGGGGAGTTTGGCCTTGACATTCTGCGTCCTCCCTTCCAAGGGGGCAATGATGGTGGGGGGGGGGGGTCCCCTCCCTGGCCAGCCTCAGAGGGAGCCGGGAAGGAGCTGGCTGATGTCAGCGGTCACTCCTGATACTGACTTCGAGCTGGCCTCCCACGCCTGGTGCCCCCACTGCGCTCCCCGCCGTGCCCCCACCCGGGATCGTCTTTCAAAGCTCAGTCTGATGTCTCCTGGGCTCTGTCCCTGGTCTGCGAAGGAGTCGATGGCTCCAGTGGGTTTTGGAGACTCCCTGAGCGTCGGGTCTCGCCTGCCGCCCAGCCCGCGCCACACTCTGCCGCACTGTGTGTGGTCATTCCGGCTTCATGTGCTTCTGGCCAGTCCAGATCCTTCGTCGTTCTTTGGGTGTGTCTCTTGTACCCCCTGCCACCGCCGCCACCCCTTATTTGTCCTGCCCCTTCTCTCTGGAGTAGCCTGCGCCTACACCGGGCGGGAGCCTGTCTACTGTAGGCCACGTGCAGGTTAGGCCAAGGCCAGGGGCTGGGACTTGAGTCTCTAGTGATGGTTTGGTCTCTCAGGAACTTTCAGAATAGAACCTGTTCTTCTAGATAATCCAGAACCGTGACCCTCCTCCTTCCCCACTGTCCCAGCACCCAGGCCCTGCCTCCTCCCCTCGCCCAGTCTACCCGCTTCTTCTAGACCAGCACTCAGACCCCTGGGCAGTGGCAGATGGGGACAGGTTGGTGCCAACACAGCCACACAGCAATGCCTGGGCCGGCCCTGGGAGACACGCCTCCATCCTTATCCGTGACTTCCAGGGAGACTTCCTCCTGACATCTCCCAGTTTGTGTCTCAGGGAGCCCTGGTTCTGGGGCTGGTGGGGCCTGGCTGTCCTGCTGGGGTGTGACCTGCTCTGGGGTGGGGCCACATGATGCCCATGCAGGAGGTTAGAGAGCCCAGGGCCTGGGGATGTAGCCTGAAGCTTCCGCCACTGATGGGACATTTTATCTGAAAATTAATTCCGATGCTGCATTCTGCTCCCTAATGGAGCCAGGTTGCTTTAACAGGGGAGTATTGGTTTTGTCATTTACAGTTGAGTGAACTGACGGTCTCCCTCCTCGGGTCACCGGCACTACCCTGAAATCTCACGTGGCCCTGTGCACACCCACCCAGCCCTCAGCCGCGGGTCCAGCGTGACTGTCTGAGAAGGGCGACAGTCCCCCCACGTCACCGTCAACCTCAGAGGCCGCCAGTCACACTCTGTCTATATAAACAGAGTCCCCTGCGTCATGCAATGAAGTCATAGCTCTGGTGGAGAGGCCGCGAGACCGGGGGTCAGAAAACCTGGATTCTGCATGACGTTGGCGTTAGTGGCGGTCTCCTTGGGCCACCGCTTCCCCACCTGGGCCTCGGCGCCCTGCTGTGGCAAAGGGAAGCCACAGCCTCTCACGGGCCGGACACTGCCCCCTGGTTCACACACCACGATGCAGATGGTGGGGGTTCCCGACAGGAAGGGGGTGGGAGTGGATGAGAATCAGGGAGCAGGCCGTGGAGGGCACCCCACTGTACCTCCTGGGTGTGGCCACCCGTCCCAGTGTGACGAGCAGTCCCCTGACCCCGAAAAAGGGACAGGATTCTGACAGGGAGCCCCACTCCCACGGCCTGAGCCCGTCTGAGCGTCTCCGCCAGCGGCCGCAGCTGTGCACATGAGGCCCCTCCTTCCGGGGCCCCCTTGGGGGTGGGGAAGGGGCCAGGGTGACAGAGCAAGGGGCACCCTGAGCCGCCCCCGACCCCAACGCCTGCCTTCAGTTGTGAGGGACACAGAAGAGAGGGGGAAGCAGACACACTGGCCCCTTCCTCTGCAAAGTGCAACTGAGGGTCCGGCAGCCAGTGGTCTGAGGCTGCAAGGCCCTCCCCCCCACCGCACTATTGTGGGCACTCAGTGGAGGGGCCCCCCAAGCCAAATCCTGGTCTCCCTGAACCTCAGCAGATGAAGAAAGGCCCATTGTGTGGCTCATGGCCCCGCCCTGCCCAGAAGTGGCTGAAATCCTAATATTGGTGTGGTTTTGTTTAGCAAACAAGGAATATGCAAAGCAGCTCCTGTGTGTGTGTGTGTGTGTGTGAGTGTGTGTGTGTGTCCAGCACCCACCCTCACACTTCCCCAGACCTAGAAGGTGCAGGGTGAGGCCCCCCACCCCGGGGATCAGGAGCCCATTCCAGGCCTGGCCCCTCCCTGTCTGGGAGACACTGTCTCTGGGGAGGAGGGGTGAGGGAGCTGCTAGTCTCTGGCTGTGAGGGGCCCTCTTCCTCTGACCTTCGGGGCCAGGCCTGCAGGACGTGACCTGGTGGGAGCCTGCTCTGGGGCGAGACTGCCTTCCCCCACAAACCCTGTACCCCCACCCCACCCCCCACAGTCCAGACAGGTTTGTTCAGGGGAATTCTGGTTCAGGTAAATAGGAAGAGCCTTGGCAAGGCACTATGCCACGGGGCTTGCCCAGCCTAACCCAGGGCCTGGGAGCACCTTTTCCCACGGACTCGGAGCCCCATGGGGTCCCAGCAGAGGCGAGGACCAGAGGAAACACTTGCAGGTGTCCTGTGGCAGGGTGCGGGGGCAGGAAGGTGACCTGAAGTCCGAGACGTGGAATGGGGTATCCTGGCCCCAGCGCTGCACTCGCCTGCTGTGTGACCTTGGGCAAGTTGGCTGACCTCTCTGAGCCCCAATTGTGCCCTCTGTAAAGTGGGAGAGTGACACCTCTTTGCACAGGTTGGAGGAAGTGTGTGGAAACCCTGTGCCCATTGAGGAACCTGGAAGTGACTCGTTTAGAGGGGCCATTGCTGTGGGCCAGGCCTGGGCGTGGTGCTCCGAGCCGGAACCCCGGGAAGTACCTTCTAGCAAAGGGGAAGGTACCCACTGGCGATGGCTGTCCGGACTCAGCGGTGCTGAGCTGTGAGCGAGGGGCCCGCAGAGCTCAGCGCGCAGACGTGGGAGGGTCTTGTGCTGGAATGACCACGGGAGGAGGCCTGTACATACCGTGTGTGGGCCCCCGCCCACTGCTGCACACACCTGAGAGTCCCCCCAGCAACCCGCAGTGACAGTTGTCACCCTTGCCTCTTTACAGAGGAGGAGTCAATCTGAAGTCACGTGGCTAGCGAGGGGCCGCCAGGCTTCACTCAGTTGCATCCGCTAAGTCTTTTTTGCCATATGGGCTAACGTGGCCAGATCCAGGGGCCGGGATGGGGGTGTCATCTTTGGGGGCTGTGGCTCAGCTGTGGGAAGCTCGCCCTGGATTAGCTGGTGGGTGGGGGCCTCCACGTGACCACAGGCACCTTTCCAAGAGGGAGGCAGGGAGGTGAAGGCCACGGGAGCGAGCGGAAGCAGAGGCCGGCCCGGTGCGCTCAGAGGAACGCGGTGGCCTCGGGAGTCAGAGGAGGAAACCATCCCCAGCCCTCCACCCCCAGGGGGAACGCGCCCACCGCAGAGCCGAGCCCCCGGGACCCCGGCGGGCTTCTGAGCCTCCAGGGCTGTGAGAGGAGGTTTGGGTCGCGTGAACCCCGAGCACGGCTGCCCTGCCCTGGCCCTGCCCTGCGATCATGCCGCACTGTGTCCAGAGCGTCTGGTCCAGCCCCGAACCGTGCGGTCTGGGTCCTCGTCCCCCGACCGGTCTGAGGGCAACTGCATGGCCGTCTCTGCTTTTCAAAGCTCCCACCCCTCCCCCCAGAGTCTCACACACAGGCCTGCACCCAGTAGGCACTTAGTAAATGCCGGTCCCATGTAAATATATCGGTGTCTTTATTTCCATTTACAGCAGTTGAGGGGAGCAGGCATTTTACAGCAGTAACGGCTGGTTTCTCCGGCCCCAGGGTCTGGTGGCCGAACTGGACCCCCTGCCTGGGGCCAGCTGAGAGCCGTCCAGAAGTCGGGGGCAGCTAGCAGGCTTGTATGAAGCAGAAGGGTGCTCCCACCCCACTGGGGAAGGAGGCAGCCTGAAAGAGGCCCCTAGAACCGGGGGACCGGATCCCTGCATAGTGGGCAGAGGCACCAGGAGGGTTTCTCTCTGGGTCCCCTCCTTGCCCACGTGGGGCCACTGTGGCCGTCTGGGCTCTGCCCTGTGGAAGGCACGCAAGTTTTTATGCCTTCAGCTCAGCTCCCACACTGTATAGGAGACCTGTCGTCCCAGAGAGGGAAAGCAATTTGCCCAAGGTCACACAGCAGTTTTGTGCGTCTCAGAAGAAGCTGGAAGACGCCCATCCAGCGCTGTCTCCAGGAGAATGGGGAACTGGGTGCATGAGGCCGGTCTCCCTCCGGCGACGGGACCTCAGGACAGGCCAGCCCAGGGCCGGGCGCGGGCGCCGTCTCACTTGAGGTCGTGCTGGCTCTCGCGGTGCCGCCGAAGGTCCACCTTGCGCTGGAAGCCCTTGGTGCAGAGCTCGCAGCTGAAGGGCTTGAAGCCCGTGTGCTTGCGGCTGTGGGTGATGAGGTTGGAGCTCTGGCTGAAGGCCTTCCCGCACACCTGGCACTTGTGGGGCTTCTCACCTGCGGGGCGGCGAAGACTGAGTCAAGGCCGGTCGCGCCAGGCCTGCTGCCCCGACACCCTGCTTGTGTCCTCCAGCACTGCATTGCTTCACCTCACTGTCAATCCACATTCACTCGGACACACACTCCTCCACCGTCTGGTTTACCAGTCTAGGACAGGTCCTGGCACAGAGCCGGCACAGAAGAGGCACTCAAGTAGCAGCCGAGGAAGGAAGGAATGAATGAGTGAAGGGATAGAGGGATGAGTGAAGGAATAAAGGAATGAGTGAAGGGATGGAGGGATGGAGGGATGAGTGAGTGAAAAATCCACCTGCTCGTCTCACTCCTACCCAGACACCTACACTGGGGACTTTGGCTGTTTCCTGCCAGCATTTTCTCCACGTGTGAGATGAACCTACGTGACACACTGCACTCAGCCCCCCTGTTGCAGCGGAGCCCCCACGTCTTGATCCTAAAGCCGGGGCCTTCTAACGGTGAAAGGTGGGGGTGTGCCGCTCGGCCCAGGGGCACGGGCGGGCGGCTATTACCTGTGTGAATGTAGGTGTGCTTCTTCATGTCCGACTTCTGGTGGAAGCGCTTGCCACAGAACTGGCAGGGGTAGGGCCGCGTGTCCGAGTGGATGAGCAGGTGGGTGGACAGGGTGGACGAACGCTTGAAGGCTTTGCCGCACATCCGGCACTCGAAGCTGCGCTCCTGCCGGAGGAAACGAGGCCCCGGGGGGTCAGGCGCAGGCGGGGCCTCGCGACCCAGGACTGCCAGGCTGGGTGCAGGACTGGACCTGGCCGGAATCCCCTGAGGAACAGGACACTCCGTTGGGGTGGCCTCGAGGACAGAGCCTGGCGGAGCAGGATCCAGAGTCCCCCATTCCTGCCTCCCAGGAGGAGCCGAGGCTTCGGGCCTGAGTGGCCCCCTGTGGGATTTTCCTTGTAACTTTCACGGTATCCCAAACAAAATACTTGTTTGTTGACTGACTGGTGGACCAACTGACCTGGGAGGTTTTTTTTTTTTCAGGGATTCACATATCATGTCCCTGAACCCAGAGGGAGTTCCCTGAGGCGGGGCTGGTCATGGGTTGTGCAGTGGTTTTGGTAACAGCCTGGATTATTGAGGCCCGAGTCTGGCTTCTGCTTCTTACTAGGCACATGACTGTCGGCAAGTTGTTGAACCTCCCTGAGGCTCAGTTTGCTCATCTGTACATTGGAACAGCAACAGGAATGGCCTCAAAGGGTCACTGGGGGGATGGGAAGCGGAGAACCACACGGGGCTCGTGCTCACAAATGTGGGCTCTTGAGCTCATTTCCTGCTTTTCCCACCTGAGACGCATATTGACTCAGGGGTTCGTGACCCGGGTCAGCTGTAGGTGCTTCTCCAGAATGGAACACCAAAGAAGGTGGGCTACGTGGGACGAGATGAACATTTAAGCCTGACTCACAGACGCTGTGCTGTCCCGGAAACCAACCTGGGCCAGGAGAGCCTTCCAATTGTGCGTGAGACCAGCTTGGTCCATCAGGGAGGGAAGGATGTCAAGAGCAGGTGTTAGAGACTCAGACAGGGAGGAGGGTAGTGAGGGGCCCCCTGGCTGTGTCCTGGCGTGGGCAGGGAAGCAGGGTGCTGCGCATGGCTGGCTGCCCACCTGCGAGTGGACGTGCGTGTGCTGTTCCAGGCTCACCGCGTGGCCAAAAGTCTTGCCGCAGATGTCACAGGCGAAGGGCCGGGTCCCGCTGTGGGAGCGACGGACGTGCACCTCTAGCCCGTGTGGGGTGGAGAAGACCTGGGGGCGGGGGCAGAGCGTGAGGCTGCGGGGCTGAGGAGAGGAGCCAAGCCTGGGTCCCGCGGCCGCCCTGCCCCCACCCCCACCCCCGCCGGCACCCAGCTCCAGCTGCAACGGGTGGCATAGCAAGGGGACCCTGGATCGCCCATTTTGCCGGCCTATGCTGTGCCTCCTGGGATGGTCCCGTCCCCCCCCTGTGGCTGGGTTTCCTGTGTATAGCGCGGGGTCTGAGAGACTCCGGAAGGCCCCTCCTAGCCCTCTCGGGAGGCCTGGTGGTTAGGAACCAAAGTTGGCCGGAGCCAGGTTTGACACTGGTTCTGAGGTCTCCTTGCCGTGTGCTCTTGGGCAAGTGACTCAGCTCTTCTGAACCTTAGCCCTGCGCCCGCCTCCCGGGGCTAGTGCATGTCAGGTGCCGAGCACGGGACTGGCCACCCGGGTCAGGGCTCAAGGAATGGCAATGAGGACGAAGTTGTGGACCCGCCATCCCACCGGGGACCCAGGATGCCCAGGGGATGCCCGACTCCGAGCCCGCCCCACGGCCGGCGTGCCCAGGACGGGCGCAGAGCCGGGCCCGCCCGCCGCGCACCTTTCTGCACTTGATGCAGTGGTACGCGTCCATGCCCGGGGCATAGCGGAGGCTGAAGTCCAAGGGCGGCTCCGCGCTGGGCACCAGGGGGCTGCCATACAGGCTGACGGAGCGCTCCAGGAAGGCGGACTGCATGGTGGAGGGGGCCTGCCGGAAGCCTTGGCTGTAGGATGAGGTCAGGGCGTCCCAGGAGAAACTGGGCTTGTAGAACGGGGGTGAGTCAGAGGACAGCGAGTCCCCGTCCTGGGGTTGGGGCATCACGGCAGGAGCCTCTGTGGAGAGTGGGACACGTACGTGCCTGGAGGTGACTCACTTAAACACAGAGCACCCACCCACCCCCCCAGGCTGGGGTTCAGTGTGTAAGCCCAAACACTAGAGAGGTCTGGGTTCTTGCTGCGACTCCTCAGCTCTTCCAGACCGGAGGGCGGCCCCCCTTCCACGGAGTGCCCCCCCACTTAGCGCGCCCAGTTGCTCGCTCTGACCCCCACACTAGAGTCCTCATCTAGAAATGAGCTCCCGTCCAGCAGGCGTCCAAGTAGAAGCTTGAGGGCCTAACGTCCAGGTGACCTTGCCGGTCCTTCCTGACTCCATGACTCCAAGGGTCCCTGCTCCCAGGAGCCCTCCCACTCCCTCGCACTCGCGGGGTGGTTGGGGGTCTCAGGCCAGGTACCTGGTGCCGAGACCATCCTGGTCAAGCTCTGGGCCAGCTCCAGCTCTGGTTCCCGTTTGAGGTCTGTCCAGTCCAGGCATTGGTTCGGTAACAGGGTGCTGAGAACAGGGTCATTGCTTGGGACCTGGTCCCTGGTCACTGTGGGGAGACAAGACCGTTAGTGCCACCGGCTACAGCCCTGGCGGGAACCAGGGTGAGGACCCCCTCCCCTGGACAAGGGGGACCCGGAAAGAGACCAGCTTGTGGCTGCCTCTGGCTGCTCACACTCAGGGGCTCTGCCCAGATGGGGAAGCCAGCTGGTGACCAGGAGGGGACCCCTGGAGAACTCTTGGACCAGTCTCTATTTTTAGGAGCCCGTGACCTCAGACCTAGCTTGGATCCCGTTGAGGAACCCCCCACGTCCCCATCTGCAGCCGCTGAGGACCCAAGGGCTCAGAGAGATCGGGGCATTTGTTCGTTCATTCATTCATTCAGCCGACCTGTTCCCGGGCCTGGAAGGGGGGCCAATGAGCTGCTGCAGGAGCCCCCTCACTGGGGGGGGTGTGGGCAGGGCCCGGGGGTGCGGCGGGGGCTGGTCTGGGCTCTCACTCACCCGGGCTCAGGGCAGGAGGCCAGATCGGCTCATCGGCCTGGACGCGGGGCTGATGGTATGTGTGCGCCTTCTTGCTCTTCACCAGGAAGGAGCGTGGCATTGTCCCCGCGTGCCCCGCACCTGCATGGGAAGAGGGCGGGCGCGCTTTGAGGACGTACTCCGCCAGACGCTAGAGCCTCCGCCTGAAGTCAGAGTCCACCGTCCTGGGCTGAGTAGGGTCCACGCCGAGCCTGAGATTGTGACCTTACTTAGAAATAGGGGCTTTGCAGATGTGACCAAGTCGAGGTGCGGTCACCCTGGATTGGGGTGGACTAAGCTCTTATAAGAGGAGGGGAGTGTGGGCACAGGACACAGACATGTGGAGACAGCCACCGTGGAGGTGGAGGCAGAGGGGGCAGTGCTGCCGCCACAGGCCAGCAGATGCCCAGGCCCGCCGGTGGCCGCCAGAAGGCAGGAGAGAGACACGATCCCTCAGGACCAGGTGCACCAAACAGGGTGGCTTCAAACAGCAGAAATGTGCTCTCTCAGGCCTGAAGCCCCTATGGCCTGGTTAGAGCAACTGTACGTCCTAAAGCTCTTCCCAACTCCTGGTAGGAAACGAACGGGCTGATGCCTAGAAAATTCCGGGACCAGCTGCTCCTGCCTGCGTGCCCTGAGTTGCCCTGAGTTGCCCTGGGAGCAGAGGAGGAAGGGGGGGGTCTCCGCGTGTGATACCCTGTGGGCCCATATCCTGGTTGGATGGGCCTCCAGAGGTCACAGCAAGGTTGTGGGGTTAGAAGCTCATGGGTTAGAATCCCAGCTCACCTGCTGTGCAGTATGGGGCAGACACTTGGCCTCCCTGGGCCTGTTCCCTTTTCTGCAAGCTGGAGCATCCAGGTCTCAGGGAGGAGCCCCCTCCCGGGGGCTGCAGGGCAGATAGAGCCAAGCGCGGGAAACGGATTACAGCAGCTCTGAACACCCGTGAGGGCCTGGTGATAAGGCCCCTCTGGCAGCCCTCTGGGGGAGGCAGATTAGAGAGGGCAGCTTGGGGCTCTGTCTGCAGAGCAAACCCAGGCAACCACCAAGGGGAGGACCCTGACGAGGCAGACGAGGGCCCCCAGCTGTGCCCAGAGCCCCTGGGGCATCAGGAGTTTGGGCCTGGCCCTCCTTGCTGTGTGTCTCAGTGTGCAGATCTGCTAAATGGGACCACAGCCCAGATTCCTGGGATCGCCAGGGCAAGAAAGGACCTTTGTGTATTACAGACAAGCGTGGGAAGTGCCTGGCTTGGTGCCCGGGCTGCAGGGAGGGCTGGGGGCTGCATCTCAGAGAAGCATCAGGAGGGCGGGCATGGCTGTGTTCTGCCCTGTCTCAGCACACTCTGAGGATGGGGACAAGCCCAAAAGGAGCAGGGACCACAATCCAGCCCCCCACCCCGACCCCCGCCCTGCTACCTGGCCTCTGAAGTGAAGGGGTGAAGGGGTGGGACTTGAAGGCCTCCATCAGATTTTGACCTCACAGGGCTCCCCAGGCTGGCTAGGCAGCCCGAGTGGCCTTATCTCCCAGGGACAGTATTCTTCCTGCCTCCACCCCCCGCCCCTTCCAGGGCTCCCCACAGCCCCATTCCTTCCCCTTTCTAGCTCTTGGCTGCAGGAATGCGCTGGGGAGGCCAGACCCTGAGCAGTTTGAGAGGAGACCCCTACGCACTGGGGGAGCCTCCCAGGGCCATGGTCCATCTCTCTATCAACAGGTTTTTTTTCTTTTCTAGAATATTTCATTAGTAAATCGACTAGAACCAAAGGCAGGCTTAACGCTGCTATGCGTGAACTCTAGGAAATCCTTGCAGCTGCGACCTGCTCCATCTCAGCTCTGTTAACCCTGACCCGTGAGCTGAGTCGCTGTTAACCCCATTTCCCAGAGGCGAGCTGAGGCTGAAAGCCGGGCTCACGATCCCGGGGCAGAGCGAGGTGGAGCAGGCAGGGCCCATCCCCCCAGCCCTGGGCCTCCCTGCTTTTGACCGCCAGGCCGTGCGGTGGGTGCTTAGTGTGGGGGGAACGGGCCAGTGTCCTAAGCTCCCTGAGGTGTATTATGTCTCCAAATCTGACACCCCCAGGGCACGGGGAGCAGTGATTGTCTTCCCGGGTCCCAGGGGTAAACTGAGGCTGAGAGAGGAGCCTCCCAGCCAGGTCAGCCCCGTGCACTGGTCCCGCTAGCCCTTGACCTCTGGCCTGCTGCCCAGCGCATCGTGTCCGTGGGCCGTGGGCCATGGTCTGTGGTCTGCACGGCCCCGGGTGAAGACAGCGCAGGGGGCCTGGTTGCTGGGGCAAGAAGCCAGAGTCATCAGATTCCTCTGATCTTTGCAACTTCTCCAGAACCCAGAAGGCCCCGAGTGCAGCCCTAACGAGCTTTGGTGAGAGGCAGGTGGGAGAACAGATTTCCTGTGGGAAGCTCTGGTCTTCCCTCGGGCTCAGGACCCAAGGAGACCCAGGAGGACAAAACAGTGACTCTCTCAGGCCATGGGCTCCCCGTGGGGCCTGCTGCACCCAGAGAGCTTCCTTTTGACCCCTGTTAGCTGAGTTAAAAAAAAAAAAAAACAGGAACCAATCACCTCTATGGTAGTTAATTAGCAACCACACCGTTTTGATTCACATGGACCCGTTCTAAGAAAGAGCTATGAGCAGAGATTGTGAAAGACTAAGATTTCTTCATAAAACAGAGACCTTGATGCTATCGGACTCCGGAAAGAGACGCGCTGTTAACATCGCTTCAAGAAAACCCCAATCCTGATACAGGGTCCCCAACTGTGAATCAGAATCTCAGCAGAAACTTCTGAAGCGGGGGCGGGGCGGGCCCCTGCACCCCGACTTCCAGGGGGATTGGGAGCAGCAGGCCTGGCATTTCCGAGCCTGAGTGTGTGACCAGGCGCTTGACGGCCCCGGCCGCCAACCTGAGGCAGGTTTTCCTGTCTCTCAGGAGGGACGGTTGGACTAAGATTTCTACACTTCCGCTCTGCCCTTGAATCCCACGCACGGTCCGTTGACCGTCAGCGCGGGACTGACCCACCTTGACTGAGAGACGCATCCCTCGGGTTCCCCTTTTGGGAGGGTTGGGTAAGACTTGTTTCTCAGACTCAGCTGTGGAGGCCCTTTGGACTTCCCTGTGTTTAAAGGGGTGAATTAAGGGGAAACGCGAACACAAGCCCTTTCCAGGTAGGAGGAGGGGGAAATGGGCCCCGGTCACTGCAAGGGACACAGCAGACAGTGGCCATTGTCGTTATTTGAAATTTGGAAGGAGCTCTCCAAGGTGTCTTCCTAAATTCAGAGAATGCCTGTCCAGAGTGAGCGAATCAACCCCTGGGTGTATCCCCCGCCGGAGCGGAAAGCAGGCACGCGAACAGATATCCGCACCCGCCGACTCCCAGCGGCCCTGTTCACAGTAACCGAAAGGCGCAAACAGCCCAAGGGCCCGTCAATGATGATGAATAAGTGCAACATCTACATGCAGCTGAGTATTATTCAGCCTTAACAAGGCAGGGCCTCCTGACACCTGCTGCGACGTGGCCGGAACTGGAGGACGTTCTGCTGAGTGAACCAGGCCCGTCACAGAGTGACGGAGACTGGGAGGCTACCCCCCTGCACTGTCTACAGCAGGCAAATTCACAGAGACCGAGACCGAAAGGAGAGCGGTGGTCGCGGGGTGCTGGGGGCGGGGAAGGGGGTGTCATTGTTTAATGAACACAGAGTTTCGGTTTTGCAAGAGGAAAAGCGTTCTGTACGTGGATGGTGGTGATGGACTTAGAGCTGAACTGTACGCTTCAAACGGTCCGTTTTGCAGTAGGTGTATTTTATCTCAATAAAACTAAAAGTGAGTGCCTAAGGCATGTCCTGAGCATTTCTGGATGAAAGACTAGAGCAGCCCCCGCTGGTTTGAATACCTGGGAACAAATGACCAAAAACCTGCCTCTAGCTGGACCCAGGAGGAGAGAGAACAGTGAGGTTTTCCGCTGTTGCCGAAAAGGGTGGAGAGGTTGGGCCCCAGGGACAGGTCTCATGGGGTCAGGCTGTTTTCCCAGAGACCTGGCCCCAGAGCCTTAGGGAGTCCCTGCGTTCTCCACAAGGCAGCGCCCCCCCAAGCCTAGCCCACCCTCCTAGGAGCCTCTAGAAACAGGTCTGCACCGGCTTTGAGTGGCCCCACCTGTCAAACCTAACTTCAGTAGCTTTCTGACGCTCTCCAAGAACTTTCTGCAGGGAAACCAGCAGACTGACCCCCAAATCTGAGTTGGAAGAGACCTGCTCCACCTCCCTATCTGCGGAGTCCCCGGGCGCCAGCTCTGAGGACAAGAGACCTGCCACTTCCCTGAGACTGAAACTTCTCCTCCCCGCCCGCCAGGCAGCACACGGGAGCCCGGAGCGCGGGTGAGCTAGGCTGGCTTCTGCCAGCTCCACGTCCGGGGACCGCAAATTAATCCTACGCCCCCCAAATCTCACGGAAGCTGTGGACCGTTCCCCAGAAAAACACACACAGGCACCTATGCACTGCAGCTCCGTGACCTGACCCCCACCCCCTTTTCAACATGCCCTGTGTTGTTCGAGTAAGTGCCTCGCCACAGCCGCCCGGACTCCAGCTTGGTTTTTTCTCCCAAAAGAGGTAGAAAAGGCCACGACCCCAGAGCCATGTACAGCCCTATAGTTCCTGGAGGCCGGGGGAGAGGCTCCGGTGGGAGGGCGCCCCGCTCTCAGTGTCGGGGAACTTGGGGGAAGGTCGCCTGGGGACTGGGGGGTGCTGGGGTAGTGCCCCCTTCAGCAGCCCCTCAATGCCGGGCTGACTTATAGGCAGAGATGGGGTCACGGTGCCCTGGGGGTGGGACGGTTGGTGCCTGAAGGGGGACACCGGCTCAGGTCCTCAGCCTGTGTCATGCCACGCCACATTGTGCCCTGCCCAGGTCCTTGGGACAGCCGGGATGTGGGTAGGACATCATGCACGTAGGTGACATCTGTCAGCTAAGACTGAGTTTTGAAAAGGGTGGGGGTATCCCCGTGCCGGCTCCCAGCGGCTCCAGCCGAGAAACCAGCCTCCTCGCCCCCGCTTCTCCCGGGCACGGCGTCAGAAAGCCCCTGAGCGCCTGAGAGGGACTTGCAGCCCACCTCACTCTTCCTAGAACGGCCCCAGGGACTAGGGAACCCGCCCGGAGCCAGACGTGCAAACTGAGAGGAGGAGGCAGGGGCGCGTGGCCCGGCACTCACCTGTCCCGCGCGGTCCTGCTCGTCCCCGGCGCTGGGAGAAGCTCGCAGCTCCGCTGGGTCCACTTTGTGACTCCGCGCAAACAGATACTTCTCCTTTTTTTTTTTCCCTCTCTCGCTTTGTTTTTTTCCCTCTTATGTTCCCCTCCCTGATTTTCAATCTGATTATTTGTCAAAATCTGGCGGTGACCGGGCAGCCAATAGCAAGTGAGCAGGGCTGTATTTGCTTATCAAAGCCTCCCAGCACGCTGGGCTCCCCGCTCTGCCCCGACCCCGGGCTGGGCTCCCCGCTCTGCCCCGACCCCGGGCTGGGCTCCCCGCTCTGCCCCGACCCCGGGCTGGGCTCCCCGCTCTGCCCCGACCCCGGGCTGGGCTCCCCGCTCTGCCCCGACCCCGGGCTGGGCTCCCCGCTCTGCCCCGACCCCGGGCTGGGCTCCCCGCTCTGCCCCGACCCCGGGCTGGGCTCCCCGCTCTGCCCCGACCCCGGGCTGGGCTCCCCGCTCTGCCCCGACCCCGGGCTGGGCTCCCGGCTCCCGGCTCCCGGCTCTGGAGTCGCGCTTGCTTTCTGGAAAGTTTGAATAACATCTGCACGAAAAGAATGTGATGGCTCAATTATTAAACTTTAAAAATTATAGCTGAAATGAAACGTTTACTGATTTTGTATCAAGACCTTATAACTTTCTTTACTTTCTCATTTTCCTTCCTTTTGCCTTCCTTCCCTCCGCCCGCCCCGCCCCGCTCCTTCTCCCGCAGGTGGCGCGGCCCCCGCCGCCGGGAGGCCCTCTGCTGCAAAGCGCTGGGCGCAGACCCTCGGAGAGACCCTCCTGTCAACTCCTGCCTCCCTCGGCCTGTCCCTGGAAGGCGCGAGGGGACAGAGAGGTGTGGTCGTGACCTCAGCCGGCTCAGGTCCGCGCTCGGGGCCCCGCGCCTGTGTGTGCCGCCCTCTGGTGGCCGCGGAGGAGGCCAGGACGGTCCCTGGTCACCGGGCGGGATTGTCAGTGTTGGACGTTGCATCCCACTGGGCACAGAGCCACGGCCCCTAATCATCCCCGGGTCCCACACCTTCGCCTCCCCTGGCCCCGGCGGTTTGGGGGCTGATGACTAATTTATTTCAGGAGGAGGTTTTGCATAAGACAAGAACGCACACAGCAGGGCACTGTTAGGCTGATTTGCATGCTCTTCCAGCTCGGAGCCAGAGAGAGGTCTCGTTTCCCTCCTAAAGAAAACAAGTTCGGTGACAAGAAGCCCCGGCTGGAACGGCCAGTCTAGGTCCGAGGAAAGGTGGGTTTCGGGTGAGGTCTGCCCTGGCCCAGCATTTAGGTGAGCGCCGGCCGGGCCGTCACCCAGCGGTGTGAGGTCGCCCGGGCTCAGGTGCCAGCCACGGGCCGCTGCCGGGGGACAGGTGCCCCCAGCCCTGCCTGGGTCACTCTTCTTGCTGGAGAGACTTGCGTGGAAACCTCTGGAATAGTCTCTGGATGTTGCACAGACCCAACAGTCAACAAAAACCGTTTGAAATTATGCAGAAAACTTTTTTAAAAATTTAAGGATACTAGGGAAAAAATTCTCCCTTAACATGACAGGTCCATTTCTTTACAGTCTCACGTTATTATACACGTGTCCATATTTTGCTATTGTGACCCACTCAGTCTGTCTTTCTCCACGAATGTGAAACTGGAAAAGCCCGTGTTCCTGCTGCCTGTCACCCACCAGACCCCATAAGCAGAGACAGGGGTTGAATCTTTACGGGCGCTTTATTCAGATGGTCGGCGATCTGAGAAGACAGGGGGTTTGTACCCTAACAGACCGTCTTAAATTCCATTATGAACGGGCCCTTTTTATAAGGAGAAAAGTGGAGGTAAGGGGTTTGGAATTTAGGGAAAAAGTTAATCAGATAAAAGCTGCAGCATTCTTTCCTCTGCGCCCTGGGCGGTCGTCCTTGTGTCCTGGGTGGTGGTCACCCTGGAGCTTGCCATCCTCCTGAGGCCCAAAGGTGGAACTGCTTATGGTCTCCTGGAGTCAGTGAGGGTCATACCTGCAGTCCCTGAAACAAGAGCTTTTTACTGACATCGATTACTAAGCTTATTAGCTGTCACCTGAAACTAAAATGTTCCAACATTTGAGTCCCCCATCAAATGTTGTTTTATTTAAGTGCCCCCTAAATTTTCCTGGGGCTTTTATGAACATATTTAGTGGGTTCATGATTTACCTTAACCATCGCTCTCTCTATTTGGGGCATTTAGTTTGGGGCTATTTTCTAGCATAAAGCTGCGAGCTGGGACATGTGCAGTTCAGCTGCTCTTCCTCCTTGAGAAGCCAACTCAGAATCCCCTTCCTAGACCAGGACCCTAGCCTGGAGGTAAAGACAGGGTTAGGGTTCGGAGAAGTGTCCAGGCTTCCAGGTCCACACTACGGCCCTAGTACACAGCCCGGGGCGTGGGATGCATTTACTGAGTCTGTGCCAAGGGCCAATCCGTTCAGCATCCCTGTACTCATTCATTCATTCATTCATTCATTCAGTTACTGTTGGCACCTTGCATATACCAGGTTCCTCCTTCCCCCGCTCCCTCCTCCCTGTCTCCCTGCCTTAGCTCTGGCGGCCACAACAAAACCCCATAGTCTGGGTGACTTAACATTTATTCTCCCAGAGGCTGGGGAGTCCAAGATCAAGGTGCCAGCAGATTCAGTTTCTGTTGAGGACAAGCTTCCTGGCTTGCAGACAGAGAGCAAAGAGCCGTCTCTTCCTCTTCTGAGAAGGACACTAATCCCATCATGGGGCCCCACCGGCAGGAGCTCATCTAAACCTAATCCCCTCCCAAGGCCCCGCCTCCAAATACCATCAAATGGGGGTGGGGCTTCAACATATGAATGGGGGGGTGGAGAGGCACAAACATTCAGTCCATAACGCTCCCCTAGCTGATACGTGTTTATTGAATGCCTAGTAGGTTCCGGATGCTGGGCTTTCCAACAGGAGCCAGATGAGCTCCTTCCCGGTCTAACAGGTGGCACAGAGTGCCCTGAAACGTACGATTCGGGGTGGGACCGCTGCGATGTGAACACAGTACGCAAAGGAGCGTGGAGCCTGGGGAGAGCTGACGGAGGTAGTGACATCTAAGTTGACGCCAAGCTGAGGCCATTGGGAAAAGGAAAGTAGGGAAGAGCATCTAAGAAGACGAACAGCAGGTGCAGAGCGCGGGAGGCAGCCAAGGGCAGTACCGGCAGGGGTGGGGACGGAAGGAAGGAGGGGCGAGGACGGGGCATTCAGGAGAGGAGCCCAGAAAACAAAGGAGGAGCGGGGTCAGGAAGACTGTGCCCTGGTTCAACACCTCTGGCGATGCCCCTTTGCCTAACCGAACAGAAATGTCAGTGGTTTCACAGTGACAGACCTCTTTCAGAGGACAGCCCCCCTTCAGAGGCAAGTTGCGGGAACCCCATTACACTAGTTTAATAGCAACAACGCAGTTAGTTCGCATCGCTGACAACATTCTGCTTCCGGCTGGTTGGGTTCAGACGCGCAAATGCTGGTGTCTGAGCTCATTCATTTTTGCCTCAGGACATTTGCACGTGCTGTCCCCGCTGCCGGTCTGGACTAACTCCCAGGTCTTCCCATGGGATGTGGGTCTCTCCCTGGCCAGGGCTGGCCGACCCTCCTGCCAAAATCACATGAAGAGACCAGGGGAGGAGAGAAGGGAATGAGTTCTGGAGGAAAGATCAGGTGCCCCCCCACCACAGGTAAGGCCAGAAAGGGGTCTGGGGTTATAGCTTCCGCCTGCCTGCCTTCTAACTGCCTTCTCATTGTCACCGGAATACGCTGTGTTCTGGTTGGGGACCAAACCCCACCTCAGTGGTTCTCAACCTTCCTAATGCCGTGACCCTTTAATGTAGCTCCTCATGCTGTGGGGACCCCCCAACCATAAAATTATTTTCGTTGCTACTTCCTAACTGTCATATTGCTACTGTTATGAATCGTAATGTAAATATCTGATATGCAGGATGTATTTTCATTGTTACAAATTGAACATAACTAAAGCACAGTGATTAATCACAAAAACAATACGTAATTATGTATGTGTTTTCCGGTGGTCTTAGGCGACCCCTGTGAAAGGGTCGTTCGACCCCCAAAGGGGTCGCGAGCCACAGGTTGAGAGAACCGCTGCCCCAACTCCTGCCTTTGTCTTTTTGGTTCCCCTCATCCAGAATGTTCTTTCTCTTGTCTCCTCCTTCACAGCCCAGTCCAGCTCTTGACTCCTACAGGAAGCTCTCTGAGACTCCCCACATCCCTGGGGTCACCTGTGGTCTAAAGGGCTCACCCCACCCAAGACAACCCTTGGATTCCTGGCTTGTGCTGCCCGTCACGGACACGAGGCCAGCAGCTGTCCCAGGGCAGGCACGTGGTGAGCCAGTCCTCTCAGTGGGCACAGGCAGACTGACAGAGGAAGGCTGGCCTGCAGGAACCTTGACCAGGCTAAGGGGGACCCACTGCCACCAAGGGCCGGCAGTGGGCAGGCTGCGGAGCGAGTACAGGTGGGTTCCAGCAGCTCTGTGGGAGATGAGGGTGTGTGTGTGCTGGGCTGGGTGGGCAGCAGCGTCCGGGACCTGCTGGCATTAGCTGTGTGACCTTGGGCACTTTTGTGCCCTTGGCATAGAATGGCCACAGAATGAGGAAAGACACAAACAGGAGCTGAGCCCGTCTGCCCCGGGAACGCGAGGATGGACCGGGGGTTCCTGCATTGGGGGTGAGGGTGGGGGTGGGGGGTTCTCAGAGAGCCCACTGCACGCAGGGGCCAGCCTCCTCTACCTGCCTCTTGGTGCCCGCAAAGCCCCCATTGTCTCTCTGTCCTGCTGTGACTCAGTCCTTCAGGGAGACCGCGGAGCTCTTTCCGAACCCAGGCTCCTTGCCTGCAGCTGCAGGCGGAGGTGGAGGGTGCCCTGCTTGCAGACGCTGCCCGGCACCGGGGGCGCGGGTGGCCGGCTCAGCGCTCCGCCACCCAGGCGCCCGCGCTCCGCGAGAGGGTGCAATGCACGCTGTCACCACGAGGCGGCGCTCCTGCCTCCCTTTTCTCTGTCGTCGTCGGCAGCCGTCCGTCCCGAGAGACGATGGTGTAGCTTCTTAAGAGTCTATCTGCACCGCCGAGAATGGCTGTGCAGTCCGACTCGGGAGTGACACGGTATCTGCCTCCTCCCGTGTTGAATCGACATCTTGCGATGACGCTGGAGTGTCCTCTCCAGTGAAGCTGAAGCCACAGAGCCTGGGCAGGGTGATATGGAGGGTCTGCTGTTGCCCATGCAGCAGACCCCCCCTCTCTTCGCAGCTGGAGAGTGGCGTGTCGCCTAGGTACGTAGGTAGGTATCCACCTATCATCTATCGAATGTATCTAATTGCTGCTTAAAGCACAAAAGTCATACATGATCGGGGTAGAGAGAAGGAAATAAAAGAACATGCACCACTGTCCTGACGGGTATTTCGTTTTCTCTCTCCATCCCTCCCGTCCCCGTTTCTTGCCCTCTGTCCCTGTCCCCCCGACTCCTGCCTGTCACCCAGGGCCCTCTCATGTGCATGCGTCTTTGAATGCAAACAAACCCGTTATTAAAGACGATCTTTATTGCCCCTTTGCTGCTGAGTCCCACACGGTTGGGCGGAGGCTCCCCATCTTGAGCTCCACCTGTCTGTCCTCCGCCCCATGAGTGTCCTGAGGGGGACGGGCCACATCCTGGTGGAAGACCATGGGGCGCGTTCACGTCACAAGGCGGTTGGTTGGCTTCAGAGGAGCATGGAAGGAAAGCGGGAACTGGAGACAGCAGGGCGGGGATCAGGGGACCGTCGGGACGGGCGGGAAGGGCCCGTACCTGGCCTGAGGCCTCCCAGCAACCCCGGCAGGGGCGGCAAACAGGTGCCCAGCACCCCCTTCCAGGTCCAGGAGATAAAAGATGACCAAGAAGCCCATCTGCCCGTCCTCCCCTACAGTGACTCCTCGGCCGGATCCTCCGCAGAAGCCTCTATCGGATTTCCTCAAGCAAACCTCTGGTGGGAGGCCCGTGAGGACCAGAGAGGCAGCGTGGTGGCAGGTCCCCAGCTCATCCATCTGAGGTTTCAGAAGGGGACACTGAGGCCCGGAGAGAGCCGTGCCAAGGGTGCATGGCTCTGGAGAAGCAGAGCCAGGACTGGGCCTCCTCACTCTCCCTGAGAGCCCTCATCACGGGACCGCCCTTTCATTGCCTTATGAACAGGGCAGGTGACGTCTACTCCCCCAGAGTCACCGGGGGGAGTGGGAGCGTCACCCAGCTGCGTGACTGGGGCCTCCCGAGACTCCCGCTTCACATCGGTAAAACGGGGCTACGGCCGGGCCTCCCCCGGGGCTGTTGCAGAGCGCAAACGGGAGAACACGTGCAAAGCGCTCTATGTACGCAAGAATGCTTTAAATGCGTGACTGCTGTTTCTCAGCAGCTGCACTCCACCGCGGACGACAGGCCTCTGCTCCGTCCCTTTAATCAGAAAAAAGGCCTTGGCTGCTGGGGGGGAAGGGAACACCAGGCTGGGCCGGCCTGAGGCAGCCGGGGGGCTGTGCCCCTTTCCACGGCGGGGTGATGGTTCACAGAGCACTGACGTCTGGTTCCTGCGGCACGGCCCCCCGATGACTTCCACGCTCATGCGCTCCCTGGGCACCCACAGGAAGCCCCCCCAGAAGCTGCAGAGACGGAGGAGGAAGGAATCTGAGGTCCGTGAACATCTGCCCTGAGCCAGATGGGGTGGGGGAGGGGCCCCAAGCCTTGTCTCTGGGGTAACTGAGGACCAACTTGCAGGTGCGGTTGGCGCCAGGGCGGAGTCCACAGTGAGGGGGGCGATCTGCCCCATCCACGAGGGCATGGACACCCCCCTTTTACTCCACAGTCTCCCCCTAGAACTATGCCTGGCATGTCACAGGATCTGTAAGCACATGCTGCCTGAATGCAAGTCTGTGCTTTCCCCAACAAGCTGTGAGCACACATGTGCACGTGTGTTCCATGTGCACACACGTGCACATGTGTGTGTTCACCAGCCAGCCTTAGCAGAGTGAAAATCCCCCAGGGGGTCCTCTCCTGCCCAGCCAAGCCCCATCCAGTAGCGCCCCCAGCGGGTGGTGCCCGGGCCGCCTGGGTAGTTTCAGCAAACGGAGGGGCTTGCCGTGGCTGTTGAGCTGGGTGGGGCCCTGTCCCCCACCACGGCCTGCTTGGGTCGGGGGGTGCTGAGCCTGGGGCAGGGCTCCAGTCTCCAGGCCTAGGAAGCAAAGCCTGAAATGAACGCATAAAACAGCGAGGAACCCCAGGAAGGACATTCGAGGGTATGCACCCACCTTCACAGAGGGCCAGACACACAAAGTCATCCCCCTCTTCTCACACTGGGGGTTCTCTCTCACTGCTCCCCAGCACTAGGCGTGTCCGCCTGCAGGACATGCTGCGGGGAGCCCATGGGGGGGCCTTCCGCCCACCAGGGTTTGCACCCAGTTTACGTCTGTTCTGCATGTACGTGCTGCCTTCAGAGATTTCCAAGCGACCATTTCATCCAAGTCCCCCGAGGAACGAGCATTTTTCTCCTCTGTTGCTCTGTATCAACCCATGAGCCTGCAGAAAGGACTGAGAAAGACACGTGTAATAGCCACTTGGAAAGTGGGAAAGGGTCTTTTACAAGCCATCCTGCCCGGATGCGGCCACCCGCGGCCGGAGGTGCACCTGAGAGCACCGGGAGGAGGGACTCTACCTTTGCAGAGGCCATACTCACAACGGCCACCCGTGTGTCTATGGACAGATGAACGGATAAACAACACGTGGTTGACCCACACCGGGGAATATTACTCAGCGTTAAGAAGGAAGGAAGTCCTGACCCCGGCTACCACCTGCATGACCCTGGAGGCCATTACACTGAGTGAGAGAAGCCAGTCACAGAAAGACGGTGCTGTGGATCCCACCTGCACGCGGTACCTGGAGAAGTCACGCTCACAGCAGCAGAAAGGACAGCAGTGGTCTCCAGGGGCTGGACAGGGCAGAGGTGAAGGGTGGTTTAGTGGGGACAGAGTTTTGGTTTTGCAAGATGAGCAAGTTCTGTGAGCAGACGGTGGTGACACACGGTAAGGGGACCGCACTTCATGCCGCTGAGCCGTGTGCTTGGATAGGGTGACGGTGGCCTGCTGTCGGGTGTTCGCACGTCACCTCCCAGCATCTGGCCAGGGCTTCGTTTCCCACGTGGGGGCAGCGGAGGTGCAGGGAGAGGAGGGAGGGCGGGCCTGGAGCCTGACGCTCTCCCCACCTCTCGACCACCGGTGCGGATTCCAGTTATTTCTTCATCTGCAAATATTTCTTCAAGTTTTTATTATGAAAACGTTCCAAAAGGGACGCAACTGAAGCAGCTAAGGAGCACCCACCCAGCCCGCAGCGACCGTCAGCAGCAGCCAGCACTCGCCACAAATGCTCTCTCTCCCTCTGTGCACACATTGGTCCGTGTGCAGAGGCTTTGTTCTGGTAAAACATTTGGAAGTTCATTCCAGACATCACGGCACTTCACCCATAACTCCTTGGGCCTCTGTCTCCTAAAAAGAAGTCTGTTCCTTACCTAACCAATCACCTAGCTGCACTGTCACTGCCACCCCTAGGAAAATGGCCAGTCATTCCTAATGTCATCGGCGATCCAGTTTATGTGCACATTTCTGCCATTCCCCCAATTTCCTCCTAGGGTCGCCCCTTCGGAACCAGGACCTGCCAAGTTCGAGCTCCGCACTGGCTTGTTTCTCTAGCGTTCTATGCAAGAGAACAGCGCTCCCTACCCGTTTCCTTTGACATGGACCCCCCTGCGCCACCGGGGGTCCAGACCGGTCTGGTCCAAGGCCCTGCATTGAGGACTCGTCTGACTGCTTCCCTGGGCGACCGCTGAACCTGTTCCTCCGCCCCACGGCCAGGGGCAGGCAGGGCTAAGGCTTGATGAGCCTCAGGAACAATGGCTTCCGTGAGGAGACTTTGCAGGTGACACTGTGGGCTCCATGGCCCCGAGAGTGCCAGATGTCAGGCTGTCCTATCTTAGCGAGGCCAAGTTTGGTCACTTGGTTAAAGTGGTGACAGCTAGCTCTCTCTGTCATGCAGGTGAATGAAGGAGCCATCAGTGGAGTAGGACTTTGTCGCCTGTTCCCCACAGCCTTCTCCTGTGTTCTGTGGGGCAGACAGTGGAGGGGGCATCTACAAGGCAAGGGATGTCAAAGGCTGCCAGCACCCTGGCTGGTGTGGCTCAGTGGATTGAGTCCTGGCCTGCGAAGCAAAAGGTCGTCAGTTTGATTCCCCGCCTGGACTGCGGGCCAGGTCCCCAGTTGCAGGCGTGCGTGAGCCAACCTCTCTCTAAAAGTAAACAAATAAAACCTTTTTTTTTTTTAAAAAAAAAAAGGCTGCTGGCAACCACCAGATGGTTGGTGGGAAAAGGCACTCTTAAACAAAAACTCAAAAACCCAACGTATAAGTTGTAAAAATGTGATAACATCAAAATGAATGACTCTTCCCAATGAAGTAACAATATAATTAACAGGAAGATCTGAGGTTGGCGGGAGACTCTTGGAATATCCTTAGCCAACAAGAGACCCATTTCTAGAATATAAGGCACTTCTGCAAATCAACAAGGAAAAGATAGAAACTTGACACGGGAAGAAAGGTCAAAATGATAAAAATCAGCAATTTAGAGAGAAAGAAACCCAAGAATATGAAGAAATATGTCATCTCATCAATAGGCAGAGAGACGTAAAGGAAAACATGTCACGATGGCCCTATGATTCTGGAAACAGGTTTTACAAGCCACGTGTCGGCAGGAATGCAGGCATTTTGTGGACGTGCAGTCGTCCTGGAAAACAATTTGGTGATGTTTCTTAAAAGCAAGTCTGTGCGCCCTGATGGTGTGGCTCTGTCGGTTGGGCATTGTCCTGCAAACCAAAAGGTCACCAGTTCGATTCCCTGTTGGGCAAGTTTTGGGCTGTGGGTTTGGGCCCTGGTTGGGGTGTGTATAAGAAGCAACCAGCTGATGTTTCTCTCTCATGTCAATGTTTCTCTCCCTTTCTCCCTCCCTTCGCCTCTCTCTAAAAATAAATAAGTAAAATCTTTTTTAAAAAGTAAGTCTGGCCCTGGCTGGTGTGGCTCAGTGGATTAAGTGTCGGCCTGTGAACCGAAGGGTCGCTGGTTTGATTCCCTGTCAGGGCACAGGCCTGGGCTGTGGGCCAGGTCCCCGGCTCAGGGTGTTGTGAGAGGCAGCCACACACTGATGTTTCTCTCCCTCTCTTTCTCCCTCCTTGCCCCTCTCTCTAAAAATAAATAAAACCTTTAAAAAAAAAAAAGAGTAAGTCCGTGCAAAATTTTCAGAGGTGAGAGATCTGTCTAGTATGATGGTTGTGGCGATGGTATCACAAATATGTGCATGTGTCCAAAGCCATCAAGACACCTGTATAAAGTGCGTGCAATTTCTTGTATGTCAGTTATACCGCAATAGAGCTGAAAAAGAAAAAGCCTCCCTAAAAGCAACCAAAAGGAGTGAGTCAGCGCACACCCTGTGACCCATCATTGTTACCCCTAAGTTCCGTGTCCCAGAGAAATTCTCAGCCAGATTCAGAAGGGAGCGAACACAGTGATGTTCATCGTGGCGCTGCTTCTGGTGGCCGTGGGTGACCTTCCCTGGGACAGTGGAGAGTGAACCAGGGCAGATGGCACCACTGAATGTTGTCAGCAGTTAGCGGTTCCCGGCTAGGTGGCGACAAAGCTGTGTGCACAGGGCTTCAAAATACGATGCTGAGTGAGGGAAAGTAAGAAACCCATTGCTGTCTGTAACACCATCCATTTCCATGAGTTAAAAATACATGCACATACATGTGTATATATGTGAATATATGTATATATACATTTTTCTAGTCCATTTGGACAGTGCTAAACAGTGAGGGGACAATGATGAGACTGGAGAGGCCAGAGCTGTGGAGGGCCTTGGGGACCATTCTCGGGAGCTTTGACTTGACCCTGCAGGAGACAGGTGGCCACTGACGGCAGGAGACTGGCTGGGGGGCTGCCATGCAGAAGCCGCAATGTCCTTGTGACTGGCGGCATCCTTGCAAAGGCCTCCAAGCGTCCTGGCCTCTGGAAGGCCTTTTGTTTGCCAGGGACAGTAACCCAACCGGAAACGGCATCAGCAAAAACTGTTACTGGTTCACAGGACTTGGCAGACCAGGGTGAAGTTGCCCTCGGGGACCGTGGAAGCCTGGGAGACGGCAACCTCCATTTCTCGTTCCTTCTCTGTCTCTCTTTGCCTCTGTTTCTCCGTCTTTTCCACGTTTTGGTGGCTACACAGAAGTTAGTATTTGTGGAACCAACTCCCGGGAGTGACGAAGGCTGGCTGTGCGCACCGTTCACACGGTAACCAAACCAACATTCACCGAACGAGGCTCTAACTAGTTATAGCTTTACATCTCACTGAATTCACCCCAAATCTCCCGTGGGCAGGCACTGTCACTACCCCTGTGCTGTGGGTCAGGAGACGAAGGCTCACCCAGTTAGCACGATGGCAAAACCTGCATCCGGACTCTGGTTTGTTCGGATCAAGAACTCTCGGTTTCCCCCAAGAGTCTCCGTAACCGCGTGCGCCAAGGGATGTGTCCCCAGCTCCACGCTCCCCCTCCCCAGAAGCCAGCACGGTTGTACAGGTGTGCACTGCCCCAGGAGGGCTGGGGTGAGTGGGCAGGGGCAGAAATGCACTGGGGCTCTGGGCCCAGAGGGGCTGCCTTCTGATTCCCGCGGAGAGAGCACACAGCCCACGCCGGTCCTGTCCCACTCTGACGAAGCCCCCCTCGCTGGCCGCTCCCACGGCAGGCCCTGACACGGTTGGTTTTCCGCATAACTCACCCAGTGTTTTCCTGCCTCGGAGCTCTGGCTGCAGGGCGTGCCCGGCCCAGAACACCTGCTTCTTCTCAGCCCCCTCTCCCGTTTCTTTTTAATACAAACCTACCTCTCCGGCCTTTAAAATCCAGCCAGCTGGGTGGCGAACACACAATGCAACATACAAATGAGGAGTTAAAGAACTGTACATCAGACATCAGTTTATTGACCAATGTCACCCCAATACATTAAAAAAAAAAAAAGGATCACAAACGGTGGTATCCTCACACCCCAGACTACCGCACCGCAATGGGCATGAACCAACCGACCCCAGCAAACATGGGGGAACCTGACACGCGTAAAAAAACCAACCCCGGCCGAGGCCCAGGCCTTGAGAAGGCCCTTCAGACATCACCGGAGACCTCATCTTCCTCTCCGCCGCCTCTCACGCTGCTTTGTATCTGTAGATTTATTTAGTGTTAGAGGGAGAAGGGAGGGGCAGAGAGAGGGAGAAAAACACCAGGGATCGGTGGCCTCCTGCAGGCGCCCCGGTCGGAGACAAAGCCGGCAGCCCAGGCCGTGCCCCGACCGGGAATCGAACCTGCAACACGTCTCCTTGCAGTGCCAACCCACTGGGCCACGCCAGCCTGGGCACGTGGTTCTGATTTTGAAAGCCACCGGCTCTAGGGAGGATTTTTAAAAATCGGTGGCTATTTTGCCTCCCCATAATTGTCAGTTTGGTTCCAATAAACTCATAAAATTTTTTTTCTTCAATAAATGAGTAAATAAATAAAGCTGCCCGTTCCTATCGCGGCGGCTTCCAGGGACGCGGCGCCCAGGTCTGCGGCTCCCCGCAGGGGGCTTCTGCAAACGCGGCGCAAAGGCAGGCGGCCCTGAGGCGGCGCCGCGCTGCCACTGCTGCGAGTCTGCACGGCGAGCCCTTCACCCACGCGGGCCCCAGCGTGTCCGCGGCCCGGCCCCGGGTCTGCGAGCGGCAGAAGCCCGGGGAGGGCGGCAGGCACCCCAACCACACCCAGCCCCACGAACTTGTTTACGCCTCTTGCACCGGAGCCCCGCCCGCCGGGCCGGCCGGGCCACGTGACCCCGCCCCGCCCCTCGCTCTCTCGGTGGCTCCGCCCCCCGCGCCGGCCCTTCTTTTTGCCTCCTTCGGAGTCACAAGATCCCTCGGCGGCCTTATTTCGGGATCCTTCCGCCGTCCCCGCCCCCTCCCCCCGCTACCTTATAAACTCTCCTCGGTCCTTCCCGACCGATTCGCGTCATCAGTAATGATTAGAACGGCCGCTTCCGTCCGGCGGGGCTGCCGACGGCGGTCCTCTGCCGTTGGGCTCGAGGGAGAGGCGGGACCCCGTGCGGGACTCTTTTTCCTGGCGGAGGCCGCGGGCCTCCGCGGACGTTTCACGACGGGGGAGGTGCTGTACGTCCAAGATGGCGGCGCCCTGTAGGCTGGAGGGACTGTGAGGTAAACAGCTGAGGGGGAGGAGACGGTGGGTGAGTATGGGGGTGTCGCCCCCCCCTTTTCACGGGGGCTTCTCGGGGCTGCCCTGGCACCATGACCCCAGGCGGGGAGGCCCTGGGGGGGCGGGGGCGAGGGGCTCGCTCGCGGGGGACGGGACCCCGGGAAGGGGGATTGGGAAAGCTGTCCCCTCCCTCTGACTACGCGCTGTCTCCGGTGGGCCCGGCTGGGCTGGCGGGTCCGTGGGATGGAGAGGCGAGCCTGGCCGGCCCTTGGCCCTCCTCGGCGGCCGGGGGCACGGGCGGATGCACGCCCGGGCCGCGGCGCCCGGGACAGGGGGCAGGGGAACCCCCTCGCCAGCGCTGCACTTGGGAGGGGGTGACAGGTTCCCGGGGGGGCGCGGAGGGCGGGGGCGCGAGCCGGGCCGGCGGGCCAGGCCCCCAGGGCTCGTGGCGAGGGGCCCGGGCCGGGGGAGACGAGCGGCGGCTGCCCGTGGGCGTGGGGGCCGCCGGGGCCGCCCGGACTCAGCGTCGCGGCCGGAAGGTGCAGGGCCGTGGGGCCTCGCTCCGGGGGGACCTGTGGGTGCGGAACCGACGGCGAGCGACAGTTACCTGCAGTCGGCCGAGCAGGGTCGTAGGGGCCGGCGCCGTGCGGAGCCGCCCGCGACGCCCATTCATTCATTGGAGGAGCTGCAGGGCGCACGGCTCGCAGGCGGAGACGCTTGGGAAGGACGCTCCTTCTTTGTGTTTCCCGTCGCGAGTTTTGCCCGGCGTGTCTCGGGAGGGGGCGCGACCCCCCCTAATCACAGCAGCTCCCGGCTGGGGAGCGCTCTCCGGGCCAGTGCTTCGCAGCCACGGCCTCCGAGTCCTCGGAAGGGGAAACTGAGGCTCGGAGAGAGCCCCTCTGGCAGCATCGGCGCCGGCCTGGCACTGCGGCCCGACGCATCCAGGACCTTGGACCTGTCCGCTCTGCGCTTCCGGGACGCGCCCCTGTGCCCGTTACTCGGCGGAGCCGGCCCGTGGTCCCCGGAAGTGGCGGGAGTCCCCCGGTTGGCCAGGGGTGTGCGCAGGTGCCCGTGTCCGGCTGTGCTTCTGAGCGGGGTGTGCTCGCTCGCTGCCGCAGGCCGTCTGCGCTGTGGGTGGGAGCCGCGCTGTGCCCGTGGACGCGCCGCTCTAGGCCCCGGGCGTAGCTGCCGTTCTCACTCAGCGCGTGGGCTTGCTGCGCAGAGAAGTCCTACGAAAGCCCTCGCTGGCGTTGCTGCAGGAAGCACTGCGCGTTGCCCGGGGCGTGCGGTCAGGGTGCTGAAGCGGATCGTCCCGGAGCCTTTGATTTGTAGCCCTGCGGTCAGCTTGGCGTCATCGGAAGTCACACGTGCTGGCGCCGCGAAGCCGCAGAGGTCAAACCGCGGCCCCTGGGAGCCCTGGACTGCCGGAGCGGCCACCTGCGTTCGGAAGTCGCGCCTTCCCGAGTAAACCTGGAGCGCGCGCACGGGAACACGGAGGCAGGGTGTGCAGGGAACGCGTCTCCCACGGTCACGCGTGGAAACGGAGTCAGCGTGTGCAGGGAACGTGTTTCCCACGGTCACGCGTCAGGCAGGCGAGGCGCCTCGCAGACACGGAACGTTCCTCGCTCTGGCCCTGGGGGGCTGGCTGCATGTGAAACGGAATCGGTGTACGGGGGAATGCATATCCCACGGTCATGTGTGAAAACGCAGTTGGTGTGTAGGGAACGCGTCTGCCATGGTCATGCGTGAAAACGGAGTCAGGGCGTGCAGGGAATGCGTCCCCCATGATCACGTGTGAAAACGGAGTCAGGGTGTGCGGGGGGAATGCGTATCCCACGGTCATGTGTGAAAATGGAGTTGGTGTGCAGGGAACGCGCCCCACCACAATCACACGTGAAAACGGAGTCAGTGTGCAGGGAATGTGTCTGCCACGGTCACGAATGAAAACGGAGTCGGTGTGCACGGAACGCACCCCCCACGGTCACGCGTGAAAACGGAGTCATGGGATGCAGGGAACGTGTCCCCCATGGCCACGCGTGAAAACGGACACAGGGTGTGCAGGGGACGCGTCCCCACCGTCACGCGTGGAAACGGAGTCAGTGTGTGCAGGGAGCGTGTCTCCTCCCATGGTCACGCGTCAGGCAGTCGGGGCGCTTCGCAGACAGGGAGTGTTCCTCATGGTGGCCCCGGGGGCTGCAGAATTTCCGGTAAGCACCTGGTGTACACGTAGGGGTGTCATTGCAGATGTGAATGGGAAATAGCCTCCCACTGAGGTTAATGTCTCATCCAGAACCCTCTTCCATCGCGGCCGGGGAGGCGATGCCGTCCTGCACTTGCTGGTGTCTTGAAGGCTTGGGTGGTCCTCGATTCCCAGTTAGAGGCACTGGCTTAAGAGCAGAGCCCTCCGTTCTGCTGCGCGTGGGTGGTGCCACCACGTCCCTTCTGTGCATGCCCGGTTTCCTGTGCGGAATGGAACTGACCAGTCTCGCTGGGACAAATCAAACATGCGCCTGTCTGTGTGACGGTTGCAAAATAGTGACATCGCCTGAAACAGGCGGTCCTACAGCGTTAGAGATTGGTCGCCGGTGCCGGACCTCAGAGCAGGTGGGCCTGGGAGCGTGCCATGGGCGCCCGTGTTTTGGGAGGAGTCAGAAGTGGCTGGGATGTGCACCAGGGGTTGAGGACCAGTGCCCTCAAGTGTTAACTTGGCTCTTTTCCTTCTGATTTATAACTTGCCACAGAGGCATTCTTAAAAACGGCTTCTAACCTCTGGTGTGTGTGTAGTGGAGTGAATTTTGGGCACTAAATTACACTCTTTCAGCTGTGTGTTCTTTGAAAGTTTGTCAGGATATAGGTACCTGTTTTTCCTGGGTTCCAGGGCCATCGTGGACGAAAATTAGCTGCTCCAGGAATTAGTAGGGTGATACTCTTGGATGCAGATGAGCCGAAGACAGCCATATATCAACCATTTCAAGCTTTCTAAGAGTCAGATAGCTTTCAGCTTTGAACAAGTCACCTAAGTTTCCTGAGCCTTAGTTCCTTCACCTGTGAAAGAAGAGCGTTAGATTGTAAGTTAGAGTATTCCTAAACCTAAATTTCTGTCTTTTAAGGTCCTCCTGACAAATCAGAGTGTTAATGGCTTTCTGATATTGAAGGAAATTGGTGACTTTTAGCCTGACCTGTTGAGTGGTGACCTGTTTCTTTTCCTTTATATCATATTGTTTTTAAAAGGTAATTTCCTTTAAGTTTCTCATAAGTCTCTCTTTGAGAGATTAGTTTTGTTGGTCATTTAAGTAGCTGCAGTCATGAAAGGAACGTGTCCTCGTTCTGGCGGGTGGGGCTCAGTGTATTGAGCGCAGGCCTGTGACCCAAAGGGTCACCTGTTCGATTCGCAGTCAGGACACACGTCTCGGTTGCAGCTACAGGTTTGAATGCTGAGTACAGCTTTTTAATTCTTTAAAGATTTTATTTATTTATTTTTAGAGAGGGGGGAAGGGAGGGCGGAAGAGGGAGAGAAACATCCATGTGTGGTTGCCTCTCATGTGCCTGGGGACCTGGCCCACAGCCCAGGCCTGTGCCCTGACTGGGAATTGAACCTGTGACCCTTTGGTTCGCAGGCCAGTGCCCAGTCCACTGAGCCACACCAGCCAGGGCTAGACCTATAACTTTTTAGTATATACTCAAACACTTGAGGTTTTTTTCTTCATTGTTTAATATAATTTAGTTTTCATGAAATACTAATTTTTTCTCATTTAAGTTGGTCTGAAAGAGGTCTACCATCAGCAATTTTCTGATTTACTTCTTAAGCTTGTAATTACTAGAAATTAATGTCTTTTGGGGGAAGAATAAAAAAGTCATTATCTCTCCATTCATTCTCAGGACTTCTTGTCCCTTCTCTTGTGCAGTACCAACTTTTGTTCTGTGCGGGACGTAGTAAAAGGTACTGGTATTTTAAAAGGTTTCATGAGTTCAGATTATCATCTAATGAGCAAAGTGCCTTAAAAACCAAGATTTGACACAAAAGAAGGCATGGTCGTTACTGGGTTACAACTCACAGGTCACTGTGTACAGATAATGGCAGTGAAGACCTCAAAGTATTTGAGTAACGAGGGACAGGTGTGCCCTTCCGCTGGTGATGGGAGATACAGTGGCAAGTGCCGTGGTGGGGGAGCAAATGTAGCGACCGTAACGCGTGCAGTTGCGGAGACCTGCGCTCGGTGCGGTAACCAGCGGGGAAGTATACATTTGAGGTTACAGAGTGGTTTCACCCGTGTTTCAGATACAAGCTGTTGGACTGACAGACCGCTGAACCTGTTGCATCCAGCAATACATTTGGTTTTGGAGTAACAGTTTTGTAATAGAGTTTCTATTCACTAAGTACTTAGGAGCCAAACACTGTTCTAAGTATTTGACACATAACAATCCTATTAACTTCCCACAGCCGTGGGATAGGGAGGTGTGGGGACTGAGGCCTGAAGTCACTTCCTCAGTTGCTGAGCTGGGATTTGAACCTTGTTGGCTGACTCCAGAGCCCCCAAATTTAATATTTCACTGTGTTAAACTGTCTGAACTGCTAATCTCATAAACTTAGTCATAGGTCAACGGTTCTTAACCTTTTGTTGGGGGGTGGGGTGGGAGGGGAAGACTCAGTTCAAGGAAACTGTGGACCAAATACCCCTTCCCGTCCCATCGCCACCAGGAAAATTTACAGAGATAGGAAATACTGGGTACGGCTTTGGGAACCTCATAGGTCCAGCTTGGAGCTCAGCCTATCAGTCTAGATCAGCAATTGTCAACCTTTTTCATCTCACCGCACACATAAACTAATTCCTAAAATTCTGTGGCACACCAAAAAATGTATTTTTTTTGCTGATCTGACAAAGAAAAAGAAAGGTATAATTTTGATTCATTCATACCAGATGGCTATTGTTGTGTTGGCTGCTATTTTTTTATTTGACAGTCTAAGGGAAGAGAGGTCAGTGCCCCTGACCTCTGAATGGTCAGGTATTGCATGTTTTAAAAATTCTTGTGGCACACTGGTTGAAAATTGCTGTTCTAGCTAGATTACCGCTCTTAAAAACGGACTTGGGCTTTATGAAAAAAATCTCTTTTTTTAACCAGTAGGTAGGAAAGGCCCAACTCTTTTAGGGATGAGACTATGGACTGTTTGTATTATAAATTATGCTGTCAGACTTTTATGGGAGACTGGTTACACCTCACTGGAAGTTCAGCTTTAGGTGCCACACGAGAAAACCAGCAGGAGAGGGCTCAGGCCTGTGACTCGTGGGCTCACCAGGCCTGCTGTTCAGCCCGTGCCGGCCCCTCTACGCCTGGCAGAGTGGCACTGGGTTTTCTCCCCAGGTTTATGCATTGCTTCTCCCCCCTTGGAACCTCAAAGTATATATAAAAATACATATTTAATGTTTCTTGCCTTCATTCTCTTTTCTTCTCCCTGAACCAGTGGTTCGCAGCCTTTACTGGGCATCAGAATCACCTGGAAGACCCTGCTCCCAGAGTTGCTGATTCAGAGATCCGGGGCAAGGCCCCAGAACTTGCATTTCTAACAAATTCCAGGTGTTGCTCACATTGCTGGTGTGAGGGTCACCTTTTAGGACCACGGTCCTAAACTGCCAAAACTCTGGATAGTTCTGTTTTAGTCCAAAAGAAGTCTCAGTTTGCTGAGATTTCTTTTAAGGGAAGCTCTATGTAGTGACTTTTTGACACATACATAATATCTGTCTGGACTGTATTTTCTTGGTAAATAATTTTGTTCATGTTTATGGAAAGTCAAAACATGAGAAACATTATTTATAAAAGAAATACACCTTAGTAAAATCAGGCTCTGTCCCTGCAGGCAACCTTTGAAGTAGGACATACGCTTCAGCAAATTGTCCATCAGGCTCGCTAATGGCACAGCTCTGAATGGGAGTCAGGAGCTCTCCTGCCCTGGCTTCGGTGACCTTGAGAAGGACTAGCCCTGCGAGACCATTAGATCACACATGACTACCCGTTTTGGCAGGTCTTGCCATCAACTGCTTTGCTCACATGCTAAGTAGTGTTTCCTACCCCCTTCTCTCCTTCTGTGCACTGGTAGGAGGCAGGAACTGGAGCTAGTATCTCACCCTGTTCGGGTGCATCTGTGCTGGAGGCAGCTTCGCTTGCTTGCTAGAGTATTACTCTAAGAAACCACTCACAGCCAAGTGTGACAGTGTGAGTACACTAGGGTTTTGCTAGCACACTGTTCTTACCGGTGTTATTAACATAATAGTATAATATTTCTGTACTACATCTACTGTACTTGATAATGAAATAGTCCATTTATTCCAGGACCTGTGTCTGAATTGTCTTCGAGTTATTTTAGATAAAAACCTAAGTATAGAAAGCAAGTATAGTGAAGAGATACCTGCCTTCGTTTATACCTGTGGTTGTGTTTTTCATCACAGACGAGGCTGTATGAAATGGCCTTAGGTGATATGCTCTGCAGTTCCCTGTGTTGTGTGGTTGGCAGTTCTGGGACTCCTGGGAGCTGGGAGGCCACACACAGCACTGGCTTCCCAGAGGTCTGAACAGTCAGCTGCTGTGTTCAGATAAGATACTGTCTAAAGGCCTGTACGTACCTGCCACTGGCGTTCATAGAGGTATGTGCAGCCCTTAGTCTTCCCACAGCCCGTCGTGCCTCTTCCGAGGACAGCAGCTTGTGACAAATGCCTGCAGGTCCTGCTGATGACAGCTGCACAAGGCAGGCACGCTGGAGTTCGTGTGTCATCCCAGGCACATAGCCATCGACCTGTAAACACCTGCAGGATGACATTAAGGTGAACTCCTGTTTAATCTCAGAATACTAGAGCCCTCATCCTCTTCCTCAAACCTGCCATTTGTTGTTATTCAGAAAGCCTGCTTGTAGAAGTGCAGTTACAGTGCTGCATTTAGGTGAGCTGCTCTTCAGACTACCCAAAGGGCAGGTGGCCACCTGGGAGCACGCCTCTTTCCATTTTGGCCTTTGAAGCTAAAACGAGGGATTGGCCCCATTACGCTCTGACACGTGTTTCCCTCCATCCCCTTTGGGGGTGTACACACCTCGGACAAGGGTCTTCTGCATTCCTCACTTCCGATCACGGAACTGGGGGCCACCTGGCACTTGGCTGGCCAGCAGGATCCTACCTCGTAGGACTTAAGTACAAATCAGAAAGTGAACACTTAAAACATCAATAATGGCAGGCAGCCTTTGACATGCCAACATTCCAGAGATGCTGATTTATTGCCATTGCAATCATTTTTTTAAAAAAATAATTAATTTGTTTAGTTTTTTTTTAGAGAGAGGGGAAAGGAGAAAGAGAGGGAGAGAAACATCACTGTGTGGTTGCCTCTCACTCGTGCCCCCAACTGGGGACCTGGCCTGCAACCTAGTCATGTGCCGTGACTGGGAATCGAACCAGCGACACTTGGCTCGCAGGCCGACGCTCAATCCACTGAGCCACAGCAGCCAGGGCTGCAGTCATTTTTTTAGTGAAGTGAAAAAGGCGTTGAGGAGTCTTGATGTTGAGCATTGGCCAAACACATTCTGGTTCCCTGTGCCAGTGCCTTTATCTAGGACAGTGATGTTGGCCGGGCAGGCTGCGAGAGCTCATCGTGTCTGTATCCTGGTTTTACCCGCGTCTTAGATATGCTTTTCAGGTAAAAGATCCAGCTGTGATTAATCGCAAGGAGATGTCGCTGTGACTCCCTGGACTGCCGGCTGCTGGAACGGTTCTGAAGATTAGAGGCTCCCGTGTTTCATTCCAGCTCTTTACTTGGTCGGGTGACAGCAGCCGGGCAAGCGCTCCCTGCCTGAAAGGCCAGCGTGCCTCCCAGCGCCGCACACACGTGCGCGCTGCCCCTGAGGACCGTGGCGTTGATGCCTGGAGTGCGCTCCTGGAGGAAGGAGAGTTACCTCGTCGTCCGGGGCAAGGGGTGTTAATTGTTAGAGGGTTGCTTGGGCCTCTGGTCCGACTTTGCCAGGAGGGCCTGTGGAAGGGCTTGTGGTTCCAGGCCCCTCCGTGCTCAGGGCAGCCGGTGCGTGGGGTGGGTGAGGCTCCGCTTCGTGCGCCGTCGTCAGCCTGGGAGCGGCTGCCGAAGGGGCCGCTGGGGTCTTTGCTCACAAGAGCGGGTTGTTCCCCTCGTGTGGCAGGCGCTGCGCTAGACTCTGGGCGTCCATTGGGGGGCCCGTCGGTCCCTGTCCTCACGGAGCTTCCAGTCGCGTGATCCACCCCGCACCTCCATCCATTTGGAAGGGCCCGCATCTTAAAAGCAAACTGAAATGCGTGTATCTATGTAGGCTCACACTTAACATGGATGTTTGATGTGAGGTCATGTGGACAGGAAGGGGGGTAAAGGAGGAATTAAGTGGAGAAGCGACAGCCCCTCACAAGTATTTGTTGCTGGTCCCGTGGGTGGACTCAGTGGAGGCGGTGGTGTTTGGAAGGGGACCTCGGCTTTGTTCATTCAGACTTAACTCCCAGCCACTCAGCCAACAAGGGCAGCGGGTCCTCCCGTAACGCCGCTGTCGGGCCCTGCGGCCTGAAGCAGAACGACACTCAGGGCGAGCGTTTCTGTCGCCGTGCAGATCCGCCACTTTCTCTTCCTGGAGGGGACTTGTGGCCTAGTGGGGGGGACATGGGCAGTGACTAATGACAGGTGGCTCGTGAGGCCTGGTTGGGGGGAGGCGGTGTGCGCTGGGGTGACGCAGGCCTGCGGCGGGGGCTGCCTCCCGGGGCTCCCGGAGCAAGCGCTCTGGGCCACACACGGTGCGGGGGCTGGAAACGCGTCCCCTCCGCCAGTCCCCGCACAGCCTTAGGGGAAGAGGCCGTTGCTTTTCACGCTTAACAGGTGAGGCGCCGTGAGGTTGGACACCCGAGACTTCGGATAAATCGGCAAAAGCCACACAGCCAGCAGACGGCAGAGCCTGGGTTTCCACTCGGGACCCCCTGCTTCAGGAGCCTCTCCTGACCACTCCCTTCCTGTCCATTTGTTTATGGTCCTGATAACCAGTCCACAAGAGGCAGAGATTACAAGTTCTGCACAACACGAAGAATTTTCTAGCAGCCAGCTGTCCAGAAATGTAGACAGGGAGAGGCGAGTGTGCCCAGTGATGGTAAGTGCTGGTTCCAGTGGAGAGCAGACGGCCGCCTGTCGGAGCCAGAGTCGGAAGGACGTGGGACCTGGTGACCGTCAGCTTCTCTGACTGCGTTTGGGTTCCCTTCTCTGTAGGATTATCATGTACCGATATGTGGTTTTTTTACCCTCCAGTGACCATGAAGGACACCAGGGTGACAGCCACGGAAACTGAAGTACTGATTGTCCCCAGAACAGGTAAGGTATCAACTCAGCCCACCGGTTAGGGAAGACGGAAGGGGATCAGTCACCTTGCCCCTGGTTGTGCTGGTGCGTAGGTGCCCCTGTGCATGCAGGGTTTACCGTTTGTGGCTTCAGCTGCTTGCCAGGAACCAGGCCGTCTGTGGCACGAGGTAATTGGTCAGATTGTGGGTGATTATTAATTGCGTATTTAGTAATGAACTGTTAAATGCATTACTTTTCTTCTTCACAGCCATGCTTTTGGTGTATCCCCTTTTTATAGATGAAGACTCGGACTCTGGGATGCCAGCTGATTTGTCTAAAGTCACGTGGCTGGTACTTGGTGGACCCATGACTCAGATTAGTTCTAACAGCCAAGTGTGGTTTTAAGCACCGAATTAAACTGAAGCCCGTGTGTTGGAGCAAGTTATTCAGTTAGTGCAGAGGTTTTCAACCCATGCCGGGCCTTAGAAGTGCACTTGGATCTCTAAACGTAAATTTGGTGTAAAGCAAATGGACTCCCCTCGCCCGACCCCTTCACCTGCTCTAGGGTGACTCTGTAATGACATCCTGGGCCGAGGACCCCGGAGCTAGCGAGTTAGCATTTACGTCCTCGCCTGGCTTTCCCTGTTGGTTGTTTTCAGTGGTTCTGGGGATGACGGGTGTGCTGCGGTGGGTTCTGGGAGCTGGAGGCTTCTCAGAGTCCCATTGGGAGAGAGCCTTACTAAACAGTGAGGTTCTGGCAGCCCTGTGGGGAAGGGTTGAGTCTTAGGGGCCTGATGGCTGCTGAGCTGGAGTCGGAGTTTGCGGCCTGGGCCGCAGCACCGCTGTCGGGGGGCAGGTGGGGCAGGTGCGCGGTCTGCTGTCTGTGTACACCGACCACCGGTGGCGGCCCCTGGAGGCCCCTGGCTGCCTCGCCTTACATCGTAGGGATTGAGAAACACGCGTGAAGGTCACTGTTTGTTCACAAAGTAGGACTTGATGGGGATTGTCTGACAAGGAGGCAGAAGCATCGTTCTCACAAGTGGGGGAGGCTTTCTGAATTTGTCTTTTCGTGAAAAATTTTCTGTGTCGTTAACACTGTCCCTATTTTTAGAAATCCACTGAATATGAATTTGAACCTGTGTCACGTGGTCAGGCGTTCCTATTGTGGAGGCCCAAGCTGAGTGTCACACATCATAAATCTCAGATTTTATCACACGTTTCTTATTACTACAGTCGTATTACATTTTAGTAGCCAGATTTTTTGGTTTATGGTTTCAACGCAGGAAAATACTTGGTCGGCACTCAGCCGCTGGGCTGCTCCTGTGGTCACTGGGGCACGAGTGACACTGAACAGACGTCACCTTCGGCCGCCACAGTTAGTGTCGTCCCAGGAGAGCCTCTGGTCGGTGGTGTTCCAGAAGGAGGCTGCACCTGGGGGCCGCGGCCTGGGCCGGCCTCAGAGCCCCCGCGGCTGCGGCTGTGGCCTCCGACGGGCTTTCCGCTTCAATTTCTAGCCGCCAGAGACACAGAACTCCCAGAAATTACCTTGTAAAGTGTTTTGTAAAGTCTGTTTCGAAATTTCATTGAGTGAGTACAATATGTGTTTGTGCGTATTTTACTTTTTTCTTAACATTGTTTTCTCCATACTCTTTACATTTATGATTGGCTTGGAGATGGTTTGTCATGGATGCTGCTGAGGGTGGTTTTGGGTATTTTTCATGACTTAAAATTCAGGTGACAGAAATTTTATTTTTGATTCATCCTCACAAGATGTGAAGTTCTCCCAAATAGGACTTTTTCTGGAAAGACTACAAACTGAATGCAGTTCTTAAGGTTATTTTGATTGGAATAAATACTAAAAAGCAATTCTATACAAGTTAAAATTAAAATATAATTTCTGTCATTTAGCCAGGTATTAAGATTTTTGTAAATATTGGGCTCAAAGAATAATTACTGTTATTTGTAAAGTTATATAGCTGACTGCCCTATTACTGTTCATATTATTAGTTAATATATTTAACTATTTGAAAGTTCTTAGCTGTTTTTGAATATAAAAGTTACATTATTAACTGGAGCTTTTATTTTTATAAATATACATTTATACTTAAACTGACATTTCAACCTATAAAATACAAAACTTGCATGTTACTTCTAGAATGTTTTATCTTTATTTGAAAATGATTCTTGAGATGTTAATAGTCATTCTAAGTGCATGGCTTGCTGACGGCACGTAGATTAGGTCATACGGGGACAGCATCGATCACAAACACGCGTGACCAGGGAGGCCAGAGGCTGCTGGGTCGGCTGCTGACAGCTCGGCTTCCAAGCCTTCTGAGGACCGAGGCCATGTGCAGCCAGGTGCCGGACTTGACCTGAAAGTCAGCCGTGCGCGGGCCGGGAGAAGAGCACCCGGGCCGGAGGGAGCAGTCCGTGCAAAGGCGCGGAGCGAGAACCAGTTTTCCCGGGTGTTAGAGTGCGGGGACCAGGGCAGGGGCGGGGGACGGAGCAGCGCGCCATGAGGCAGCGGGAGGCTGGGGGCTCATCACCGCCGGTCACGTGGAGCCTTCCGGGCCACCGGCGGGTGTGGCTCTTCTTAGCTCCACGGGCAGCCATTGAATGGTCTTAAACAGAGTGAGGTAGACCCTGACTCCCATATTTCAGGATTTCTTGTTTGGCGGCAGACGAATTGTAGGGGAGCAGGGCTGCAAGCAGGAAGGTAGTGGGGGGGGGGCGCTGCTGCCTCGTGTCCGGGCGCAGTGATGGGGGCTTGGGCTGGGTGGCCGAGGAGTGTTAGTGACATCAGCGCTTTGCTGATGGGTTAGATGTGAGGGCAGGAGTCGTGGGAGTGACGAGGATGTCACCTAGATGTTTGCCCCAGACTGATGGTCATGCCTTCTACCGGGACCCAGAAGACTGGCCGAGTGACAGGTTTGGGGGAGTAGTGGGGGTTGAAACTCACGGCTCCTTAGTATAAAGAGCATCACCTGCAGCTCTGTGCTGTGGCCTGCGGCCGCGGAAGACGGTGGGTGTGGCGTAGATGGGCCTCACCTTGGCCTGTAGCTGCAGAGTGTGCTCGCCAGGCACTGGCCTTCGGCTCGTTCTGCTCCTGCTCTCTGTACTTGGTTCTCTCCCAGCGGCCGAGAGTCTTCACGGCTGTGAGTGGGTGTCTGTGTCCGGCGCATCTTCCACTGGCGGCAGAGTGTGCTTAGTGCGCGGGCCTCTCACCCACCGCCAAGTCCAGCCCAAGCGGGCCCTCCCTCCTGTGCCCGCCCTGAGCCACGGCCTTCGCTGCCCTCGCGAGTCTGCGCCCTGCGCAGTGCCCCGCACGCAGGCCCTCAGGAGCTGTTTGAATGAGTTTAAAAAGGTGAGGGGTTCCCACCACGGGACTCATTTCAGACACTGATGACTTAGCTCTGTGAGGGCTTTTAGAATATCAGAGATCCTTGAACTTGGGTCACTGACGTGAAGACTCACACAAAGCCCAATATTTATTTTTTTTCCTGGAAATTAGAAACTATGGTTAAACGGTAGGATTTTAGAACCAAAGAGAAAAGCTTGTTCCCAAAAATACTCTAATGTGTTTTAGGTAAAACCTCATTTTTGCCTTCTGTAAAGTTTTTGGAATGAGTATAAACTTGAGAAACCAGACTTTTATGCCCTGATTATATTTGCAAACTGAAAGACGATCTGGGTGGTCCAAGCCGGCTGGGCCTGACCCCTGCCAGGCGGACTGGGGTGGTCCCGTTTTTGTTTAGAATTGCGCCACGTCCCTGTGCTCGGGCCGCCTGCCGGGGGAGGCCCTGCCCTGACGGGGCTGTCTTCAGGGACACGGAAGAGACTGGGGCCAGGGAAGGGACAAAACCAAAGTGAGTGACAAAATACTTTTAAATCTGAGGGTCACTTGAGAGTTACCTGCAGTGGCATGAGCATGGGGCTGGGAAAGAAACATGCCGTTAAAGAGTCGTCCTGAAAGTGGTCCCCAGAGGCGTTTACATGCTCTGAGGGCTGCTACACTGACTGCTCAGCGAGTGTCCCCGTGCCGGGTGCGGTGCCGCGCTGTGGGGCCCTCGGGGGAGCACGCACCCTGGCGGGCTGCTGTTACCTTCACTCACACCCACAGCTGGGTGCAGCTCCCCGTACGCTGGGGTCGGTGTCTCCTCCCAGGTTTGAACTCTACTATGACAAAGTCTTACCAGCTGTAAGATTTCTGAGCCCTTTCAAATAGACTCTGATTACCCTGGACAGGTGACTCAGTGGGTTGGAGCCCCATGTCATGCGCCGAAAGGCTGCAGGTTCGATCCCCAGTCAGGGCACCTACCTAGGTTGCAGGTTCCATCCCTGGTCAGGGCGTGTACGGGAGGCAGCCGATCAATGTTTCTCACGTAGATGTTTCTCTCTCTCCCTCCCTTCCTCTCTCTTTAAAATCAATTTTATACCCCCCCCACGTGTGTGTGTGTGTGTGTGTGTGTGTGTGTGTGTGTGTGTGTAATCTCCTTGGGTAAGGAAATAAAAAAGAAAACCAATTGACTTTGTGATTTACCTGTAAGAACCCTGTATACAGGTGTTACCCAGCAACTTCCTACTTCATGATTTGCTATCAGAAGTTCATTTAGAGCCCTGGCTGGTGTGGCTCAGTGGACGGAACTCCGGCCTGTGAACCAAAGGGTCATCGGTTCAATTCCCAGTCAGGGCACAGGCCTGGGTTGTGGGCCAGGTCCCCGGTCGGAGGCGCGCGGGAGGCAACCACACAGTGATGTTCCTCTCCCTCTCTTTCTCTCTCCCTTCCCCTCTCTCTAAAAATAAATAGAATCTTAAAAAAAATTAATAAAATATTTTAAAAAATGCCTTTAGACATTTTAATTGATTTTTCTGGCTAAGGAGCTTCTAATTCAGCAGGATCCGGGTCAGCGGCTATTACCAGGTTATAATTAAACGAGAGCATAGGTGACAGTTACCGTTTGCCAGATTCTGGGGCCGTTGCGACTTCACATTTGGTGTCATTACGGGAGGAACTGAACTCTTTAGCGCAGTGTTTCTCAGACAGGGCTATGTGTCTCCCAGATGAGAATTACCTGGGGTGCTTATCAAAATGCAGATTCCTGATCCCTGGCCGGTGTGGCTCATTTGGCTGGAGCACTGTCCTGTAGGCAAAAGGGTTAGGGCTTGATTCCCGCTCAGGGCATATTCCTGGATTGTGGGTTCGATCCCTGGTCCTGGCACATGTGATGCCCAGTTTTGGAGGCAACCATTCAGTGCTCTCTTGCATTTATACTCCTCTCTCTCCCCCTTCCTCTCTCTCTGAAAGCAATGGGGGGAAAATGTCTTCAGGTGAGGACAAAAAATAAAAAAGCAGGTTCCTGAGCCCAAAATTCAGTTCTGGAAAGGGTCCAAGAAATTGCATTTCTAATAAGCATCCTAAGTGATTTCGGTAGACACCGAAGCTTGCTAACTTGTAGTTTAGGTTATTCAAAGAAAAACAAAGAGAAGGGTTTATTTTAATATAGCTGCAAGCGACATATGTATTCATTGGCCTAGGAACTTGGCCTCCTGTGCTCTGCTTTACCGTGTGACCTTGGCAAGTTCGTTTATCCTTTCTGAGCACCCTTATTCTCATTTGTAAAATAAGGATGATGCCTGCTTGTCTCACAGAGTTGCGGTCAGGGTCAGAACCACAAGCTAGCCTAAGGTTGCAGTGAAGGGCTTGGGGCTTTGCGGTCAGGCAGATCTGGGCTCAGATTTCAGTTCTTCCCTGGTTTTTCTCTTGCTAGCTTTGTGACCCCCAGCAAATAGCCTCGCCTCTGTTTCTATCTCTGTACAAATGAGGACCAAGGAGCTGGTTGCTCAGTATTAGGAAAGCAGTGTATCCGACAGTGTTTGCAAAAGGTGCGTGGTGCCTGTCTGACGGACGGTGGCAGTCATTTCTTGTTTTTGAAAACAGAGCTTTAGAGACCAAAGTGGGGAGAAATACGTAACTGTGTGTGTTTGCTGGGCAAGCGAGCTTTTTTGTACCTAAAGATGCTGCAGCTGTTCCCCTGCCATAAAGACGTGAGTTTTCAAGTTGTACAGGTGAGGTTTGCCCTGATGCCCCTTTCCTGTGGCCAATGGCATGAGGAGTGTACCCTCCAAGCAGAGCAAGGACCCCTGACCCAGGCTAGGTATTGACCTCAGGGACTTGCAACCTAACCAGCCGCACTAGCTTTTAGACGTTGAAGTGATAGTTAAGAAGAAAATACTATGCTTTTAGTTCTTTTTCTGAAAATAGTTTCTCTGCTTCTTAGATCGGCGACTTGAAAAATACATGTAGTCTTAGCCAGAGCCCACGGTGGGGTCAGAAGTGGGGACACCTTGGGTCTGGCTCGTCTGCTGAGGGGCTGTGACAGTGGCCGGACCGGTGTCGGCTGCTGGTCCTCTCCGACGTTGCGTCTGTAGGGCTCCTCCCCCCAAGTGTCTCCCCGATGGGGTCACGCACACGCCGCGGCGGCTTTGGTCCGCACAGCTCCGGGCACACTTCCCACAGCGCCGGACACACGCGCTGCTTGGTCATGTCGGTACTTTTTGTGGGGAAAAACGAGACCATTTTGTCACTCTGTTGTGTTCCTTCTTCTCAGTCTGGTAGTGGCACCGATGAGGAGCCTGCGGAGTCTGTAACGAACGTCCTGGACCCGGCGCGGCACGTCCGTGTGAGAAAATGGCCCAGCAAGCGAATATCGGGGAGCTCCTCTCCATGCTGGACTCCCCGACGCTGAGTGTACGCGATGACATCACGGCCGTCTTTAAAGAGAACCTCAGTGCTGGTGAGCACGCTCATGGCTCCTTAGCTCATCTGCCAGTCAGTCGTCACCCAGCGGGGCTCAGAGCCCTGCTGGCCAGCGAGGAGCGTACAGAACTGGCGGGGTCGCTGCGCGTGTGTCCCCAGCGTTTGGCTGCAGAGTACGCAGACATGTGCACAGAGAGAATGGGGGCCCGTGGGGAGCCGCACGGGCCCAGCACCCGGGTCTCTGCCATTCCTGTTGCATCTTAACCTCCCTGACTCTCCCTACCCAGGGTCCCAGGCATGCGTGTTATCTGTAAATCATGTGATTTTTACTGTGAGAACCACTTAACCTTTCTTGGATCAGAGGAAAACAATTTAAACAGTAGCTGTTCTTGTTTCCCAGGTTGGTAAACATCAAACATTGGTCATAGAAATGGACAGTGTTAGCAGGAGAATACAATGGTGCTCAGCCTGTTTGCAGTATCTGCCATCAGTTTAAAAACACGTAACATTTGCCCTGGCCGGTGGGTCTCGGTGGGAGAGTCCTGTAAACAAAAGGTTGTGGGTTCAATCCCCAGGCCGGGCGCATCCGAGAGGCAGCCAGCCAGTCGATGCTTCCCTCTCCCAGCGACGTCCCTCTGCCCCTTCCTCTTTCTCTGGAAAGCAATGAAAAAAATGTCCTCAGGGGAGGATAACACAGAAAACCAGCCCTCCCCCCAAAACACATACCATTTGCCCACTTACAGGAATCTGTATTTAATTATAGCCTTGAATGAAATGCAGTGAAAGGTTGGAAAAAGCCAAGTGTGCTTCAGTAGATGAAGGGCTAAGTTAACTGCATAGAGCCGCGCAGCAGAGAGCCAGAGGCCAGTAAGGAGGACGGGGTGGGCCATGGGCTCTGGCCCGGGGGGTGTCTGCGCCACTTAGGGAGGGATCAGGGTACCTGCACAGGCTGTGGGTGCATGGCTGTGGGGACCGTGTGTGTGTGTGTGTGTGAGTGTGTATGTGTGTATGGCCGTGGGGGCTGTGTGCGTGTGTGTATGGATGGACATGGTGTGTGTATGTGTGTGTGTGTGACTGTGTGTGTGTGTGTATGACGTGGGGTATGTGTGGTGTGTGGGTGTGTGTGTGTATGACGTGGGTGTGTGTGGGTGTGAGAGAGAGGCTGAGGTACTACAAGGAGAAAAGCGTTTGAAAGGACATGAACCCCAGTGGTCAAGGGTAATCTCTGCGAAGTGGGTTGCAAGGTAGGAGGTGAGGAGACTTCTTATATCTTGTGTATTTTGATGTAGTCTGAATTTTTAACCATAGACATGGGGGTTTTGTAATTGCAAAAGTCATAAAAAAGATCGCATTTTGTGTGTTTCTCTGGCTATTTAGGCAAATAAACTTGGCATTGTCGTAAAACCTACATTAACATGAGGAAAAACCACGGCGCATCATACGGCCGTGGGTCGCACCCAGAGCAACGTTCTCTGGCTCTGTGGCCGGCAGCCCTTGGAGGCGAACTGGGGGGGGTGGAGGAGGCGTAGCTGTGCGAGGCTGCCCTGTCTTTGTCTAGACCGCGGTCCGATGCTGGTGAACACCTTGGTGGATTATTACCTGGAAACCAGTTCTCAGCAAGTCTTGCACATCCTGACTACCTTGCAGGAGCCCCATGATAAGGTAACTGTCGGGGTGTGCAGCGTGGTGGGGGGGCGGCTTCGGCCCCCCAGCTCTGCCTGCCGTGGGTTGTCAGCGCGGACACACCACTTGCAGGACCTGCGTTTCCGGAATAGTTTACAAAATGAAATACATTTTAGAGGCTTTTAAAGACCTCGCTGTTTAAAGGAGCCCTGGAACCCCAGTACTGTAATTGCCTGGGGGCGGGGGCTGCTTCCCAGCACTGGAGGGTCCTTGCGTGCTGCTCTTACGTCACTGTCCTTGACGGCTGGTGCCTAACGGCGCTGTCACGGCAGACGGAGACGGCCTGAGTTCCTGACTTGGAGGACCTGGCTGTTGTCTGCCTTCTACAGTACGGCTGGTTTGTCCACTTGGGGCTGAGTTGTAACTTGTGAGATTCTGCCTGGTTCACATCGGGGCCCAGCCGATGTCCGTCCCCGCTCCAGCACCCTGCCGCAGGCGGGGGACCTGCGGTTATGGTAACAGGTGGCCTATTTGTACTTCAAAAAGGGGTCTGCGCGGCAGTGTCCTCTGGGCCTGCGGCCTCCCGCCTGCCCCCCAGACCTGTGTCGTGGGGGCCCTTGTTCAGACGTGCAGACGGCGGCCCTCTCGCAGGCCAGAGGCAGCCGTTCGGTGTGCCAGCACGGCGTAAGAAGCCTTGAGTGGGATCTCTGTGCCCGCGTGACCCTCACTCTGTGTCGGGGAAGCCTTGTGGGGCCGGGGGCCGTCACTGTCGCCTGCGTTCGCCCAGGGTTTCCCTCGGCTCCCTCGGCCTGCGCCCCTCGATCTATTGATCCGTGTTTTCGTTCTTTCATGTTTCCAGCACCTTCTGGACAAGATGAACGAACACCTGGGCAAGGCCGCCTCCCGGCTGCCCACCCTCTCGTTGCTGGGGCACGTCATCCGCCTGCAGCCGTCCTGGAAGCACAAGCTCTCGCAGGCGCCCCTCCTGCCCTCTCTGCTGCGATGTCTCAAGGTACGGTGTGGGCGAGGGCCGCGCAGTGGCTTTGTGCGCGGGCTTTCTGAGACGCCGAGGGGCTTTGAGCGGCAGGCAGCTAGGTGGTAACTGGAGAGTTGGCAAGCCCCTGGGCCTTCGGTGTTCCTCCCCGGGCGCCGGAGCGGGGACTGGGTGGTCCTCAGTGCGCCGCTGACGGTCGGGCGGCCTCCGTCTGAGCAGACAGCCCTTCGGGGCGGTGCAGCGTTTTCTGCTCGGCCCTCCTCAGCTTTGGCTCTGCTCCCCTTCCCTCATCAGAAACACGGCGGTTTGCCTCGGGAAAGCCCACTCCTCAGTCCCTTCCGACTCACAGAAGGGCCCCAGGGCCCTCCTAGCCATCTGGGGCGCGTCCGCCGCAGCTCCAAGCAGGGCGCCCACTGAGCCACAGCCTGCTGTTCTGCACTGTTTATTCTTAGCTTTTCTGCGCAGTCAAACCCGAGCAGAGGCTTCTGCGTGAGTTTGGACAGTGGCTTGCTGGGCCTCTCCCTGTTAGTTCCTGGGCTTGTTTCCTATCTGTAAAGTAAGAACATGCGGTTGACAGGAAGGGCCCACCCTCACAGAGGCGTGGAAGGCCCAGCAGCCTGCATGGCGGACTGGCAGCGCCGGTGGGTCCTCTGGCCCCGCACCCTGCAGGGTGGCTTCTGTCTCTGCCAGCAAGGGAACGAACTGCTTTTTGATTCCTAGGGCTGAGTGCCACGGAGTCACATGGATAGGGTGTCATAGAACCATGCATGTAACATCGGGAAGAGCACAGGAACAGTTTTAACACCTTAATTGTTCTAAGCAGTCGGGTTGATGAGGGTATAGTCCAGTTTTGAGGCACGCCATGTTGTTCAGGAGGCAGAACTGCCAGTGTTTTCCAAACGGTGAGCCTTGGGCGCTGCCTACGGGCTGTTGCGAAGCCTTCGGTGAGAACCGTGTAAAGTGAGGGTTTGTGCTTTCTGCTGGAACTCATTACACTTTCTCCTGTCCCTGTTTTATGTTCTTCCTAGACGTCCGCTGTAATGAAAGGTGTGGTGTGTGATGTAAAATCTACACGTATTTAAAACTTTATTTTCAGATTAATCTAACAGACTCCTTCTTTACTGGGAGTAATGACTGTCTTAGCCTCCGTGGGAGTCTTAGGGTAACTCTCGTTTCTTAAATCTGAATTCCAGTTACTTGGCAAACAGTCGTGATTTAATTATGGGCCAGGTGAGCTGCTGTCGCTAGTCCAGGTGATTTATTACCCATTAGGTATTCAGTGTCTTCAGTGAGCCCGATGTTCTGTGACTCGGCATTTAAATTACAGACACAGTTGGAGGTCATTACATTGTCTTTTACTTGCCGATTCCGAAGTCTTGTGACCGTGAGTCATTAAGTAGCCTTGTTCGCTCTGCACAATTTCTTCTTAAGGTTGTTCTTCTGCTGCCGCCCTTTAAAAAGTAGTATTTACTCGTCAGTGTGTAGTGTTTTTAAAAATTGATTTAAAAAACTGAATATTTCAGGGTTTGGTTGAAGGAACAAAAACAGCAAATGTTCCTTTGTTTTGTTCACAAGCAGCTTCCGGGGAGGGGGTCTAAATGGGCACGGGAAAAATAAAGACTGGATTAAAGAGGAGCAGCTTCCCCTGCCCCCTCCGAGTGCTCTCAGCAGGACATCCCTGAGCTTCAGGGCTTGGGGGTCGCCCGGCCGAGTTTAAGGCCCCTCATGGATGCGTGCGTCCAGCTGCACCGAGGCGGTCCACGCGGGCTCCTGCAGTCGGGCTGGTCCTCGGCTGTTTCTCTGTGGAGTCTGTTTCGGGGCTGTCCCTCCAGCACCGTGGGGACTTAGGGCTGCAGGGGCAGGGAGGTGAGTCTGAGTGAACCTCTCATTTGAGGTCCCTTGGTGCTCCGAGCCTCGTCACTCGCTGTGTTGCTGGCCCTGATGCTGCGCCTGACAGGCGTTTGTCCCTGCTCGGCCTTCCCTTCGCAGATGGACACAGACGTCATCGTCCTCACGACCGGGGTCTTAGTGTTGATCACCATGCTGCCGATGATTCCGCAGGCGGGGAAGCAGCACCTTCACGACTTCTGTGACGTCTTCGGCCGTCTTTCGTCATGGTGCCTGAAGAAACCGGGTAAGGCTCTCCTGTGGGCCTGTCGTGCCCTCCCAGGTGGGTGTTCTCACTGTGGGTTAGCAGGCTGTGAGCCGCCAGGGAAGGACGTGTAGACTTTCATAGCTGAGAGGGTGCTGTCATTAGCCCGTGAGGAGGTGGCCTGGCGCGTCCTCTGCAGGCAGAAGGAAGCGGCACGACTGGAGGCACCTTCCTTCTGGAAGCTTAAGGGGTTGGTAGGATGTGACACTTCCTGACTTGCAGTGACCTGGAAAGCACCGCCAGCTCGTGCCGTAGCAGGCCCGGCGAGGGCTCTGGAGCATCCTCGCCTTGGTCCCCCGGCTGCAGTGACAGAGCACAGGCTCTGGCTCTGAGAGCCTGTCCATGTGTACGGAGGAGGAGGGAGAACGCAGCATGTCCTCATTCGTGTTCCCGTTTCCAATGCAGCGGGCTTTCCCCGTCTTGGCAGGGAACACGGCTCTATCAGAATGACTCAGAAGCCGCCCTGGCTGGTGGGGCTCAATGGATAGAGCATCGGCCTGCGAACCGAAGGGTCACGGGTTCGATTCCAGTCAGGGCACCTGCCTGGGCTGGGGGCCAGGTCCCCAGCTGGGGGCACATGAGACGCAACCAATGAATATTTTTCTTCTTTCTCCCTCCGTTCCCCTCTCTCTGAAAATGAATAAAATAAAACCTTTAAAGAATGACTCAGAAACTATACGTGCATGAGATATGGAATCTTGGTAATCCCCGCATGCCATGTTCACACTGGAAGGGTGAGATGTGTGAGCCCCAGGCTCCGAGCACGGGCCCACGTGGCGCAGGGGGCTGGGAGGGTCCCTTCACATACGGAGGAGCTGTGTGTGCCTGTGGACTTGGGGGTTTCCACGGGCCCAGGCAAGGCTCGATTAACTGAGTTTCCTTTTTTCCACTCTTGGCTCTTTTCTTTTTTCAAAGTAAGGGAGAACTTTAAAAAAAATTTTTTTAAGGATTTTATTTTTATTTATTTTTAGAGAGAGGGGAAGGGAGGGAGAAAGAGAGGGAGGGACAACAATGTGTAGTTGTCTCTCGCGCGCCCCCAACTGGGGACCTGGCCCGCAACCCAGGCCTGTGCCCTGACTGGGGATCGAACCGAGAACACTTTGATTCGCCAGCTGTGGCCTTCAGTCCACTGAGCCACACCAGCCAGGGTGCTCTTAGCTCTTTTTAAAGCTAATTTCAGGATCATGTTTTTTCACTCTGTAGTTACAAGTTTGCATAGCTAAGACTACATTCTGAATTTAAAGGGTTCTCACACGTTTGTTCGCCATGTTTATGTGTTAGTGTGCACCCAGTGCAGTGCAAGGCACTCAGAGCCCCGAGGTAGGACAGTGCCGTCCTCAGGGGGCACGTGCTGAGCAGGGCGACGGACGAGGGTGATTAGATGGCAGGGCCAGCAACTGTCATGGTAGCGGCAGCTTGGCGGGTGGGAAGTTCCGGGGTCCCCAGAAGCGATGGCTGGAGAAGAGGGCGGAGGCGAGATTGGTCAGTAAGAGCCTCCGGGCCCCGAGCGGCCTGAGGAGCCCCGAAGTGGGGAGCCACTGAGGGGTTCTCAGCAGGGGTGTCTGCCAAGCTCCCACGCACGTTTGAGAACCAGCTTGCCCTGTGGAAGCGAGGCGGGAATGTCCGCAGCAGGCAGTGCTGCGGCAGCTTCGGGCCCACGCGTTGGGCACACCCCAGCCTCGTGTCCACTAAGTGTCCCCGCGACGGTTTCCTCTCCAGGCCATGTGGCAGAGATCTACCTGGTGCACCTCCACACCAGCGTGTATGCACTCTTCCACCGCCTCTACGGCATGTACCCCTGCAACTTCGTCTCCTTCCTGCGCTCTCACTACAGCATGAAGGAGAACTTGGAGACCTTCGAAGAGGTGGTCAAGGTGAGTGGGGACAGTAGACAGGCTGCACATGCCACCTCTGTGTTAAGTGGTGGGCGGGAGTTCTGGGAAGGAATCCCACCTCCCCGCCCCCCAGCCCCAGCCCCACGGAATCCCTGACCTACCTTCTGCCTTTATAGACCTGCCTGTCCTGACCATTTCACATAAACAGAATCACATAATGCGGGGTCTTTCGGGACTGGCTTCTTTCACTTTGCACAGTGTCTTAAAGGTCCGTCGGGGCTATAGCAGGCTCAGCCTTCGTTCTTTTCTGTTGTCAAATAAAACTGGTGTGGAGCTGTAACAGAAGTCAATCCTTTTTCTCGTCGATCGATCCCTTCTAGCCAATGATGGAGCATGTGCGGATTCATCCAGAACTCGTGACCGGATCTAAGGACCATGAACTGGACCCTCAGAGGTACGGAAGCAGCCCAGTGCCGTCATTCACAGAATCTCTTGAGAGGTTCAAAACAGGACCTAGGAGATGTCCTTCCTAGTTACTGGAGAGTGTAGGTTCTTCTGCTGATGGAGTGAGTCCATTTTGAAGGGCTTGTTCAGGGAAAACTTGTGCAAATCTGCAGCCTGTTCCTGGCCACTGGAGAGCCGATGGCTCACTGAGCAGAGTGGAGGCGGCCGCAGCGCAGACGCGTGCCCCGCAGAACCCAGGAGGGCTCCCCGCGTGGTGGGGCCAGCGACGGGCAAGGCATGAGCTGCAGGCTGTGGCTGAAAGCAAGTGGGTGGTGGGGAGTCTCGGTGTCGCGTGTGGGCTCCCCGGTCCCTTTCTCCCCTGCTCTGCCAGGCGACTGCCGCCCTCCGTGGGGCCCTGCGGAGGCTCCGGGCCCGTCCTCGGGTGGCACGACCTGCAGGGCTCCGGAGGTGAGGGTGCCGGGCACAGTGCCACCGGGCTCCTGCAGAGGCTCCTGCTGCTCCTGCTGTCGCGGTCACTGTCCCTTCTCCTCCCTGTGGTGTCACCGTGCATCTTATTTGAAAACCAAGTCAGGAAGCAAAGCCTGGCTCAGGAAAAGGTCGTCCTGGCACTGTCAGGTGGAGGCCCCCAGAGGCGAGCAGCGTCTGAGTCTTGGTCCGGCTTCTCCTTCTGGGTGGTCTGTGGGCACAGGTGTCCGTGAGTCCTGGGAGAGGCGAAGCTGACCCCAGTCAGAGCCCCTGGCAAGGCCGAGGGTGGGGACCAGCAGCTGGGGGTGCTGCCCACATGGCGGCCGAGGGGGAGGCCGCTCCGTCGGCCGCTTCTCAGTGCGGTCGCCCGCTCTCAGGAAGGGTCCGAGCAGAAGCCCTCTGTGCGGCGGGACGGGTGTCCTCAGCTGCCCCGGGCGGAGAAGGGGAGGCGGGACTTCATCAGCGCAGTGAAGACACAGACCCGTTAGCCAGGCCAGGGTCACCTGGCTGCGCTCTCCCTCGGTCCGGAACAGTCCCGTGGCAGCGGGTGCCGCCGAGATGGCCCGCAGCATGCCTGTCACTCGGCGCGTATGTGCCAACTGGAGCAGGTGGCCTCTGAGCCTCGTGCAGAGCTGTGGTCCTCCTCTCCTGGGCGGTCCCTGTGCCGCTCTCCGTTGCAGGGTCTCTGTTTCTGCATCTCCCACCTCCTGTCGCGGCCGGCTTGTCTTTCCGTGGGAAGGGATGCAGGCTTGGACCTGGCGGGGACTTAGGTCGGGGGTCACTGTCATTCAGTGATTTGAGGGTGTTCTTCCATTGCTGGCTGGCTTCCAGTGTTGCTGTTGAAATCAAAGGCATCTGATTTCTGATTGTATTTGCTGTATTTTTCCTCTATGGGAGCCTGCAGAATCTTTTCTCTGTTTCTGTAATATTCTGAAATTTCCTAGTGAGGTCCCTTGGTATGAGTCTATTCTCACTGTTCAGTCTGGGCTGTTTTTCTGTAGACTGGGAGCATGGAGATGAGAATCTGTTGTATTACTAATTGCTTAGAAACAAGTATAGCAAAACCGTGTTGTCTAAAAGAAAGACAGTTTATCCTTGAGCAAATAAATGTATTAATTATTAGGGCTTTGTAGAGCATTGGGCAAATACTGAAGAAGTAAAAGAAAACGAGAAACATCACCCATAACTTCTTTTTTTTTTTTTTGAGGGCTCTGCCTTTATTTGATAATTTGTTCTTTTAATTTGAATTATTAGTGTGATTATAGCTATTTGTGTATCTCTAAGTAGTTTTGTATCTTTTATTTATTTAAGATTATATCATGAGCATATTATGTCAGTCTTTGAAAGCATGATTTTATTTTATTTTTTTAAATATGCTTTATTGATTATGCTGTTACAGTTGCTCCAATTTCTTTTCCCTTTGTTTCCCTCCAGTTGCCCCCCCCTTAGTCCATGCCCATTGGTTGTGCACATAGTTCTTCCCAACCTCTTCCTGTCTGCTCCACTCCCTCCTACTAAGCTCCTTAATTCCTGTACCATCTCCCTCCCTTTCTCCCCTTCCCCTCCCCACTGACCTCCCCCCAAAATGTTCCCCGTACCTATAGTTCTTTTCCCACTCTTGTTGCCTACTTAGTCTGCCTTTGTTTCAGTTCCCTAGCTTCTGTTGTTGGTGGTTGTGATACAGTTTTCATTTTAATGTTCATAGTTTGATCCTCTTTCTCCTAAAGAAGTCCCTTTAACATTTCATGTAACAGCGGTTTGGATCTGATGAACTCCTTCAGTTTTACTTTGTCCTGGAAGCACTTTCTCTGCCCTTCTATCCTGAATGACAGCTTCTCTGGATAGAGTTATCGTGGTTGTAGGTTTTTGCTTTTCATGACTTTGAATATTTCTTGCCAGTCCCTTCTTGCCTGCAGAGTTTCTTTTGAGAAATCAGCTGATAGTCTTACTGGGACCCCTTTGTATGTAATTCTCTTTTTCTCTCTTGCTGTTTTTAAGATTCTCTCTTTATCCTTAGTTTTTGACATTCTGATTATAATGTGTCTTAGAGTGGTTCTCCCTGAGTCCAGTTTATTTGGAACTCTGTGTGCTTCCTGGACCTGTAAGTCTATTTCCTTCCCCAAGTTAGGGAAGTACTGCTTCATTATTTTTTCACATACTTTTTCAATTTCTAGTTCTTCCTCTTCTCCTTCTGGAAACCCTATGATTCCGACTTTGGCCCACTTATAGCTGTCCCATAGGTTTCTGAGCCTCTCCTCATTTTCCTCATTCTCATTTCCTCTTTCTGCACTGGCTGACTGTTTGTTCCTTCCCCGTGTTCCAATTTGTTGATTTGATCCCTGGTTTTCTTTCCCTCACCACTAGTTTCGTATGTGTTTTCATTCATTTCAGCAGGACTAGCCTTCGTCCCTTCCCCGTCTTGTTTAAGATCTGCTGTGAGGTCTGTAAGCTGTCTTATAACCAAAGCTCTGAACTGAGCCTCAGAACGATTTCCTATCTGCTGAGATGTTAGATTAGGTATTTGCTTTCTGGTCAGCAGCGTCACCAGGATCTCTGTCATTATCCCTGCCATCCTCACAGTTTTGTATTTACCTTTGCTTCCTGGGCAGGGCTGTCACACCTCCTACGCTATAGGGGGTGGAGCCCCGTGCATGTGTCACTACTGAGCGACCCTTCTCACCACGCTGTGGCGCTTTGTGTGGGGGCGGGGGCCCAAGATGGATTCCTGCCGTTCACTCTCTGCTGAGAGACCGGGAGCCTCCTCCTCCATCCCCACCCCCTCCGGGCCTCACAGTCCGAGGCAACAGGGGTCTGCCTTCCCCGGTGTTGGAATCGCGAGCTGGTGGGTCTGGTCTGCAGCCGGGGGTGCTCCTCAGCCGCTTCTCGTCTCCCCCTAAATACGGGCGTCTGTGCTCACTGCCGCCCCGCTGCCGCCGCCGCCAGCACAGCCTGACCTCTCCGCCCCGGCTTCGCCCCTCCTACCCGTCTGGACAAACACCACTTCTTTGTAACTTCATACGTTGGACTTCCACTTATTTTCTGGAACTTCTGATAATTTCTGGTTTTGCGGTAGTTGTATTTCTTAGTCGTGGAGGAAGACGGAGCGTGTCAGTCTAGGCCTCTGTCTGGGCCGGAAGTCTCCTGTGTGTGTTTGCCTCTGGGTCTTAGGTAGAGCTGTCGCTCCTATCTGGATGAGTATTTCTTCTTTATATCTTTGTTTGCTGGACTTCCATGCATTTTGATTTTCTGGAACTACTGGTTGTCTCTAGTTTTGAGGTAATTGTGTTCCTTCTTAGTTGTGGAGGGAGACAAAGCATGTCTGTCTAGGCCTCCGTCTTGGCTGGAAATCGAAAGCATTATTTTAAAAATCAACTTTAGTAAGGTATAATTTGGATACAATAAAATTCTTCAGTTTTGTTAAATTTTGACAGAAGTTGCAGTCACAATAGAAGAATGTTTTTGTTGCCCAGAAAGTCCCCCTGGGCCTCCCTTACTCTTTGGGGTCACTGACCTGCTGAAGGCCGGCCTTTAATTTCTCCTCTGCAGAATGTGTCTCTTTGGCTGGACTCTGGGTTACGGGCCGTGCTTTGCTGAGCTCTGGCGTGCATCCCGGTGTGTGTCTGTTTCCACAGGCCACATGCTTAGCAGTGACAGCGGCTCACGTAACAGGAACCTTTAGACAATTCTTTAACTCTCCTCGAGGACTTTCTCTAGGCTGAAGTCTGTCTGCACTGCATTGTGGTCTAGGGACGGCCGAGAGTCCGAGGTGTGGCGGGGAGGCCTCCATCCAGGCTCACTCCGTGGCGGTTTGCAGCCCCGATTCCGTGGTTACCTTTGCTCCACAGGAGGTTTTCCCCCGGTGACCACTCTGGATAGTTTGTGTTCTCTTTGGAGGTGATGCCTAGTCTTCTGTGGATGAAGCGTTTCTTTCTGATCAGTTTCTGGTAACTTGACATGGCTGCTCTAAGTGGGGAGGACCTCGGCCTGTGGGATGCCGCTCCGTGCGCGGCCGTGGTCCTGCTGGAGCTGGCGCGCTTGTGTCTGTGGCTCGTTGGCAGGCCACGGCTCGCGTTCTTGACTCTCTTTGCCTTTTGCAGGTGGAAGAAGTTGGAAACCCACGACGTTGTGGTCGAGTGTGCCAAAGTCTCTCTGGACCCCACGGAAGCCTCGTGTGAGGACGGCTGCCCTGTGCCTCGGCCCCGCTCAGCCCGCTGTGCCCCCCGCTCCGCCATGGTCACCGCCAGCCCTCGCACTGACGCACAGAGCAGCTATGGTAAAGGGATGGGGTGCTTCTCGGCGCCACCCCGTTGCCTCTGGGAAGCGGGGGTGATTTTTTTTGACTTGACTTTTCTTTTCTTAGAATGAGACTTAGTTCAGCTCCTAGGAGCTGTTTCCCAAATATTTAAATTTGAATTTGCCTCCATTTTGTCCTGAGTAATTCCTTCTTCAAGTTTAATTTAGTCCCATGTCCTTGAGCTCCTCCCTGAGGGATCGCATGCCAGCAGGCCTGATGTGTCTTCAGTGCTTAAGGATGAAAGTGGATTTAAGGCTCCACCTCATAAGGGAACATATCTGCTTTTCAGACGCTTCCAGTGAGGCTCTGTGGGCGGTGGCCCTGACACATTCGAGTGAGGGGACAGTTCAGAGCTGGGTTAGTGTGAGAGCCCAGGCTTATCTGTAGGCAGCTCCCAACGGAGGGGCCCTTGGCTGCGCCTTTTCAGGGGTCCCAAACCCGGCCGGCAGCAGGCCTTGCTGAGCTGTGTCTCTGCAGAGTGCTTTGAAATGTTCCTTTGTCCCCAGGGGTGTCAGGGGCCCCTCAAGTATTTCTTAAATGCAGAGACCTGAATATTATTGAAGGTGCAGAGGACAACACTTTGTTTTCAGAATAATCAGAAGGCACACGCTAACACTGCATGCTCTTCCCCTTCTCCGTAGGGGGCGTGACTTCCACCCCTCCCTCCGTGGCTCGGCCGGTGTTGTCCAGCACACCAGGGCAGCTGCCTCCACCTCTGAGCTCCCCCGTGACGCGGCTGTCAACAGAGCCATCGCAAGTACGGTGCCCGGTAGTGTGCCCGCTTGCTTCGCTGCCGCTGCTGAAGCTGACGGTGTGGGTCAGGGGTTAGCATACGGTCTGGGAAACTCGCGCCCTGCTCATTTCAGAAAGTTACCTTTAAGGGTGTGTTATGTTGACAAAACCCACTTGGGTTTCTCTTGGGGTCTAGGCTTAGGAAATGCAGCTTGTTGCTTGGGAGAGATTGGTAAGATGCCTTTCCAGGCCGAAGGACCGTTGGTAGTGGCTGTGACCCTTGGGCGGCTTGGTGTTCGTGCCTCACTGCTGACGTGCCTTTTCACTTCCAAGGATGCGCTCTGGAGCCCCTCTGTGGTCTGTGGCATGGCCACCCCGCCCACTTCTCCTGGCGCTGTCCCGTCTGACTTCCCACACCCTTACAGTAAAGTCTTCGGTGCAACTGGTACGTGTGTCTTAGGTTGGACTTGGGAGGTTACTTGGGCCTGCCTTTTATGACCAGGAACTGTCTCTTGATCTGACAGTGACTTTGGCGGCCACTTGCAGTAGTAAACCTGTTGCTGACACTTAAAGCAGCCCTCTGGGGCTTCCAGAACATTAAAGTGAAGCTAAAACAAATCCTGGCCTAGGTCCCCAGGAAGTCATTCTAGCAGCTTTCTCCGCAGTAATGGGCTTTTCTAACAATGGGGCTCAGTGACCGTGTGTTCTATCCTTACCTCCAAGCAGGTGGAAAAGGAACGCCCCTGGGAACCCCCGCGACCTCTCCTCCTCCAGCCCCACTCGGCCACGCGGACGACTTTGTGCACGTGCCCCGCCCCCAGCCCGCAGCCACGCCCCCCCGGAAGGTAAGCCTGGCCCCCTGCCCGCGCTCAGGCCTGGCTACAGGCCCACCTGGGGAAGCCCATTGTGCCAGACAGAACTTGGGCCTGGAGTGGGATGGATTTGAACCAGAGCATTTGAAGACAGGCCAGCCAGCGGGTCTTCAAGTGTGGTCAGCTGCCTTGGGGTCCCAGAGCCCTTGGGACCCCACTAGGTCGGAAGTCCTTTCACAGCAACCCAGCGCTGTCATTCCCTCCCACCCCCACCCACACCCCCCCGACTGCACGGAACTCATGGTAGAGCATCAGTGGCCAACAAATGGCTGGCCCCTGTCACGAGCCACAGCCCGCGCCCGCCTGGCCTGGTGGGCATGCATCCTTCTCCTCTGACATGGGTTTTCAGTCTAGAAGGAGAAAACAAGCAAGAACAGCTAATCTAAAGTGTGTTCTGTAGAAAGCAGTAAAAACTACTAATTTCATGAAGTCTCAGCCTTGGCACCACACATGTGTAATATTTTTTGTGGTAAAGAGGAAGCACACTTCAGCAGTGTGTGGCGGTGATCCAGGCCCTGATCCGAGTGGGGAGCTGACCTAGCTGCTTGCTTTCACGGGGTGCCGGTTTCGTTTTAAAGGACAACCAAGGGACAAACTAGGGTCATTCAGACCTGAGTATACGTCCAGCACTTAGTCTCTTTCTTTTTACTTTTTTCTTTAAAGATTTTATTTATTTATTTTCAGAGAGGGGAAGGGAGGGAGAAAGAGAGGGAGAGAAATATCAATGTGTGGTTGCCTCTCGTGTACCCCCAACTGGGACCTGGCCCCCAACCCAGGCCTGTGCCCTGACTGGGAATAGAACCAGCGACCCTCTGGTTCACAGGCCAGCGCTCAATTCACTGAGCCACACCAGCCAGGGCTGGCAGTTTCTTAAATGATGAACTGAGCCTGTCACTTCAAGATAAACAACTGACAGTACTTCTTGCCAATGATGAAGTTCAACTTTCAGGTGCAATTAGAATATTAAAATATTGGTGTCTGCCCCCACAAGCTTGATAGCTTCCCCTTGACTTTCATGATAAGACTGAAATGTCTCGGGAAGTGTGGTTAATCATTTGAGTTTTCAATATTGTACAGTGAAATGTTTCAACGTATCTGCATAACCTGGGGAACCAGTATTTGCTGGATGTCTAAAGCATGATGCTGTAGATTCCCGCATGTAGATTCCCGCATAGGTGCAAGGTGCATTCAGGGTACAGGCAGGCCAGCGGATGATACACAGTGTGAAAAGTTAATGGCCATGGTTTCAGATTTCACATCGTAACTAACCCTTTAATAGAGAACCCCTTGTCAGGTTTGGCTGTGATATGAAGGCTGGTTACCCACAGGTATCTGAAAAGTCTGCTACTATACCTTTACCAGTACTTATCTGTGGGGCCCAGACTTCCTTATACACGTCAGCCAGAACGCCGTATGGCACCAGGTTGACGGCAGAGGCAGGCGTGAGAGGCCAGTTACCGTCCACGAAAGCTGGGCAGTAGAGAGATCGCAAACGTGGGCAGCAGCTCCGCTGTCCTCACTCATGTGGTTTGGGTTAGGGGAGCAGAGGGGGTTTTTTGTTCTTGTTTTTAATAAATATGCATGTTATTTATGTTTGCAGGTAAGGGGTTATTTTTCAATAAATTAATGACTTTTCAAATTTTCTGTTTTAATTTCTGATCCAGTAACTATCACTAGGTGTAACCACATAAACAAAAGCTCTTGGGGTTCTCATTGGTTTTTAAAATATGAAGGCATCCTGAGACCAAGCAGTTTGCAAACCCTTGGGCTAACCTTTAAACTACTCGATAATCTAAAAGGGTAGACATTTGGGATATTTCTCTCCCGTCCGGGAGCATGCACATGGCCTTTGCTGCGTGGTGTGAATGGGGCCTGTCTTTTCAGGAGGAGAAGGCAGACTCGGCAAGGCCCTGCCTGCACAGGCAACAGCCCGTCCCGAACGACCGAGGACCAGGTAAGGTCGGCGTGGCCATGGGCCTTGCTTGTCTCTGCCGGGCAGGCTGTGTGTGGAAATAGGGGGAGTCTGGGGCGCTGCAGGGCACTGAAGCCTGGAGATCACAAACCTGTCCTTCATCCTAGAGGCCAAGTTAATAATAACAGCACAGGAAGGGTTAACCTGTCGCAGTGAAGGACCTGTGTGTTGAGCTGGTCCAACTGGTTTTATCTGTTCTCTGAGCATTAAGAACAGAGAATTTTATTTTCTGTGGGGCTAGTTTTTTGGCCCCTTTAATTAGATTATTGATAGCACTTGAGCTTTCCCTAGGGGAGCCCTTCCCGGCTTTGTGTGCTGGGCAGCAGGAAGAGTCCCCGCGGCAGCCTCTGTCACAGCCGAAGCTGCTCCGCAGTGTGGCGGCGCCAGTGTCTGTCTTTGACTTGAGCTGCGCTGCTTTCTCTATAGAGGAACACTCTGGCAGCAGAGGCTCTGTCACTCTCCGTGATCTCCCCGAGTTTTTGGGCGACTTGGCCTCTGAAGAAGACAGCATCGAGAAGGAGAAAGAAGAAGGTAGCGTCCCTGGGCTCCTGGGCTCGGCGAGGTCGCTGGGAGGCGCTGAGGCCCTGGGGCTGGGCTTGCCCATCAGCGCCCCAGGCTTGCTTGGTTTTATTCTCATGGGGGAGAAAGATGGGAGCTTTATTCTGGGTCTGATGCCAGATAAAGGGGCGCCGCTTGGTGTCTGTCTCTCTGGGTGGCAGGTGGCAGCATGCTACCCTGCACTGCCTGGCTTTCCCCAGATGGCCTGTTCACTGCGGGGTCTCTTGTCGCCCTCTCTCCTCTCAGCGGCGATATTTAAGGAACTGTCTGAGATCGCCACGGCTGATGCTGAGCCTCTGGTTCCTCGAGGAGGCTTTGACTCTCCCTTCTACCAGGACAGTCTCCCAGGCTGCCCACGGAAGACCCCTTCCACCACATCCTGTGTCCAGGGCTCCACGGTGCCCCCTGAGCCTTCCAACTCCTCCCTGGACAAGCTGGGACCCGACACACCAAAGCAAGCCTTCACTCCCATAGAGCTGCCCGGCACAGGCGCCGACGGAGGCCCCGCTGGGAGCAGGGGTCACCAGGCCCCTCTGGAGGCCAGTATCCTCACTCCCAGCCCTTGTAAAATTCCGCCCCCAAGGGGCCTGGGCTTCGGCAGTGGGCAGCCCCCCCTCTACGAGCATCTTTTCGAGGTGGCCTTGCCAAAGACTGCCCATCATTTTATCAGCAAGAAGACTGAGGAACTATTAAAGAAAGTGAGAGGAAATGCTGAGGAAGACTATATGCCCTCTGCCTCCCCACTGGAGATACTGGACAGGCTGATCCAGCAGGGAGCCGACGCGCACAGCAAGGAGCTGAGCAAGTAAGGCGCTGGGGGGCCCCGCCTTCCCACGGCCCCCGGCTGGGCTGGGAGATGGGGGCGGGCGGGCGGTGCTCTCTCCCAGAGGCCGCCGCTCCTGCTGTTCGGTCAGATGCCCCCCAGTCTGTCACTTTCCCGCGTACATGACTGTGTGTCCGCTAGACCTGCGCATTGAATCGGACCCTCCTTATGTAGCACTCCACTTTCACGTGCGTCTGCGCATGTGGGCTGTTGGTGCCACTGTGCTCTGCAGGGACTCCGAGGTTTCCCCTTGGCTCAGCATTGGCGGGTGAGGCTGCAGTGTTTCACGTTTAGGAGCATGTGTCCCTCTCTGTCTAGCTGCAGGTGGTTTTCTGTTTGCTAAGGGAGTTCATTCAGCGGAAGGTAACATCAGGAGGCTTTCAACGCAAGTTCAGGGGGGCCCCGCCCTTGGGTGGCACACATGGTTTCTTAGCAATCTGTCAGAGACAAGTTTCAACCTTTCTTTATTTTAATCCTCACCTGAGAATATGTTTATTGATTTTAGAGACAGAGGAAGCGGGAGGAGAGAGAGAGAGAGGAACATCGATGTGAGAGAGATACATCCATCTGTTGCCTCCTGTACGCCCCGACCAGGGATCAAATCCACAGCCCAGCTCTGTGCCCTGACCAGGGACCAAACCTGCCACCTTTTGGTGTGCGGACAACGCTCTAACCAGCTGAGCCACCTGGGCAGGGCTCAGCCTTTCTTTTATCAGCCTGTCAAAGGGGGAAGGGAAGTGTGAATCCTGCATTTCTCAACACATTCGGGGGGGGATGTTTTCACTTTGCTCTATCTAATAATCTAAGGTAGAATTTGACATGTTGTAATATTTAAGGTATCTTTTCGTATGAAGTTCGGTGTAATAGGCCCAGGTAAATTACCGACTTTTCCTTTAAACTCAGTGACAGGAGCGTCCCCTCGCAGAGCCCTCCCCAGGTAGCTCAGCAGGGCTGAGAACAGGCAGCTCTCAGTGAGTGGGCGCCAGCCGCTGGGAGCGCGGAGCAGACACGCAGGTGCGCAGTGGGCTGGCACTGGGGCCTCTCCACGCCGGAGACGGGCCACACACCTTGGGGCGCTGGCCCCTCATGTGCACTGTGAGGCTCCCCTGCTGACTCCAGGTGGGCTTGGAGTTGGGGGCTTTCTTATGCCACGAGGAAGTGAGCTGACCTTGCTGCCATGAAAAGTCCAGATACGGTTTTTCTAGGTAAGTTCAGTGACTTTGCTGTTCAAAACCTGTCTTCCTAGGTTGTCTTTACCCAGCAAGTCTGTCGACTGGACCCACTTTGGAGGTAAAGTTGTTCTTTAGCTCCAGTGCAGCCCACATGGATCCTGCTTGCTTGTTGCCTTTTCTGTCCTTGAGGGCGGGCCCTGTAGGAAGCAGAAATCCCCCTTGGCTCCTGCCTTTCTGTCCGTCGGGCTAAAGAGCATCTCAGGTGTTATAGGGTCAGCATTCGCTACTTTTCAAAAGTGGCAAAGAGCGTGCACTCCGTGCACCTGGCAGGAGAACTGCAAACAGTGCAGGCCCCACGCGGGCTTCCCTGTGCTGAGCCCCAAGTGAAGTAAATAGCTCCGGGAGCGTGCTGGGGGGACACTACCAGGGACGGGAGAGAAGGAAGGTCAGGCGTGTCTGCATATGGGTCCAGTTTGTGGGGAGAGTGAGTACTGCACTCACAGAGCTGCCCCGCATTGTGCCCTTGGCCGTCCTGCAGAGGGGAGCGAGGGGGTGAATATCTCCGTCTCCTGGCGACTGGCTGGACCTGGGCGCCTGGGGGCAGTGTGTCCCTTAGAGCACTGGTTTCTGAGGCTGACGGACCACGGGCGGGCGCTGGACGGAATGACGCGTGAGAGGCATCTCTGCCACCTCCCTCTGCTTTAAAACCAGGCTCTCCCCCCTCAGATGAGCTCCGCGCGCTCCGCAACCAGTTGCTTTTGCTGCACGACCAGCTGCTCTACGAGCGCTTCAAGAGGCAGCAGCACGCCGTCCGGAACCGGCGGCTCCTCCGCAAGGTGATCAGAGCGGCGGCTCTGGAGGAGCACAACGCGGCCATGGTGAGCGCTGCGGGCTGGCGGCGGGGCTGGGGGTCCCCCGTGGTCTGTGAAGAGCTGCCCGGAGCCGAGTCGGAGCTCCGGCCCTCGCTCGGCTCCCTGGGAGGCTCCCGCAGGCCGCTTGTCCCTGAGGTCAGCACGTGAGCAGCGCATCTCTGAGCTCCCTGGCAGCTCTTGGAGTCCGTGGGGACCACGGACGTTTTGTCTGTGGTTGGCTGTGGCGAGGACAGAGCGAGAGCATTCTTCGTTTCTCGAAATGTGAAACCAGCTCTCCTGAAGCTGTTTTATGGCCCCGCCCTTGTGGCGCAGTTGTGAAGCCATGAGTCGTGGAGGTTGGACCTTGGCTCTACTACTTAGGACACTAACTGAGCCTCCTGGAGCCTGTCACCTCGTCTGTGACATGACAGGAGTGTAGCACTTGCTCAGTGACGGGCACAAGGTGAGCGTTCTGTAAATGTTCATCATTTTAGTGGCCTTAATACCATAGCAGTGCCGGTGGTTAGACTTCTGCAGGTATCGGGAGCAAGCTGATCCCTGAGAAAAGTTCTGTAAGCAGCTCCGTGTCCATTTGCTAACGTGCCGCTCAGTAACCAGTGTGCTAACCCCAGTTAGACTGCAGTCAGGGCTGGGCCGCAGCTGCCGTAGCAGGGCGGCTGCCACCTAGGTAAGGTGTTTGCGTTGGGGCTGCCCGCGTGGGAAGGCAGCTAAAACGATGCCACCCCTTTGCTTCTGATAGAAAGACCAGCTGAAGTTACAAGAGAAAGACATCCAGATATGGAAGGTCAGTCTGCAGAAGGAGCAGGCCAGGTACAGCCAGCTGCAGGCGCAGCGGGACACGGTTGTCAGCCAGCTGCACGGCCAGATCCGCCAGCTGCAGCAGGACCGCGAGGAGTTCTACAACCAGAGCCAGGAGCTGCAGGTACGGCCGCGGCGCCCCGTTCGTGCCCACGCCGGCGAGCTGCTTCGGTCTCTGCGGCCGTGGCCGCTGGGCTGCAGGCAGCCCGTGTTGCACAGGGCAGAGGTCCCAGCTCTGCTGGTTCGTAGGTCCCTTCCTGCGTCACTTTCCTGGCGCCCCGCAGCCAAGACACGCACGTGACAGTCCTGCTTACTAAGTAGATCTAAACAAACATCCTGGCGAGTAGCTGTCCTAATACTTAGTACCTGCTTGAAATAATACATGTAAGTTTAAGTTGTTTTTAAAGGACACAGTTGCTTACCAGGGCTGCGGGTGCACCTCCCGGGCACTGCACAGCCCGAGGCCCCAGAATCCCCTCACGTCCCGTCTCACACTGGTGTTCGCCTGGTGGTTTTTATCCCGTTGACCGCCCGAGCCCAGCTCCGCAGAGATGACGTCATCCATGGGCAGGGACAAGCCACACTGAAACCGAAACACCGCCAGCCAGGGGCGCACGTGGTGACCAACAGGTGTCGCTGTGTTCCCCTGAAAATAAAACCTCCCGCAGCAGCCCTGGGAGTTTGCTGCTGCAGCCCCAGGGCTCAGGTGCAGTTTGGGAACCGGGCGTCTGAGGCCTTCCCTTCCCCTTGCTAAACGAATCAGGAACTCAGAAAGCCACCAAAACTTATTCAAAAGGAAAAAGGTTTTCCTTATTCATGTTCAGAGAGCAGGGAAGGGGGGTAGTGAGGCGTGAGTCCTGACCGGAACGGAAGCCGCCACCTTTCCGCTGGCAGGACGACGCCCAGCCCACTGAGCCCCACCAGTCAGGGCCGTCGCTGCCTTTTTAAAACTAAGAATGACTTCCTGGCGGCGCCCTGCGGAGCGAGGCTGCTGTGGCGGCGCTTGGGCCCGCCTGCCTGCCGGCGCCCTGACCGCGCGCTGTCTCTCCGGCAGACGAAGCTGGAGGACTGCAGGAGCGCGGCCGCGGAGCTGCGCCTGGAGCTCAAGAAGGCCAACAGCAAGGTGTGCCACGCGGAGCTGCTGCTCAGCCAGGTGTCGCAGAAGGTGAGGGCGCGGGGGCTGGCCTCCACCCCGCTGACGCCTTCCTGCCGGCGGGACCGGTGCCTTCCGTGTCTGTGTCGGGTTCCCAGCGGGGCGAGCCTGCCCCTCCTCCCAGGGGACACTTGGCAAGGTCCAGGGTCCCAGGGGCTCTCCCCCCACACCGTGTCTGCGCAGGTGCGCAACCTGCTCAGGTTTCTGAGCTGCGAGCCCCCTCTGTGTGGGGTTCGCTGTACTGCTAGAGGTCACTCGGTTGGGGACGGGTGAGTCTTCCCCGGGGCTCTGTCCCCCGGACTGAGGTCCTGCTGCCGTCCTGCCTGCCGCCCTCTTTCCCTGCCGTCCTGCAGCGGCCACCTCTGGCATGGCGCGCAGCGCTTCTCCCCCTTGGCGAGCACAGTTCTGAAGTGCGTTTCTGCCCATTTCCTTCGCCCCCGCTGCCTTCCTCCGCACCAGCCAGGCCAGGGAGTTTGAGAGCACGGGAGCTGTCGGGTCTGCCCCGCACCGCCTGTGCTCCCGCTGGTTCCGTCTGCGGAGCCCTCACCACGTGTCCGTGTGTTCTGCTCAGCTCTCCAACAGCGAGTCGGTGCAGCAGCAGATGGAGTTCCTGAACAGGCAGCTGCTGGTTCTTGGAGAGGTCAACGAGCTGTACTTGGAGCAGCTGCAGAACAAGCATTCAGACACCAGCAAGGTAGGCTGTGTGCGGGAGCCAGCCCCTGGCCGGGACGCGCGTAGGACTCCGCACCGTTTCCGCAGCAGGTCCCAGAGTTGCTTTATGAGTCGTTGCCTAGCAGGTGACACAGCGGGCCTCGTGTCCCTTCCTGCCTCTCCCTGGCATCACCATCCAGGCACTGCTCAACCGTCCCGAGAGCTTGTTTCCCGGGCTGGGCTGCTTGGAAGTGCAATCCGGTGTCCGGAAAGCACCTGGTGGGAACTGGTACAGAGTGGGTGAGGAGAGCGTTGCCCTGGTCCTGCCCCAGCGGGAGGGAGGGTGGGAGCCGGCTCTGTAGCGCGGCTCTCAGGGCTGTGGGCGTCACTGGTGGGCACGTTTTCCTTCCTCTCAACACTGAATTTAGTCCTGGTGACAAGGCCAGCATTGGGATGGTCTTACGTTAATTAGTGCCTCCCCAGTGGCATTGAGACAGAAGTTTTATGTCACTTTATAAATAGCCTCAGGTACTGTGGTGAGTGAGTTAGGAATGGCATTCTAATGGCAGGTGCTCAGATGTTTGCTGTCACTAACTTCTCCGTCACACACGGGGTTTCTTTGTGGGGCTGCTTGTGCCTGCGCTTTGGAAAGCATCTTTTTGGCCAAGTATAGAGAGTCGTCTTAGAACCAGAGAGATGTAGCTTTTATAATGGGATTAGTCCTTGTTTCTCAGCTCCTCCGCTCTGAGACTCCGACTCCCTTTAGAGGGAAGTGAGGTGTGGAACTTTCTCTAGAAACCAGCCGTCACTTATTTTGGAAGTATAATGGCTTTGGAAAAAGAAAGGGGAAACAGGGACGGGCCCCTCTGACGGTTTGCTCAGACGCACCCTGACGCCCCCTGAGAGAGGCAGGGGCGGACGGCCTCTGTGTGTCTGCGCGGGGCCCGGGCGCCCCTCTGAGCCCGCGGGCCGTCACACAGCTCACACCCAGGACAGGATGTCTTCAGTCGTGGGCAGCACAAAAGCACCAGCGGGCTTACCAACAGCAGTTCCACCATCTCACTGGAGAGGGTGCTCTGGGAGGTCAAGTCAGCAGCGTGGGGACAGCAGCAGGGAGGGAGTCTGGGTCCTTCCACGCTCTCACTGCTGATCTGTCCCATCCACCTGGCCCTTGGGTTCGCTGTGCTCATGGCTGCAAGGTGTGTGCCAGTGACCGTGGTCACACGCAGACACCTTGATGTCCTGGGGGAGGGAGAGCGTAGCTTCCTGTGGGTCTCTCTGCAGAGAAACCTGTCCTGGACCCACTCACTAGCATCCCCACCCTCATTACTGGCCAGGATTGTGTCACACGTCGTCGGTAGCTAGTCCTTACCTGGTACCACGAGGGTTTGTCCCTGGGCCTAGAGCTGGGCATCCTCCTGTTCAGGCAGGTGAGGAATAGCTGGTAGGTGTGGGGGCAGCGCCTGATGCGGGGGCCGTGAGGACCGGTGAGAGCACATGGCCCTCCCTCGTTATGGGCTTTGTCTGTGTCTTCATCAGTCACTGCTGTCACTTACGACAAAGGTCTGCGTGGTTCCCTAACTTGTGCTGACGTCTGGGGCCAGGAGGCCCAGCTGGAATGGCCACATGCTCTGGTGCCCTGTTCAGAGCTTCAGGCAGTCGCATCCCACGCCGCCGCTGCTGGTCCTATGGGTTGACCAAAAGGTCCGTTATGTATTTTTTCTGTAAGATGGCTCCAGTAGTGCTTAGCTGTCTTTAGCGTCATTCGGAGCATTTGTGTTAGTGTATTGTGACAGCTGTCCTATCAGCGTGCATTTAAAAAAAACTTATCAAAATGGGTGAATTTTTATGCAGCCATTTTAATATTGAAGATGGAAGCAGATGCGCAACATTTTCAGCGTGTTTTGCTTTATTTCAAGAAAGGTAGAAATGCAACTGAAACACGAAAAAAGCTCTGTGCAGTGTATGGAGAAGGTGCTGTGATTGGTTGAACGTGACAGATGTGGTTTGTGAAGTTTCTTGGTACTGTTGACATTTTGACCAAATGATTCTCTGCAGTGGGGCAGTCTGATGCACTGGAAGGTGTTTAGCAGCCCACTGGCCTCTACCTGCTAGAAGCCAATAGCGGGAGAGAGCGGACGTACTCAGAATATCCAAATCAGTCAAGTTATTGGTGAAAATGAAAAATGTGTCTTCTATTTTACAAAAAAAACCAAAGGGACTCTTTGGTCAGCCCAGGACTAGCTGCCGTCGGGGTTGTGGGAGCCCCTCCCTGCTCCTGACGGCATATCATCTTCTTCCAAAAAACAAACGGGTAGATTTTGTCATGCATGTTTTCCACAGTAAACACACAACACAAATGTAACACGTGCTTGTTAGAAAAGGGTTCTTCCACGTCTTTCCTGGCCATCAGTGTCCCTTCCTCCGGGGCGTCAGCTGGCTCCGGCCGTGGCAGGCTGGTCATTGGCCTGGTGGGAGTGACACCCGTCTGGGCGCCGGACCTGCAGGCGCTGCTTTGCCTGAGAGACCTGCTTGTTCGGTTGTGTTTTCTGGCTTCCCCGAGCTGCTCTGAGCAGAGAGGAGAGGGGTAGAGAGAAAACAAATGACCCCACAGGTCCCCTGGGCTGATAGGGCCACTGAAGGTTGGCTTCACGCCTTCACCGTTTCGTGAGTGTGTGTTACTCAGTTGATTGTACTGTTCACGTGGTTTTACAGTCTGCTTCCTCATCTGTTTAGTGACACATATCATTTTTAAAAGCTTACAAGGCCCTGGCTGCTGTGGCTCAGTGGATTGAGCATCAGCCTGCGAGCCAAGTGTCGCTGGTTCGATCCCCAGTCAGGGCACATGACTAGGGTGCACGTCAGGTCCCCAGTTGGGGGCGCAGGTGAGAGGCAACCACACAGTGATGTTTCTCTCCCTCTCTTTCTCCTTTCCCTCTCTCTAAAAATAAAATAAATAAGTAATAAAAATAAAAAATAAAAGCTTACAAGTACAAGAGGTACTTTAATTTACTTAATTACATGTTTCCCTGACGTGAGACCTAACGGTGTTCCTAGATTTTTGCTCCTTAAATACGCTGTGGTGACTCTGTGCCAGAATGTTTGTCTGCGTTTGAGATGTTTCCTCTGGGAGGGTCCCAGGTTAGTGCCCCTGCAGCGCCCTCCCCAGATGCTGCACTGCAGGGCAGCAAAGGGCCCCCTCAGGACCCACTAGCGGGGCTTCTCCCGCAGCCACGGCACGGCCACAGCGTGCCCACCGTCTGAACCTGATAACACTGTCCCCTCCCTAGGAAGTGGAGATGATGAAGGCCGCCTATCGGAAGGAGCTAGAAAAGAACAGAAGCCACGTGCTCCAGCAGAGTCAGAGGCTTGATGCCTCCCAGAAGCGGATTTTGGAACTGGAATCTCAGCTGGCCAGAAAGGACCACCTTCTTCTGGAGCAGAAAAAGTACCTGGAGGATGTCAAGCTGCAGGCCAGGTAAGCGCCATCGGGAGGGCCCCGTGGCGCTGTGCTGGGCAGGCCGCAGGCCTCCCACTCTGCTGGTCTGTCTTTCAGAGGGCAGCTGCAGGCCGCGGAGAGCAGGTATGAGGCTCAGAAAAGGATCACCCAGGTGTTTGAGTTGAAGATCTTAGACTTATACGGCAGGTTGGAGAAAGATGGCCTCCTGAAAAAACTTGAAGATGTAAAGACAGAAGCAGCGGAAGCAGCGGAAGAAAGGTAGGAACAGAGAATAGGTGTCAGCAGCCTTGTCACTGTTGCCAAGGACAGAACAAGGACTGTGTGGCAAGGGTCACAGCTGTCACCACCTGATGAGGCAGCCACGCCTGGTGTGCCCCGATCTCTCCGCATTCCCTTCCCTGGCCCCGAGCCCCTTGACATGGCCCCGGGGAGCGTCCCTGTTTAAGGTTGCTGCCTGATGGCCCTGTTGGTGATGTAGGTAGGAGTCTTCTGATGAGACCTCGTGCCTGAGCCCTCTGCCCACCGGCGGGGGCCGCTGGCAGAGACGCCCGGCGGTGTGAGCAGCCCCGCGCCTCTCAGCATGGCGCCACCATCAGCCGCGCTTTTCTGCCCCCGGTCTCTTACAGGCTTGGCTGCTGCAATGACAGCTGCTCGGATTCTGTGACGGGGCCCAGGGAAGGGGCCTCTGGCCGCAACGGTGAGGCCCGGCCCCCCAGGCCTGGCAGAGGAGGCGGGGGCGGCAGCAGCAGCCAGCCCTCCACCCCGGAGAAGCCCCCGAACCTGAGGGCCGGCCCGCTCAGCAGCCGCTGGGAAAGCGCCGTGGGCGAGCCCCCTGCCAGCCTCCCCACGACTGTTGGCTCGCTTCCTAGTTCCAAAAGCTTCCTGGGCATGAAGGCTCGAGAGTTATTTCGTAATAAGAGCGAGAGCCAGTGTGACGAGGACGGCCTGACTGTCAGTAGCCTTTCTGAGACCCTAAAGGCAGAGCTGGGTCAAGACTCGGGCCTGGAAGCCAAGACTCCCCTGCACCCCGACAGCCCGCTCCCCTGTGCCCCGAACCCAGACAGTGTTGGACAACTCCGCATCATGGACTACAACGAGGCTCATCCCGGACACAGCTAAGGCCAGGCGGTCAGTGTTGGCCTGCGTGCGGCGGGCACAGGCCGGCGGGCGGGCGTTGTCTCCGAGCGCTCCTGCCCCGGGGCTTGTGCGGCGGCTCCCGCGGTGGAGTGGGATGTGGGGCCTTGGACAACTCACGGAATGAGGACCGGTTTCTGGATATGGTATTGGAATGCCCACCCCACCCCTTACCTAGCCGTGTGTACTAATCCCAGGGCCAGTTCGCATTCCTCAGCGGCGCTCTTTTCTTCCTCCCCCAGCGGTCACGTCCTTTGAACCAGTGCAATATGAGGCCAAATTTCGAATCTGACACACCTCTCTCCTCCCTGGAGCCCCCGCAGCTGGGCTGGCTCCCCGTTAGCCTGGTGACAGGTGGCACCCGGGGAACGTGCTGTCTGCCCTCCCAGAGCAGGCGGCGTGCAAGGCTGACACCTTCATGCGAGCGCTTTCCTAGGAGACTTTTGTGCTGCTTTTGGTTCTGAAGTTGAGCATCTAAATCAGCAGGTTAGAAAACCAGTGGCGTCGCCCTTACGCTCTCCTGGTGGTTCTGATCACCTCCCCAGGAGGTTCTTTGTGAACAAAGGTCTGTTGCTGGAAAAGCCCGGAGCTGGCCCTGGGGAGACCCGGGTCCCCTTTGGGAACACTGTCCGCTTCCCCACTACCTCTTATTTATTTGGCGTTTGCTAGAAAACTGGTACTGTTCTGACCACAGGCCGGTGGGTGGGGGCCACCTGCTGCTGTAGGACGGAAGGGTGGGGGCGTGCATGGTTACCTGAGGAACACGCGTGGAAAGGAGCTGCCCCCTGGGGCAGGGCTGAGCTGGCCGAGCCTGGGGCTGACCGCCTGCCCCCTGTGTGTCCGCGCGCCGCGCGGGGGTTCTGCTGCTCTGTGGCCCTGCGGCAGAAAGGCTCCGCGGGCCGAGGGCCTCCACAGAGCGTCTGTGACCATTGTTTCTCAGGCTGTCAGAGCTGCCCTGCGGAGGTGGGCTCTAGGCCACCAAGAAGGTCGCCGCTTTTTATACCAGTTCCGATGTTCACGGGCCAGCTCCCCAGGCAGCGCGATGCCAACGCCTGCTGACGTGTGAGCGACGGCAGAGCAGTTCCCAGCAGAGTCCTGGTGTGTGTACACAGGCAAGCTGCCCACATGCACTCAGGACAGGTGACACTGGTCAGGACCCTGGCGGGGGCAGAGAATCTGAGCCTGACAGTTGCTCCTGAAATAAACGCTAGAAGCCTGCGAATTCTTGCCTGGTGTTGGGCAGCGTGAGGAGAGGCTGGTGGGGAGGAGCCAGAGCGCTCCTGCTCCTGCCCGCTCTCGGAGTTCCCACGTAGAGGGATCAGCCGCGAGGTGGGAGAAGACTCACGCGGCAGTGTGGAGTCTTTTGCCCATGGGGCTGCCGGCACGCCAGGTCAGAGTCCCTTTTTTTCAAGTGTGGCAGCAAATCCCTGGCCGCCTTCACCAGGCGGGGCTCGAGGATGAGGTTCCATGTCATCGAGGCAGTGTGAGCAGAAGACCGGCCTGACTCACGCGTGCTAGCCTGTGTGAGGTGTCCCCAGGCATGACACCGCCCTGCTGTGCATGTCCCTGGGAGCATCCCGTCGCCCGTTCAGCTCACCTGTGGAAGCCGGATAGTTCTGGTTGCCTAGTTCAGGTTCAGAGAGGGAAGAAGAGCAGACTAAAGAGAAAGATGTTACCGAGTAACTGTTGAAACCCTTCCAAATGCTCACCCCTCCCAGGCCCAGGAGATTGAGACCCCAGCGCTGCATCGGAGCCTCGTCCCTCACTGGCAGGCAGGAGCAGGGCGGCCCACATACAGAAAGGAGAGCGCTTTTGTAATGGGCACATTGTAGGGATGCAGGAGAGGAGAAGGCCGCGGGGTCAAGCGGGCTGAGGCCCTGCACTGGAGCCCTGGCATGCGACTCCGGTCCAGGTGTCCGTCTGCTCAGCGTGACAGCCCGGCTGGGCCAGAGCAGCTGCGCGCGGCCTCTGTGGGACCTCAGGGGCTGTGGGTTTTGTTCAGCCAAGGCTGGCAGCCGAGGCCTGGAGTCAGGGAAGTTGCCCAGCCCAGAAATTTAGACTTTTCTGTTGCAAAGGGCTCGGTGGTCAGGTTTTGCTTGGTTTTGGAATTGATAAACCTGGCGAGAGTCAGCAGGCGTTTTTCAGGGTGGAAAGTGACTGTAGAGGAGGTCCTGCGACTCGGCCTGGGGACAGGCAGCGGCGGGACAGCAGCGCCCGGGCTCACGGGGCTGTGGCGTGCGTGTCCCCCAGGCTGGATGGCCTCTGCCCAGAGCCGAGCACACCGCCTGGCCAGCGTCCTGGCCCCACCTGAAACTAACTGGGGTGGGCCCCGACCGGGAGAAGATCGGGGGCTGCCTCGTGGGCAGCACGAAGTCATTAAAGGGTCACTACAGTATCACTCGGGTGGGGGTGGGGGGAGGGCAGAGCGCGGCAGGGTCTCCCGCGAGAAAGCGTGCTCGGCCTGCTGCGCGTCAGCGCGCGGACCTGCATCAGACGTGAACTGAAGATTTGACAAAGCTTCGACAAGGCCCTGCCATGATGCGCGAAGCGCCTTGCTGTGGGGAGGGAAGCGCGGCCCCGAACGGGAACGCTGGGGTCCAGGGGCCGGGGGTGAAGGTGCTTCCTGGGGGGAGAGGCTTTAAAGCTCTCCTGGGAGGCGGGCGGCTGGGCCGACGGGACCTCCCTGGGCTCGGCATCGGGTCTGCGGGAGAGAAAACTGCCCAGCCCTGGGGCTAAGCAGCTGACGGCTCGTGCCGGGCCCTGCGAGGGGAGAGACGGAGCGGCGCTGCTCCGGGAGCCGGGACAGACGTCCTGTTGACCGCTTCGTGAGACGGGAACGGTGGCCGGGCAGGGCCAGGTCCCGGAAGCCGCTGGCCACGCAAAGTCTGCCCACGGGCCACCTCGGCCGGCGCGGCCACCGCCCCACCCCGGGCAGCTAGGACAGCAGAGAGCGGACGTCCACGCTTGGCCGTCAGGTGCAGGGGCACGCGGAGTGTCTGGGGTTCGGGTGCAGGAAGGTGGAACCAGCAGCTGTGTGGGGGGCGACGGACGTGCTCGCGGCGACGCGAGGACCCGGCAGCTGGACCGCAGGCCGTTCTGTGCAGAGAACCTCACGGATGAGCTCCCGCGGCCGCACCGGAGCTCCCTGCGCCCGGGACAGACCACCGGCGCGGACAGGAAGTAGGGGGAGCGGGCGAGAGCGCCGCGCGGGGGCGGAAGCGCGGGGGCGTGGGCAGAGGGGACGGCCCTGGGATCTGCAGGGGGGGGCGTGCCACCCTCTCGTGCGGAGACAGAGGCCGGCGCCCTCCCTTCAGAGCGACCCCCAGAGCAGCCAGCTCCCTCCCCGGAGCGTGTGCCCCGCGGGGGTGGGGGGCTGTCTTGTTGGTGACCCAGCTCGGCACGGGGCGCTCGGCGCTTTCCCTCGCTGAGGTGCTCCTGGGACACGCGGCGGGTGTGAAGATGCCCGTTACCTGTTTACATCCAGGGCTCCGTGGGCCCCGCCCCCAGCACGCTGCCGCTGCTGCAGAGGAACCGGTGGCCCCGACGAAGCTTCCCTCTAGCGGTGAAAGACCGGGCTGAGGTCGGGGCCTGGCCCCTAGGCTGCTGCTGTGACCCTTGTCCCGGGTGGCTCGTGTCCCCGGCCGCGACTCTGGCGCCCCGAGGGAGCGCGCCATTCCTGGCGTTCCCACACCGTCCCGCGGTCTGTGCGCGTCGTGCCTGAGAGGAGGGGCTGCGGCCGTGGGGACGCCTTCCTGGCTGGCGGGGCCCCAGAGCCCATCCTGCTGTCGGCAGCGACGGGAGCGGAGGAGGCAGAGGGGCTGCCCGCCCGCGCCTCCCTTCCCGGGGCCACGACAGCGCCCGTCCTCTGGGCGCGTTGGCACAGGTTAGCGGGGCCCCTGAGCGTGGGAGACGCCCCAGACCACCCCCTCCCCCGCCTCCAGGCGCGCCCTGCCCCGTGCAGGAGGTGGCCAGGGACTTTGCACTCGGAAGCATCATTGGTCACTTTCAGAAGACCTCTAGGACCATAAGTACATTATGGAGGGACAGGTTTTGCTGTCATAAATCTAGTTTTATAACTCAACCATGGAGCAAGTGTGTGTGGCTAACTTGCAGTGAAGGAGTCCCATCACTGAAAAACAGATTTTTTTTAACTGACTGCTTTTAGTTAACTTTTAAAAAGTCATCTCTTGTCAAAAGGTTTAAACCTTCCCGCCTCGATCTTAAAAGCATGTCAGACCACCCACATCCACTGCCATAAACGTGAGCTTCAAGGGGACATGAGTGGGGACTGGCGTCGAAAGGGTTTGCTGTCCTTAGAATGTTCTAAAATGTCAAGGCAGTTGCTTGTGTTTAACTGTGAACAAATAAAAATGTATCGTTTTGCACTACTGTGCTGTGTTGCAATGACGTGGCTCACGCTGGCCTCGAGGGACGTGTCCAGAGACGTGACAACCTCAGGACGTGGTTGGTTACTGCCGTGTGGGGAGGAGGCTGCTGACAAGTTTCAGAATCTGGCTTCCGTCTCTCTCAGATCCTGGCAGCCACAGGTCCCCAAATTATCTGCCTGCAGCTCACGCCCTTTCCCCAAACAGTGGCCTGCTGGGTGTGTGCTGAGTGACTGGAGTCATTGCTCCCAGGAGACTCAAAAGAAGGTGGCCTGTGGGGTCTGCACACACCCAGTGTGGCGCACACTTGCTAAACGGTGGCTGGCACGGGGGGCTGCTGGCAGCCCTCTGGGTGGAGCCCCGTGACACTGAATTTGTCAAGAGCTGACTGGCCCTGAGCCTTGTCCCCTGTCCTTTGTGTGTCAAGGAAGAGGTGCAGCTGGCATCTAGCACCTTCCCTGTGCCTGGGGCGTGGAAGAGGGGGAGCTGCCTTTAAACGCCTGTTAGGTCCGCCTGGCGTTGCCCTCTCTTGGGATGCACTGGGGCAGGACCAGGGACAAAGCTCTGACTGCAGTGTGCCTCCGCCCGCTGCCACCTCGGAAGGGGTATGCTCTGCCCCTTCTAAGGGTGGAAGCAGCTCCTTTGAGACAAAGACTCAGAGGTGGCAGCTTTTAATTTTGTCTGGAGAATTCAGGCGCTCTTGCCTAGGCAGGTCTCATACACGAGAGGCGGCCGCCCGCCTTCCGTGCGTCTGGCGGGACCTCTCGGAAGCTCCCTTTCTGGAGCCGGGTGCGCTCCTGTCTACAGTGGTCTCGCTGGGAGGCTCCTGCCAGTGTCCTCTGAGGTCTCGGGGTCAGTGTGCCCTTCTTTAAGGGATAAGTCCCAGGAAACCAAGCCAGGCAGACAGAACACTTTTATTCTTGACGGTAGCCCCCAAAGAAGCAAGAGTACAGAGCTAACTCGCCCCCTGTGAAGGGAAAAGCCAATGGTCAGAGAGCACTTCTGGCAAACTCTGAAGCCAGCGACGCATTTCACAAGGTCTGGGCCCAGGAACTGTCCAGCCAGGAGCCACGAGATCTGGGTCCCTCGAGCTCCTCCCAGTCTCCGCCTCCCCCGGGAGGGAGCGGGGAGGCGGGCTCCTTGCCTTCGGGTTTTGGTTCAGAGACCTGGTCACACTGGGGATGCTCCGTGCGGGAGCCGCCCAGGGCAGCATGGCCTAGCCCAGCTCCACGGCTCAGCCTGCAAAGCTGGAGGTGGGAGCTCGGGGACCCGGGCTGGGCAGTCACAGCCCTAGTTCTTCCCCAGCGTCCCCGGGACACCCTCTACCAGCCACTCCTAAAGTAGGGGGGCTCCTCTTCGTTGGCCCAGAGCCTGACTGCCGAGGCAAGGACGTTAGAAGGTGAGGCCAGAGTGGAGGCGAGGTTCTCAACAATATACTGGGCGGTCCCTTTGGGGGTTAATGAGTGGCAGGGACTGCAGGTGCCAGTGAGAGTGGGTCGACCAGTGGGAGCTAAGCTTGGTGACAGCACCCCATGGGATGGGACCGGGATGTGCAAGCAGGTCACTGGCTCTGAGTTACAGTTTCCTGCCAGGTGGTCTCCAGGGCGGTTTTGAACCTCTGTCTTCCCCCCTGGGTGGGGGAGGCTGTCTTTTGTAAGTCACCTGCACTGGCGTTTTCTTGACCAAGGCCAGGTGCCTCTGGTCTGGGAAGGAAGGCCAGGTGGTGGGTGCAGCGGCCTCCTGGCATTTCCGGGGCTCACTCACGTGCTGCATCACTTTGCGGGGCAGCTTCTCTGAGTGGGCGATCCATTCCTTCATTAAGTCTAGGACGATGGGGATGAGGCTGACCACGCCTCCGTAGTGATTCCTGGCCTCGTCACAGCTCAGGTGGTTCACCATGTCGTGCGGGTACCTGCGGGGCGGCGAGGGCCGGCTGAGTGCCCACGGCAGGGACTTGCCGCCCGGGGCCAGCGGCCGCCGGAGCTCTCAGGCGGGGCGTGCTGGTCCTGAGTTCCCAGCGGGATCCCCTGGGCAGGTTTTAGCACTGTGCATGCACCAGGCCAGGCTCCCTGTTCCGGACCCTGTGGGCCAGCAGGTTTGGGGGCCAGGAGCCCCAGGCAGAAACCCGCTCTCATAGCTCCAGAACATGCTGTCTGTCCCCTGGACTCGTCCTGCCCGGCCTCGGCAGCTTCCTTGAGAATGTGGGTCTTTGTGCAGTGGCCCCCAGGGGTCAGCGCTCGGGAACCCCCCTGGTGGTGCGGAGGCCTGCTGCTTCGTGGGCTTCTGGGAGCGCCCTCCCGTGCCTGGGGCTCCCTCCCGTGAGAGCCCCACTGTCCGAGCCTTGCTGGGTCCGGGCGGTTCCAGTACCTCCGTGGGCCTGGGGTTCCCTCTGGCTTCCTCAGTGCAGACTCACCCGCCCTCGCCACAGAGGCCCCTCCCCACCTCCGCCCGCTCCTCTCCTGTCCCCGTCCTGCCCCCTCCCCGCAGGCCCCGCCGAGGCCTCTCGGGTTGGACAGGACCCGAGGGACTCACTTGGCCCTCAGGCTGCTCAGGTCGTTGCTCTGGCTCACGAGGGTCTTGCATTTGTCCAGGAGGCTGTTGGTGACCGGCGTGCCCGAGTGCAGGGCCTCGAAGCGCTGGCAGAGCCTGCTCAGCTCCGCGCAGATGTCCAGGAACATGCACAGGACGCGGCGGTCCGTGGCGCTGCCGCAATGGTGCTCCGTGTAGTTCTGCACCTGCGGGGCCAGGCCGGCGCCGTGAGCGAGCCGCTCCGGGGGCACACAGCCAGGAGCACCCCGCCGCCACGCCCGCCACACGGCAGGTTTGACGGGACGGACCGCCACTGAGAGCTGACGCCATTCCGTGTCCCAACACCGGGCAGAGCGTGTGCAGTCCCAGCTTCACCTCGCCTCACCCCAGCCCCACACCTGGGCAGCAGGCAGCTCCTCCCTTTGCAGATCGAGGGGCTCTGAGCCGGACCCCACTGCCTCTGCCTCAGCCCACAGACAAGTCAGCCCCAGCCGGCGAGGCACTGCTACCAGCACCACACTGACCGTCCGCGGGGTGTGTCGCAGATGCAGGAGTAGGGACGCGCCTTAGACAAGTCCTGACGGTGCTCAGAGCAGGGACAGCTGGCCTCCCTTCAGCACCTTTCCTGGGGGGGACGTGGGGTCCCCCTGGGTTGGGGGCCTGTCCTCTCAGAATGACCTGGGCCCTACCCAGTGACTCTCGGTCTGAGGTCAGGCAAGGGCAGGGCCTGGCTCTGTGCTGGGAGGACCCGGCCCCCCCAGGCGGGACTCCCGTCCTGCTTCCTCGTCAGGTGGTTCCCCCACTCTCCACGCCCCGGGGGTAGGGTGCCCCCACTCCCTCTCGCTAATGCAGTGTTTCCTGATGTCCCTGGTTGCCATTGTCGCTAGCGTTTACCTTCCCAGGCCATCTGAAGCGTCCCTTCCCAAGTACAGTAGCTTCGCAGGGGAGGAGGCTCTGAGACCCAGGGAGCCGAGGGGGCCCAGGGGCCTGTGCTGTGTCCACAACAGAGCTGTGTCACCGGGCCACCTGCTGTGTGTGTGAAACCTTTGGATACGCCTGGTCACCTGGTTGCGGGGTGGCAGGGCGAGGGAAGAGCCAACACCTGAGATGGGGTGTCACAGTGTGGGGCCACTGTTGAGCGAAAGCCTCCGCTGGACCTCAGGCGGGCAGGCGCGCCCTGTGCTGGCAGGGGCTGAGCTGAGGCGGCAGTCTGAGCGCCCCTCCTCATGCTGAAAGCCTGTCCGGGGCCCTTGGGCGGCTGAGCCCGTGGGCACGGCTGAGAAGGACGCAGCTAACTTACTTCCGGATGGTTCAGGGGACAGGGAGTGTGTTGGAGGGGGCAAGCAGCCTGGCTAAGTGTTGCAGACCGGTGTGCGTAAGGGCAGGTTATATGGGTGTGCCTTTTGCACAGGCTGCAATTTTCCCAAGCTAAAGAGCTGGGAGAAATATTTACAAGAATAGAAGAAAGAATTTTTAAAGGGGTGCTGCCAGCAGCAGCTGCTGTTCTCCATGGCTGGGGCTGGGGGGCTGGGTGTGTGGCCCTAACATGGAGGCTCAAGCTGTAACCTCCAGGAGGCTGGGTGGGCGAAGAGGCTTCTGAGTCCTGCGGAGCAAACACACAGCTGCCAGTCCCCGAGGAGGCGCAGGTGCCATAAAACGTCAGTGTGTGTGGGCCCCCCTGGGATTCGACATCCCGGACCCTACCCGTCTGTTCACCGTGCACCCCCGGCACCTGCCCAGGGACGGGGACGGGCTGAGTGTGTTCCGAGGACCTGCCCAGATCAGCCCTGGGAGGCGTGTGCTGCTCCTCTCACTTTACAGATGAGGAAACTGAGGCACAGAGGTGGCCTGGGGCAGAGCAGGACATAAGCCCTGAGTCCCAAGCCAGGATTTTTAACGGCGCTGTGACAGTCGCTCCCACACGTGGTGAGGGCGCGGAAGGGTGGCCCGTCCCACCAGCGAGGATCCGAGCCCTGATTCTGGCACGAACGCGCTTCCCCCTCTCAGCCTCCGTTTGTCATGGTTCAGACGAGGCCCGGGGCCCACCTGGACGCGCACCTGCTCGATGCTGGAGATGGGCCGGATCTTGTCGTGGGCGTTCTCCCGGCAGTGCTCCAGCGCCGCCACGAAGGTGAACTGCTGCTGCTGGAACAGCTTGTACTTCTGCTCGATGCCTCGGAGGGACCCCTTCGCCTCGTTCATGGTCCTCCGCGGGGCTCACTCCCGGGAGGAGGGCCTGTGGGGTGGAGAGCGGGGTGCTGAGGTCCCGGCCGCAGAGCAGACCCAGCTCTGCCGTTGGGTGCAGGATGCCCACAGCCCCTCCTGGGGGAGCGCTGCACCACGTGGCTCCCCACAACCCGGGGGGTGGGGCAGGGACTGCTGTCACCCTCAACTTGTGAGAAGGGAATGAGCCCCTTCCGTGCAGGACACGTGCTCAAGCCATCCCAGGCTGTCCAAGGGAGAGCTGAGCCTCACTGGGGACAAGAATTCTCTGGTCCTCAGCCCTCCAGACGGCAGGTGTCAGACACACACGCGCGCGCAGCACCTCCAGTGCCTCCTGATGGTGTCAGCGAAGGCTGGGACCAGGGAACGTGCCCAGTACGTCAGATGTGATTTTGTCAGCTGGGACCGAATTGCTCTGAAACTTGTGCTGCCGCAGCTGGTGGGATTCTTTCCGGGGAGCCACACGGGAGGCGGCACTGGCCTGTTGTTTCCCAGCTCCAGGCTCCGGGCAGGGGCCCTGATCTCAGGTCTGCCCACTGGGACAGGGCAGGGCCGGGCCGCAGGACCCTCCTCCCTGCTGCCGGATGACCATGACCCATGACTGGAAACCTGAGTGCCTCACTGTCCTGGTGGTGGCCAGGCGGTCCACGGCTCCTCCAGAATCCCTCTGGCTTTCGCCCGCCAGGACAGCGTCATTTTGCAGCACACACAAAAGACTCCAGGTCGCGGACTTGTGGATGTTAGCGTTGGAACCTCAGGGGGAACCGACAGCCCAGCAAACTTGTGCCACAGGTACCCCCGCCCCGACCCCCAGTCCCAGGCTTCCTGACGGCTAACCAGCATCGTTGAAGCTGCCGCAGCTGGCTGTCGTGCACCTCGAGGAACCAGCACACCTAGAGCCCAGGCTGGACATGTGCCCTCCCTGTGAGCAGGGGTCAGTGGAGGCAGTGCTCAGGGAGGGGGGCAGCGCCCAGAGGGGCATGCTGTGCCCAGGGGCGGGGGGAGGCTGCAGTGAGATGCAACATGGGGAGGTCTGGGTCGGGGAGGACACATCCCGGGCTTCCTGGCAGGTCCCAGGTGGAGAGGAGTGAGGATGGGACGGCTGGGAGGAGGCAAGCCCCTCTGCTGTCCCTCAGCACCCGAGCCCAGAGCAGGGCCGGGCCAGGAGATGGCGTCGGGGATGGCAGGAAACGCGAGAACAGACCAGAGCACAGCGGCCTCCCTGACGTGAGGGGCGCGGTCAGTCGGAGAACTGGGGAGGGCTGCGGAGCCCGGCCCACGTCCTGGGCAGGGAGCTGAAACGCTGCCTGGGTGCCCCAAAGAAGCCCCGCCGGCAGGGACCCTTGGGCCTCCTAACCGGTGGGCCCACTGTGAATACAATGGGGCACACCAGTGCCGTTTCCGGGGCCACCCCTGGGCGCCATAGTGCCTGTTTGCCAACACAGCCGCTGAGCCCCACGGCGGGGGTGGGGGTGGGGGGCTGGGCCAGGGCCCGGCAGCAGCGGCTTGCCGCGCAGCCTCCTGCCCACTCAGCACCTCCCCCCATCTGAAGTGGGCAGCGGGAGGGAGGGGAGCAGGATGGGGGGGTGCAGTGGGGCGCGCTGCTTGTAGAACACCTGCTGTATCCAGTATCCAGCTGAGGAGCCCCCCCGCCCCCAATCAGGCTCTGGAAGCCTGGGTAGGGTGGGACAAACGAGGCACTCACCTCTGTGCAAAATTCAAGGGGGCACCAGGTGACTGACTAGGCTATCAAGATGGGTAAAAATACTTAACGCACTTTTGTAAAAAATAAAAGTTAACCCCAGGAATTCCAAGGAGAACCTAATGTTGGGATTCTAAATACAGACAGGACGGGGTGCTGTGCTGTGCTTTGCCTTGCCATAGTGGATGGAGCCTTAGACAAAAGGGCAAGTCCAGAACACGGACCCTTTTCAAAATCTGTGCTGCTTTATCCTAAATGAAGTTCTGCATTAATTTTGACTTTTAAAAAATATTGCATTAGAATGTTATTTCCTTGATTACTGGGGTTTGGGGCTCCCCCTAAAGTTCTGCACAGAGGCAAACGGCCTCATTTGCCTCATAGTCGGGGCCCAGGGTTCACATGGCTCAGAAGTGGAAATGCAGGAAAGTCTGAGTGGTTAGCCTGGCCGTCAGAGCAGGGGTTGGTGGTTAAGCGCCTGAGCTCTGGCCCTGGCTGGTGCAGCTCAGTGGACTGAGCACCATCCTGCAAACCCAAGGGGTGCCGGTTCGATTCCCAGTCAGGGCACAGGACTGGGTTGTGGGCCAGGTCCCCAGCTGGGGGCGCGTGAGAGGCAACCACACATTGATGGTTCGCTCCCTCTCTTCCTCCTCTAAAAATAAATAAAATCTTTCTTAAAAAAACAACTCGAGCTGCGGAGTCACACAGTTCCTGGGTTCAAATCCTGGCTCCTCTACTTCTTGCCAGCCTTGGGCCAGCTGCTCCTCCTGAGCCCCAGAGCTCTAATGGCTCAAGGAGAACCCTGGCCGTTCCCTACTTCAAGTCCTCACCATGGCCCTGCAAGCGGGGAACCACAGTGACCCCCACTTGACAGACGATGAAGCTGAGATCACGCAGCTGCGAAGTGCGCCAGCCAGGGTTTCCCGCTCGCCTCTGCCAGACTTTTGTCAAGTCTGGCTCTAAACCGGAATATCTCCTCCGTCCCTCCATGATGGTTTGTAGAGACAAACATGCCAGACCCCAGACTAACTGTGGCCGGGGCCTTGGGGGCCTGAAATGCTACTGAGCTCTCCCCCTGGACCTCACGTCTCTGTTTCCCGTCCCAGAGCAATGAGGCCAACATTCAGGGGGCTGACCCGGGTGCCTGGCTCCCTGCCACCCTCCTGGGGCCTCCTGGGGCTGCCAAGGCCTCCAAGAGCACAGCACTATATCAGCTGGCGGCCCCAAGAGCCCCTGAGAGAAAAACTGACTCGGTTCTTGATCCTAGTGACTTGTGACATGCACGCCAGGGATGTCATGAGAAGCGCTGTAATAAGCTATCCAAAGTGATCGTCCCTTGAATGAGACTCACTGCAGCCAAATTAGTCGGGATGAAAGGCACAGGGTGCAGGCTCCTCTCGATCTGGGGGAGGAGGAAGAAAAAAATGATTACCCGATAGGTTTTTGGCTTTAATTGATTTGTATTTTTCCAGGCTGCTAAAGAAGATTAAATCATGGTATGAAAAGCGCCTAGGGCTTAAAATAAATGAGGAGAAAGGCAAGTCATTTCAGAAATGTCCAGGAAGCAAGCTGAACCTCTCCGGTGCAAATTGCAGGCTTGGTTGTTGTGTTCTTTGTTCTGGGGGAGGCAGCCGCCTTTCTTCCCCAGCTGTCTCCGCAGTTGGGTTTGACAAGCCTACCAAGGCCTCCGCGCTTTGAGCAGCAGTTCTGAGCGGGAAGCAGAACTGAGCCTTTCCCCCGTTGGAGGGCACGGCTCTGGGCCGGTGACTACTGGTGGCAAAGGCTTTGGCTAGGGGTCAGGACATCTACTTTCAGCCCTGGCTCCGCCTTTGACAAGTGACCTTAGCCAACAATTTCCCCCTTTCTGGGCCTCAGTGTAGGCATCTATAAAATCAGCTTGGGTTAGCGGCTCTGCAAGGGGCTTCTGGATTCTAATGCTCTAGGATCGACAACTGACGAGGAAAGAGGCCTAGAAAGGGGAAGTGACGTGTCCCAAGTCACCCGGCCACCTATATCCCACCGTTCTGATCCTCCACGTTCCAGTGTGTAGAATGGGAATGGAGGCGCGCAGGTATCAGGGAGGGTGCGAAGGTTAAATGAGATAATGCTAACAGTAGCCCCGGGGTAGTGTGCCTCTATTAGATGCCAGCTACCGTCCAATAAATACTTCAGAGATATTAGGTCCTGGGACCCCTCCATAACCCCCGCTTCATGGGGAAGGAAAGGGAGGCTCAGGGCAGGCTCACACAGCTAGTGAGCGTGCAGCCGGGGTCTGACCTCCGGGAATCTGTACTGACTAGGCCGTACACCTCCGTGACGTGCACAGGGCACCACAGAGGAGCGCACGGGAGCTCAAAAACGGGACCTCCTACTGGACATGGCAGCACGAGCTACAGCTCCCCATTCAGTGCTACAGCGGATACCTGTGAGGTCCCCTCCCAGTGGGGACTAACGCGACCCCCACCGCGTCGCACCCGCTCCCCGTCCCCGGGGCGGCAGCAGCAGCAGAGGTCCACTGCACTCTCCGCTCCCTCCTACCCCAACCCCCCCACCCGTTTCCAAACCCGGGGCTTTAACCTTGCTTGTTCTGCAACGGCCTTCACTCACACAGCGCCCTGAAGGTGCGGGGAGGCGCTTCCCAGGGTTTGGGAGCCGGGGTGGGGTGTAGGGTGGGGAGGTCGCGGAGAGAAGGGGCGGGGCCCCAGGCCTGATTGTTACCGCGGGTGCCATAGCATTCGGGTCACATGGCAGCCCCGCCCTGCTCCGGGGGCGGTCGGCTGGTCTCCGGGCGCTCAGAAGACGCGAGAGGGACGGAGGCTTTCCAGCGGGACCCCCGGCCCTGCGGCCGGGGCCTTGGACTCCCCTCCTCATCAAATATCCTCCCCTACCTCTAGTCTTCATTTTAAAGATGGGGAAACTGAGGCCAGAGAGCCTAGGCCCCGAGTCGGGGCGCATAAGCAGAACCAGAAGCAGAATCCGCCTCCCACCCCCTCGGGGGGGCCGACGTGCCCTCGGGCTGTTGGCAGGTGTTTCAGCACAGGGGGCCCCTGCCGGGCGCACCTCTGGTCCTCGAAGGCCACAGCTGGAAGCGACCTGAGGTGCCCGCTGAGACGCGCAGGAGGGAGAGAGAGCGCGGCCGTGCGGGGAAAGCACTTGGCCAGGGCCGCTAAGCGCCTTGACCCCAGAGCCTGAGCCCAGGCCCGCGGCGCGCGCCAGTGACGTCAAGGAGCGGCGCCCCTGGCGACGGCGGTCACTAGGGAGCGGCGCGCGCTGATGACGTCAGGAGCGGCGCCCTTAGCGACGGCGGTCACTAGGGAGCGGCCGTGCTTCGTCGCAGCATGGACGCGACCACGGCTCCGCACCGCATTCCCCCGGAAATGCCCCAGTACGGGGAGAAGAACCGCGTCTTCGAGATAATGCAGGTGACCCGGGCAGCCCTATCCTGTCGCCACGTTGCGCGGAGGCCGGGGAACCTCTGTAGCGGTGTACCAGGGTGCGCGCCCGCGACCCGTCAGCAGAGGGCCGATGGCTGTTACCCACGAGGTTGCCTGACTTGGGGTGTCTCGCTCTTGTACCGCCGTGACCTCGAGGGGTCCCTCCATGTGAAGACACCCCCGCCCCTGTCCCGCGGACCCAGGGAAAAGAACAGGGGCAGGCCCTCCAGGCCACGGTTTGGTCCTGGCTCTCTGCCAGCCGGCTGGGTGGCCTGGAGCAAGTCCGTTCCTTTTCTGGGTTCCCCCATCTGTGAAATGTCAGGTCGCAAGAGGCGGTCTCCAAAGGGCTCCTCTGGCTGTGACATTGCGCCTGTCCGCAGTGTTGGCTTTTGCGCTGGGGCGCGCCGGAGGTCAAGATGGCACGCGCATCCTGAGATGGCCCTTCCTTCTCAGGGCCGGGAGTTCCCGGCAGCTCCCAAGCTCTCCTCCTGGGCTCCTGACCTGACTGGGTCCCCACGCCGCGGATCACCTTAGGGGGAGCCCTGCCCCAGCGTGCACTGTAGGTGCCCCTTCTGCCCCTCCTGGAGATAAAGGCTTTCAGGAGCTGTCCAGCCGCTCAGACTCCGAGGGCCAAAGGGAAGCTGGAGCCCGGCTTCCAGGGCGTTTGTCTGCTCCTCTGGGTTTGCCCCATCCCCTGTGGTCATTTGAAACCGACCTGCACACGTGAGAGCAGACCTCAGAGTAGAACACCCACGTCTCCATCTCTCCAGCACACGTACGCTTCCTTTGGAGGGTGTTAACTGATAAGAGGAAAGAGAGAGGCAGGGAGAGATCTCAAATTGAGTGACCAGGCTAAGTAAAGAAAGTGGCCGGTTGAATTATAAGTCAGCAGGCGGCAGGTAGGGTGCAGGAGCTCCTGGGAGCACTGCGCGAGGTCCGCGCCCGAGAACTTGTATCAGCATCGTGACTTGTGGAAGGAGCGGCCCCAGAAAGCTCTTAGTCCAGCGTTTCCAGTCCTTAGTCACGTGTGTGTTTTCACCCTTGCCTCTACCATTTACACTTTTTATTTTAAAATGATTTTAGACCCACAGGAAGTTTCAAAAAATAAAGTTCAGGTGTACCCTTCCCCCATGGCACGTTGTCAAAACCAGGACGCTGAGGTTGGGACAAGTTAACTAAGGTGTGGATTCCACCCGTTTCTGTCTCCACTCCTGTATCTTGGTGTATGCGCCGTTCTACGAAATGGTGTCACCTGTATAGATCCACGTAACTACCAGCACGTTTCCTTTTAACTTAACCATTTCTTTAAATGAACCCACTTTTAGAAAATGAAGTGACTTATTCTTTCTCATCCTAAGCAATATCCTTGAAGTCATAGGTGGATGTGTTTTTCTAATACACATTAGATATGCAATTACTTAGAAGTGAAATTAAGCCTGTTCATCTGTGAACCATCTGAAGTCCTTTCACGCCCCCTCCCCAGTGACCCATGACTAGGGAGGTCATGCAGCCATGTCGCTTACTGGTGCGGGTGGGACACTGAGTTCTGGGGCAGGGCTTGCTGGTGAGAGTCGGAGTGGGCCTAGGATTTCTCAAGCTCAGTGCTCTTTTTTTTTTTTTTTTAAGACTTTACTATTTCTTTTTAGAGAGAGGAAGGGAGGGAGAAAGAGGAAGAGAAGCATCTTGTGTGCTCCCAACCGGAGACCTGGCCTGCAACCAGGCATGTGCCGTGACTGGGAATCGAACTGGTGACTTTTTGGTTCGCAGGCCGGCACTCAGTCCATTGGGCCACACCAGCCAGGGCTCGGTGCTCTTTTTACTGCCCCACACCCCTCTGTCCCAAAGGGCTGAAGCCCCTCTGCGTGTCCTGAGGGCTGAAGGAAGCTCTTATCGCCCCAGTCCAGCTCCTCTGAGTGGGTGGGCTCACTTCTGTGCCCTTGTGCTGGAACCATGGAATCCCTCTCCCTTGGGATTCCAGGGCCAGGCTGTCCCAGGACTGTTTAGGTACTTGGCCGGCAAATATTCTACCCCACTCCAGAGGGACTTCGGGGGCAGTGATGACTGTCCCCAGCAGATGTCTGCACCGGGCACTGACTGTGATTGTGCTGGGCACAGGGACGGGTGAGGCAATGCTGGGGCACGCGGCGGCTGCAGGAGTGCGTGGCAGGATTTACCAAGTGACTGTGGTCAGGAAGATATGCCTGCATCGAGACCTGGGGACTGAGGGAAGCTGTTCCAAGCTGGGGGAGCAGCCTTTGCTCAAACTCAGGGGTGCATGAGAGGAACTGAGAGAAGGCTGGTGTGCAAAGCACAAAGGGACCAAGGGGAGAGGACCGTGGGACTGACGGAGTCAGGGCGTGGTCCCTCCAGGCTTCCCCAGCAATGCCACCCAGCCTCTCCGTCATGCCTCTGCTCACGTGGACCCAAGCAGCTGCCATCTGGGGCAGGGGCTGAGTCCCAAGTTGAAGACACATTGATGGGGTGCGGTGGAGAGATCAGGCCTCCTCGCTGTTACCTATGGTGACAGGTTGCTGGGCCACCTGAGCCGGGGGGCGTGGGTGCCCCTGCAGATGTTAACCACCTGGGTGTCTGCCCTGCACCCACAGAACATGCTGGAGCAACTCCTGATCCACCAGCCGCAGGACCCCATCCCGTTCATGATCGATCACTTGCAGCGGAACAACGACAATGGTGAGCACTCGGGGGGCCCCCTCCCCTCTGCCTGGGAACAGCTGTGAGCAAGTCTGGCCTCCTGTGTCTGGAGGGAGGTCAGAACAGGTGTGGAGGGGTTTTGACAATTCGGGCCAGCGGTTCATTGAAAGAAGCCTTAGTTTCTTTGGGAGCACAACTAATAAAAATTCTCTCGCCAAGTAACGGGAAGGAAAACTGCAGCGTGGCCCACGGAATCAATTATTCATGCTTCTGCCCCAGCTGATGTCGCCTGTTGGGTGTAAGCTCTGTGATCACTTGTCAGGTGTAAATTTGGTTGCTGGTCTACCCAGACAGGCAGCACTTGGGGTTTCCTGCCGGTCTCATTATTAGCGCCCGTTAATGAGCTCCAGAGCCCCCCACGCTGTGGCCCGAGTGCAGGTGGGCCAGACGCCTGGCCGGCGCCCGGCACCGGGAGCAGAGGCAGGAGGCCCCCTTCCACGGCCGATGTGCTGGGTGGGGAGGTCGTGCCACCCTGTGTGAGCTGTCGGCAGAACCGGGCTCCTGGAGCCTTGATGTTTCTTTTATCGGAGCAGCAACCCCTTTGAAGCAGCCACCTGCACACCCGTGACATTGGCGCTCGGTGCGGCCGAGACAGACGGAGGCCTGAGGTGCCCCGTGGTGGGGTTCAGAGGCCTAAGATGAGAAAGGATGCTAAGCAGCTTAAAAAAGGGAGATAGAGAGAGAGAGGAGACTGCAAGCCTGCAGGTGAGCAGGGCGCCCTGGCCTTCCCAGCAAGCTCTGCCCTCAGGTCTCACAGTGTCAGCTTTGCCTGCAGAGCCCCGGACGGAGGGCCGGGTCACAGGCCTCAGCCAGCTGGTTCAAGGAGCCCCAAACAGGGCCCTTTTCTGAGCCTTGAGTTGAGAACTGACGCTGACTGTGAGGCCGACCCCAGGTGGTCACGCTGCCGTGACCTTGTGGGGCCAGGAGGGCTGCCACCCTCTCCAGCTGTCCTGAGTTCTCGGTGGGATTTGCTTTGCTGCTCGGAGATGCCTCTAAGAGGCCTCTGGTCTCTGCTTCCCGCGGGTGGGAGGCTCCCCTGCTCTGCAGGATGGGTGCTCAACCCCCTTCCTTCCCGGTGGGCTGCTGCAGACCAGGATCCCCACCGGCCTCACCCGCATCACCCGCCCTGGGGCTGGATGGGGCTCAGGCTGCGAAGCTGCATACTGAGGGCTGCTGGGGGCACTGCCACCACCAAAGCCACTCGGGAGGCCCAGGGACCGTGAAGGGGAGCTGAGAGCAAAATAAGGGCACAGCCAAGGGACGGCACTGCTCAGAGAGCGCGGTGACACCCTCCGCCACCCGCGGCGAGGTCCTGCTCACTGCCCCTCTCACAAGTTGCCTAGGCACCTGGAAAGGAGCCGCAGGACAGCATTGAGCCCCGGCCTCGGCTCCCTCATCTGTAAGACGCCAAGTGGGGTGACCTGGCTGAGAAGTTGGGGCTGCTGGGCACAGGAAGGACGCCTCGGGCCTGGCCCGCCCTGGCTCTCCCTCGGGGCTCCAGGGGCCTCGCTGTGGAGCTTCTGCTTGTGGAGAGGACGTCCGACTTCCCTCAATTAAAATGGCTCTTGGCAGAAATGGAACTGTTCGAACCGCAGGTGGGGTGGCCATGGCACTTCATGCCGGGCTGGCTGGAAACGTCTCTTTAGGGGCCTGGGGGCCACGCTGTGTGTCCCCATTCCAGCCCCGGCCTTGGCCCGTCTCCCCGGCTGGGCCTCCGGAGCCCGGAACCTGAGGCCGGGTCCACCTCTGTCTCCATCTTGCCCCCCTGTGTGCAGAGGCCGTTTTCAGTGTCCGACTGCCGGCGTCGCCGCAGGTTCAAGTTCGGACGCCATCTTTCTGTTGTGGACGCGGCGCAGCCGGCATCGGCGGGACAGTCGTCCTGGGCGCTGGCCTCACAGCCCCTCCAGCCCGCCTCAGCCCCTTTCCACTATCCCCAGTTTGCGCAGCTGCCCCGGCTGCTCCTCCAGAGCCCGATGCCTTCCCCTCGCTCCCCTGCTCCGCTGCTCTCCAGCCGGAGCGGCCTCCAGAGCTGCTTGGCTCAGCTCACACCGGGGGCGGCCTCTGCCCTTTCTGAGGAGCTGCAGGCCGTTTAGGCCCAGGGGCCATGAGTCACTGGGTCCTGGGCCTTGGGTGGGAGCGACTTTGCCCTTTCGCTCAGGACCGACCTGCTTAAGTGCCGAGCGGAGAGGGACGGTTGTGGGTTTCCCTCCACGTGCCCAGGCCTCCACCCGCAGGTGAAGCAGGAGCGTGGGAGGCAGAGGGGAGCACCCGCTTCTGTGGTTTTCTGGAAGGGGAGGAAGCTGTGTTCTAGAAGAGGGCAGGGGTGTGGGGGGCCCCCGACATCCGGGAGCGTTCCCACTGCCCGGGGCCGCAGGTCGGGTCGTCAGGCCTCCTCCCAGCCGTGCGGTGGCTGCAAACTGGGCTCTCGACCCTCTGCTTCCCAGGCCCGGGTGGGGGGTGGCCAGTGGCCGGTGGGGAGGGACAGAGGCCCTGGGCTCCCCAGTGTGGGGAGGGGGGGGGACTGTTCCCAGGCTAGTGGCCCCTTCCCTGCAAGGAGAGCAGATGGGGTACAAAGTGAGCATTTAGAGTAGCCCTGGGCAATGTTGAAGCAGGCGGTGGTGTGTGTGCTGGCGTGTTCCGTTTTTTATCAAACGTTTGTCCAGGAAAACTGTGTATTAGAGCTCCAATACCTAAGGGTTTTCTTGTGAATTTTAAATCATGCTCCTAGTTAAACCTCAGAAGGATCTGTGGATGGAAAGGTTTTTGATTTCCTTTGAAGTGGTTTGAAGAAGTTGATTACTCTTGGCAGTCAAGCCGCCTTTATGACACTGTTTATAAATAATTACTCATGAGCAGGGCTGCAGTTTCAAGGTGTTAGATTTCAAGAAACTGAAATTAATCAGATAAATGTGCGTGAGAAGTTGGGGGCAGGCCGTGGATGTTCCCTTGTAAAGCATTTCCAGAGATGCGTGCGCTTTGGGGGTCACTTACGGGAGCCTGGGCGGGTTTCCTGGCGGGCTTTGAACCCTGTCTCTTTGTCAAGGTGAGCGTGTGACTTGGGAGTCAGCTCGTTCCCACATGCGCTCGGCGCGGCGCCTCTGCCCTCTCCTCGGTTCCGTGGCCCTGAGCCTGCCGGGCGGAGGCCTGCGGTGAGAGCTGCGGCAGGAGGGGCAGCCGGAGGCAGAGGCGCACGCCGGGGCCAGACCCGGGAGCCCGCACTGTGCCTCCCTCTGGCTCTGGCAAGCGGCCTCCTCCCCAGGGTCTGCGCGCCCTTTGCTGCGTTCACGAGGCCTCTCACCTTCACTGCGCTCCCTGCCGCTCGGACGCTGCCCCTCCCCCAAACCTTCCATGGCACCCCCACTCCTGTCCCCGCTCATCCTCTCACCTGACCGCTGTCCCCAAAGCCACCTCACCTCCAGACTCCGCCTGCCAGCGGTGTTTCCCACCTGCTGTGGCCTCGCTCACCCAGGTGGAGGCCCGGAGGCCTGGCCCAGGTTGCAGGGCTCTGCAGGGAACGGGTGGTGTTCTGAGTTCCCGGTCAGGTGAGCCTGACCTGGGATGCGGTCTGGGAGGTGCTCTCTCTGGTGGCCCTGTGACGCCTGGCTCCTCGGTGACAGGCGGCAGGTCTGGTGGCCGCCCCACGGCCCACATAAGCGAGCGGCAGTGTCCGGTGCCCAGGGCGTCGGTGCTGTGTCCCCGGCCCCGCACCACGTGGGCCTTGTTCCCGGCTGGGTGGCCCTGGGCCTGGGCCTGCTGTGTAGGGTTCTTCGGGCCTCGCTGGCCTTGGACTCAGCTTCCTGCGCTCGTACCTGAGAATGCCGAGTGGCAGAGGGCGCCTTTGTCAGGGGGCAGTGCTGGTGGCGACAAAGGGGGCAACCACTCAGTGACCACAGAAGGAGAGGACAACAGCTGAGGAGGAGGCACTGCAGGTCCCGCTGTGTGTGGCTCCGCACAGTCCTGGCCCTGCCATTTCGTGGGGGACAGTGATGCCACCGCTGCTCAGCTGGGGCACAAAAGTTGGGTTGGCCTGGGGAGGACAGCCCTGATGGGGAGCTGGCACGGGAGGAGGTAGGAAAGGGGACACTTCCTCTGGAAGAATGAGGCAGCTCCAGACCAAGGGAGAGAGGGTGGTGTGGGGCTGCCAGGCGGCCTGGGTCCCCAGCGAGCGAGGCTGGTTGGGTGAGCAGGACACCCCCGCCTTCTGTGAGGTCATGCCCCTCCAGGTCCTGGAGGACTTAAAGGGACACAGAGCCCTTTGGCCAGAAGAAGAGCGGACGCCCGCTGCCATGCCTGCCTTGGAGGGGAAAGCATGTGGACGAGCGCAGAGTGGGAGCATCGCGGCGGGTGGCCAGGCGGTGTGAGGCACACCCCTCCCCGATCCGCATCACGACCCCCAGAAGCACGTGGCCTGCACCTCGCATCGCGGGGCTGAGGAACCACAGTGCTCTAGAGCAGTCCGTGGCGACACGTGCGAATCCCGTAGCAGCAGGAGCCGTGGCGTGTGTCGGACGTGGGTCGTGTTCTTGAGAGACCGGTTCCATCGTCAGAGGCGGCTGGAGGAGGACCGCTCTCTGCCAGGCCTGCCTGATGCGGTTCGCCTGTGACTGTCACCAGGGACCCTGGCCCGCCTTGCTTTTCCCGGCAGCATCCTGCCCAGTGCCGAGCACGGAAGAGGTGCTCAGTGAGCGTTTGTGGAGTGAATCTCAGTGATCTTGAACTTTCCCTCTGTACTTCCCCTGAAAAAGCAAAGGCGCTGTGAATTTGGGTGAAGGCCCATGAACCCAAGCAGCCCGGCTGGGCGCAAGTGCTGACCCTTCCTCCTCGGCCCAAACGGGCCCTCGCGCTCCTTCTCGGGGTCCCCTCCCAGACCAGAGGTCATGCACGGCCGTCCTCTGCGTGGAGGGTCCCCTCCTGGAGGCCTGGCAGGAAGGGGCTCCGCATGTGACATCAGAGGCTCAGGTGAGCCGGAGTGCGCGTCTGTCCAAACATCCCCGCCCTTTGTTCTCTGCCTCACGGTCAGGGTGGTGGTCAGCGATGCTGCTGTCCAGGTGTCAAGGTCTCTTTCTGCGCTCTGACCCAAGCGCCCACCCCTTCCACACCCTTCATAGGACGCTGGCCTTTTCCAGTGGCCAGCACCCCCGCCCCTCAGTCTGGTAGCCGTGTTAGGCACCCACAGGGCCAGGGACTTGCCCAGCCACAGCCAGGCACCTGGCACTGAAGCGTGGGGCCAGTTTCCATTTGCATAGAAATGCCGCTGTTTGCAAACAAAGACTTTCCTGTCTGGGCTCTTATAAATCTGGTCCATACACTGCAGGCTCTTCCCCATTATTTCCCTCTGTAAAATGATGGGGAGTACGATTT